>NC_062569.1:112945666-113574166 GCF_022837055.1 Prionailurus viverrinus | reverse complement strand
TTTTTTTATTTTATTTACTTTATTTATTTTTTTGGAGAGAGAGAGTTCAAGCGGGGGAGAGGGGCAGAGGGAGAAAGACTCTTAAGCAGGCCCCACACTCAGGATGGAGCTTGACATGGGGCTCGATCCCACAACCCTGGGATCATGACCTAAGCCAATATCAAGAGTCAGATGCTCAACTGACTGAGCCACCCAGGTTCCCCCTATATATCAATTTTTTAAGTGGCCACTGCATATTGTTTTATTGGAGAAACCTTTGCCTTACTCTAAGGCCAGGGAGATTTTGTTCTGTGTTTTTTTCCTAGAAGTTTTAGTTTTAACGTTTAGCTGTAAGAGTTATTCCAATTTACTTTTTGTTTAGGGGGTGAGTTAATGTTGAGGTTTATATCTATCTATCTATCTATCTATCTATCATCTATCTAATCTCCATGTTTAAAAGTCCTATTTTTTAGAAAGATTCTCTTTTCTCCCATTGAATTACACTGGTACTCTTGAAAAAAATCAACTGATCATATACATTAGTCAGAGTTCCCCAGAGAAGCAGACCCAACCAAGTAATTTATTTTAAGGAACTGGCTTACATAATTGTGGGGATTGTCAAGTCTGAAATTCGTAGGGCAGGCTGGCATACTGGACACTCAGGCAGTATTTCTATATTATAGTCTTGAAGAAGAATTTCTTTATCTCCAGGAAGCCTGTTTTTGCTCTTAAGGGCTTCAACTGACTGGATGAAGCTCATTCACATTATTGAGAGTAATCTTCTTTACTAAAAGTCAGCTGAGCAAAAGTGAATTACATCTGCAAAATATTTTCATAGCAACATGTAGACTAGCATTTACCTGAACATTACAGGGCTGCATATGCATACTGCATATGTTCTGCGCCGCAGTGGTTGTGTGCTGCCTGTTGTCTGCTGTCTGAAACAGTTGCTTCATATATGTGTCCAGGTTTCTATCTGTGTGTAGTGTAAGTAAAAGTCCCACAGCAATCACCTTTTCAGTGAGGAAAAACTGAAATACAAGACACTGTTTTCTATCATGTCTTATCTCTGACTAAAGTCTCCTAGTACTTCCTTTCTGCCTACATAATAGAGTCTACAGTCCTTAGCAGAGTGTGGACATACATACAGTAACCAGGCAAATATTCTGCATTCTTGCATTGAATAGATAATTTACTTGTTTCTATGACTTTGCTCCTAAAACTTCCTTCTTTCTCCAGTGGAAAGCCTTTTTCATCTTTTATTTCTGAAGTATGGCCTTTAGAGTTCTAAGAAGCTTGACCATCCCAATCAGTTGCTTCTTGCAGCTATAATCTTTATTACTTATGCCAATTTATTAGTTCATTCAATCATTCATGTATTTGTTCAAGAAAACTTAATAAATGTCTAATAGATAAATTTAACCACAGCTATTATTTTCAAAGAACTGAGTCTAGAGAAGAAATACATTTGTAAAAATGTTGACTGTACTAGAGAATGAAAGTGCCATAAAAGAAGTACAAGGAATAGAGCTGGTGTAAAGGAGATACTGCTCAAGTCTACTTTATGGTAAATGGAGGAAAATCGGAGAGAACTTCCTAGAGGAGATGGCATTGATATGGGACTAGAAGCATAAGAGTTAGCAGGGGAATCCACAAGGCACTCATGCCAGAATGAGGGAGCATAATATATAAAAACAATGCTCTGAGTTTGAATCTTATGTTTAAATCTAGATGGAAAATAAGGTGATGGGCGATGATGGTACCATAGATAGGACTGGAGATGTAAGCAGGGATTAGACAATGGAAAACCACTTGTCATGCTAATGAGTTGGACCTTATTATAGGTAAAAGGGGTACTAATGAAAGGTTATGAGAAAAATAAAAAAAATATATTTTGCAAGTTCAATTCTGGTGACAGCATGAAAAACAGATTGAAAACATGGCAAGATTAAACACAAAGAGAAAAATAAGGTTATAATTATAAATCATTAAAAATTTATTTTCCTGAATTTCTAGAAATATTGTTCATCTGCATGTATCTATATCTATATGTTGCCATTGGAAAGGTCTGATGCCAACCTGATTTTCCTTCTTTTATCTGGAAGCCCAGAGGTATTCCCTTTACTTTAAAATTTAATAGTTTAAATTTCAATAATAATATGCTATGTCTCAAATAGATTATTTAATTTTCCAAGGCATATAATAAACTTATTAATAATATATGAATAGCTTTTTATTTCTGTGAAGTTTTCTTAGATTATAATTTTCATAATTTTATTTAATTGATTTTTTTATTCTTCAAGGACTCATTATATATATGTTGAATTTTATTTGAATATCAGCTATATAAATAATTTTTTCTCTGATCATTTTTATTTCTTTTTACTTTTACTTTTCCCTCTTGGTTTTTTCACACGTTTTCTGAATGTTTCTCTATTTATGTGTAAAAAATGACCAAAATTTAGTGACCTACCAACAATCTAATTACTATTTCTCATAATTCTGTGGGTTGGCCAGGCTCAAATGGGTAGTTATTTTGCTCCATGTAATCTCAGCTGCTCTGCAGTAATCTGTAGGCATAATTGTTCTGGATTTTCCAACATGGCTCATTCATAAATCTGGTCCATTGGTGAAGATGGCTGAACTCTGGGCTCAGCTAATGTATTAGACTTTGGGCCTCTGTCTCTCCATGTGATCTCTCAGGATCCAAAAGTGAAAGCAACTTCTTAAGCTTGAATTGGTACAGCATTACTTTTGCCATACTTTACTGTTTAAGGAGAGTCATTGGGTCAGCCCAGATTCAGTGTAGGTGGGACTATACGAGAGCATGAAGACCAGGACATGTAGACCATTAGAGGCCATCTTTTGAAACTGGTTTCCACATTCAATGTTCTACAGTATGTTTTCAAAAAATATATTTTTCTGGGGTTCCTGGGTGGCTAAGTTGGTTAAGCATCCGATTCCTAATTTAGGCTCAGGTCATGATCTCATGGTTGTGAGACTGAGCCCCATGTCAGGCTTGCATTGAGCATGGAGCATGCTTGGGGTTTTCTCTTTTCCTCTCTCTCTCCTCTTCACTTGTTCACACATGCACACAAGCTCGCTCTCTCTCTCTCTCTCTCTCTCTCTCAAAATAAATAAATAAATGTAAAAATATACATTAAAAACCTATTTTTCCTTGGCACCTTAATAGGTCAGTCTATATTTTTTTCCTCTTTAATTCTTTCTTTAATCCAATCAACATGCTTCACATTTTAATTTTGATCCATATCTGTTCTTAGTTTTAGAATTTTTGATTGTTTTCGTATGTGTCTGCACATTGAAGGATGTTTAATTTGAGTTGGTGTCCTGTGATTCTATGTTACAATCATGTCTTACTCCACCAGTATTTTTAGGGGTAAATATAGGAATGCATTAGTTTTCATCTTATAATAGCTTGCTATGGATATTCTCAAATGCTTTCTGGCCTTTTGAAACCTTATTTTCTAAGACCAAATATAGGTATAGATAGACATGTAGAAGGGATTTGGATAGCTCACTAGATTTTTGTAGTTCATCATGCCATTCTTCTATTGGTCTACACTAAAATGAAAGTTTCAAATTTCTAGGACCTTCCTTGGAGGAGAGTTTGAAGTATATTCTGATTTTGTGATTCTCTTGTTTCTTTGGGACCCTTTTTATTCCATTCTGTCTCTTTACTACAAGACTGACAGGGCTTCCTCCATCTTCCATATCCTGCCTTCCACAGAGGCAATGCTTTCACGGAGACTGCTTATTTTGCTCTTGTATACTTCCAGATACTTTCTTTTTGATACCTCATAGCCTTTGCTCTTACTTTCCAGGATTCAGGCTGGTTCTTTGTATTTTCATCATTCAGGATGGAACTTTCAGGCCTCAGTTTTGCTTTTTTGTTCCCCTGTAGAATCTCCATCTTTTCTGCAGTCAGGTCCAGGCTCGGTGGGTTTCGGTATAATTTACTGCCTACTATAAATTAAAGTTCATAGTTTTTTTTTTTTTCTCTTTCCTAGGTATACTAAAGAAGTGTTTTATGGATATTTTTGTTTTCTTTGTTCATCAGTATTTTTTTTTTAATTTGAGGATGTGTGGAGAGATTTGGATTCTTTTAGTTTCCATTATTTTATTGAAACCATATGGATAAGAAGGATTAAATTAATTTTTAGGAGTAAACAGTAATTAACTTTAGATGACACAGGGTACAAATAAATCAACTAAATCTATTGCATGCCTTTTCCAAAAATTGTCTGGATGAGGGGGTACTGTATGAAGGTAAGTCAGATCCACTTTCAGGGCTCAGGATAAAAACCACTATATTTTTCTGAAAGATAATGATATTTAGGACATTTTGACCTTCACAGATCTCTGTGTCTTAATATATGTCATTTGTAGCAAAATAAAATCTCCATGAATTCTTTTTCCCCCAATAAATCAAGAAGCATTTATTGAGCATCTAATATATGCTAAGTCATGATAAATAAAACTTTTTTCTTAAAACATAATTTATTGTCAAATTGGCTAACATACACTGTGTGCAGCATGCTCTTGGTTTGGGGGAAGATTCCTGTAATTCATTGCTTACATACACCTAGTGCTCATCCCAACAAGCGCCCTTCTCAATGCACATCATCCATTTCTCCCCCCGCACCCCCAAATTTACCCTCAGTTTGTTCTCTGTATTTAAGAGTCTCTTATGGTTTACCTCCCTCTCTCTCTGTTTGTAACTATTTTTCCCCCTCCTTTCCCCCATGGTCTTCTGTTAAATTTCTCAACTTCCACATATAAGTGAAAACATATGATATCTTTCTCTGACTGACATTTCACTTAGCGTAATACCTTCCAGTTCCATCCATGTTGCTCCAGATGGCATGATTTCATTCTTTCTCATTGCCAAGTAGTATTCCATTGTATATATAAACCATATCTTCTTTATCCATTCATTAGTTGATGGACATTTAGACTCTTTCCATAATCTGGCTATTGTTAAAAGCGCTGCTATAAACATTGGGGTACATGTGCCCCTATGAATCAGCACTCCTGTATCCTTTTGATAAATTCCTAGTAGTGTTATTGCTGGGTCGTAGAGTAGTTCTATTTTTATTTTTTTGAGGAAACTCCACACTGTTTTCCAGAATGGCTGCACCACTTTGCATTCCCACCAACAGTGCAGGAGGGTTCCCATTTCTCCATATCCTCGTCAGCATCTGTTGTTTCCTGAGTTGTTAATTTTAGCCACTCCGACCAGTGTGAGGTGGTATCTCAGTGTGGTTTTGATTTGTATTTCCCTGATGATGAGTGATGTTAAGCATCTTTTCATGTGTCGGTTGGCTACTTGGATGTCTTCTTTGGAAAAGTGCCGATTCATGTCTTATGGCCATTTCTTCACTGGATTATTTGTTTTTCGGATGTGGAGTTTGGTAAATTCTTTATAGATTTTGGATACTAACCCTTTATCTGATATGCCATTTGCAAATATCTTTTCCCATTCTGTTGGTTCCCTTTTAGTTTTCTTGATTATTTCCTTTGCAGTGCAGAAAGCTTCTTATCTTGATGAGGTCCCAATACTTCATGTTTGCTTTTAATTCCCTTGCCTTTGGAGATGTGTTGAGCAAGAAATTGCTGTGGCTGAGGTCAAAGAGGTTGTTTCCAGTTTTCTCCTCTAGGGTTTTGATGGTTTCCTGTCTCACATTCTGGTCTTTCATCCATTTTGAGTTTATTTTTGTGTATAGGGTAAGAAAATGGTCTAGTTTAATTCTTCTTCATGTTGCTGTCAATTTCTCCCAGCACGATTTGCTAAAGAGACTGTCTTCTTCCATTGGATACTCTTCCCTGCTTTGTCAAATATTAGTTGGCCATACATTTGTGGGTCCAATTCTGGGTTCTCTATTCCATTCCATTGGTCTATGTGTCTGTTTTTGTGCCAATACCATACTGTCTTGATGATTACAGCTTTGTAGTAGAGGCTATAGTCTGGGATTGTGATGTCTCCCAATTTGGTTTTCTTTTCCAACATTACTTTGGCTGTTCGGGGTCTCTTATGGTTCCATACAAATTTCAGGATTGTTTGTTCTATCTTTGAGAAGCATGCTGGTGCAGTTTTGATTGGGATTGCATTGAATGTGTAGACTGCATTGGGTAGTATTGATATAACAATACTTATTCTTCCAATCCATGAGCATGGAATGTTTTTCCATTTATTTTTGTCTTCTTCAATTTCCTTCATAAGTTTTCTATACTTTTCAGCATACAGATCTTTTACATCTTTGGATAGATTCATTCCTAGGTGTTTTATGGTTCTTGGTGCAATTGTAAATGGGATCGATTTCTTGATTTCTCTTTCTGTTGCTTCATTATTGGTGTATAGAAATGCAACTGATTTCTGAATTCTTTACTGTCTGAACAGAAATGGTGTTAAGTCCTGGGTTTATAATTTCTCACCCTTGTACCAACCATGATGTTCCATTCATAAGGGCATGCCCAGGCTACAGTACCTTATCTTTTCTAGGACTTTTCTCTTCATCAGTGGAAACTGGATTAAGAAGATGCTGAAATACTGTTGCTATCTTGAGAGAATTCTGTACATTTATTAACTAGTATTTGTGAATCTAGCTTTAAATTCAACAGAAATTAGATTTAGATAGTATAATATTAAATACATCAGGCACTGTTAACAACAACAACAACAACAACAACAACAACAAACAGAGAACTAACTCACTATGGTGATCCTGCTCTTATTGAAGTGGGTAATGGTAAATAAATAGAACCTGGTGTCTGTATGATATTAAAGTCCAAATGAAGGACAAAGAAGTCAAACATGTAATCTCTAAGATCATAAAAGTTGAACCTTCAAATAATATAATACTTGGATTCTGCAGCAAGATTGTTCCATGTCATCAATAAGTTCCATAACTATTTATTCACACTAAACAACACATAGGCATATCACCAGCCAGACAATTTGTGTTGGTTATCGCTGTGTAACCACAGAGGACTGGTCACCATAAAAGACACAGGCAATCTCTGCTCCTATTTAGGGTAACCTGAAAAGGTATAAACAAAGAAATGGAGGATACATGGGACACTTGAAAATTTGCAAATGTAAATACTTTAGGACAAATTTCAGATTTCCCAGTTACCTATTTAGTTGTCAGTGTGTATGTCATTTTTGAAAATGAATTCCCAGTTACCTATTTAGTTGTCAATGTGTGTGTCATTTTTAGAAATGAATTCTTGGAGCATCAAAGACTATAAATTGCCATGTATCTAAGAAGGGGAAGCAAGGTAAATTGGGGATAAAACGTAAAACACCTTATGTCTCCTAGTTTGGTAAAATATAAAGCTGAATTGTTAAGCCTGTTTATAAATGGCTCAGAAAATGTTGGAGCAAGTCTTTTGGGATAACTAACCATGCTTTGAAGAGGTAACCTTAGGTCAATATCCAAGGTGGGTAATTAAGAGAGAAGAGACTAACTCAGGGAAAAGTCACTTGGTCTGGACCTGAGGAGATACTGGCACAAGGGAGCTTCCTTTCAATGTAAATTTACTTAGGACTTTAGAGAGTAAGGATGAAGCCAACTATAATGATTGAAACACAGCCTATGTTCAAACCTTCTGTTATACCAGGCTTGAGAATAATTATCTTTGCTTCTATGGGGAAAAAACACTTAACAGGGTGCCATGAGAATGGTAATTATTTCAAATAATGAGAAACAACCCAAGGGAAATTTGTAAGTTTGGTGACAGGAAGTTAGATCACAGTTCCACTAAATAACTTTCCAATTCTTACGTGAGCAATGGCATGATTAGCAGACATTTCCATTAGTCCCTAAATATCTCCTCTAAATGAGTGCTGGGCTGATAATGAGAGACTTAAAGTTGAAATTCAAATTACATAGGGTACTGATTAATTCAATCCTTATTAATTTCAACCCTTATTAATCCTGATTCAAATCATGTCCTTGTCAGCTACAGATTCTCAACTGTTTCTTCCTTCCTGAGCCCCATCAGAGTCAGGATCCCTGGCCCTTTACAACTCAATTATGGAATATATTGATAACGGCAGTCAACTGGCTCCTACAATATATTTAGAAATGACCAATTCTCAAGTTTTAATACGCACACATTATCATATTCTTATTGACTTCAGAAACTTTCTCAATCCTTTTGACACACCAGTGTGATTTCCTCTACATTTTAAAAAATGAACCTCTTCAGAAGATACTTCTGGTAAGCAAAAAAGCAAAACAGTGTTTAAAATGGATATGGTTGGGAGCACCTGGGTGATTCAGTTGGTGGCTCCAACACTTGATTTCAGCTCAGGTCATGATCTCCAGTTCATGGGATTGAGCCTCGTGTCAGACTCTGTGCTGACAGGATGGAGCCTGCTTGGGATTCTCTCTCTCTCTTTCTCTCTCTGCCCCTCCCCAGCTCTCTCTCTCTCTCTCTCTCAAAATAAGTAAATAAACATTAAAAACAATCAGTACAATCAAGTAACTTGGTCTGTCAAGCTCAGGGAGGAACTATGTTTTTCTTTATTTCTACAACTTTCAGCAGAGAACAGAGAGAAGAAAAATTAATGAAATTTATCACATCACACTTATTCTAGACTTCTGTACATGAACAGAAATCCCTGTGATGTTGCTTTATTTTATCTTGCTTTTTTTCTATACATTGCTTGCTCTGTAACATTTTTAGTTCACATATCTTCTCCCAGGTATACCTAAGAAAAAAGCAAACTCTTGTTCCAAACTTTCTCAATTTCTGCTTAGGCAAGTAGCTAAATAAAGCATCCTGCATCCACTCTCCTACCTCTAAAGCTGTTTGCCTAATTTATTCTGCCATGAAATTCTCCTTATTATCTTCCTAGTAGCTTCCTAACATTCCATGTAAATTTTGCTATTTTCATCCTTTAATTATCCAATCTAAATTTCTTACTTTCCATAATGTTCTTTCTTTTTCCTTTGTGGAAATTTTTAATATTGAACATTTAAAAATTTTTCCCACTCAAGTGAGCATCATTCTACTCAAGTTACTTTTCATTGTACTTCACATTAATGTTAAATTTCTTAAAAAACATCACATGATGGCAATGGCTTCCTGTACCATTCATCAGTGCAGAATCCTCAGTGAATACTTTTTTAGGTTCTATTGATATCCAGCATTTTAAGCTCTCTCCCTCTCCCAGAGGGTGTATTTTCCAGGACACTGAAAAGTATACTTAAAGATTCATTCTAAATTACTTATATCTTCCCAATCATTTATGCATGTTGTTACTCTAATTATATTTATTAGTATTATATTGGCTAGATTATTAGCAGAATGAGTAAAAGGACATAAAACTATTCAGTGATGTCTGGAAAATGATTTATAAGTTCTTTTTCTATTTATTTCTCTCCTTCCATAGACTGAATAAAATGTTTCATTGGAAGGAATGTGATCCCAAAATGAGTTTCTAGGGAATTACTTTGTAAGAATTTACTGAGCTATTTCTTCTTTCCGTAGTCGCTAATGAGATTGAGTTGAATATTCTCAAGTGGCACAGTTTAGCGTAAGTCCCAGAATACAGAAGACTCATACATATATATTTGGTAAAGAATACCTATGTTCGTATTTGATTTTAAAATGTAAATATAAATTTACATATTTTAAAAACATTTTTTACCATATGGGGTATACTATATAAAGATTTATTTATTTAGCAAACATTTATATGACACCATTTAAGGCAGTGTTCCAAATATAGTGTTACTAATTTAATCTTCATAGAATCTTATAACATAGGAATGATCTTGTCCTCATTTTACATATTAGGAAACTGGAGTACAAAATGAACAAGTAATTCGTCTTAAGGACTGGCTGAAAATGATTAAACCCAGGAAATCTGGCTCCAGGATTTTTGCCCTTAACCACCATACTGTGTGTTAATAAGTGCCTAAGAAGTTCATGGTATGGGAAAGAAGAAAAAGGGCAAGGAAAAAGAAGTAGAGTGTGAATAAAAGTCTAAGAGTGTTCAAGAGGGGAAAGTGGGAGGGAATAATAAAGTAAAAAGAAGCTTATAAATGGAGATAGGGTCAGCCACTTCCTTCTATCCCCCTGCTTCTCTGCTTCAATAGGGTTAGAATTGAGGGGGTAAAGGTCAGCCCCTGGCTATACTTTCTGGATTCCTCTTCTTTTTTTCCCCAAAATGTTGGGGAGCATTTGCTGGATTTTCCATAAAATTCTATAAGCTCTTTGCATACATTTTTATTCTTTCCAATTTTATATTTTGTGGTGGAAGATGGTTTGGATGCCGCCTTGTTTCTATATCACCCATGTGAGTAGGGGCATTTCAAGAGCTGCTAGTTTACAGGATATTTTAGAGCTAGATAATCCTCTCACTAATCAGACCCTGTAGATAAGCAGTAACACAATTAATGAAAAGTCATTCATTATCTAGATTTTGTCTTGTTTGCTTTATTTTACCACATTTTCCTCTAAAAGATACAGATCAGTGGTTCTCATTCTTGATTGCAAAAAGAATCACCTAGAGCAACTATAAGAAATAGTAACATCAGGACCCACACAGGTCAAATAAAATCAGAATTGCTAACGGTTAGGCCCAGTATTTTTTCAAAGTTCTCAAGATGGTTCTAATGTCCATCCAGGATTAAGAATTATCCATAATGATTGTTCAAACATAATTCTCCATGGGCCTTTCATTTTTCTGAGTGCCTTACAAGCAGAGGCACTGACCATCTCTGTTCTGGACTACCTTTTCAGAGATGTTTGCAGAGATGTTTCAGGATGTTTGCAGAGCAAACAATTTTGGAAGACTGTGATTGTATGTGGAGACTGTGTCTTCATCCAGGGCAAAGCACAGGCTGATTTACTGCCTATCATAAAAGATTCAGGTTTCCTAAATGCACAGGTAATGGTGTAACTGTTCCACTTAATATAGGCCATGAGAACTGTGTTTTGAGGAACTGGCACCAAGACTGACAATCTTGATACTACTACTGCTGTGAGTAACAAAGCCCTTTGTCTCTGACCTGTTGCCTCCTATCTTCTGACAGCATCCATAACAATGTAGCCGACTAACCTTAGCTCCTGACAACAGTTACTTCTTTTTTTTTTTAATGTTTTTATTTATTTTTGAGACAGAGAGAGACCGAGCATGAGCAGGGGAGGGGCAGAGAGAGGGAGAGACACAGAATCTGAAGCGGGCTCCAGGCTCTGAGCTGTCAGCACAGAGCCAGACGCGGGGCTTGAACTCACGAAGTGTGAGATCATGACCTGAGCTGAAGTCGGACGCTCAACCGACTGAGCCACCCAGACGCCCCAACAGTTACTTCTTAAAACTTGACAAACCAGTTGCTGAAGATTAGGTGATTATAATTAAGTCAGAATTTTTCCTGTTTGATGACTATTATGACACTTACCCCAAAACAGAAATTTCATGGAGGATTTATCTAAGGTCCCATGGTACCTTTCTTCATTGTTCTGGATTTTGATGACTAATGAGACATAGAATATTTTTTTCTCTTAAAAACAGAGAATATTGTTTCATCTGAGGGGAGGAGAAAATCTCCAAGTGGCTGTTAATAGTGAAAATCTACACAAAATTCGGTGTTCTGGAAAGAAACACATCTATAAAAATGGCTGGCACTAATTTCTGTTCAACAACCATCAGATAGTCACAGAATATATAAAGCAAGTGTACTTCTTTATGGGTTGATTGTTTCTTAGGCCTTCTCAGAGTTTCACATTGTAGCAGGTGTTTCATTTATGTTAGATACTTTTCCATTTTTGTTTATATTACAGTGCAGTAAATTAATTCATTGAGTATCAGTTAAGCTCTTAAAATGTGTCTATTCTGTGCTCTGGTTATTTACACCTAAGAAACATTTGCAATTATTTTTTAATGTTTATTTTATTTTGAGAGAGACAGTCTGTGTAGGAGGGGCAGAGGGAGGAAGACACAGAATCTAAAGCTGGCTCCAGGCTTTGAGCTATCAGCACAGAGTCCAACGTGGGGCTCGAACTCACAAAATGCAAGATCATGACCTGAGCCAAAGTCCCACACTCAACTGACTGAGCCACTGAGGCACCCTGAAATTATATTATATAATATTGGCAACCATCAACTTAAGGGAAAAATTACAAATGATAGTTTATTCACCTGAGAATGTTCTCCTATTTTAGTATGTACATGTCAGACTCATTTGATTCACCAGATCTTTGATGGGGTCAGAGGTTCTGCATTGTAATAAACATCTAAGTAATTATGATTCTCATGGGCTTTGGACTATGCTTTGAGACATATTCTACTGTAAATTATTTAAGTAACCCTGAGGATAACTTTAATTATAAAATTTTCTTCCTTAAATCACATTTAAATAATATTAAATGACCTCTAAATTGATCCATTGATCAGTCTTCAGAATAAGGGAGGGCAGCTTGTGTTTATTCCATTTTTACTTTATTTATTTATTTATTTATTTATTTATTTATTTATTTACTTATTTATTCACTTTCAGACTTTATTGCTACATGTTGAAGGTGTCAAATATTATAAGGCAAAAATTTCAACTTTTATAGAAACAAGTAAACTATAAATACTGGCATTGTCAGCTTCAAAGTTAAAAAAAATATTGAATCATTTCTCACACTACAGCTGCCAAACAGTATTTTATAATTCATTATATTTTGTTTGTAGTAATTAATATCCCTCTATAAGGTAGAAGTTAACCTCCTCCCTGCACTTTTTTAAATTATCATGAAGGATTCAAGAGTATTTTTCATTCTATGTGTTATAATACAGCACGATAAAATTTTTGGCTGCTCAAATTGTTTAAATTTGCACAGTTGGATTCCTTTCATGCCAGTTTCTGTGTTTTTTTGAAAAGTCTAATGATTTGAGGGGAACTATCTTTATTTTCTTTATTAAAAAATTTTCCATAATCACTTGGTATTTTTGCTTCCTCAAATGTAAAAGTGGTAATTTTTCCATGGAGCCAGATTCCTTCATGTGAAAAATGGTGTTTAAAAACTGAGATCTCGGGGTGCCTGGTGGCTCAGTCGGTTGGGAGGCCGACTTCGGCTCAGGTCATGATCTCCCGGTCCGTGGGTTCGAGCCCCGCATCGGGCTCTGTGCTGACAGCTCAGAGCCTGGAGCCTGCTTCAGATTCTGTGTCTCCCTCTCTCTGACCCTCCCTCGTTCATGCTCTGTCTCTCTCTCTCTCAAAAATAAATAAACGTTAAAAAAAAATAAAAAAAAAAACAACTGAGATCTCATACCAGCACCTGCAGTTTCCATTAAGTGCTTAGAATTTTGTCTATCCTCTGACAATGTGTATTTTCAAACTCATTTTCCCACATTAAAAATACGTTTTTGTTTTTTTTTTTAATTTATGATTTTAAGAATGTTCTGAGTTTGGGATGTATGTTTTTTTCTTTAAATTAGTAGCCAATTGGCCAATGAGATTTTTTTTTTATACATTCCACTTTTCTCTCTGATCTCAAAATGTATCTTCATCACATGATAAATGCACAAATACAGATTCTTCAACATTGTCTACTTCTCTCATAATATATGTCTCTGTACTTTCAAAAAATTCCAGTATAGTTGAAATTGGATGAGTTAACATGGCAGAGTAGTATGGTGACCTTGAGCTTCTCTCATCCCTGAAGTGCAGACAGATCAACATCAAACCATTTTAAACACCTAGGAAATTGACCTGAGGATTAACACAACAATCTTCATAAGTTGAGTGACAGAGCTTGACAAGTACATGGTGCAGAGAAGTGAACTGGGGGAGAGAAAAGTCATGGTGCTACGAAGGGTAGGGAGCTGTTTTCGTGGAGACAGGACAGAGAGAGAGAGAAAGGAGGAAATAGTGCAGCTTGTTGGAATCATGCAAGGAAAGCACTCCCCCTGAAAGTAGCTGGAAAGAAAGAGTGAAAACACTCACAGGGGACTGGATAAGAAATCTGTTCCCCAAACACTGAAAAAGGAGAGTTTCAACACTGCCAGTTTTCTATAAACAGTGGAGTGCAGAGTCTGAAGTTTTGGAGCTCAGTGCCTGGCAGTGCTTCAGTGAGGAAGCAGAGTGACTCCCTGGGAAAGGGCAGCATGGTCTGAAGGGACTATGTGCAGCACGGAGAGAAGTGGTTGCCCTGTTTGGAGTGCATTTGGTAGAGACAATACGGCTTCTCAGCAGGCAAAACTCCCGCAAGCCATAGAGAGCTGCCACATTTATTGATATATGAACAAAGATGCCAGCTGAGGGCAGCAAAACCTGGCGCTGGCTGTGTGTTGTCATTTACCATAAACTCTGAGGCTCTGCTGCTGCACATTGTGCAAATGTTTTCTGAGACAAGTTGCTACCCAGCCATTGATCAGCAGGACCCTCATCTGGAGGATCAGGGTAGGTTGGAGCCACAGGGTTCTTTTAAGTGTGGGGTTTTGAAACACAACCCCATCTGGGATAAAACCCTGGAGGGAGGAGCTGGCTGGTGGCAGACAGCTTGGATACAGACAGGGTAAAGGCAGGGAGCAGACAAAAATCTATGAAAATGGAGGGGTGAGTGATCATATATTTCTGAAGGTGTGAAATTCCCACTCCTAAGACTAGAGAGCTGGGGTGGGGGGAGTAATTTTCACCTTAGCCCACCTGCACTGATCAACTCCAGTGAGCTAAGCAGCACCGCCAAGTGGAGAACAGAGCCATTACACCAAACCCTACCCACCTGTGCCCTCCAGGCACATCCCCCAGAAGACCAGCACAAATCCCTTCCACCCACTTAGTCTATGGATCACACTGTGTTGCACAGTTTCAGTTCTAGGGGAAACTGGATCTAGTTTTATCCAGGTTTCTTTTTGTTGCTGGTTTTTTTGTTTTCTTTGCTTCCGCATTTGCTTACATATTTTTTTTTTCATTTTTTTCTTAGATACAGAAGGAAGGAATTTTTTAATTCTATATTTTTCTTTATTATTAAAATTTTTTTACTTTCAATTTCTTTATTTTTTATATTTTGTTCTTTTCTCTTTTCTATAAAGCTTTTCTTAAGCAGACTGAAACACATCTAGGATCTAGCTTCCTTTGTTTGATTTTGTTTTGCTTTTAGTTTTTTTATTTTTTGTTTTATTTTATTAACCTTTTTTTCTTCGTCCAAAATGACAAGAGCGAGCAATTCACCCCAAAGGAAAGAACAAGAAGAAATGATGGCCTGGGACTTAATCAACACTGATATAGGTAAGATGTCTGAACTATAATTTAACACCACAATTATAAGAATACTAGCTGGGGTTGAAAAAAGCATAGGAGACATCAGAGAATCCCTTTCTGCAGAAATAAAATAGAACTAAAATCTGGTGAGGCTGAAATTAAAAATGCTATAACTGAGATGCAATCTTCAATGGATGCATGACAGTGAGGATGGATGAAGCAGAACAGCAAATAGTTATACAGGAGATAAAATTACAGAAAATAATAAAGATGAAAAAAATAGGGAAACAAAGGCAAAAGACAATGATATGAGACTTAAAGAACTCAGTGACTTATTGAAGAGGAATAAACCTTTGTATCATAGCAGTCCCAGAAGATGAAGAGAGAGAAAAAGGGGCAGTAAGTTTATATGAGCAAATTAGAACTGAAAATTTCTCTAATCTGGGGAAGGACACAAATATAAAAATCCAACAAGCACAGAGAACTCCCATTAAATTCAACAAAAGCCATCACAAAGGTATATCATAGTCAAATTCACAATATACACAGACAAGGAATAATCCCTGAAGGCAGCAAGGGAGAAAAAGTCATTAGCCTACAAAAGAAGACATATCAGGTTCACAGCAGATCTGTCCACAGAAACTTGGCAGGCCAGAAAGGAATTGTGCGATGTGTTCAACATGCTGAATGGGAAAAATAGGCAGTCAAGAATTGTTTATCCAGCAAGGTTGTCATTCAGAATAGAAGGAGAGATAGTTTCCCAGACAAACAAAAACTAAACGAATTTGTGACCACTAAACCAGCCCGGCAAGAAATTTTAAGGTGACTCTTTGAGTGGAGAAAAACAACAACAAAATAAATAACAAAAGAAACAAAGAGCAGAAAAGACCAGAGAACAACATCAGAAACATCAACTCTATAGGTAACACAATGGCACTAGCTTCATATCTTTCAGTAATCACTCTGAATGTAATTGGACTAAATGCTCCAATCAAAAGACATAGGGTATCAGAATGGATAAGACGACAACAACAACAACAACACAACAACAAGATCCTTCTTTATGCTTCCTACAAGAGACTCATTTTAGACCTAGAGACACCTGCAAACAAAGTGAGGTAATGGAGAACCATCTATCATGCTAACGGACGTCAAAAGAAAACTGGGGTAGCCATACTTATACCAGACAAACTAGATTTTAAGACAAAGACCATACCTAGAGATGAAGAAGGACATTTTATCATAACTAAGGGGTCTATCTATCAAGAAGATCAAACAATTGTAAATATTTATACCTTAATGTGAAAGCACCCAAATATATAAATCAATTAATAACAAATATAAAGAAACTCATTAATAATACAATAATAATAGGGACTTTAACACCCCATTTACAACAATGGACAGATCTTCTAAGCAGAAAATCAACAAGAAAACAATGACTTTGAATGACACATTGGACCAGATTGACTTAACATATATTCAGAACATTTCATCCTATAGCAGCAGAATGCACATTCTTTTTGAGTGCACATGGAACATTCTTGAGAATAGATCATATACTGGGTCACAAATCAGACCTCAACAAGTACAAAAAGATCAAGATCATACCATGCATATTTTTAGACCACAACACTATGAAACTTGAAATGAACCACAAGAAAACTTTGGAAAGACCACAAATATTTGGAAATTAAAGAACATCCTACTAAAGAATGAATGAGTTAACCAAGGAATGAAAAAATATATACAGAAGCCAATAAAAATGAAAACACAGCATTCCAAAACCTTTGGGCTGCAGCAAAAGCAGTCATAAGAAGGAAATATGTACCAATCCAGGCCTTCCTAGAGAAATATGACATGTCTCAAATATACAACCTAACCTTACACGTAAAGGAGGTGGAAAAAGAACAGCAAATTAAGATCAAAACCAGCAAAAGAAAGGAAATAATAAAGATTAGAACAGAAAACAATGATACTAAAAACAAATAATAAACACACACATACACACACACACACACACACACACACACACACATACAGTAGAAAAGATCAACAAAATTAGGAGCTGGTTCTTTGAAACACTTGAAAATATTGATAAACCCCTCACCAGAATTAACAAAAAGAAAAGGGAAAGGACTCAAATGTATATAAAATAACGAATGAAAGAGGAGAGATCACAACCAACACTGTAGAAATACAAGCAATAGTAAGATAATACTATGAGCAATTATATGCCAACAAATTGGCAATCTCGAAGAAATGGATAAACTCTTAGAAACATATAAAGTACTAAAACTGAAATGAAGAAATAGATAATTTGAATAGACTCATAACCAGTAAGGAAATTGAATCAGTAATAAAAAATTCTCAACAAAGAGTCCAGGGCCATATGGCTTCCCAGGGGAATTATACCAAACATTTAGAGAAGATTAATACCTATTGTTTTGAAACTGCTCCAAAAAATAGATATGGAAGAACTTCCAAACTCATTTTTTGAAGCTAGCATTGCCTTGATTCCAAAGCCAGACAAAGACCACACTAAAAAGGAGAATTACAGGCCAATATCCCTGATGAACATGGATGCAAAAATTCTCAACAAGATACTAGCAAATCAAATTCAGCAGTATATTAAAAGGATTATTCACCACAATCAAGTGGGATTTATTCCTGGGCTGCAGGAGTGGTTCAATATCTACAAATCAATCAACATGATATACCACATCAATAAATTAAAGGACAAAAACCACATGATCCTCTGAATAGATGCAGAAAAAGCATTTGACAAAATAAAGCATCCTTTCTTGATAAAAGCCCTCAAGAAAGTAGGGATAGAAGGAACATACCTCAACATCATAAAGGCCATATATGAAAGATCCACAGCTCATATCATCCTCAATGAGGAAAAACTGAGGGCTTTCATCCTAAGATCAGGAACACAACAGGGATTTCCACTCTCACCACCGTTGTTTAACATAGTACTTGAAATCCTAGCTTCAGCAATCAGACAACAAAAAGAAATAAAATGCATACAAATTGGCAAGGAAGAAGTCAAACTTTCAGTCTTTGCAGACAACATGATACTCTATGCGGGAAACCTGAAAGACTCCACCAAAAAACTGCTAGAGCTGATACCTGAATTCCTCAAAGTCACTGGATATACAATCAATGTACATAAATCTGTTTATTTTTTTTAAATTTTTTAACATTTTATTTATTTTTTGAGAAACATAGAGACAGAAGGATAGCAGAGGAGGAGCAGAGAGGGAGTGGGAGACACAGAACCTGAAGCAGGCTCCAGGCTCTGAGCTGTCAGCACAGAGCCTGATGTGGGGCTTGAATTCATGAACTGTGAGATCATGACCTGAGCTGAAGTCGGATGCTTAACTGACTGAGCCACCCAGGAGCCCCAAATCTGTTTCATTTCTATACACCAATAATGAGGCAGTGGAAAGAGAAGTCAAGGAATTGATTCCATTTACAAATGCACAAAAAACGATAAGATACCTAGGAATAAACCTAATCAAAGAGATAAAAGATCTGTACGCTGAAAACTTTAGAATGCTTATGAAAGAAATAGAAGAAGACCCAAGGAAATGGAAAAACATTCATGCTCATGGATAGGAAGAACAAATATTGTTAAAATGCCTGTACTACCCAAAGCAACCTGCACATTCAAAGCAATCCATATCAAAATAATGCCAGAATTCTTCATAGAGATAGAACAATTCTAAAATTTGTATTGAACCAGAAGAGACCCTGAGTAGCCAAAGTAATCTTGAAAAAGAAAACCAAAGCTGGGGGAATCACAATTCCAGATTTCAAGCTCTATTACAGAGCTATAATCATCAAGACAGTATGGTACTGGGTCAAAAACAGATACCTCAATCAATGGAAAAGAATAGAAAACCCAGAAATGGACCCACAAAACATGGCCAACTAATCTTTGACAAAGCAAGAAAGAATATCCTATGAAAAAAAGACAGTCTCTTCAGCAAATGGTGTTGGGAAAACTGGACAGCGACATGCAGAAAAATTAAATTGGACTACTTCCTTACACCATACACAAATATAAATTCAAAATGGATGACAAACCTAAATGTAAAATAGGAAACAATCTGAATCGTAAAGGGAAAAAACAGGTACCAACCTCTTTGACCTTGGTTGTAACTAGGTCAAACTTGGTTTGACCTAACTTCTTACTAGACATGTCCTCAGAGGCAAGGGACACAAAAGTAAAAATGAACTATTGGGACCTCATCAAGACAAAAAGCCTCTTCACAGTGAAGGAAGCAATAAACAAAACTAAAGTCAGCCTACAGAAGGAGAGGAGATTTATCCATCATAGTTAAAATGTTGAAAGCCATAATTTAAGAGAAACTCATTAGAAAGTAGAAAGAGAAAGATACCTCATCATGTATAAGAGAACCACAAAGATTAGCAACTGTCATCAGAAACAATACAGACTAGAATGCGGTAGGATGATATATTTAAAGTGCCAAGACAAAAAACAGAAATAACTCTCAACCAAGTATCTTCTACCCAGTGAAACTATCTTATAAAAATGAGAGAATTCTTGCCTAGTAGACCTGCCTTAATTAAGGAAATTCTCTAGGATGAAAATAAGTAACACCAGACAGTAACTTAAATCCACACAAAATAACAAAGAGTGACACTTAAGGTAACTATGTAGGCAATTAAAAAAAACATTATAATTACATTGTTCTTTTCCTTTATTCTGTGAGCTGATTTAAAAAGCAACTTCATAAAATGATATGAGTAAAATTGAATTACTGGGACATAACATGTAAATGTATTATATTTGACAATCAGAACACAAAGGAATCCTGGGAACAAAGGAGTATTAGAATAAGGAAATTACACCATACAGTAAATTAATATAACCAAAAATGGTAATTAAGAAGGTTAATATGACAGATTCTATAAATATATATTTTATTTCCTTTTTACATCCCAGTTAATTTAGAGTGAAAACATTATATTAAGCAATCATTGTAACAATGGTATGTAACATATAGATATAACAGTATAAGTCTCACTTATCTTACTGGCCTTAAATTAGTATAAGTCTGAAGTAGATTATGATAAAAGAAGATGAATCTTATAAGCCCTAAATCAACCACTAAGAAAATAACTCAAAATATACTGAAAAGTCATTAAAGGTATTAGAATGATACATTAGAAAATATCCAATTAATACCAACAAAGAAAGAATAGAGAAAAAACACAAACATCAAAAACAAAAGCAAATGGCAGAAGTAAATCCAACTATATCAATATAACATTAAATATGAATAGATTAAACAATCTACAAAAGGCAAAGATTGTTGAACATCATCATCATTATCATCATCATAAAAACAAGATACAACCACATGCTGTCTACAAGAGATGTACTTTAGATTCATAGACAAAAATGGCTTCCATTCTTCTAAATAGAGAAAGTAATACCATGCAAATAGCAACAATAAGAAAGTCTGAGTGGCTATACCATTATCAGATAAAAGAGACTTCAACACAAAAGGTAAATTAGAATATATTTTGAGATGAATGGAAACAAGAACACATCAAAACTACAGGATGTAGCCATAAGTAGTAAAGTGGAATTTATACCCATAAAAGTGGAAAAAAGTTTTAAAATAAGCAGCCTAAACTTCCACCTCAAGAAACTAGAAAAGGAAAACAAGATAAATCCAAAACAAGCATAAGAAGAGAAATAACAAAGACTAGGCATTAATGAAAGAGAGAACAGAAAAGCAATAGAGAAAACTAGCAAAACCAGGAGTGATTCTTTGAAAAGATAAAAAAAAAAAGGACATTTCAGTAGTTGGACTGACCAAGAATAAAAGAGAAGTTTTAAAAAACTAAGATCAGAATACAGTCAATGATATTGTAAGATGGATGTAACAAGACAGATGGTAGCTACATTTGTGGTAAACATTGTATGATATGAGAAGACAGGATTCAGTAGGCAGAGAGGGAAAGATTAGGGCCTGAGGTCCCTGGGTGGGGAAAAACACCTATTTTGGAACAATGCTGGGAGTGTCTGACCACAGCAAACCCCCCAGGCATAGGGTTCCTCTTAAGAATGTAAGAGACCCCAACTACTCCCCCTCGGTTTCCCCTCAGGAATTTGAGGAAAGACCTAAGTATGGGCATAGACTACCCCTCATACAATGGAAATGAGCCAATCAGGAATGGACAAACCAGCACCTAGAGCTATCAAGCCCATAAGGGTAGAACCTGAGATAGAACAAGGCAGGGGGAGGTGACTAGAACCTTATAAAACAAGGACCCTTACCTATAGTCCTTGGGCATTCACTTTCAAATGTCCCCTCTCTGTAAAGAGAGGTTTCCTACTATTCTTCCTTTCTGATCTTACACTCTAATAAACTTTTGCCTGATGCTCATTTTGTGTCCACCTCTTCATTCTTTGAGGTAAGACAACAAATCCCAGGTATTGTGGTAAAAAATCCTTCAACAGTAGCATAATGTATAAACTTGACAAATCACTAAGTTGTACACTTGAAACTAATTTAATATTTTCTGTCAACTATGCTCGTTAAAAAAAAGAAAATTCACATTGCAAATACATAGTTATATACAAAAAAGAATATGTATTTGAGAGAAAGAATAAGAAAAGAAATCAAGATAAATTACAAATATTGATATATCTTTGTGGGAGACAGAATAATGGCCACCAAAGATATTCACAACCCAATCTCAGTAACATATGAATATGTTTCCTTATAAGGCTAATGGTCTTTGCAGATGTGATTAAGGAGACAGACTCTGAAATGGAGAGATTATCCAGAATTACCCATGGAGCCCAATCTACTTACATAAATTCCTAAAATCAGAGATACTTTCTTGGATCTGGTCAGTGAAAGAGATGTGAAAATTGAAAAGTGGTTGGTCATTTGCTATACTGCTGGCTTTGAAGATGGAGGGAAGGGACCATGAGCCAAGGAATGCAGGCAGACTTCAGAAGCTGGAAAAGGCAAGGAAACAGATTCTCCCCTAGCACTTCTAGAAGGCACCAGAGATGACACCTTGATTTTATCCCAGTGATAATGACTTTGTACTTCTGACATCCAGAACCATAAGACAATACATTTTGTATTGTATAAGCCACCAAGTTTGTGATAATACTACAGGAACAACAGAAAGCGAGTCATTCTCCTCATATAACAATGATTTTGTAATGTCATTTTTTATAGAAAGAATAGAAAGATAATAAAATCTTTCTTCTAGCAAAATAACTACGACAGCAGGAACAACAACAAAACTAAGATCAGTTATCAAGAAGGGGATATTGAAAGAGCAGACCTAGGCCGGCCGACTCCAACTTGTTCTGTATCCTCCATCTTGACTGACTATGTCCCCAACATGGCCAAAGAAAGAAGTTCCCACTCAAACCTCAGACCACGCCTCCTCCCCTTGAGTAACCAATCAAACCAATCAAACCATGCCCAGCAACCTGCTTGACAGGACTCTGACAGTTCCCCAGCCAATCGGTAGCAAGCCAATCAGCTGAGGCCCCGACCCTTCCCCAGCCAATTGGCTAAGGCCATGATCCCTATAAAACCTTTGTGTTTTGAAACCCTCTCTCTCTCTCTCTCTCTCTCTCTCCCCGGTATCTCACCACTGCATCGGTGCAGGTAGGGGATTGAGCTCCAGCTAGCTCGAATAAAGGCTCTTTGCTTTTGCGTTGAACTCGGCTCTCTGGTGGTCTTTGGGGATCACGAATTCTGGGCATAACAATATCACTATAGACCATCCAGAAATAAAAACAATTATAGAGGAATACTATAACAACTCCATACCTGTGGGTTTGGCTTTCAGCTTTGTCCAGCAAAGCCAAGGTGGGGGAGAAAGGATTACTCAAAACTCCACAAGGGGGCGCCTGGGTGGCTCAGTTGGTTAAGCAGCGGACTTCGGCTCAGGTCATGATCTCGCGGTCTGTGAGTTCAAGCCCTGCCTCGGGCTCTGTGCTGACAGCTCAGAGCCTGGAGCCTGTTTCAGATTCTGTGTCTCCCTCTCTCTCTGCCCCTCCCCTGTTCATGCTCTGTCTCTCTCTGTCTCAAAAATAAATAAACGTTAAAAAAAAAAAAAGACTCCACAAGTCAAGAGAGTTGAGAGGGAGGCTAAGGGAAGTCTCCCCAAGCTGCTCTCAAGCTCCTGTATTTATTAGGCATACATTATAGTGAAAACATTGCATAACGTCAGTGGCCACCTGTCAGTACGAAGATACAGAAAGCTTGCAAAAAAACAAGACATTCCCAAGACTACAAAAGAACAACTACAGAAAGCAGGGTGGAGAACAAGATATTCCAAAGATAACATGGTCTAAGGAATTCATGAGCACAGGCATAAATAAGCATTAACTAGATAATGGTCAGCTGTTTTCAGCATGGCCAGAAAGCAGTGTAATGTGTTCCCTATAATCTCCTTAACTAGGACATAGGTATTTGATTTCCCACACATACCAATAAATTAGATAATTTAGAGGAAATGGATAAATTCCTAGAAAGTAACAAACTACCAAAACTAACTCCAGAAAAAATAGAAAACCTGAATAAACCTTAGCAAGAGAATGAATTGGTAACTTTAAAACTTTCCACAAAGAAAAGATCAGATGACTTCACTGGTGAATTCTACCATGTAGTTAAAGAAAAATTAATACTGATTTCCCACAAATTCTTCCAAATATAGAAGAAGAAGAAACATTTTCCAACTCATTCTATAGGGCCAGTACTATAGACTGAATGTTTGTGTACCCCAATGTGTGTTTTCATATGTTAAAATCAAATTCTCAAGGTGATGGAATTTGGAGGTGGGGCTTTCTGGAGGTAATTAGGATTTGATGAGGCTATAAGGGTGGAGCCCTTGTGAATGGGATTAGTACCATTCAAAGAGTCACAAGAGAGCTTGCTTCCTCTCTCTGCTTTTCACTTTGTGAGGATACAACTAGAAGTCAGTGGTCTGCAACCAGAAAGGGCTGCTACCAGGACTCAACTATGCTGGACTCACCTGTGATCTTGGGCTTCTCAGAAATGTGAGAAATAAATTTCTGTTGTTTGTATACCACCCAGTCTATGGCTTGCTTATAGTAACCAAAACTGACGATGACAACCAGTACTATCCTAATAACAAAAGCAAAGACATCACAAGAAAAGAAAACTAAAAATACCTATGATCTTAGAATTAGGCAAATCAAAGAAATAAAAGTCACCCAGACTGGAAAGAAAGAAAGAAGGAAAACTGTATTTCTAGATGACATGATCTTTTATTTAGAAAATCCTAAGGCAGCTACTAAAGAACAAATAGAACTTATAAATGAATTCAACATTGTTGCAGGATACAATATACAAATCCATTGTATCTCTATGCACTAGCAATTAGCAATCAAAAAATAAAATTAAAAAATCATTCTGTTTATAACAGCATCAAAAGAAATTGAAACATATGTCCAAACAAAAACTCTTGTACATGAATGTTTATAGTAGCATTATTCATAAGAGCCAGAAAGTGGTTGGGGTACCTGGGTGGCTCAGTCGGTTAAGTGTCTGACTTCAGCTCAGGTCATGATCTCACAGTTCGTGAGTTTGAGCCCTGCGTGGGTCTCTGTGCCGACAGGTTGGAGTCTGGAGCCTGCTTCAGATTCTGTGTCTCCCTCTCTCTCTGCCCTTTCCCCAGCTGCGTTCTGTTTCTCTCTCAAAAATAAACAAGTATTAAATAAAAAGAAAAAAAAAAAAGGCCAGAAAGTGGAAACCCATGTCCATCAACTGATGAATAAATAAACAAAATGTTGCATAGCCATACAATGGAGTATTGTTTGTAATGTAGAGGAATAAAGTGCTGTTACCTGCTACAATATAAAAACCTTATAAGACACTATGTTAAGTGAAAGAAGTCAGTAAAATCACATATTATATGATACTATTTTTACTAAATGTCAAGAACAGGTAAATCTATAAAGACAGAAGGTAGAGCGGTGGTTGCCTATGACTGAAGGAGGGAGAATTGGGGCTTGACTATTAATAGGTTGAGGTATAACCGGTATAATTCAACTATGACTGGGGGTGAAATAACACAAGATCTTGATTTCAAACTTGGACATGGTAAGGTACTCAAAGGTATCTTTGAGACTTCCAAAGGAACATGTAAAGTAAGTATTTGGATGATGGTATCATTAAGAGAAACAAGAGAAAGGAAAACAAATATTACCTAAAGCCTGTTAATTGATATTCTGTATAGATGTCCTACAGTGGTCCCTGTGGATTACAAAGGCAGGTTTTAATTGTTACAGCTAGCTGTAGGGGTGAAATGATGATTAACTCACAAAACCCAGTAGAATAAATATCATTTCATCCTACAGAGAATCCTTTGGAAGCATAGGGGAAATATCTTTCCTTCCTCTTCCTTTGTTTTTTAAATAACAAGTTTGAAAATAGAAGTAATATATATTATCTTCATTCATTTTGGAGTTACTGATGAGAATCAGTGTGCCAGCAATCATAGCCTCATTTCTGCATTTTCTACATTGCTTCTAGAAAACTATCACTGACTAAATTTCCAATGTATGTGGGAACTGGGTGAGAGTACAGTGATTTACACATTTTCTATATTTCAAATTGTCTTTAGATAACCAAATATCTATGTAAGATGTCTACGTAAGAACTTAAAATTCTAGTGAGGCATTGAGATTTTTCTCACTCAGTGATCAAAATTTGATGAATGGGAGAGGATGACTAACTGTACAGGAGACATATTTATCACAAAAATTCATAATTAATTAATAGAAAAATGAAGTATATGGGAAAAATTAAAATACTCATGAGAAGAATGATTCAACAGTTTTAAGTTACATTTTATAATGCAGAGAGTTTAGATTTGAGACAGACATGTAGTTTGTATCTACATTTATAATTTTGCAGAATCAAGATAATTCTAAACTTGAGTTTAATGGCTGGTCTTTAATACATAGCTCTTAAAATTTCATGGAGTCATGAGAAAACAAGGGCTGTAATATAGCCCTTATATTACATAATATACTATATATATAGCTAGCACTATCTCCTTTATTCTAATGTGATGTTTTTTTCACATTCCTCTTAAGGAAAAAAGATTCCCAAAGCTTGTCATGTCTTGCCTTAATTATGCTGAATCAATGAAGTGACATTAGAAATATCTATTATTTGGTGATTTGGGTTGTAAATAAAGCAAGTACACTTTAGGACAAAGTTTTCACTTTGCAAATAAAATGACATTTCCTTAAAATTCACATAGTTGATTTTTAGCAAATGAACTCCAGTGAATCCTTTTAGGTATATATGTTATAAAAGGGATCCCTGTGGTATGTGTTTAGTAATTTAAACTTATTGATTTTTTTAGCTTAGCAAAGATGGAGAATAACAACTTGTCATTCTCCCCATTGGTTAAACAAGCCCAGTTTTTTAAATGCATTCTCATTTAATGTCTTTATGTATTATAAATGTCAAGAGGTATGGATATAAAATTGTAAAATTGATTTTTAAATGAGTAAGCTACTATTATTCCAACTGTTATTATTATGGTAAATATATTTTTGTTTCTCTTTCAAGGAAGGTTACCCATTCACTCTAAAATATTTGGAAAATTCTATTCTCAATTTCCTTCAGATGTCATTTTAAAGTCATAGAAGAAAATCAAGCTTGTTACTTCATGAAAATATCAGATATTATATTCAGAATAGCAGAAAAACCTATAAACCCCTTAGGAATAAATTAGATAAGAAAAGTACTGAAACTGTATAAACAATAAAAATGACTCCTATACTTAGACACCATCTTTAACAATTTCAATACCTTTGACTATTTCAAAAAATCATTCTTGCTCTTAATAGTCAAAAGTCTATTACCAAATATTAACATGGAAAGCATCCTTAAGAATTAAAGATAACTAATAAATATTTCAAAGAAATATTTACAGATTATTTATTCCTAATTTTACATTGAGTTTTCAGTGCCAAAGACTCTTCTTTCAAGGTTACAGTAGCATTTTCTTTTTCTTTTTTATTAACATACTTGTGACCATCCTTTTATATATCTTTCTGGGCACACACATGCACACAGACACACAAATGCAAACACACACACACACACACACACACACACACACACACCAAAATTACATAGAAAAGGGCTTATGATATATATCATGTTTTTGTCATGAACTTTGGTGTGTGTGGGGGGGTTGTGATGAAGTAAGTATCTCTCTCTTCTGTTTTCTCTATTCCTAATGCTACATCTACTCCTGCACAGAAAAATCTATGTTAGAAAGTTGGTATATTTCGGGGTGCCTGGGTGTCTCAGTCAGTTAGGTGTCTGACTTCGGCTCAGGTCATGATTTCAAGGTTTGTGGTTGGAGCCCCATGTCAGGCTCTATGCTGACAGCTCAGAGCCTGGAGCCTGCTTCCAATTCTGTGTCTCCCTCCCTCTCTGGCCTTCCCCTACTCATGCTCTGTCTCACTCTCTCTCTCGAAAATGAATGAACGTCAAAAAATTTTTTTAAGAAAGTTGGTATATGTATCCACATGCATATCATATTTATTTATATGCATAAATTTTTAAAAATTTTATATGCATATTTTTTTAAATTATATAAATGGGCCCATAAAATTTAAATTTCTTTATATTTTGATTCCCTCACTTAATACATTAATAAAAGCTTCCATTGTTAACTGGTACAGCTCAAACACATTTCTTTTATGTTTGAATAGTGCTCCACAGTAAGACTGCACTATAATTTATTCAACTATTCAATTTGGTTTTTTTTTAGTTGGGAGTTGTCTTTGTTTCCAGTCCTTGTCTTCATGTACTAAAACATTAAGTACAATGTTTGTACTTTATTCTTGTATGCGAATGATATTATTTCTAGAATATATGCCCATGACAAAGACTGGTGATCAAAGTTTATATAAGTTTCTAATTTTGACAGATAATGTCAGATATAAAAGGCTGTTACAATTTATATTTTCACCAGTTATAGTAGGAAATGCTTCCTTTCTCACTTTCCTGTCACCAGATATTATCTCTCATTTTGCTTTGTAGCTTATCTCCTTTCTAACTAGTGAAAATGATGTATCAATTTAAATAATATTTCTAATTTTATGGAGGATGAGCATTGCTTCATATATTTATCGGTCACGTTGACTTACTCTTCCGTAAACAGGTCTGCTCATATTTTCTTCCCATTAGTTCCACTGGGTTATTTAACTTGCATGAACCTAGCTGTAAGAGGTTGTGTGTGTATATGTGTGTGTTTTATATGTATTAAACCCATGTATGCAGAATATGTTCCAAACATTTTCCCAACATATTTTTGTCCTTTCCCTTCATTTATGGATTTTTCTTTGCAATAAAATTACATGGTTATACATATGTTAAATTGATAGTCTATTTCTCTCCCTCATGCAATGGTTTTGGCAATGGTATTTCTTCCACTTGCAATAGCCCTTCACATGGTTTTAATATTGCCTCAAAATTTGCTTTTATTTCAGGTTTTTCCAATTTTAGGATCAGATACTTAAAGAATTTGTAAACAGATTTACTACAGGCTAAAAGTTAAACTTTAAAAACTATTAATTAAATGGAAAACAACACTAAGGTACAATTTAATGTGCAAATAAAATGCCACTACTTTATGTTACCTTTAGTGATCGTCTTTGATACATATTTTCTCATTACCATGGTCAAGTGTGGACATGTCAGAAGGAAACAAGACTCTGGTCGCTGAGTTTGTTCTCAGAGGACTTACAGAGAGATCATGGCTGCAGTTCCTCTTTTTCCTCATGTTCTTGGTCATCTACATCATCACCATGGTGGGCAACGTTGGACTGATGGCTCTTATTTGGAAGGATGCCCATCTTTACATGCCTATGTACTTGTTCCTTGGTGGTTTAGCCTTTGCCGATGCTTGTACTTCAACCTCTGTAACTCCCAAGATGCTAGTCAATTTCTTAGACAAGACTGCAATGATATCCCTAGCAGAGTGCATCACCCAATTTTACTTTTTTGCTTCCAGTGCAACTACAGAATGTTTCCTTCGGGTAGTGATGGCCTATGACGCTATGTAGCCATATGTAACCCCTTGCTTTATCCAGTGATAATGTCCAACAGACTCTGCATTCAGTTGATAATTATTTCATATGCAATCAGTTTTCTGCATCCCCTGATTCACATGAGTTTGTTATTAAGATTAACTTTCTGCAGGTCTAACATTATTATAATGTTAGAATATTATTCTATGCATAGAATGTATAGAATACATATTATTATAATGTATTAGAATAATACATTATTTCTACTGTGAAATTTTACAACTATTCCAAATTTCATCTATTTGACCCATATATTAATGCACTAATGATATTTATTTTTGCAGCTTTAATACAAATATCCACTTTAATGACCATCATAATCTCTTATCCTCGTGTGCTCTTCGACATTCTGAAAAAGAAGTCTGAAAAGGGCAGAAGCAAAGCCTTCTCTACATGCAGTGCCCACTTGCTCTCTGTCTCACTGTACTGTGGCACTCTCATCTTCACCTATGTGCGTCCTGCATCCAGTCTAGACGAAGATCAGGACAAACTGTATTCCCTATTTTACACTATTATAATTCCCCCGCTAAACCCATTTATTTACAGCTTGAGAAAATAAAGAGGCTATAGGTGCCTTGAGATGAGCTACAAAGAAGTAAATAGTTGTCAAGGGAAATTTCAAATTGTTTCTGTTCTCACCCTTTGCATAAACGAGTTCTTAAATCTTACAGATTAGGCATGGTTCTGCCCTTTTACTAAAGAGCTAGTGGTCAGGGTGGTCGCTAAGCAATGGGTGAAGGAACCCAGCTTCACACAATGTTTACTTGGATATACATCCAATTAAAGTTATTACGTCAGTTGAAATGACTCCTACTACTAATTGTTGATTTATTTAAAAATATTGTAATTCCTTTTTATCTGAACATTTAGTCTTTGAAAATTTGATATCTGCAAGGGACTCCTCCCCTAAATTCCACTTAATAATTGACAGTAACTGAGGCTGGTGTGTTAGTGGGAGTCATTTAGTTCATGACTGATCCTAGCTCACTGAGCTTGACCTGCATGTTAATAAGGCTCTGTGATGTTTTTTACCACATCATGATAAAATGACAAAAACTTAGATTCTTGGAAGAAAAATGTTTCCGAAATAAAGGGGAGGAAAATTAATGAAAGTGAAAATTAATAAAATTAATAAAAATGAAGAGTTTGAAAAAATTGGTGCATTTTAATAACAACAGTTAAAAAAAAAGTTGGCTTGAATTAAATAATGGAACATCAAGATTTTAATTTCCCATATCTAGAAGCCCACATACTAACTTTCATACAGGAAGGGCAATATAATATAATGGTATTTTGGAATTTGCAGATTTGGAAATATCTCAAGACATAGCTTTCTTAGATATTACAGATCTCCTATACTCTATTTACATGACTATTTTGTTACAATAGTAAGTTGGTAAACATTTGCATAGAGATTGCTTTGCTCTCCTACATTAGGTAGATGGCAAAGCGGAGGGCAAGGATGAGAAACTGGTTAAGCATATATGGATGCAGGCAAAAAATTGAGCTAGTGGTCCTTTTTTCTTTAAGTTTATTTATTTATTTATTTTTGAGAGAGAGAGAGAGAGAGAGAGAGAGAGAAAGAGAGATACAGAGACAGAGAGACAGAGAAAAAGAGGGCGCACATATGGGGAGGGGCAGAGAGAAGCAGAGATAATCCCAAGCAGGCTCCCCGCTGTCAGAGCAGAGTCCAACACTGGGCTGGAACTCACAAACTGTGTGATCATGACCTGAGCCAAAATCAAGAGTCATATGCTTACCTGACTGAGCCAACCAGGCACCCCTAGACTAATTTATTTTAGTATACTACAATTGACATAGATTCCTTTTTTCTTTTCGTTTCTTTTTCTTTCCTTTCTTTCTTTTCTTTTCTTTCTTTTTTTTTTTTTTTGGCGAGGACTTAATTATGTTCCTTGAGCAATCTGTTTATTCAAGCACTGTGTTTAAAAAAAAAGAATTCATAGGAAATAAAAATTAAATTCAAGTTGTTGAAGCAGGAGTGAAAATGGTCCTCTTGTTAAAGTATTTTAAAAGTTATATTTAGGGTTTTTTTTTTCTTTAATTCCAACAAACATCAAAATACTTACCTAAAATGAAGACAGTATGCATCATAAATTTATCAATCATTTGACTTATGAATATAAATTAAAATATTCAATTCATTTTAATAGGCTTACAATTTTATTGCCATAGGTTCCCATTAGAAATGGCTTTTTAAAATGTTAGACAACTGAATGCATTCTTTTGAAAAGTACTATTGACTGTAGAAAACTGTGGTTAATTTTACTGTTTTGGTGGCTAACAATGGCACAGGATTTTTAAAAAAAATTTTTTAATGTTTATTTACTTTTTGAGAGAGACAGAGAGAGAGTGAGTGCGGCAGGGGCAGAGAGAGGGTGACACAGAATCCAAAGGAGGCTCCAGGCTCTGAGCTGTCAACACAGAGCCCGACATGGGGCTTGAACTCACAACCCGTGAGATAATGACCTGAGCTGAAGTCAGATGCTCAACCAACTAAGCCACACAGGCAACCCCCCTGCCCTGCTGCCTTTTTTTTTTTTTAATATCTAATGTGGATATTTTTAATTTATAGGTTAGGATTGATTTTTGCATTACATTTTCCTTACTTTTGATTAGGGCCCTGTTCCAATAATTTACCATTATGTTCTGTTACAATCTTTTAAATTTTTGTTATCATTTTGACAAAAATAAATGTTTCCATGCATATATGTCTCGACAGTTGTTTTGTTTGTTTGTTTTATTTTTTTGCTTTTTTGTTTTTTACTTTGAGGGTATGGCACTTACATAATGTTTCTAATTTCTGCAATGATATTTCATGACAGAATTATTAAAGGTAGAACCAATTATTAAAAACTTGTTAATCCTTTAGTATATGTAATGCTAACAAATGAAGACTTTGTTTCGTAACCACAGTGAAATTATTATACATAACAGAATTAATTGCTTAACATTATTTAATATCAATCTGTGTTCCGTATTCCCAATTTGTATCAAAAATTTGTTGTTTCTTTGTTTGAATCAGGATTTAAACAAAGTATATCTATTGCATTTTGATGATGGTTCTTAAATTTCTTTTCATCTATAATAGTTTTCTCTTCCTCCTTTTTTCATGTCATTTATCTGTTGAATAAACTGGTTTATTTTCTATAGAATTTTTCACATTTTGGATCTGGCTGATAGTATCTTTGTGATAAAGGTAATGTATACTTAGAGAACTGATGATAGAATTAGATCTACAAGCTTACTTAAATCCAGAACATATTAATTTTATTAGCTGTGGATGGCCTGTTGTGTGTTATTAAGAATAAAATTTATGATTTTATTTTTAATAAAACTATTCACTTCATCCATATTTTAAAATTTATTTATCTAGAACTAGACAAAGACTCACATAATGGTTTTTACATTTATGGGTTTGGAAGGTTACTTCCCTTTTATCATTTTTTTCTCACTTAGGAAAATGTAGGTTAGCTAATAATTTTTCTATTTTGTAGGTATTTTAAAAGAATTAGCTTATAATTTTAAAAATTACATCTAACTTTGTTTGCTCTTATCTAATTCTTTACTTTCTCCTAGTTTTAAATTTTTTCCATTGGCTCTCCTTTCTTGTAATATTTTGGTTTCTTCTAGATTTTATATCCATAGTTGAATTTATTGATTTCATTTTAGCTTTATTTTTGATATGGTCTGTATTCTTTTTTTTTTTTAATTCTTTTTTTTTTTAATATTTATTATTCTTGAGAGACAAAGAAACAGAGCATGAGCAGGAGAGGAGCAGAGAGAGAGGGAGACACAGAATCCGAAGCAGGCTCCAGGCTCTGAGCTGTCAGCACAAAGCCCAATGCGGGGCTCTAACCCACAAACTGTGAGATCATGACCTGAACCAAAGTCAGTTGCTTAACTGACTGAGACACTGAGCCACCCTGAAGTTGTCTGTATTATATTATGGATTTTCTTCCAAATGGAATTTAGTTGCTGAGTGTTTTGCATGTTTCTGGTTTTCTACCTCTTATTGTTCATATGGAGTTTCCATTTATGTTAACTTTCTACAGATCCAACATAAAAACACCAGTTCTATTTTGAATTCGTGTTGCCATATAAAATTTCCAAACAGATGAATCTATTAATGCATTGATTCTTTTTGGTTTCTCAGTCTTTATTCAAACTTCACTCCTATGAACAATTAAATTAAGTTTCTTACACCCATGTCATCTTTGGCATACTGAAAAAGAATTATGAAAAAGGCTGAAGTAATGCCTTCTCCACAGCAGTGGCCATTTGCTCACGGTTCTCCTGTTCTCTTACGACACTCTTTTTTTTCAGATTTGCGAGTCTTGAATCTGCCCCAGATGAAGAACAGGGCAAAATGCATCCTTTGTTCTATATTATTGCAATTCTCTACTAAATCTCTTCTTACACATACAGCAAAAGAAACAAGTTTAAGGTGGACTAATAAAATGATAAAGGAATACACATTTCTCAAATAAAATGTCCTTACCATTTTTTCAATTTTTATTTAAATAAGCACAAAACCTAAATGGACATCTTGCACATTGATAATACTCAATGCATTTTTTAGTTAAAAAAAATAGAAAATGTGTAAACTTTATATTACTATGTTATAAAAATATGGCTGATGACTTTAAGCAATTATTAAGTCTTTAAACACCCAGTCAATTTGTCAGAATTTAAGATTTGTTCTTCAGCTATAGGCAAGAGTGAAGCAATGTTTCAGTTGCTTTCACTCTTATATCATCATCTTAGTAGATGACTATTGAATGAGTAAATGCATGAGAGCTCTACTTCCAATGATAACCCTTTCTGGAAACAGCTTGAAGCACATGCAAAGTCTTCTAAAAGCCTTCCATAAAACCAAACAATTTCCAGCTGCATTATTCTTGCTTTGTAAGACTTTTACACCCAAGAAATTATTTGGAATTAAATAGTATAAAGCTCATGAGTTTTAAAAACAAAAGTGACTATACACATCATCTTAAAGCATTTCAAGGTAATTACAGTCACCTAAAAAAAAAGTACTTCTAAATAAGTATCCTCCTTGCTGACATTAAAATATTTGTCTCGGGGCGCCTGGGTGGCGCAGTCGGTTGAGCGTCCGACTTCAGCCAGGTCACGATCTCGCGGTCCGTGAGTTTGAGCCCCGCGTCAGGCCTGGGCTGATGGCTCAGAGCCTGGAGCCTGTTTCCGGTTCTGTGTCTCCCTCTCTCTCTGCCCCTTCCCCGTTCATGCTCTGTCTCTCTCTGTCCCAAAAATAAATAAACGTTGAAAAAAAAAATAAAATATTTGTCTAAACATATAGACAAATACATAGCAATTGTTTTCACAATAAGTAGAGTTAAAAATTTCTGGTAAGTATGAATTACCCTTTTCATTCTGACAGTATCAATGAAAAAAATCATTATTAGAAGTACTGTTTATACAAAATTAATTTTTTAGTAATTACAAACCACTTGAAAATTTTCAGTGTTTCTAATCAGTCTTCTAATAATGGTGTTTCATTTTAGAGGGACTGATTAAATTAAAACTTTATTATATCCTCCTATCTCCTTGTAATTTTTTTCCTTCCAGCATGGTATCCACTGTAAGCTTTTTGACCTCTTTATTTATATTCTTGTATTTTGGTGAACAATAAAACAAAAATATTTGTCTAAATAAATGAGCAATGATTTTCTGTTTCTGCTACACTTCTTTCCTGATGTATGATTCTTAGACAATAATTCCTACTCTATTCTGTGTTGCTTAACATACATTTTTACAGAAAATTCTGTATATAAGCTAGCATTGTACTGAAAAATAGTCTATTAAACTCTAAGTGCCTCCTATACCACTGCTTCTACTGAGCCTAAAGTAGGTCTGTGGGCCTACGTGTACAGGTGGTACAACGTGTGGGTACCACCTTGACAACAGTGGATTAGAGAAGTCACATTACGCTTTTCAGTCTACAGGCCTCTCATAGTTTTTCTACTGTTTCTGTTTTTGCCATCTTCATGTACATCCATTCTATGCCTAATGATGTATGGGGTCAGGCCATATGAATATGGTTTCTGTCACCATGAATGGCATGTTCAGTTAAGAATATCTGAGACTATAATATTAATAAGGCCAGCTACTCAAAACTGTACTAAAATTTCTGTTTGGGCCAGATGAGTAGTCATCTTATGATATAAATCAGTGGAACACATACCAGGGGAAATATTATCCATTTGTAATTAAACTGGTAGGAGAATAGGTAATGGGCATTTGACAGGTACGTAATAGGTTGTTGAGCATTGGAATTGGGGCTTTATTCAAATTGCAAGGACTCAGAGAAGGTTTTTGAGTGGAGTAATTTGATAAGCGCTAAACTATATTTGAATGCATGATCTAATATATGGGCATACACATTGAATGCTAGACAACATTATCAATGAACTGAAGAAATACGAGGCCTTACCCATCCTATAAAATCTGAGAAAAAGGCAAATTAGGTGATAAATTAAATGTAAATTTACCACCACACTCCATCATCCAAACCAATGGAACGTTGTTCCTATGAATGGCACCATTAAGAAAAAATACTGTATCAATAGCAGACTGGCCATCTGATTTCACTGGAACAGTTCATTGTACTGAGACAAAATCACAGCAGTTCCATGGAAATATTGTGTGGTAAATTTATACCAATACATTAAATATTAATTAATTAGTGTCCTAGGCTATAGGGAGGAGAATAAAGCTCTTTAAGTTGAGGCTGTGTCACTTTCTCACTGATCAAAGGTCTGAAGAAAAAGCATTACAGTCTCTGAACATGGAACATAAATGGGTCACTCAGAAGGATATTTTCTTTCTTTTAGTACTTGGGAATATGGCTGCTTCTTACATAGGAAAATCTATCCCATAAATTTCCACCTCTTCAATCTCAGTGATAAGCTAAAAAAAAAAAAAAGTGGGGGGTGCTGAGTTACAACCAAATCAAGAAAGAAAGTATATTTCCTTCTCCTTCCTACTTTTCTACTTCCATAATCTACTTAAATGCTCATAGAGCCCAATAACCAAAAAATCCTTAGAATTCCAGGCACAGTGGAGAATATACTTGTAAAGCAGTTAGGATCCTCTAGTCAAATATCTTCATTTTTTACAAGTGAGGAGTGTTAATGCTATACCACACAGAATTAACAGAGGCAGTTCCTTATAACTTTTATTCTCACTTGAACACGCAAGGCTTCCTCTTGTACATTCAATAAGCTACTACCTGAGAGGAAGAGACATCAGCAATTAACTGAGTTCAAGAGTCAGTTGCAGTCATCAGGCCAGGAGTCATGGCAAAACAAATAAACAGCAGCAAAAATTAAAAGTTGGAACAACGGCTCTGACGCTGGTTGAATTAGTATTAAGGTGTTCTGAAGGAGAATGAGGGGAATAAAGCTTCCAGCTGAACTGGAAAAGAAAGCCTCTGTGGCCAAGAGTAAAACATAATGCAATGGTTAAAAGTTACTGCTCTGATAAGGAACCACAGGGCCTTTGGTATTAAATTTGCACAGTCCACAAAGTTACCCACACACAGCATAATTTTCCCTTTCACTGAGTGAATTCACAGTTACTACACAACCAGTATTTCCCAGAGAAAGCCTTTGAAGCTCAAGAGAACTAAGCCACAAATCCTATTATTCATCAGAAATTTGGGGTTTTACTATCCCCAACCTACATCAGATTTCTGTTGTATGCTTTACTATGTCTAAGTCAGTGAAAGGATAATTTTGCAATTCTTGTTTGTCATTTTCCTATGACCTGTTCCCATTACTACAGAAAATGTAGTGCTAACCAGTGGGCACTCTCAGGCTTCTACCCTGGTTCCTGAGCCCTTGTCAGCCCCATCACAAAAGTGTGTGTGTGCTGCTCACACAGAGGCAAGCATGTCACACAGATTCTGATGGGCCTGGAGAGATGCTGGCAGCTTTGCAGCTGTTTAAGGAGAACTCCTTACATTGCTACACTAAGATTAGAAAAACAAAGGGATAAATTCTGGTTTTTTGTTTTTGTTTTTTTTTTCTCATCAACATTGCATATGAAAGCCATGATTTTTAACCTTTTAATTTACTATACATTTTGATTTTTAACTTCAGCTCCTAGATTCTGTTGTCAAATAAATAGACTCATTCACCCTAAAGAATCTATTAGCTACAATGGACCAAAGGTTGGTACAGAGAATGAATGGATAGGTTTTAGGATGAGGAAAGGGATATATAGGCTTAAGAATTTTGATCTTCTAAGAGTGATCATAAGTTATGCTTAAGGGTTTAAATGGAATCTCATCCATGGGTGTGCGAACAGTGCTGATCTCAGTGGTTTGGCATTTTATAAAGATGATTTTGGCCCAAATTCAGATTTTGGTGGGAGAATATATTAGAAAATACACATAGATTATTAAAAGGATATGTGAGTATTCTAGGCAGGAGATGGAGTTTTCTTGAATTTTGAGAAAAGTAGGTGGTTTCAACAGGTATTAAAGAGATAAAAGCCATGAGTTTGATAATAGTTCTGATGGGTTCAAGGCGGGAATTCAGTGTCAAGGATGACTCTCAGGTTTCTTTCTTTAAAAACGGGGTAATGATGATGCCATTAACTGAGAATGGGAAGGCAGGATGAGGTGATACTGTTTACAAAGACTCTGAATTTGGATCTGGACATTCTGAGTTTCATGAGTTTTTGAGACATTTGAAGAAACTATCCGGTGGTTGGAATGTGGCAACATCAAGAGCAATAAGAGAAAGGAAATTATTATGACCTAAAAATTGCTCAGGGGTAGTTTGTCAAGATGCCCTCACAGTGAACTCTAACGACACAAAGTGTATTTCTAATTGTTACACCTGCTATGCCTGGGTTATTCCCCAATTAGCTCACAATGCCCAGTAGAACAGCTTTGCCCCCATCCTACAGGGAATCAATCCATTGGTAATTTTTACTGAGGGAATTTAAAATATATTTTTTTCTTTTTCATGAATAGATTTGGAAAAGAGTACAAATAAATACCTTCTCCCTGCAGTTGAGGTTTCCAAGGAAAATCTTTGCGCAAGTAATCACTGCTTCATTCTGCACCTTCCACTTTTCTTCATTTAAAGATTTTAGGAGGAAGTACAGTGGATGTGGGTGTGAAAGCAGCTAGAAACTTCATCAGTTTGGCGATTCATAAAGATGTCTCTGGCCCCAATGTAAAGTATGGTAGAGGGAAATTTATATTTCTTCCCTTTAGAAACCCACCATCTTTCCTTCAAGAAACCCATCATTTCTCAATCTCAAAAAGACTTTAAGAAACTGAGTGAGGACACTAGGATCCATCTAATTTTCATTATTTGTAGTTTTTCAATTTTTTTATTTGATAATGAGACATCCAGGTGAGAAATGAAAATCCTGGTAACCCTATGAGGTTTTTCGTTTAATTTCAGGGTAGACCATTCTGGATGCTTGTCATAAATACTAAATGTTTGACTGATGAGGAGACACAAATAATAATATTTCTTTTTAATAGTAAACTTGAGATAATAGAAAAAGGAGGCAAATGATAAAATGATGATAATGACTCAAGAATTTCAGAGGTTATTTCATACCATAGAAACTTTTCATTGTCAGGCTAAGGACAACTAAATTATGCTGCTTAAACTTCCTTAATTTGTTCATGGAATCATGAAAAGATGAGCTAAAGTCACCAATGATAACATTATTGAGCCCCTTGTTTCCAATGGATATATGTGTGTGCATATGTGTGTGTGTATATGTATACACACACACATATAAATGTGTATATCTATATGATATAGAGATACATATTAATATTGAAAAGATCTAAGAACTTAATAGCTCTTGACCTAATTATAAAAATAGGGTGTATCAATTATGGGTTTAAAGTTGGCAAGAAACCTAGGTAGGCTCACTCAGGACAAAACCCCACCTTACAAATTAAATGACTTGCTCTCAGTGTCTATTAAGGCTAATTTTTAGAAGAGACATTTCAGTCATTCTTGCTGCATGTGCTGTGTTTCTAGGCCTTCTCATGGGTATATGCTTTAAAAGATAAATTTTTAATGTTATTTGTTTTTGAGAGAGAGGGGGGGAGAGAGAGCAAGGGAGGGGCAGAGAGAGAGAGAGAGAGGGGGACAGAGGATCCAAAGTGGGCTCTGTGCCAACAGCAGAGACCCTGATGCGAGGCTGGAACCCACGAACTGTGAGATCATGACCTGAGCTGAAGTTAGATGCTTAACTGATGGAGCCACCCTTGCACCCAAAAGATAAATTTTTAAAGCTATTTTTTTTTCTCTTCTCAAGGAATATGGGGAATAACTCCTCATTCTCCCTAATGTTGAACCATTATGAAAATATTGTCTATGGAGCTATTTTAAAGTTAAACAATACAATTTGGGTATATAGGTAGATTTTTAAATGTATTTTAATCAGCAAGAACTGTGTGTATACAATTGTGTTATTAATTTTATTTTGGGAAACAATGAATTTACACATCAAATTATAGATAGATTTTTCTCCTTCTAGGTGATCTAAGAGTCTGTGCATTCACCTCTAAATACCTTGGGATCTCTTCTTTGGATTTGCTTTTAGACAACATTTATAGGTCATAGAACAAAATCAAGCAAATTATTTCAGGGATACATCAAATATAAAGAAAGGAACCTGAAAATTAACAAAACTATTTAAAAAAAACATTGTGTTTATATATCTAACTTTGTTTACAAAAAAACTTTTGTCTGAGAGACAGAGGGAAATTACTCTCGATGGATGAATTCAGATACAACTGAAAATATTCAAAAGCATATGCTACATAATCCAAAACCTTTTCTGTATTTTAAAATATGGAAAACCTATAAAATAAAATTTACTTATGATTAATTCCTAATTTTTCATTAAAATATTTATTGCCACCTACTAAATGCAATAGTATTATTATTCCTGTTGCTCTCTTTTTCTCTTCTTTACTATTAAAATTTAAGACTATCCTTAAATATATGTCATTGACCATATATAAATATCCATAATTCTATAAAATAGGATGACTATATATTGTGTTTTTATCACAAAAGCAGTTTTGGAGGTACTGTGTATTTTTCTCCTCCTTTATTCTCCCCTCTCACCTCCACCAGACAATAAATATTAACAAGCTAGGGTCTATCATTTTATACAATCTTTATGTTCTTATTGTTTTTGCAAATATGTGTGTGTGTGTGTGTGTGTGTGTGTGTGTGTGTGTGTGGTTTTCACAGATCTACAGAATGGGAATTTTAAGACTATATTATCTATTTGTTTACTGAGATAATGTTAAATACATTTCTCTGCATTTTATTTTTCTCACATTCCTAGCAATTGTGGAAATTTCTTTCAGACAACTCATAGATCAATAGCTCATTTTATTGATTTTAGCCATAATATTGGTTAGTCTGGTTATGCCAAAATTTGTTCAACCATTGTTTCATCCTGTTGGTTTACATATTATTTCCAGTCTTTTGCCACTGTGAACAATGTTGTTGTAGACTTTTCTACCTATGAAATATGTTATTGCTATAGAATAGATAGAAGGCATGGGTTGCTGAGTTGAAAAGTATGTGTATTTTTATTTATTTTTTATTATTAAAAAAATTTAATGCTTATTTATTTTTAAGAGGGAGAGACAGAGCAAGGTGAGGAGGTGCAGAGAGAGAGAGGAAGACACAGAATCTGAAGCAGGCTCCAGGCTCTGAGGTGTCAGCACAGAGCCTGACATGGGATTCGAACTCACAAACTGTAAGTGAGATCATGATGTGGGCCAAAGTTGGGTGCTTAACTGACTGAGCCACCAAGGTGCCCCTGTGTATTTTTTTTAAATATTACCAAATTGTTTTTCAGTCTTAATAATTTACATTTTTATTAGTAAGGGTGACAGTGGCATTTTCTAAATTCTAACAATCAGATTTTGCTAATCTGAGGAATGAAAAATAACGTCTTATTTTAATTACACATCTTGAGTACTAAGGAAGATGCTCACCTTCCTCACATTAACTCAATGTGTTGACATATTCTGTGACTTGCCCATTCAATTCCATTTTTGTTTTCTGTCGAATTACTTGACTTTTCTTACCAATTAGTAATATTTCCTAGCATGTGATAGGAACTAATATTTAGCCTATTATATTAACTATACATATTTTTCCAACATTTTATTCATCTTTTACCTTGTGAAATATTTGATACATACTTCATTTTCATGTATTTAAACATTATATTAAATACACTTATATCCTTCTTTATAATTCGTGGGTTTCTTAGAGATTTTTGTAATATATTTAAATTATATTTATTTCATGAATTTTCTTAGAATATTTAAATTGTTTTTTTTTAATTTTTTACTTTTAAGCCCTTGATCCAGTAACAATTTTAAAACAGACATGGAAAACAAAGCCATTTTTACTTTTTTTTTCTGAAATAGGCAAATGTAGCCATAATATTTTCTCAATTGAAAAATCACCCATGTACTATATTAAATTCCAATACATATACTTGAATCAGTCTTTGGAGTCTTTATTTGGTTTTACTATTATATTTTCCTATTTTCATGTCATATTATATTCTATTAAAGGCTTTATGTTGTAACACCACTGCACACTTAACTTTGTTACTGTTCATATTTTCCTTGTCTCTTTAAAATAATTTTATTTTATAAGAACTTTATGCTTATGCTATTATGTTAAAAAGCAGTTAGGATTCAGGGGCACCTGGGTGGCTCAGTCAGTTAAGTGACCAACTCCTGATTTTGGCTCAGGTCATGATCTTGCAGTTTGTGGGATTGAGCCCCACACTGAGCTCTGTGAAGCCTGCTTGGGATACTCCTCTCTCTGCCCCTCTCCTGCTCAGGCTCTGTCTCTCTCTCTCAAAATAGATAAATAAAAATAAATAATCTTAAAAACAACTAACTGAATTTAATTTCTAGCTGAAATTGAATTCTAATGACATATTTATAATACTAGGTCTTCTTATCTGAGAACATATTTTGGCTATTTCTTTAGAAATTGTATAATACTTTTCGGTAAGTTTTACAATTTTATTTACAAGGTCTTATATATTTTAAAAATATTTCAATGTATTTTAAGGTGTGTGGCTATTGTAACTGGTATATATCCTTTTTATTTCTTTCTTGCTTGCACTGAAAAAAATCTCATGATTATTTATGTATTCATCCTGCATCTGGTACTTATTAAAGTCATAATGTTATTTGTTTAATTGTAACAACATAACATTAGTAAAAATATGAATTTATCTCCTACAATTTTTATGACATTTCATTATATCTTTGTATTATTTTGTTTTCATATCTTAGATGTATTGAAGTTTCTGAAAAATACTGTACAATAATGGTCAGAGTAAGCATTTCAATCTGTCCTAATTTGAGGAAGATGCTATATTGTTTAGAATGCATGCTATTGTCTTTGATTACTCATCTTTAGCATATTTCAAAAGCTTAATTCTATTTTTAAAGCTTTTATAATTAGAAGATGATTATTAAATTGAAATTAATTTTTTCCAAATTAAAACACAAAACCACTTCTTATACAAGTAATAAACTCTCTCTATATAATAAATTATATATAATAAGTATGTATAAATATAAATACATAAAATAAATATACATAATAAGTTCCATATATATGGTGTGTATATGGTATATATGGTATATAAATATATATATATTCCCCTTAATTTTGAGGAACAGTTGCCCAAATACATACTGTTTGTAAAGAATACTGAAGTGTAAAGATAAATGTTCTGGTTAAAAGGGATATGTAAATAAGGAAGATACATTTATTTGCAAATAAAATGTGATTATTTTCACAGTCTTTTATGACTCTGTTTTTCACTTATTCTTCCGTTTCAGTGATCAACTTGAGTGAATCTGATGGAAACAAAACACAGGTGATGGAGTTTGTTCTCATGGGACTTACAGATCTTCCAGGGCTGCAGGTCCCCCTGTTCCTGGTGTTCTTGGTCATCTACCTCACTACCATGGTGGGCAACCTCGGACTGATTTTTCTCATCTGGAAGGACCCCCATCTTCATACCCCCATGTACTTACTCCTTGGCAGTTTGGCCTTTGCAGATGCTTGTTCCTCCACCTCTGTGACTCCCAAGATGCTGATGAATTTTTTATCCAACAATCACTTGATATCCCTGGTTGAATGCATCACCCAATTTTATATTTTTGCTTCCAGTGCAAACACTGAATGTTTCCTTCTGGTAGTGATGGCCTATGATCGCTATGTAGCTATATGTAATCCTTTGCTTTATCCAGTGGTGATGTCCAATATCTTTTGCATTCGGTTATTAGGTGTTTCATATATTATAGGGTTTCTTCATCCTATGATGCACACCAGTTTGTTATTTAGATTAACTTTCTGCAAGTCCAATGTAATACATTATTTCTACTGTGAAATTTTACAGCTGTTTAAGATTTCCTGTACTGACCCTAGAGTTAATATGCTCTTAATTTTTATATTTTCAGTCTTTATACAATCTTTCACCTTTATGACTATTATCATCTCTTACTCCCAAGTCCTCTTTGCCATCCTGAAAAAGAAGTCTGAAAAGGGCAGGAGTAAGGCCTTCTCCACATGCAGCGCCCACTTGCTCTCTGTCTCTTTGTTCTATGGCACTCTCTTCTTCATGTATGTGCGTCCTGGGTCTGGCCCAGCTGAAAATCAAGATAGAATGTATTCTGTATTTTACACAATCATAATTCCCCTGCTAAATCCTTTTATTTACAGTTTGAGAAACAAAGAGGTTATAAATGCCTTGAGGAGAATAATAAAATATAAATAGTTCTTAAGGCAAAATTTAAACTTGCTCATTTCAAACTTTGCAAAATACAAGGGGTCTGAAGTTATGAAAAGGAGCTTTGGCTTTATAAGTTTAACAGAAGGCAGTGTCCAGGGCAGTTTCTGAGTGCTGTATGATGAAAGCTTCATTGGGTATTTGTTTCAATGTAAGGAGATCTTAATATCACACAGAACTGAATCACTAATTAAAAATAGACCAACTTTAAGAAAACTAAGCATTTAAAATTTGTGATTTTTGACTCTTTGTACATTTCCTCTAAATTAGATATAATAATAGTTTGTAATATGATTGTAGCAGATATTTATGTTTCTTTGCTTGAGGGTGGAATGACTGAGCCAAGATAATTGTCCAAAGCCTGCATATCAAAAGTTTTGCTGCTTTTCCAGTTTGCATTCTGACCAAGAGTGTAAGAGGGTTTCCCCTTCTCTTTATCCTCAGCAACACCTGTTGTTTCTTGTGTTGTTAATTTTAGCCATTCTGACAGGTATGAGGTGGTATCTCACCGTAGTTTTGATCTGTATATCCCTGATGATAAGTGATGTTGAGCATCTTTTCACGTTTCTGTTGGCCATCTAGATGTCTTCTTTAGAAAAATGTCTATTCATGTCTTCTGCCCATTTTTTAAGTAGATTATTTGTTTCTCCCATGTTGTGTTGTACAAGTTCTTTATATACTTTGGATATTAACCCCTTTATCAGATATGTCATTTGTAAATATCTTCTCCCATTCCAAAGACTGCCTTTTAGGTTTGTTGATTGTTTTCTCCACTGTGTAGAAGTTTTTATCTTCTTTTTTATTTTTTTTTTATTTTTGAGGAGAGAAAGCATGAATGGGGTGGGGGGAGTGAGGTAGACAGAATCTGAAGCAGGCTCTGCACTGTCTGCACAAAGCCAACGTGGGGCTTGAACTCACAACTCACAAACCGTGAGATGGTGACCTGAGCCGAAGTTGGACCTCAACTGACTGAGCCACCCAGGCACCCCAGAAGCTTTCTATCTTAACGAAGTCCCAATAGTTTATTTTTGATTTTGTTTTCCTTGCCTCTGGAAACATGTCTAGTAACAAGTTTCTATGGCTGAGGTCAAAGAGGTTGCTACCTGTGTTCTCCTCTAGGATTTCGATGGTTTCCTGTCTCACATTTAGGTCTTTCATCCATTTGGAATTTATTTTTGTGTATGGTATAAGAAATGATCCAGCAGTGCGCTCCTAGGTATTTCCCCAAATGATATAAAAATACAGATTCAAAGGGATACATGCACCTCAATGTTTATAGCTGCATTATCAACAATAGCCAAATTATGGAAAAAGCCCAAAGGTCCATTGACTGATGAATGGATAAAGAAGATGTGGTATATATATAATGGAATGTTACTCAGCCATCAAAAAGAATGAAATCTTGCCATTTGCAATGACATGGACATAGCTAGAGAGTATTATGCTAAGCAAAATAAGTCAGAGGAAGACAAATAACATGATTTCACTCATATGTGGAATTTAAGAAACAAACACATGGATATAGTGGGGAAATAAAAGAGAGGCTAAACAGGAGATAGACCCTTAACTACAGAGAACAAACAGAGGGTTGTTGGAGGGGAAGTGGGCAGGGGGATGGGTTAAATAGGTGAAGGGTTTTAGGAGGCCACCTGTTGTGATGAGCACTGGGTGTTTTATGTAAGTGATGAATCACTAAATTCTACACCTGAAACTAATATTACACTGTATATTAATGAAACTGGAATTTAAGCAAAAACTTGAATGAAAAAAAAAGTCTTGCTGCCTTTCGATTGTTCAGAGACTCAGATGAAGCGACTTCTTAGAGGAAACTGTCCTGAAGAGAAAACTTTCTTTGTAGTGAAGAAAATATTTTAAAAAGCACAGAATATAAGAGAATGGTGGATATTATTGAGAAGAATCTTAACTGGGATAAAATAAAAAGTAGACAATTAATTAAAAGTATGGCTCAACTGTATGAAAATACACAGTATATTTTATCAGGGAAATTATAGGCAATATTGGTACTCAAGAATTTGTAGATACTGGAAGATTTCAGGATATATCTCCTCAGACATTAGGAATATGCTGCATTTATCTTTTCATGTTTAATCATGCAGAAACGTAAGTTTCCATAGTTATTGGTCTTATAATCTCTTACATGTCTATTACTCAAGTAAAAATAATTTACTTCTTTAGTTAGACAATGAAACATATCTTAATTTGGGTAAGTGCCACTATGGAATGTTTTTTTATTTCTGAAATGATTATAAAAACTTTCAGTGTAATATTTATTTTTCATTCATTGGCTACTCTAAGAAATATGTAGTGACTTTCTCCATTGGACATATGAATTTAAAGGAACTCTAAAGTGGCAAATGTATAATTTGTCTCAATCTGTAATATCTTTGGCTACCTATTGCCACTGCAAAATATCCAGGTGATGGCTTGATATTGGTGAGCAGTAAGGAAGAATTAAGAGGAAGAATAGCATATTCAGAAAATCTGATGTACAGACCTAACAGGAATGCAAGCTAGGAAGATGTAAGGCTGAGGACTGAAGCCAGCACTGTACAGGTCCTCCAGCATATTTTAGATAATCTTTGACTTTTTGACAGGGCACAAAGAGTACATGAATGTAAAATGATTACATCAATGTGCTTGGCAATCTAAACAGGGAGAGACAAGAAGAGGGTACACATTGAAGTGAACTGAAATCACAATTTCTACAAATCAAATACAGTATTAGGAGAAAATGATCCTTGTCATATAAATGGAGGTACTTAATAGAGGCATCTTGGTGCTGATGGAGACTTAAATGACTATTCTATGTTTCTGCACGGTCCTACGTCCTCTCTTCAACTAGGCAGAGGGAAAGGTTTAGATTTGTGAATAAGGACACTATTATTTCAAAATACAAGTGCTGTGAAACCATATAATATTTAAACTAATAAGAAAATTTAACATATTGGGGTATTTATTGTTTAAGAGTATTTTAGGGAAGAATCTCCTACTGAAGAGGTTCTATGGTGCATTTACAACCTTTCAGCTGGTGACTCTAAAAGTGGCAAGTCAGGATCAGTCTGAAATACACATCATCAAGCCATTTCCTAGAAACAAAGGAAATCTTGGATTCCTAAGCTAAACATCCTCAATGGATAGCATTTATCCATATTCACAAGGATATGTTCGTGGTGAACCCCTTCAGACTCTAGGGGTAAAGAGAATATCTACAACCTTAAAGACAGAGACTGGATTACTACTAAAGGAAAGATATGTATGGTAACATTTTGTCTGTTGCACTGAGACTACAAAGACAATGAAACCACATTTATAAACTATTGAGGGAAAAATAATGGGTTCCATAAATAGTATTGAGACAAACTGTATGCAGAGAAACTGTGAATGGCTGGGCAGGCTGAGGGCACTGCTCAATTCAGGGGCAGTATTCATGACACAATATTGTGTGGCTGACTGCCTTGTGCATAAGATGCTATAAGCAATGGACCAATAGATGATGATAATGTGACTGGTAACTGTATTTTAAGCATATGTTAGAGTTTAAACTCAAAAATAAATTAAATAATATCCCATCACTCTTAACAGAATTTTGGCAAATATCAGAGGATACTCCTTTTTAATTAAGAGGCCCTATGATAAGTGTTATGTAGTATAAACTGTATGCTATAACTCACTTTGAGACAGTGTTTTCTGCTTTTCTAAGCCTATAAAAGCAAATTTCATCATTCCTCTGGTTATTTGTGGACAAGTCACAACTTTAGTTTTTTGAGAATGGGTTGCTTGAGAGATATTCTGACCTGCTATGATAGCTAGTGCTGAATGGCTCATTCACTGTCAATCACAGGTCACACTGCCCACTGATTCCTATAGATTCCTTGTCGTAGATACTGTTGATGGTTGCCCATATCTTTTTTAGCTGTACATCTGCATCTGAGGGCTTTCTCTCATGGCCAGAGCGATTCTACCCTCACTTAAGGCAGACTAGGAAACTGAGAAGTAAATGTTCTTTTTAGAATCTCTTCCAGATCATCTATCAACCAATGACTGATGGGAGATGGTGAGTAAATACCCTCAATTCTTTGTCCTTTGGTTGATATAATGCTTTTGAAATTCATGCCTAATGATGTCTCCAAAAAAAGATTAAGCTTGATTGCCCACAGTTGTAATTTTTTTAAAATTACCTTTTATTGGCTACATTCCCTTTCCTGTCTCACTTTCTCATTCATCTCATCAACTGTTCCTAAATAAATTACTTGCACTCAAATCATGTCTCAGGGTCTGGAAGAACATGAAGATGCCCTTATTCTCTTAAGGTCATATTGTATATTTTATACAGGAATCAGGCATACCTGTACCATCTTATTTCAATATGACACAATTATTACTTGGTATAACATTATTTGAAGATAGATTGTGATGAATTAAAGTGATATACTGTATACTGTAAAGGAACCACCAAAAAAATAGACAATGTATAAATAATAAGCCAAAGGTGGATATAAAGTGAAATCACAAAAAGCCTCTATTAATCCAAAAGCAGTAGGAAAAGAAAAGAAGGAGAATGAAGAACAGATGGAATGGACATAGAACATCTATCATGTTAGCTAAAATGGTAACTTTTAATCCAACCACATCAATAATCTCATTGAATATAAATGGTATTATATACCAAATATAAGACAGATTATCTGATTGGACTCAAAAGCAAGATCTAATCATATACTGTTCAAAAGAAACACATCAAATATAAAGTCTTAGATAAATTATAAGTAAAAGGATAGAAAACAGATCCATCATGCAAACACGAATCAAAAAAAAAAAAAGCTATAGCGGCTATGGAGCAAAACACACCTTAGATCAAGGAATATTACCAAGGATAAAGAGGGACATTGCAAAATTATATAGGGTTATATAGGGTTCAATTAATTAAGACAAAATAATACTAAATATGTAACCACTGAACAATGGAGCTTCAAAATACTTGAAGAAAAAATGATAAAGTAGAAATGAGAACCAGACAAATTCACAATTATAGATTAGGTTTATAGTACTCCTTTTTCAATAATTTATTTGGCAATTAAAAACCATCCTTCCAGGGACACCTGGCTGGCTCAGTCAATGGAGCATGTGACTCCTGATCTCGGGGTTGTAAGTTTGAGCCCCATGTTGAATGTAGAGATTATTTTAAAACAAAATTTAAAAAAAAAATGTCATCCTTCTAAATACCCATATGTCAAAGAGATAGTAATAAGGAAGAATATATTTTAAATAAAGTGAAAATAAAAATACAAATGTTTAAGTATGTGGGATATAGGTAAAATAGTGCTTAAAGAAAAATTTATATCATTAAATGCTTATATTAGAAAATAAAAATAATTAAATTAAGGTTAAAACTTCTACATTAAGACATTATAAAAAGAACAAATTAAATCCAAAGAAAGCAAAAAGAAATTTATAAATTAAGAACACAAGTCAATTAAATTGAAACAAAAATAATACAGAAAAATCAACAAAACGAAAAGCCTGGTTTTTATTTATTTTTTTTATATCCAGTTTCTCTACTTCTTTTTTTTATTATATGAAATTTATTGTCAAATTAGTTTCCATACAACACCCAGTGCTCATCCCAAAAGATGCCCTCTTCAATGCACAACAACTCCCCTCCCCTCCCTCCCACCCCCATCAACCCTCAGTTTGTTCTCAGTTTTTAAGAGTCTCTTATGCTTTGGCTCACTCTCCCACTCTAACCTAGTTTTTTTTCTTTTTTTTCCATGGGTTTCTGTTAAGTTTCTCAGGATCCACATAAGAGTGAAAACATATGGTATCTGTCTTTCTCTGTATGGCTTATTTCACTTAGCATCACACTCTCCAGTTCCATCCACGTTGCTACAAAGGGCCATATTTCGTTCTTTCTCATTGCCACATATTACTCCATTGTGTATATAAACCACAATTTCTTTATCCATTCATCAGTTAATGGACATTTAGGCTCTTTCCATAATTCGGCTATTGTTGAGAGTGCTACTATAAACATTGGGGTACAAGTGCCCCTATGCATCAGTACACCTGTATCCCTTGGATAAATTCCTAGCAGTGCTATTGCTGGGTCATAGGGTAGGTCTATTTTTAATTTTTTGAGGAACTTCCACACTGTTTTCCAGAGTGGCTGCACCAGTTTGCATTCCCACCAACAGTGCAAGAGGGTTCCCGTTTCTCCACATCCTCTCCAGCATCTATAGTCTCCTGATTTGTTCATTTTGGCCACTCTGACTGGTGTGAGGTGATATCTGAGTGTGGTTTTGATTTGTATTTCCCTGATGAGGAGCGATGTTGAGCATCTTTTCATGTGCCTGTTGGCCATCAGGATGTCTTCTTTAGAGAGGTGTCTATTCATGTCCTCTGCCCATTTCTTCACTGGATTATTTCTTTTTGGGTGTGGAGTTTGGTGAGCTCTTTATAGATTTTGGATACTAGCCCTTTGTCCGATATGTCATTTGCAAATATCTTTTCCCATTCCGTTGGTTGCCTTTTAGTTTTGTTGGTTGTTTCCTTTGCTGTGCAGAAGCTTTTTATCTTCATAAGGTCCCAGTAGTTCATTTTTGCTTTTAATTCCCTTGCCTTTGGGGATGTGTCGAGTAAGAGATTGCTATGGCTGAGGTCAGAGGGGTCTTTTCTTGCTTTCTCCTCTAGGGTTTTGATGGTTTCCTGTCTCACATTCAGGTCCTTTATCCATTTTGAGTTTATTTTTGTGAATGGTGTGAGAAAGTGGTCTAGTTTCAACCTTCTGCATGTTGCTGTCCAGTTCTCCCAGCACCATTTGTTAAAGAGGCTGTCTTTTTTCCATTGGATATTCTTTCCTGCTTTGTCAAAGATGAGTTGGCCATATGTTTGTGGGTCTAGTTCTGGGGTTTCTATTCTATTCCATTGGTCTATGTGTCTGTTTTTGTGCCAATACCATGCTGTCTTGATGATTACAGCTTAGTAGTAGAGGCTAAAGTCTGGGATTGTGATGCCTCCTGCTTTGGTCTTCTTCTTCAAAATTACTTTGGCTATTCGGGGCCTTTTGTGGTTCCATATGAATTTTAGGATTGCTTGTTCTAGTTTCAAGAAGAATGCTGGTGCAATTTTGATTGGGATTGCATTGAATGTGTAGATAGTTTGGGTAGTATTGACATTTTAACAATATTTATTCTTCCAACCCATGAGCACGGAATGTTTTTCCATTTCTTTATATCTTCTTCAATTTCCTTCATAAGCTTTCTATAGTTTTCAGCATACAGATCTTGTACATCTTTGGTTAGATTTATTCCTAGGTATTTTATGCTTCTTGGTGCAATTGTGAATGGGATCAGTTTCTTTATTTGTCTTTCTGTTGCTTCATTATTAGTGTATAAGAATGCAACTGATTTCTCTACATTGATTTTGTATCCTGCGACTTTGCTGAATTCATGTATCAGTTCTAGCAGACTTTTGGTGGAGTCTATCGGATTTTCCATGTATAATATCATGTCATCTGCAAAAAGTGAAAGCTTAACTTCATCTTTGCCAATTTTGATGCCTTTGATTTCCTTTAGTTGTCTGATTGCTGATGCTAGCACTTCCAACACTGTTAAACAACAGCGGTGAGAGGGGACATCCCTGTCGTGTTCCTGATCAATAAAACTGATCAATAAAACTGATAAACTTTTAGCCAAACAGGCCAAGAAGAAAAAAAGACTTAAGTTACTAAATGATCAAAAATGCAAATATCAGAACATAAAAAATTATGTATGCTATACATTCAGATGCTATAATGTTTAAAGAACAAATAAAGATATATCTTGAATAGCTTTATGTACAAAAATTATGTCATCTAGATAAAATGAACGAATTCCTTGAAAATATGCAAACTACCAAGGCTTATTTAAGAAGAAATAGATAACCTGACTACTTGCATTTTTGTTTGAATTTTTAGTTAAAATCTTCAAAGAAAAGCCCAGTCTATATACTTTATATAAAACAGATAATCAGAAGAAACTGAATCATATTCCAGGAGTTTTGAGAAGTACGTAAGTCTTTCAGATGTTCTAGAAAAATATGTAAGTGCATGGAAAAGAAACCAAACCATACTGTTTTCTGAGCTTTAGTCAAAATAACATATTCTGTAAGTGTTCTTCAACATACAGAAATCCCTTTAGAGACTTCCTTTATCTCTACCTCTCTCAACTAAAAAGTATATAATCAAATGCTCCTCATAATCACAATGCAGCTCTTTCTGTCCATGAGTCCTATCCTTGTGCTATAATAAAAGAATCTCTTTGCATCAAAAAAGCCCAGAAAACCAAAACCAAAAAAAAAAAACCATAGGAAATTATGGCCTACACTAGAGCTCCAAGGGGCTTTTTCCTTATAAGTACAATTTGAATCTTGATTTCTAGTGTGAAAGAAATGGAGCCAAAAAGAACATGTTACCCATGGTGCACAAGACTGGCATGTGTTGGCCAGACTAAAGCTTAGTGACCAGTTTGAAGAAGAAATGAAATAAAGCTGGCCATATTTAGAAGGAAAAGCCCATAAGTAAGTTTACTTCTCTGTTTTGGAAGGAGAGAGAGATGACTGGGCCTGTTTTAGGGCAGCATGCATTGGGGGACTGCTTGGTATGTCTGCTAAAAGGGGAGAAGAATAATGGTAAGTAAAAGCCACAGGACAACCTTTGGATGCTCCATAAACACATGTGGTCCTGCCAGAATCTAGTCATTTCATATATCATGTTAAAATCTTTTATTTTAATAAATTTCCTAAAAGAGGTAAAAATGAAGGTGCAGGAGGGATCAGAGTAGGGACTTGAACCCTTTCTCTAGAACTTTCACTCTGCATATTAAGCATGAATAGCAGTTTACAAAACTATCTCTACTGCATAATTTCCCTACCTGCAAACATGTGGATGTACGTATGCATGACACTATGTATGATAGTTAAAAATATATGAAAGCAGTAGCAAATCAGACAAATAATGTGCAAGACCTATACCCAGAAAAAGAAAAAAAATGCCTTATTGAAAGAAATTAAAGAATAACTAAATCAATGGAAAGACGGGTTGGATGATTCAATATTTAAGAAAATGTCAATTCTCCCTAAATGCATCTATATATTTAATAAAAGTCCAATCAAAATCATAGTAGGATTTCTTAAGAAACTGATAAAGCTAATTATATTATTCACATGGAAATGTAAACGATGTAGAAATACTTGAAAAAGAAGAACAAAGTTAGTGGTCTAACAATATCTGATTCCATGACTTCATATAGAACTTCAGTATCAAGACAGTGCTGTATTGTTATAAAGATAGACAAATAAATGAGTGGGACAGAATGAAGTCCAGAAATAAACCCATACACATATGGACAGCTGATTTTGCAAAGGTACAAGGGTAATTTAGTAGAGAAAATAGTTTTTTCAATAAATTATGCAGAAACAATTGGATATCTATATGCAGAAAAGGAACTTTGATACAGATAATATGCAAAAAGAATTGTAGACATAAATGCACAATCAAGAACTACAACACCAGAGGATACAGGTTAAGATGGCAGAGGAGTAGGGCAACTATAAGTTTGCCTCATCCCTGGAACACAGCTAGATCAATATCAAATCATTCTGCACACCCAATAAATCGATCTGAGGACTGAGAGAACAAAACTGCGTATCTCCAAGTATAAAAACAACCACCTCATGGAAGGTAGGAGCTGCAGAGAGTTGACTTGGGGGAGAAAAGAGTCATGGATGCTGTGGACAGGAGGGAGCCTTGATCACAGAGAGAGGAGCAAGAGAGAAAGAGAGAGAGAAAGAGAGAGAGAGAAAGAGCGAAAAAAAAAAACATGTGCAGGGGATTGCACAAGAAAACTCTTCCCCACAACCATTGACTGGGAAAACAAGGCAGATTAAAATCACAATTTTTAAAAAAATAAGCAGTAAAGTACAAAGTCTGAAGTTTTAGAGGTTTGTGCCATTGACAGGGTCCTGCACCTGGCAAGTTTAGCAGTGCTCCAGTGGGGAAGGAGGTGGAGATGGGAGCGGAGAGTGTGCTCTGAAGATCCTCTGGGATCACTTTTATGGAGTTCCCTTTTATGGAGTACATTTGGAAGGGGGGCACTGCTTTCCATAGACAAATGGCCCTGAGGGCACCACAGAGATGCCCCATTCACCAGCATAGGAACAAAGATGCTGGGTGAGGGCAGCGAACCTTGGTGCTGGCTTTCTTCTCTGCTGTACATAAACCCTTGAGTTGCTACACGATTGCAGGACTGTTTCCTAGGACAAGCCAGCACTGGCCACAGCAGGGTGAGGCCCTCCCCCAGAGGATCAGTGAGGGTTTGCACTGTGGGTGTCTCTGAAGTTTGGAGTTTTGAAACCCAGCTGTGCCTGAGATAAAACACGGGAGTGCTGTGTAGCATGGCAGGTGGACAGCTTGGTCAACAGACAGGGTGATCTTATGGAAGGCCTGGACACAGGAGGGGTGATTGTTTGCTCTTTTATGAGGGCTTTCTAAGGAGTGGTACACATGAGCTCCCTGCTCTGGAGATAAGAGAGCAGGGGATCCTATTTCTCCCCACCCATTAGCATTCACCAACTTCAGTGAGAAACACAGTGCCTTCCAGTGGAGGCTGAAGTTGACTGCACTGATCCACTCCCCACTGCGCTCTAGAGGTACATCTTTACTAGGGCAAGTGTGCCTGGGAAGCAGCACCATGGGCCCCACGCCCAGGAGACCAACACAGACTCCTCACACACATCAGGTCTACTAGTGATACAGTACTTCAAATCTTCAGCAATATGTGAAAGAAGATCTAGCTTCCTTTGTTTTTGGTTATTTGTTTTTAATCAGAAAAAGAAATTTTTTAAATTTAAAAATTTTTATTTCTTTTTTATTTTTGACCAAAACAAAAGGAAGGAATTCACCCCAAAAGAAAGAACAGGAAGAAGTCACCACTAGAGACTTAATGCAGCTATAAGTAAGATGTCTGAACTAGAATTTAAAACAATAATTTTAAGGATACTAAATGGGCTTGAAAAAAGCATGGAAGACACTAGAGAATCCCTTATAGCAGAGATAAGAGAACTACAAACTAGTCAGGCCAAAATTAAAAATGCTATAACTGAAATGAAAACCCAAATGAATGCCATGAGAGTGAGGATGGATGAAATGGAGGAACAAATCAGTGATACTGAAGATAGAATTATGGAAAACAATGAAGTTGAAAAGAAGAGGGAAAAAAAGTATTGGATCACAAATGTAGATTTAGGAATTCAGTGATTCCTTAAAGCATAATAACATTCATATCATAGGAGTCTCAGAAGATGAAGAGAGAGAAAAGGGGGAAGATGGTTTACGTGAGCAAACTATAGCTGAAAACTTCCTAATTTGGGGAAGGAAACAGACATCAAAAACCAAGAAGCACAGAGAACTCCCATTAAATTCAACAAAAGCCAGGAGATCATAGTCAAATTTGATCATAGTCAAATTTGCAAAATACACAGACTAGGAAAGAATCCTGAAAACAGAAGGGAAAAAAAGTCATTACCTTACAAGGGAAGACAGATAAGGTTTGAAGCAGATTTGTACAGAGAGAACTGGCAGCCAGAGGGACTGACAGGATATATATTCAACATGCTGAACAGGAAAAAGTATGCAACCAACAATACTTTATGCAGCAAGGCTGTATTTCAGAATAGATGGAGAGATAAAGACTTACCCATACAAGCAAAAAATAAAGGAATTTGTGACCACTAAACCACCCAAGAAAGAAATATTACAGGGGACTCTTGGAGTGGGGAAAAAAGACCAAAAGCAACAAAGACTGGAAAGGAAAAGAGAACATCACCAGAAACACCAATTTTACAGGTAACACAATGGCACGAAATTCATATCTATCAGTAATCACTCTGAATGTAAATGGACTATATGCTCCAATCAAAAGACACAGGTATCAGAATAGATAAAAATAACAAGACCCATATCCATGCTTGTCTAAAAGAGACTCATTTTAGACCTAAAGACACCTGCAAATTGAAAGTGAGGGGATGGAGAACCACCTATCATGCTAAAGGATGTCAAAAGAAAGCCAGAGGAAGCCATAATTACATCAGACTAAGTAGATTTTTAAACCAAAGACTTTATCAATAGATGAAGAAGGGCATTGCATCATAATTAAGGAATCTATTCATCAAGAAGATCTAAAAATTGTAAATATTTTATGTCCCCAACTCAAAAGAACCCAAATATATAAATCAATTAATGACAAACATAAAGAAACTTATTGATAAAAACACAATAATAGGAGGGGACTTTAATACCCCACTTACATCAATGGACAGATTATCTAAGCAGAAAACCAAGGAAACAATAGCTTTGAATGACACACTGAACCAGATGTACTTAACAGATATATTCAGAACACTTCCTCCTAAAGCAGCAGAATACACATTCTTTTTGACTGCATATGGAATATCCTCCTGAATATATCACTTACTGTGTCACAAATCATCCCAAGTACAAAAAATTGAGATCATACCATGCATATTTTGATACCACAACACTATGAAACTTGAAGTCAACCACAGGAAAAAATTTAGAGAGATTATGGGTACTTGGAGATTAAAGAACATCTTTCTAAAGAATGAATGGGTTAACCAGGAAATTAAAGAAGAAATTAAAAAAAGTACATGGAAGCAAATGAAAATAAAAACATCATAATCCAAATCTTTGGGATGCAGCAAAGGCAGTCTTAAGAAGAAAGTATATTACAATACAGGACTACTTCAAGAAGAAGGAAAAGTAGCAAATATACACCCTAGCTTACACCTAAAGGAGCTAGAAAAGGAACAGCAAAATAAAGCTTAAAGCCAGCAGAAGAGGGGAAATAATAAAGATTAGAGCAGAAATCAATGATCTAGAAACAAAAATACAGTAGAACAGATCAATGAAACTAAGACCTGATTCTTTGAAAGAATTAATAAAATTGATAAACCCCTAGCCAGACTTATCAAAAAGAGAAAGGACCCAAATCAATAAAATCATGAATGAAAGAGGATAGATCATAAACAACACCACAGAAATACAAACAATGATAAGAGAATATGAGGCAAAATCATATGCCAACAAACTGAGCAATCTGGAAGAAATGGCAGACTTTCTACAAACATACAAACTACCAAAACTGAGACAAGAAGAAACAGAAAATGTGAATAGACCCATAACCAGTAAAGAAATTGGAATCATAATAAAAAATCTCCCAACAAACAAAAGTCCAGGGCCAGATGGCTTCCAGGGGAATTCCACCAAACATTTAAAGAATAGTTAATACCTATTATCAAACTTGTCCCCCAAAATAAAAATGGAAGTAAAACTTCCAAACTCATTCTAAGAGACCAACATTACCTTGATTCCAAAACTGGACAAAGACCACACTAAAAGGAGAATTATAGGCCAATAACCCTGGTGAACACGGATGCAAAGATTCTCAACAAGATACTAGCAAACTGAATTCAACAGTACATTAAAAGAATTATTCACCATGATCAAGTGGGATTTATTCTTGTGCTGCAGGCCTGATTCAATATTTGCAAACAAATTAACGTGATACACCATATTAATAAAAGAAAGGATATGGGGCGCCTTGGTGGCTCAGTCGGTTATGTGTCCCACCCTTAATTTTGGCTCAGGTCATGATCTCAGGGGTTGTGAGATCAGGCCCCACATTGGGCTCTCTGCTGACAGCGTGGAGCCTGCTTGGGATTTTCTCTCTCCCTCTCTCTCTGCTGGTCCCTGGCTTGCACTTGCTTTCTCTCAAAAATAAATAAATAAACTTAAAAAAAAATAAAAAGAAGGATAAAAACCATACGATCCTCTTAGTAGATGCAGAAAAAGCATTTAAGAAAATATAGCATCCATTCTTGGTAAAAACTGTCAGCAGAGTAGGGAGAGATGGAACAAACCTCACCATCATGAAGGCTACATACAAAAGACCTACAGCTAAAAACCTCAATATGGAAAAACTGAGAGCTTTTCCTCTATGGTTAGGAACAAGACAGGGTCAACTCTCACCATTACTATTTAACATACTACTGGAAGTCTGAGCCTCAGCAATAAGACAACAAAGTGAAATAAAAGGCATCCATATTGGTAAGGAAGATGTCAAATTTTGATTATTTGCAGATGACATGATATGCTATGCTGAAAACCCAAATAACTCCACCAAAACATTTCTAGAACCAATACATGAATTCAGGAAAGTTGCCAGTTATATCACCAGTATATAGAAATCCATTGCATATCTATATACCAGTAATGAAGCAGTGGAAAAAGAAATCAAGGAATCAACCCCATTTACAGTTACACCAAAAACCATAAAATACTTAGGAATAAACCTACCAAAGAGATAACACATTTATAGAACACTTATGAAAGAAATTGAAGAGGACATAAAGAAATGTAAAAACATTCCATGTTTATGGATTGGAAGAACATTATTAAAATGTCTATACTTCCCAAATCAATCTACACATTTACCGCAATACCTATCAAAATATCAGCAGCATTTTTCACAGAGCTAGAACAAAGAACCCTAAAATTTGCATGGAACCACAAAAGACCCCAAATAGCCACAGAAATCCTGAAAAAGAACGTAAAGCTGGAGGCATCACTATTCCAGACTTCAAGCTGCATTACAAACCTGTAGTCATCAAGATAGTATGGTACTGGCACAAAAACAGACACAGAGATCAATGGAACAGAACAGAAAACTCAGAAGTAGACCAACAACTGTATGATCAACTAATCTTTGACAAAACAGGAATGAATATCCAATAGAAAAAAAGACAGTCTCTTCAACAAATTGTGTTGGGAAAACTGGACAGCAACATGCATAAGAATGAACCTGGACCACTTTCGTACACCATACACAAAATAAATTCAGAATGGATGAAAGACCTAAATGTGAGACAGGAACCCATCAAAATCCTAGAGGAGAAAACAGGCAACTACGTCTTTGACCTTGGCTTCAGCGACTTCTTATTTGACATGTCTCTGAAGGCAAGGGAAATAAAAGCAAAAATGAACTACTGAGACCTCATCAAGAAAAAAAGCTTCTGCATAGCAAAGGAAACAATTAACCAAACTAAAAGTCAGCCAACAGAATGAGAAAAGATATTTGCAAATGACATACCTGATAAAGGGTTAGTATCCAAAATCTATAAAGGACTTATCAAACTCACTACCCAAAAAACAAATAATCCAGTTAAGAAATGGGCAGAATACATGAACACATTTTAAATACAAATCAAAACCACAATAAGATTACCACCTCACACTTGTCAGAATGGCTAAAATTAGGAACACAAAAACCAACAGGTGTTGGTGAGTATGCAGAAAAAGAGGAAGTCTTGCACTGTTGGTGGGAATGTAAACAGTATGGAGGTTGCTCAAAAAGTAAAAAATATAACTACCCTACAATTCAGCAATGGCACTACTAGGTATTTACCCAAAGGATACAAAAGTACAGATTTGAAGGTATACCTGCATCCTGATGTTTATAGCAGCATTTTCAACAATAGCTAAACTACGGAAACAGCACAAGTACCCTTTGCCTGATAAATGAATAAAGAAGATGTGGTAGATATATACAAAGAATATTACTCAGCCATCATAAAGAATGAAATCTTGCCATTTTTAATGATGTGGATGGAGCTAGACTGTATTATGCTAAGCAAAGTAAGTCAGTCAAAGAAAGACAAATACCACATGATTTCACTCATATGTAGATTTTAACAACAAAACAGATGAACATATGGGAAGAGGTAAAAAAGAAAGAGGGGGTTCCTGGGTGGCTCAGTTGGATAAGTATGTAACTCTTGATTTCAGCTCAGGTCATGAACTCACAGTTTGTGAGCTCAAGCCCTGTATTGGGCTCTGCACTGATAGTGAATTGTCTGCTTGGGATTCTCTCTCTCCCCCTCTCTCTGCCCCTCCCCCATTCTTTCTCTCAAAATAAATAAATAAACATTTTAAAAAAAGAGAGCAAGAGGGAAACAAACTATAAGAGAGTCTTAACAGTGAACAAATTGAGGGTTGATGAAGGGGGTGTGTGGAGGATGGGCTAGATGGATGATGGGTACTAACAAGGGCACTTGTGATGAGCACTGGGTATTGTATGCAAGTGATGAATCACTGAATTCTACTCCTGAAATGACTGGATGCTAACTAACATGCATTGTATGTGAACTAATTAGAAATTAAGTAAAAATTCAGAGAAAAATAGAATACCAAAAAGCACAGTCCCTAAGAGGAAAAAAAAAAGATAATTAACTTCATTAAAAGACTTTTTGTTCAAAAACATTTCTAAAATAAAATGACAAACCAGAGAGTTTCAGAAAATATGTATAAATCATATAGCAAATAAAAACCTCATATTCAGATAATATGGAGAACTGTCAAAACTCAAAAAATGGAAAACAAATAATCTAATTAAAATTGGGAAAAATCTGAATAGGCTCTTCACTGAAGATGGCATACTGATGTCAAGTAAGGGCACAAAATGGTGCTAAGCATCATCAAAATGCAAATTATAATGACAATGAAACACTACAACCTATTTATTAAAGTAACTAAAATTGAAAAGACAATTCATACCAGAAGCAGCAATACAGACCTTTTGCACTCATAGAAAGGCAACAAAATGAGTTAGGAGATAATGGCACAAAATTTAAGGGGGCAGGAAATTTCAGTCAAGTTTTGGTTATTTAAAAGCTACCTCTGCACATCATACTGCTCACTCAACCCTTCTGCAGACTTTTCATAGTGAACCCTCTTGTATCTTTGTTGTTTTTTCTTCACTTTGTCTTTTACTATCTTTCTAAAGAATGTTGGAAATCCAGGAAAATGGATTAATGAATCTTTCAAAAAATAAGTCCCTTTTCCCTGCCTATGCTGCTACCATGATGCAACTGGAGGTTTTTTGTAAGATATCAAATCAAATTGTCACAAATAAGTAAATTAAGTTTTATTTTTCTGAATGAGTGTTCAATGGCAACATTAACTCTGGTAATGCACAAGAAACAAATCTAAACCAAGTTTTAAAGCCCTCAATAGTTTTCCATTAAGCTGGGATAAAGAATAAAGTCCCTGACCTAGCCTCCAAGGTCTCTTGTGATCCACATATGTGGCCTCCCTAACCCCAACTTGCTCCTGCCTGCTTCTCTCTTAATATTCCAGTTACTTTTACAATTTAGTACTTCTCCAATGATCTAGGGTCTCTGATAATCTAGGCCTTCCAATGATGAAGGCCCTGCGGATGACACATGTCCCCGGGCAGCAATCACCATGTTAGAAATGAAGATCCTTAGGCCTCACCCAGACCTACTGGCACAGAATCTGAATTTTAACAAGATCTCCAGGAGATTTACAGGCTTAAGTCCAAAGCTTGAGAAGCACTGATCTATGGCACCTTTCACGGTGGTTCCTTATCTTTGATTTTTCTTTGCACCTTCCCTGTGTGGGGGATAACCTTAGGAATCCCCTGGGCCTACACCAATGGGTTAACAAGGCATAAAGAAACACAAAGTCATAAAATGCTCACACCTGAGTTTGGGTAACCAGATTGGCACTCCAAGAATAGGGAGGCACAAAGGTGCCAAGAATAGGGAGGCACAAAGGTGCCAAGAATAGGGAGGTGCAAAGTCACCCCAAAATAGAGGGGGGGTGCTGAACCCCCCAAAATAGAGAGAGGCAAAGGCCTGAAATAGAATCAGCGCAAAGGTGCCCAATACATAGGAATAACAAGATTACAGGGTGAAAGCACCCAAAGTTTATTACTATAGCAGAAAGCTGCTTTCATAGGAGAATAGGGCCAGGTTAGGTAAATTGGTGAATTGGACTTTGGACCGCTGCGCTGCAGGCAAAGCAGCCTGAGTGGAGATGGTTAACAAAAGAAAAGGTGTCTTGTTAACCCTGAGGTTATTCTCCCTGTCTGTCTCATCTCTAGGCTGGCAAAGATAAACAGGCATGGCGCCTCCTGTCTGCTTGTTAACAACCATCTACCCATCTGCCTGACGCCTGGATTTTGTTTTATATTGACCCAAACCTCAAACACTGTATATCTTCAAAATCCCCTTTTCCCCCTCACATCCACAAATTAATGTTCCCAGTTTCTTTGTCTCTTTGTACACGCCCATCACGTTTGCAAGCCTCTGATCTGAATAAATACAGGGCAAGGACCCTTATTGGGGCTCTTGTCTTTTTCCGGGACATTAGCCATCTCTTGTTTTAATCCTGTGTCCGCTCTTTTGCTAGGCAAAAGAGAACTTTAGACTTAGAGTCTACGACACCCCTGACCTTTGCCTAATGAGATTTCTCATCATATTTCATCTTAAAGTGTGAAGGTAGGTGTAGGTCTGGGATGTAAGCTGCAGATTGCATGAAAAGGACAACTTTCCTTGGGATTGGCTCCTGAAGGGATTCTAGAACTTTGGCCTCAATAAAATCATGTATGATTACCTCAGACAAGAACATATTAATCAAAGCACTCAGAGCACCACATTTTATAAACTAATTTGCATAAACAGGTCCGAAGTGTCATCTGTGGTAGGAAAGTACTGGCTTACAGTGCATCTTCAACTGTTAAAACTAGAACTATATACCATGACTTGATGTCTATGATTTAACAGGCTGTAATGCCCTATGGGACATCTGGACTTCTCATACAAATTCAAATCTATAATACCCAGAAGAATAGCTTAGTTTTTTCCTAAAGGGAACCCTTGGGTACTATTAGGGGAATTTTAGTTCTTCACTCTTTCCTCGTCTGGCCAAAACACACAGTTCTACAACTGGTTGACTCTTGTGTTCAAAGCAAATTGATATAAACAACATTTTCCTGAGCTTGGTAAATGAAACCTCCAAAATGAATCAGTATGCAAAGAATTACTGCCTATGCTATTGTTATTCCTGTGCAACTGTGTTTTTTTTCCAGCCTAACACTGCAAGGATCACCACAATTTTTTAACAGATATTGGTAAGAGAGAATGATTTTTGTAATACTCATTTTTTATAGAAAGTTAAAAATACTGTTAAGTTTATAAAAATTTTGATTTGGTTTCTATAATACCCAAATCAGCAGCTGGAAATGGAAAACAAATAATGAATAATCTATATATTTTACAATTGTGAATAAAATCTGGGTAAGCAAAATAGCTCTAAAACTGAATTGTACTTTTTAATAATTTAATTATCTGATTAGCAAAATTATAATGGCTCTGTGGGATACTTCTGATGAACTAGAATATTAAACAATTTAAAAGAGGGTTTAAGGATTTAGGTTATAATATTTCCTATGTAAGAAATCTTTCGGATGATTCTGTTCAAAATACTTATTCCATTTAATTAACCACATTCTATAATTAAACTTTTAAGTTAAATCAATTAAATATTACCCTATGTATACTTTCACTCACCTCTGACAATAACTTGAGTATGAAAATGCAGAAAATGTCCCTCCAGTGTTATTTCCACTTTCTAACTTAATAAGGGCCCACAAATTGGATTTAAGATTTTTCAATTATTTACTGATTTGGGATTGCATGGAAGGAAATCCATTCCAAATAAATATACATTTAACAATTACAATTATTGGCATTAGTTATTTATATTGCATGCACTAGGTTCCCATTTTTGCCTCAATTTTATTCTGCAAAAAAAAAATATTGGTGGAGAAGAAAGGGCTCTCAAGCCCTTGATGGGAATAGCTAGAGAAAGTCAGTTCTAATCACAGTAAAAACAAAGACAAAGCAACTTTTAAATATGCAAAGAACTTTCAGCAGTGCTAGTATATTTGTGAACTATATAAAGTTTCTAGCATAAATTAAAATGACAGTCTCTTTCATATACATTTTCCATGGTATAATAAAGTTGGAATTTTGAATAAAAGAAAAAGAAAGTATTCTCAGTATTGACAACTTTTAATAAAAACCAGAATTAAGACAAATATTTACCCCCAATCTCTGAGCTTTTTCCTCGTTTCATCTTCAGCCTTTCTCTAATACTTCCTCTCTCCCTCTTCACTGTCTGGTCTTTCCTACACCTATCCATCTATGAATACACTATGGATACTCATAGCGGGCAGCAGACAAATGCTATCTGCTCTTCACATTCCTTGGAGTCTCTATTTCATTCTCTTCGCTGTTGTGCCATTTGTTTCCCATTCACTACTCATTACTCTCTGACTTCAACTCTATCACAAAATAGAAACTGCTCTCACTAAAGCCACTGCTAATCTCTTAATTCCCACATTTAATGATCACTGATCACTCCTTATCCTACCAGAGCACTTACTTCACTTTTGGCACTGTACTTCACTCTCTTTAATTCCACAACACTCAGCTTTACAATTCCTTTATGCTTCTATGATCACTCTGCCCAGTATCCTTTTCTGGTCTTTCCTTTTCTCCTATTGTATAAGCCACAGCTGTTCGTTGCAAGAGGGAAAGAGTTAATTGAATGGAAAGTGGCTTTAACATAGAATTTCTAGAGGAGTTGGAGAAACCCACTGGAGAAATGGACAGGAACATAAAGACAGATTGTCAGCAGCCAAAATTATGTCCCTCTTCTATCTAACTCAAAAAGAGCTGTTGCCTTGCTGCTGAATGTGGAATGCAATAGCTCACACCGATAATGCCACTGATGTGGGTGTAGGATCCATTTTCTGAGGTCTTAATATTGCTCCCTTGATTGATTTAGCAATGAAAATTCTTTTTTTCCCCCTGAACTTTTGTTTACTTCTCTCCATATTCCAAATCCAGAGTAGGTGTTTGGCCAAACCTACATCAAGTCCCCTCATTCTATGTGCAAGGGGATGGGAAAGTTTCTAGAACTGCTGGCTTCTAGGCTGGATGACAGCTTTTGTCTGCCACCAAGACTCATGTGGTAGAACAGAGGGTCAAATATTATCCATCTAATAAACGATTTACATCCATTTCATAATCTCTTTACTACAACTTTCTGAAGTTACTTTCTATGCCCTCCTTGTTTTTAATTTATGCACAGTCTCTAATGGGTGAGTCATATATAACTATGCTTTTAGTCACCCCAACGACTCCCAAGTCATTTCTATTAAGATCTTATAGAACAATATTGGTGAGTACATCTCACCTGGATGGTCCCAGAATGCTCCTTGCAAAAATTGGCCAGTATGCCTGAGTCCTCAGTCTCAGTTTTTGATGACCATCTATCCAGGCACCAAGTGTCTTCTTCCTTCACTGACCACCTCCCCTCACATGTAATAGGTTACCGAGTCCTCGTAACTACACACTCTGACTTATTTTGATCTATCTCTTTGTCCCACTCATCACCCCCAATGTCATATCACACATGGACTAAGAACTTCACATGCTATTTAATCAACTGGGGAGCATTTATATAATGCATATTATTACAACCAAATTATGAGCTACCAAATTAATCTCTACATTAATATCTCACAATCTGTATTTTGTACAAAAACTCCCTTAGACAATTCTGATGTATAATTTGGTTTGGGAATCACTGGACGTTAGTAACAGCTTCCTGATTAGTATCCTTAACTCTAGTGTCCCCTCCCTTCAGCCTATTTACTACTACCAAACATTTAATTTAACAAATATCTGATGATGTCATTCCACATCTTAAAAGTTTTCAGCCCACGCCTATTGTTTGGAGAATAAAATTGAAGATATTTCACATGGCATTCAACTCTGTATAATCCAAGCCCTTCTAACATCTTCACTTTTGATGCTGCATCAATGTTCTACACACAGAATTTCCCTACTTCATTCAATTGTTACTCCATAAGTTTGCTCATGTTCAGAATGTTTTTCCTGTCTCCTAAATCTGCTTATTCTTTACATATTTTGAATTGAAATAATTGTGTTTTTTTCCAACATAACAATTCCCCCAAATAGCTTCCATGTAAGAGTAAATAAAATTGAAGGGTCTTCAGGCTAGTGTACGGTTTTATTTCAGTTACCCTCACTGAATTTTCTTTTATAAACCTTAATGAGTGTTCTTTTTACATTTATTGCATTTAATTTCAGATGCCATCTATTAAGAATATGGGAACTAAAAATGCAACAGAGCTAAAAGAGTTTGTTCTCATGGGACTTACATATCAACCAGAGTGGCAAATTCCTTTGTTCCTGGTATTCCTAGTTATATATCTCATCACCATTGTGGGAAACCTTGGTCTGATTTCTCTCATATGCAATGAGCCTCAGCTTCACATCCCCATGTACTTTTTCCTTGGGAATCTGGCATTTGTGGATGTTTGGATATCATCCACGGTGACCCCCAAGATGTTGGTCAACTTTTTTGCCAAGGGCAAGATGATTTCTCTCTCTGAATGCATGATACAATTTTTTTCCTTTGTAATGAGTGCCACCACAGAATGTTTTCTGCTGGCAACAATGGCATATGATCGATATGTGGCCATATGCAAGCCTTTACTTTATCCAGTAATTATGACCAGTAGACTATCCATGCAGCTATTAGTTTCATCATTTGTAGGTGGACTTCTTCATGCCATAATTCATACAGGCTTTTTATTCAGATTAACGTTCTGTAATTCTAACATAATACATCACTTTTACTGTGACATCATGCCATTATTTAAAATTTCTTGTACTGATCCTTCTATTAATGTTCTGATAGTATTTATTTTTTCTGGATCAATTCAGATGTTCACCATTCTGACTGTTCTTGTCTCTTACACATCAGTTCTCTTTACAATCTTAAAAAAGAAGTCTCTACAAGACATAAGGAAAGCCTTCTCCACCTGTGGAACCCATCTCTTATCTGTCTCTTTGTACTATGGTCCTCTTCTCTTCATGTATGTGCGCCCTGTATCTGCACAAGCAGATGATCAAGATATGATGGACTCTCTATTTTACACTGTCATAATTCCTGTGTTAAATCCAATTATCTATAGCTTGAGAAATAAGAAAGTCATAGATTCACTGAGAAAAATGTTAAAGAGAAAAGCTTAGATCTCATACTAATATCTATTCTCCTTTCATTAAAATGACAAGATTGTGCAGATTAGATATTGCTATGTGTTCATTAGTATTAAAATTTGTTTGCAGTTATAATTGCCCTAATCTTTCATTTATTTATTTTTAAATCTTTGCTTATTTTGAGAGAGAGTGTGCATGCATGCATAAGAGCAGAGGAGGGATAGAGAGGGAGGAAGAGAGAGAATCTCAAGCAGGATCATACTGTCAGTGCAGAGCCCCACATGGGGCTTGCTCGATCTCACAAACCATGAGATCATGACCTGAGCCAAAATCAAGAGTCAGACGCTTAACTGACTGAACCACTGCAGCACCCCATTTGCCCTACTGTTTTAATGACTTAAGGTGGGAGAACCTGATAATCTACTTAAAATATTTGTCTTTGCTAGTCAAAAACACACAAGGAATTTTAATCAGGCATTCCTATCATACTTAAATAAAGGAGAAAACAAAAATGAAAACATTTCACAGGCTTGTACATTCTTCAGTGTGACTTTATAAATGCATTAAGTACTAAAATACATAGTGCCTCTGAATAGAACTTGATTACTATGTCTTTGATCCTTATACAGCTCGATAGCCTGGAGACCCATATTGAATTTAGTGTGATAGTATAGGCAGATTTGTGTTTGAGTGAACAGAGGCAAATTCTAGGAATTCTGCAGCCCTCAAAAGGTTTTTCTTTCCACTTATTTGAAGCCTGGTGAATTTTGCTTCTTGTGGAGGTTCAACTTTCATGTCACAGAAAGAAATAAAAAGAAATAGGAGAAACAGGGTAAAAATGACAAGGGTGTTAAGACAATGAAGACAGGGCCAAACTATAAGAGATGCTTAGCTTAGGGTGCTTACAGGGGGCAAAGGCAAGTTGCCTCTCATTGTCTATGATGCCTTCTATGGGTCCTTTCTAACTATGTTTGTATGTGGTTGGGCAATCTGGAAAACTTCACTAATAACCAAAACTAATAATCTTCAAATAGGGCTTCAAATGTACATTACCAAAGTCCAAATAATGTTAAGTTGATAAAATGTCATAGCGTGCAGTGAGTGGCTCAGAGAGACATGAAAATCAACAAGAGTTTAGATGTTTTGTGCCTCAAAGTCCATTAATGTTACTTATTGTTACATTCCATTTGCTAAATTTAATGAGTGATTCATCTTCAAGTCCACCCCACCTTTCCTCTCTCACCACTAATTCTGTACACGGTCCTACTGATACCACTAAGGCTCTCACCCCCATAATTACCTACCTCTGTGATTTGTGAAACTCTATAGTTACTTAACCCCTTCCTCTTGCTTATTCTCTTTTAATTCCAAAACATAGGTGTTAGGTTGTTCTTTATAAGCATAATTCAGATTAATGATATCCCTTTTCAATAACATTTAATAGAATGTCTTTGCTACTAGCTTATGTGGATATATGGCATATATATATATATATATATATATATATATATATATATATGGATTTATGTACATATATATGCATGTATTTGTTTGTTCATGCGTAAGTCCAGATTATATGTTATATATCTACCAGCATCTTTTCTACCCTGCATTTATTCACCCTGGCATTGAGGCTTTTATTTTTATTTTTTTTTAGTATTTATTTATTTTTTAAGGAGAGAGAGACATAGCGTGAGCAGGGAAGGGACAGAGAGAGGGAGACACAGAATCTGAAGCAGGCTCCAGGCCCTGAGCTGTCAGTGCAGAGCCCTATACATGCCTGTGAGATCATGACCTGAGCCAAAGTTGGGTGCTTAACTGACTGAGCCACCCGGTGCCCCATTTTTTTAAACCTTGGCTTAATTATGAAGTCCCTTTCCTCCTAATTCCCCTAACAGGTCCTGTGTTAAATCCAAATAGAGTTACTGAAAGCTTTTTAGACATACCTCACTCTCTCAGGTTCAGCATTTTTCTCATATGCATCCCTCCAGGCAGAATAAAATCCTCCACTCCACACCACAACTACCAATTTTTATTTGCAATTGAAATGATATCTTTTCTTCAAGTTCTATCTTAAATGTTACAGCTTCCTTGATGCATTTGCAGATTACTTTAAAGAGGATAGGAATGCATATTCATGTGAAGCATTGTTAGTTTATTTATCCTTAGATCACACTTGGTCTTCAATAGTACTTATTTTTGGTCTACACATTTAGATGACAATTTAGAAGTCCTAGAACTCTTTCTGTCTTGTGCAGTGCATAGGACATGACTTACGCACAAGGTCCTAAGTAAGTATTTGTGAAATACTTATAAAATTTAAAAATCTTACAGCCTAAATATGTGGAATACAGTAGACTGTCATGAGCTCAGAGAGATTACTAGGTATGGTATGGCTGCTGCAGGCCAGCTCCCCTTCCTGTTTCTTTCACGATAATCTCAACTATCATAAACCAATAGTGAATTCTTCATTTAAAAAAAATTTTTTTTTAACATTTATTCATTTTTTGAGAGACAGAGAGAGACAGAGCATGTGTGGGGAAAGGGCAGAGAGAGGGAGACACAGAATTTGAAGCAGGCTCCAGGCTCTGAGCTGTCAGCACAGAGTCCCATGCGGGGCTCAAACTCATGAACTGTGAGATCATGACTTGAGCTGAAGTCGGATGCTCAACCAACTGAGCCACCCAGGTGCCCCCAGTAGTGAATTCTTCTTCTTAACACTAGATTTAGCACCTGAGAAAACATAACAAAATATCAAGGAGAAGCCCTTTAATTAGATATTTGTTTAAAGATATAAAACATATAAATATTTAAAACTAAAGTCATTATTATGTATTTCTGGAAGTACAAGTCACAAGATTAAAACAGGTAATCTGCCCTCTTTTTGTTTCTCTGAGGAGATGCCCTAAAGACCCAGTAAAGGAAATGAATGGATCACAGTCCAACTGCTTTTACTCTTAAAACCTGAAGAATTCATGTTATTTCGTAAAGCTGTAGCTACATTGATTTTTGTTGCTATATAATATTCCCTTTGTTCTGCTTTTTCTTGTCAATTGTCTAGATTTTTTTCATTCATTTGTTGTTATGACACCAAAGCTAAAATAATAATATGAACTACTACTGTGTATTTCTTTAGCCATCAGAAAGGTCTGTTTTCCTGTTTTTTTCTTTGAATGAGAAGTTTTACATCCAGCTGTGACTCTGTGAGCATGATGTGTTACCTGTCAAGTCTTACTTAGGCTGGATGAGTATGGGACGGACAGTTGGGGGCCTCTCAGGAGCTCAGATTTCCTCTGCAGCCACCTGTTGTGTATGTCAGGTCTATAGATTCCTTTGTTCCAGTTTGAACTTCAGGAAAATACCAACTACTTTATTCCTTCTAGAAATTCACCAAAAAGCTTTGTTCATTGGTGTAATCTTATTATCATTTCTGTTACAGATCTATTCATTTTATACATTATTTTTGTCATCTAAGTAGCATGTTTGGAAAGAGGTAAAATATACATCTGTGTAAAGCCCATATTTTAATTCTGCTGATTCCTTTGAAAAGAAACTATGAAATTATATATGTATTATTTAATAGATATTTAGATGTAAAGGATATCACAATGCTAAATTCACCTAGTTGTCTGGAATGACCACTGCTGATGTGGGATTAAACCATCCCTTAGAAATATAGATAACATACTTGAAATGCTCTTTATTATCAAGGTGCATTCGTTTTCTTAATCTGGAGATTAAAAGAACTCACAGTTCCTATAAAAAGCTTCTGCACAGTGAAGAAAACCACCAACAAAACAAAAAGGCAACCTACTGAAATGGAGAAGATACTTGCAAATGATATATCTAATAAGTGGTTAATATCCAAAATACATAAAGAATTTATACAACTGAACACCAGGAAACCCAAACCATCTGATTAAAAATGGGTAGTGGACCTAAATAGACATTTCTCCAAAGAAGACATACAGATGGCCAACAGACAATGAAAAGATGCTCAATGTTACTAATTATCAGGGAAATGCAAATAAAAATGACAATTAGACACCACCTTATACCTGTCAAAGTGTCTAAAATCAAGCTGCAAGAAATAACAAAGGACAGGGGTGCCTGGGTAGCTCAGTAGGTTCAGCATCCAACTTTGGCTCAGGTCATGATCTTGCGGTCCATGAGTTTAGCCCTGCATCGGGCTCTGGTCTGACAGCCAAGAGCCTAGAGCTTCCTTCAGATTCTGTGTCTCCCTCTCTCTCTCTGTCCCTCCCCTGCTCACACTCTGTTCTCTCAAAAATAAACAAACATTAAAAAAATTAAATAAAAAAAGACAAAAGAAATAACAAAGGACAAAAGGGAACTCTCATGCATTTGGTGGGAATGCAAACTGGTGTAGCCACTGTAAAAAACAGTACGGAGGTTCCTCAAAAATATAAACAGAATTATCATATCATACAGTAATTCTCCTACTGAGTATTTACCTGAAGAAAATGAAAAAACTAATTCAGAATGATATATGCAACCCTATGTTTATTGCAGCATTGTTTACAATAGCCAAGATGTGGGAGTGACCTAAGTGCCTATCCATAAATGAATGCATGAAGAAGAAATTGTAATAGTGGAATATTACTCAGCTATAAAAAAGAATGAAATCTTGCTATTTGCAAAAACATGGAAGGACCTAGAGAGTACTATGTTAAGTGAAATGTAAGTTGGAGAAAAAAATATGCCATATGATTTTACTCAGATGTGGAATTTAAGAAATAAAACAAATGAACAAAACAAAGAAAAAAAGACAAATATAAAAAGCAGAAAAATACAGAGAACAAACTGGTGGTTATCAGAGGGGAGGATGGGTAAAACAGATAAAAGAGATTAAGAGTACACTTACCATGATGAACTGTGAGAAATGTATAGAATTGTTGAATCACTATATTGTACATCTGAAATATAACACTGTATGTTAATTATACTTGAATAAAAATTTAAAAATAAAATAACTTATAGTTCCTACCTCTTCAAACACATATAGTATATACATTTTTTTCATCACTTTCCAACACTTTCTATTGTTCAGAAGATTGTTGAAAAAAGTATCTTAGATTGTATTCAAAGAACCAGGTTAAGAAAAAAAAATAAACACCAATCAACACTAGAACAGTATTTCTCAACATCTAGGTTGTAGACTAGCTTTGGCAAAATCTTACTGAGTATGTGTATTAGGTGTATGTCACAATCTCTCTGGTATAGGCTTTCATGTTGTTGTTCTTTTAAAATGGTGGACTTTAAACTTTAGTGAACATTAAGATCATGTGGAGAGTTTGTGAAAATATATTGACAGGCTCCACCATTAGTGTTTCTGAGTCAGCAATGTTAATTCTGTTGGTTTAAAACCATACTTAGAAAACACTGTTTTAAAATAATCAGTGAAGCAAAATTTTTGTAATATTTAGAGACCAGTCAAAATAGAGTTTCTACACATTCGCTATCTCCTACTTAAAACACAGAATACAAATATTCTAAAGGTTTCTACCTTCTGGTTTGTACTTTCCTCCCTACTATGGGAGGGTGGGTCCAGATTTCATTTGGGCTTCTGTTTCAAAGGATGAAGAATTGTGGACCATTTTATAACTTTCTTTTCGGTGCCATGATTGAAAGTGATGATAGCAAATCAAAACTCCAATGCCTCATTTGAGTAAGGTTAATGGATAGGACCTCAGTTAATTAAAAAAAAAAAAGAATTTTCAAGCTTATTTAAGAAACAAAGCAGATGAACATATGGGAAACGGGGAAGAAAGAGAAAAGAGGGAAATAAACCACAAGAGACTCTTAACAATAGAGAACAAACTGAGGGTTGATGGAGGAGAGTTGGAGTTGGGCTAGATGGGTGATGGGTATTAAGGAGGGCACTTGTGATGAGCACTGGGTGTTGTATGTAAGTGATGAATCACTGAATTCTACTCCTGAAACCAATATTGTACTGTATGTTAACTAAAATTTAATTTAAGAAAATGAAGAAAAAAAGAAATTTCAAGCTGGATCAACTTTAGGTTCATCATTATCAATGAAAATTCACAAACAAGATGTTCCAGATGTTATAATAAAGTGATGTTTACCTCTTCTGAGAAGGTACTTTCTAAATGAGACTTATTTGGAGTGCATGCATGGCTCAGTCAGTTAAGTGTCTGATTCTGCATCTCAGCTCTTGAACTCAGGGTCATGAGTTCAAGCCCTGTGTTTGCCTCCATGCTGGGTGTGAAGCCCACTTAATTACCTACCTACCTACCTACCTACCTACCTAAAAGACTTATTTGTGGGAAACAGCTAACAGTAGCATCATGACATTTTCTTCTATTTTCAATATAAAGCAAGAAATTGAATAAATCACAATGAATTGTTTTATTGGTATAGGATTTTCCAGTGTTGCAGAATCAATATGATTATATAGATATAGATCTATAAGAAGAAATCTTTATAATATAAAGATTTTTTAATACAAAATTGGCTCATATAATTATTAAGTCTGAGAAACTGCCGTTTGCAAGCTAGAGACAGGGAGAGCCTTTGTTGTAGCTTAAAGGCCTGACCCAGGAGAACTATGGTATAGATTCCAGGCCAAGTCTGAGTCCTCAAATCAGGATCACCAAGGGCAGGGAAAGATCAATGTAAACCAGCCAGGCAGAGACACATTCAGCCATCCTCTGTCTTTTTTGTTTAATTCAGGCCCTCACCATAATGGTGAGACCTATCTGCTTTACTTAGTCCACCAATTCAATACTAATAACTTTTGAAAATACTCTTACAAACACAACCAGAAAAAATGTTTAATAAGATATCTGGACATCCTGCAGTCTAGTCAAATTGACACATAAAATGAAACATCATAAGTCCACCCGATGTCACTTTGCGCGCGCGCACACACACACACACACACACACACACACACATGCAATTCCTTAAATTATATTTAATCCCCAAATTAGGACAACAGCATGGTGATAATTCTGCCTCACATGATTAAAGTATGCCGTGTACATCGAAAATGCACTAAACCCTTCCCCAGAGGAGGAAGTGAATTCCTTGAGTAATATTTACTCATCTTTTTGATATCTGGTAACTTAAATATTATGATGTCAAATTAACAATGCTTAATTACTATAAGATATAGGCAATACATCTTATGTTACATGGATAAAGGAATAATAGTGAAAAGAAAACAAAGACATTTGCTACATGTACACATACAGGCACGCAAAAACGTACTCATAAAATTAAGGAGGCAAATACTCCTGGCAATTGCTGTCCTCATTTCTGTAACTGATTATGTATATACACTTAGAATTTATAACTACAGTACTCTATTACCCATTCCATATTCCCTCTGCCTTCAGTAAGTACCTCATCTGGTCAGGTCCTTTACCTGATGGGGTAACACAAACTTTTATTCCTAAAGAGTCTGGGCCAATAGAAGTCCTTCCTACATTAATTTTTTGAAGTTTTATATTGACCATAATCACAAGGAATGATATACTGAGAGACACCCTAAATGATCTGTATTCCAGACACATTCATCCTTACCTCCACTGTGGACTAGTCCCATTTTCCCTTGATAATCAGCATCAACCACCAGAGCCAACACAGTAACTTCATTTTTTTCTGACCATTCAAGGAATGTAGAACTCAAAGAAACCATGCTGATATTTTTTTTTCTTTCTTCAAGATTTTATTTAAATTCAAGTTATTTAACATATAGTGTCATATTGGCTTCAGGAGTAGAATTCAGTGATTTATCATTCCATATAACACCCAGTGCTTATCACAATAAGTGGCCTCCTTAATGCCCATCACCCATTTATCCCATCCCCCCACATGCTTCCCATCCAGCAACCCTCAGTTTATTCTCTACAGTTAAGAGTCTCTTATGGTTTGCCTCCCTCTCTGTTTTTATATTATTTTATTTTTCCTTCCCTTCCCTTATGTTCATCAGTTTTGCTTCTTAAATTCCACATATTAATGAAATCATATGGTATTTGTCTTTCTCTGACTGAGTTATTTGGCTTACCATATTATACTCTAGTTCCATCCACATGGAAAAGGCAAAAATTCATTCTTTTTGATGGCTGGGTAATATTCCATTGTGTGTATATACCCTCTGCCTTATCCACTCATCAGTTGATGGACATTCAGGCTCTTTCCATAATTCGGCTGTTGTTGATAGTGCTGCTATAAACATTGGGGTGCATATTCCCTTTTGAATCAATATTTTTGTATCCTATAGATAAATTCCTGCTAGGGCAATGGCTGGGTAGTAGGGTAGCTCTATCTTTAACTTTTTGAGGAAATTCTACACTGTTTTCCAGAGTGGCTGAACCAGTTTACATCCCCCCAACAGTGTAAGAGGGTTCCCCGTTCTCCACATCCTCACCAACATCTGTTGTTTCTTGAGTTCATTTTAACCATTCTGATAGGCGTGAGGTGGTATCTTGTAATTTTGATTTGTATTTCCCTGATGATGAGTGATGTTGAGCATTTTTTTCATGTGTCTATTAGCCATCTTTATGTCTTCTTTGGAGAAATGTCTGTCCATGTGTTCTGCCTATTTCTTAATTGAATTATTTATTGTTGGGGAGTTGAGTTTGATAAGCTCTTAATATATTTTGGAAACTTGCCCTTTATCCAATACTAAAAGCTTTGCAAGAATTATTAAAGGGGACCCTTTGAGTGGGAAAGAGAGACCAAAAGCAATATAGACTAGAAAGGAACACAGGCAATCTACAGGAACAGCAATTTTACAGCTAATTCAATGACACTAAATATATATATATTAATATTTATTCTTAATGTAAATGCACTAAATGTTCCAATCAAAACACACAAGGTATCAGAATGGATAAAAAAAACCAATACCCATTGATATACTGCTTATAAGAGACTCATTTTAGATACAAAGATACCTCCAGATTGAAAGTGAGGGCGTGGAGAACCATTTATCATGCTAATGGATATCAAAAGAAAGCTTGAATAGCCATACTTATATCAGACAAACTATATTTTAAACTAAAGAATACAATAAGAAATGAAGAAAAGCACTATATCATAATAAAGGGGTCTATCCAACAAAAAGATCTAACAATTATAAATATTTATGTCCCCGACTTGAAAGAAGTAAAAAATATAAATCAATTAATAAAAAACTTAGAGAAACTCATTGATAATAATACAATAATAGTTGGGGACTTTAATACCCCACTTGTAGCAATGAACACATCATCTAAGCAGATGATCAACAGGGAAACAATGACTTTGAATGACACACTGGATCAGGTGAACTTTACATATATATTCAGAGCATTTCACTCTAAAGCTGCAGAAAACACATCCTCACCCAAAACCAGCAGAAGAAGGGAAATAATAAAGATTAGAGGAGAAATAAATGATATAGAAATTAAAAACACAGAACAGATCAACAAAACTAAGAACTGATTCCCGGAAAAAAATTAACAAAACTGATAAAATCCTAGCCAGACTTATCAAAAAGAAAAGAAAAAGGACTCAAATAAATAAAATCATGAATGAAACAAAAGAGATCACAAACAACACTGCAAAAATACAAACTATAAAAAGAGAGTATTATGAGAATTATATGCCAACAAACTGGCCAATCTTGAAGAAATGGATAAATTTCTAGAAACATATAAACTACCAAAACTGAGACAGGAAGAAGTAGAAAATGTGAACAGACCCATAACCAGCAAAGAAATGGAATCGGTAATTAAAAATACTCTAACGAACAAGCGTCCAGGGCCAGATGGCTTCCCGGGGGAATTTTACCAGATATTTAAAGGATAATTAATACCTAGTTTTCTGAAACTGTTCCAAAAAAAAGAGAAATGGAAGTAAAACTTCCAAACTCATTCTATGAAGCCAGCACTACCTTTATTCAAAAACCAAAGACCACACTAAAAAGAATTATAGCCCAATATCCCCGATGAACATGGATGCAAAAATTCTCAACAAGTTACTAACAAATCAAATCCAACAGTACATTAAAAGAATTATTCACTACAATCAAGTGAGATTTATTCCTGGGCTGTAGAGGTGGTTCAATATCCAAGAATCAATAAATGTGATACACGACATTAATAAAAGAAAGGATAAGAACCTTATAATTCCCTCAACAGATGCAGAAAAAGCATTTGACAAAATATAGCACCCTTTCTTGATAAAAACTCTGAATAAAGTAGGGATAGAGGAACATACCTCAGGGCACCAGGGTGGCTCAGTCAGTTAATTGTCTGATTCTTGATTTTGGCTCAGGTCATGATCTTGTAGTCTGTGAGACTGGGTCCTGTATTGGGCTCTGTGCTGACAGCTCAGAGTCTGCTTACGATTCTCTCTCTCCCTTTCTCTCTGTCTCTGTCAAAATAAATAAATAAAAATTAAAAACAAAACAAAACAAGGAACACACCTCAACATCGTAAAGGCCATATGCAAAAAATCCACAACTTTATGGGAAAAACTGAGAGCTTTTCCCCTAGGGTCAGGAACAAGAAAGGGATGTCCATTCTCACCACTGTTGTTCAACATAGTACTAGAAGTCCTAGCTTCAGCAATCAGAGAATAAAAAGAAATAAAAGGCATCCTAATCAGCAAGGAAGAGGTCAACTTTTCACTCTTCTCAGATGACAGGATATTCTGCATGGAAAACCTGAGAGACTCCACCAAGACACTGCTAGAACTGATACATGAATTCAGCAAAGTCACAGGATATAAAATCAGTGTACAGAAATTGGTGGCATTTCTATACACCAATAATAAAGCAGCAGAAAGAGAAATCAAGAAATCAATCACATTTCCAATTGCACAAAAACCATAAAATACCTAGGAATAAACCTAACCAAAGAGGTAAAAGATCTGTATTCTGACAAACTATAGAACACTTAATGAAAGAAATTGAAGAGGACACAAAGAAATGAAAAAACATTCCATGCTCATTAGATTGGAAGAACGAACACTGTTAAAATGTCTGTACTACCCAAAGCAATCTCCACATTCAATGAAATCCCTATCAAAATAACATCAGCATTTTTCACAGAGCTAGAATAAGCAGTTCTAAAAATTGTATGGAAGGAAAAAGGACCCTCAATAGCCAAAGTAATGTTGAAAAAGAAAAGCATAGCTGGAGGCATCACAATTCCAGACTTCAAGCTCTATTACAAAGCTGTAATAATCAAGACAGTAGGACACTAGCAGAAAAACAGACACATAGACCAATGGAACAGAATAGAAAACCCAGAAATGGACTCACAATTATACGGTGAACTAATCTTCGACAAAACAGGAAAGAATATCCAATGGAAAAAAGAGAGTCTCTTCAACAAATAGTGTTGGGAAAACTGGACAAGAACATGCAGAAGAATGAAACTGGACCACTTTCTTGCACCATACACAAAAATAAATTCAGAATGGATGAAGGATCTAAATGTCAAACAGTAAATCATCAAATTCCTAGAGGAGAACACAGGCAGCAACCTCTTTGACTTTGGCCATAGCAACTTTTTACTATCTTAATTTCCAGCTCAATGGATCACTGTTGTGTGTCCTGATGAAAGTATTCCTCCTTCTGGCTCCAAGACCTCTAGGCTATCAGAACATAAGATCAAGGGAACCTGAAGCAAAAATTATGCCAGGGGTTTACTAGGGAGTAACAATGAGTGGTGCAACTCCCATTTCTACCCTTTGATTCCTGGACCTGTGGAATCTGGTTATAGGGGAACCATCACCACATATTAAATACTGATGCCAATCAGTATTTAGTACTCTAACCTTGCAAGGTATTGGCATCTAGTTCTGCTACAAATGAGTCTTCAGAAAGGCCATTCCATTATTTTGCTGAACAAGTTTCTTCAGAATGGTAAGGAACAGTGCAAGAGCAGTGACTTCTATGACCACAGACCCATTGCTGCACTTCTTTGTGAAGTAAATTCCTTGGTCAGAAGAAATGTTGTGTATAATACTATGACATGGGTAAGGAATTCTGTTAAGTCCAAGACAACGGTTTTGGTAGAACCAAATTCATGGGGGTGGGCGGAATCTATATCTAGTAAATGTCTATTCTAGTAAGAGTAAAACACTTCCTTTCTATGATTGAAACTGTCCAATGTAATCAACCTGCCACCAGGCAGCTGGCTGATCACTCTAGTAAACAGTGGTATATAAGAGACTCATGTTTTAGTTCCTGGTAGACTGAGCACTCAGCAATGGCTATAGCCAAGATGTCCTTAGTAAATGGAAGTCCATGATGTGTACACATGCATATCTTCCTTCCTTGCTATTGGGTCACTTTATTCATGAGCCCATTGGATGATGACAAAGAAATGTTTGAAGAAAAAAGCTGACTATTGTCCAAAATAGGTTATTCTATCCACTTTATTATTTAAATCTTTATCTGCTGACGTCACCCTTTAATGATTGTTCTTATGAGACACAGATATCTTTCTGTTTTTCACCCTTGCAGAGAGATCTGTTCACATACCTCTTCTACAAATTTCCTTAGTCATAGCTCATGAATTGGAATACAATCATACATCTGGACATTTGTCCTCCAAAGTGAACAACCAGGTGCACTGCATCAAATTCTGCCACTTTCCATTCACCTCTGTACTTCAGGAATGTCACAGAGAAGTGTTGTAATGTTGTAGCTGTCCACTTTTGGATGATGTCTGCATTTTGTGCAGAATGATCTATAAACTAGGCCCAATTTTGTTTCTTCCTCTGTCAACTGATCCTAGAGAACTCCCCATAGATGCATCCTGGGAGAGAGGTTAGTGTAGCAGCCTACTGCTAGGCCACTTCTTCATGTAACTGCTGTTGCCTTCAGGGCCTGCTCTGGCACCTACATATATGTATATACATATATATGAGCCATATATATATATATATATATATATATGTATATATATATATATATACACACATATATATAATATGTGTATATATATGTATGTGTGTGTGTATATATATATATATATATATACCAGTTCCATCTCACAATAGAATGAGCCTGTGAATGTGTGAATGCCTAACTTAATGTCCTGGTGGATCAAAGAACATCCAGCTTGTAAGGGCGACTTTGGATGCATATTAAATTAGTGGCCCATAGTTAAGCATCCAGTCTAAACTAAGAGCCTATAGCAGGCCAACAGCTGTTTCTTAAAAGAAGAGTAGTTATCCACCAAGGATGGCAGGGCTTTGTCCCAAAATTCTAAGGGCCACACATGAGGCTCACTACAGAAGCCTACCAAAGGCTCCAAACAGCCTCCCTGCCTGATCTGCCACTTAAAGCACCATTGGATCTGCTGAATCACACGGCACAGCGACAGAGCAGCTTCCACAGCAACCAACACTTACGACAAAGATTTTTCCTGTTCTGAGCCTGCTCAAAACTAGCATTTTATCTGGTCACTTGGTAAATGGGCCAGTGTAGCACACCAAAATGAGGATTATACTCTGTCCCAAACCCACAGGGGCTCACTAGGTGTTGTGACTCCCCTTTGGTTGTAGGAGGGGACTTATGCAACAACTTCTCCTTCACCTTGGAAGGGGTATGTCCACATGCCCTGTATCACTGGCTCCCTAGGAATTTCACTGAAGTAGGCCTCTTAATTTTTGTCATTTTCTCACCCTCTGTCATGCACCTGTCTTATCAAGAAGCATAGCATAGTTGCTACTTCTTGTTCACTGGGATTGAACATCATAATGTCACCTGTGCAATGAGCCAGTGTGACAGCTTATCAGACACAAACAATAGACACAAACAAGATAAAAAGACACCAACAAAGGACACAAAAGATACTTTATATCATGTGTCATCAGGGAAATACATGTGAAAACCACAAAGGGATACCACAACCCACTTGTATAAATGACTAAAATTGAAAAAACAACTCTTACTGGAAGTAGCATTACAGATCTTCTGTACTCACAGATAGGCAGCAGAATGAATTAAGAGATAATTATACAGAATTGAAGGAATCAGTAAATGTAAGTCAAGCTTGCTTTATGTTAAAGCTGTTTTATTTTTCTCTATTTTGGCCTTCACAGGCCAAATTATAAGGAAGTGAGATAACTGATTAATTGGTCTGCCAAAAAAGATGCTGTCTGCTTTTCCTTATCTTACCAATCAAGTCTCATGTGTAGGTTGAACATTTTTTCCTCCTCTTCAAATGTCAAGTAAAAATGTCACAAATAAGCAAATTAAATTTTATTTTTCTGAATGAAAGTTCACTGACAACATTGCTAATGCACAAAAGGCAAACCTGAGTACGTTACCACCATGTTCAAGTTACTTCATGTCTTTTAAATTGGGGTAAAAACAAAGTCTCTGAACTAGCCTCTATGGGCGTGTGTGATCCCATCCACGCTGGCCTTTCTTGCCTCATTTGGTTACTCCTAGCTTCTCCATTTGTCATGTGCCACGTTGTGTTTCTCCCATGACCTAGGCGCTCTGATAATCTAGGCCTTCCAATGATGAAGGCCTTGTGGATGACATATGTCCACAGGCAACAATAACCATGTTAGAAATGAAGACCCTTAGACCCCACTCAGACTTACTGGTACAGAATCTATATTTTAACAAGGTCTCCAGGAGATTCACAAGCATTAAAGCTTGAGAAGCACTGATCTATGGCACCTCTCACTGTGGTTCGTCATCTTTGTTCTCCCTTTGACCTCCCCTGAACTTTGCCTAAGATTTCTGATCATACTTCATCTTAAAATGTGGAGTTAGGTGTAGGTCTGGATTGTGAGCTGTAGATTGTTTGAGGAGGAACTTTCCTTGGGGTTGGCTCTTGAAAGGAATCTAGAACTTTGGCCTCAATAAAATCATGTATGCTTAGCTTAGAGAAGACCATATTAATCAAAGTACTCAGAGCATCAAAATATATAGACAAACTGAAGTTTGTGTAAACACGTCAGAAGTGTCATTTGTGGGACACAGTAGTGTCATAAAGTGCAATTTCAACTGTTAAAATTAGAAATGTACACCATGACCTGATGTTTATGATTTTAGAGTCTGTATTCTACAGAACGTGTTGCCCTATGGGATACCTGTACTTTTCACACAAAGTCAAATCTACAATGCTCAAAAGAGCAGCTTACTTTTGTCCTGAGGGGAATCCTTGGGCACTATTAGGGGAATTTTAGTTCTTCACGCCTTCCTTTTTTTGGCAAAAGCACATAGTTTTATGACAATTGGCCAACTCATATTCAAAGCAAACTGGTATAAGCAACATTTTCCTGAGCTTGTGAAGCCTCCAAAGTGACTCAGTGTACAAAGAGTTGCTACCTATGTTATGGTCATTCCGTTGCTACTATATTTTTATCTACTTTAGAAAGCCTAACAATTTGAAGCAATTTCCTCAAGTTCTTATAAGATATGGGTAAGAGAGAAATGATTTCTATAATATTCATTATTCTTTTCTATACAAAGTTGATATACTATTACATTTATAAAAATTTCACATTGGGTTTACAGGTGCCAAAAAGCCAGGTTAATAATGGAAAAAAATAGTGTGTAAGTTGTATGTTTTATTTTGATGGCCATAATCTAGATAAGCAAAATAACTGTGAGGCTGAATTACTCCCTTTAACAATGCTTTATCTCTTAACATAGCTATAATGACTTTATAAGATAAGTGTGGTGAACTAAAATGTGAAACAATTTAAACTGCATTTAAGTATCAGGTCTTAATGATTCCTACATAAGAAATGGTTCTGGTTATTCTGATTAAAAGCTCCATTTGTTTAAGTGATCACATTTTCTGATTAATACTTTTAAAGCCACTTGCATATCAACTCTATCCTTTCTCCCACTTCTGGCAATAATTTCATTGATTATTTTTTATATATGTAGCAGGAAATAGGCAGTAAGTGTCCCTTTGCAGCTCCAGCTTTTACGGCTTGATAAGTACCACACACAAGTTGAACTTCAGAATTTTCAATTATTTAATGATTTGAGATTACATGGAAATAAGCCCTTTCCAAATCATATGCATTCAACAATTGCAACCATTGGTTTTGGTTATCTATGTCACTTGTATTTCACTCTGGTTTTTGACTCAGTTTTATTGTGCTGAAAATAAATGGTGGAGAAAAAGTGCTCTCAAGTAAAACCAGCAGGATTTCTAGAAAAAATAAGTTCTAATTCCTGAAATAAAAATTAGAAAGCACTTTTAATATAAATAGAACTTTTAGACAGTGTTAGTATATATATGAATAGCACAAGGTTTATAAAGTTAAACTTAAAATCTCTTGCATACACATACTCCATAGGAAAATAAATTTGGAAATTTTAAGAGAAAAAGAAAAGATTGACATGCCGACAACTTTACATGAAAACCAAGCTTAAGATAAACTCTGACCCTCTCCTTTTTTGTTGTCCATTGCTTATCTCTGATATGTCCTTCCTCCTCCTTCTTTGTGGTCTTTCCCACACTGACCCATCCATCTATTATTCTCTACTTAATGCTTTTCCTCCATCTCCTGATCGTTTCACCAGCCAAAATTGCTCCTTCTCCTACTTTTACCTCCTTTCTCTTCTTAATGCCTTCCTCTCCATTTCTCTCTTTTGAAAACTTTTATTAAGACAATATCAGGGAAAAAATGTTCTATTTGTTCACCCACGACATACATACAACAAGTGTCCTCCACATTGTTGGGATGTTCAATTTAATTTCCCTGTTCACTGCTGTGCAATTTGTTTCCCATTCACTTTTCATTAGTCTCTGTCTTCCACTGCATCACATAATGGAAATTTTGCGCTAAAGCCACTAAAAATCTCTTAATTTCCATTCTCAGTTATATCTGTTCACACCTTGTCCTAATGCAGCATGTATTTTAGCAATTGGTACCATAACTTTCTTTGTCCTTCCTAAATATCTTCCTCTCTTTATGCTCATGACACACATCTGTCCTGTTTCCCTTCTCTTCTTGATCATTCTGCTCAGTATCCTTTCCTGGTCTCTCCCTGACTTTCATCTCTGTCAGTCAGCCATTAGTTTCAACAAGAAATGATGCTTATGAATGGATTTTCTCTAACATAGAAATGCTAGGGAGATAGAAGGAATCAGATGGAAAAAAATGGGCAGCAACAGAAGAAGCAAGGCAGTCTGTCAACAACAAAAATCGTGTCCCACCACTGGCTCCATGAGGGCTGTGTTCCCTTGCTATGTGGAAATGCCACTGACAGGGTCATTGGTGTGAGTGCAGGATGCGTTTACTGGAGTCTTCATATTGTGCCTTGGCTGCCTTAGCAACTCAAATTCTCTTTTCCTTGTCACTTTTCTCCCTCATTCCAAATTCCAAATCCAGTGTTGGTGGTTTTCAGTTGTCACATCCACATCTAATGTCCCCTCATTCTAGTTGTTAGGGGGACAGGAAAGTCAGTTGTAGCTTCTTTGGCTCCTAGGGTGGATCATAAACTTTGCCTGCCACTAAGATTATGCAGCAGAAAGAGGATCAGATTGCTATCTAAAAATGATATATATCCTCTATAACCACCTTAATGTACTTTGTCAGTTTAGTTCCTCACCCTTCTCTTCACTTTGTGTATTCTCCAATGGATAGATGCATACATAGGTATGCCTTCAGTTACCCCAATGACTTTTAAGTCATTATTTGTAGTAGATTCATAGAACAAAGTATTTATTACCTCGTTGTTCAGAGGACATTCTCTCTACACACTGGCAATGCATCCTAATTTCAATGAATTTTTTAAAATTTGAGTATAGTTAACACACAATGTTACATTAGTTTCAGGTGTAAAACAGTAATTGGAAAAGTTTATACCTTGTGCTATGTTCACCACAAGCATAGCTACCATCTGTCACCATACATTGCTATTACAATCATTGACTATATTCCTTGTGCTGTGACTTATTCCCTGACTTATTCATTCCATACCTGGAAGCCCACTCACCCATTTTGCCCACTCCCCCACTCCTCTGGCAAACAAGTTCTTCTCTATATTTATAGGTCTTATTCTGCTCTTTGTTTATTCATTATTTTAAACTCCAATATGAGTGAAATAATATGATATTTGTCTTTCTCAGTATGACTTATTTCACTTAGTGTAATAGTCTCTGGGTCCATTGCTGTTGTATCAAATGGCCTGATCTTATCCTATTTTTAGGACTGGTAATATTCCATTGTGTGTGTGTGTGTATAGATAGATACATACATACATACATACATACGTAGATATAGGTACAGATATGATATTAATATGTACATGTACATATATATCCATTGTGCATATCCATTGTGTGTGTGTGCGTGTGTGTGTGTGTGTGTGTGTGTGTGTGTGTGTGTATCACACCACATCTTGCTTATTCACTTGTCTATAGATGGACACTTAGGTTGCTTCCATTTCTTGGCCATTCTAAATAATGAATGATGCAATAAACATAGCGGTGCATGTACCTTTTCAAATTAGTGTTTTCATTTTCTTTGGGTACACGAAATCTATTTAGTCACCGAGTGACTCCTCTATTCTTCACCGACCACCCCTTCACCTCCAATATGTCACAGAAGTAGTGTTTCTACATTCTAAACTCTTTTCCATCTCTCTCTTCATCTTCCCCATCATTATCAATGTGATTTCACCCATGAACTAGCCATATCATATGTATTTGAATCACTTGAGGAGCAAGTCTAAAATGCAGATTATTAGATTTCATTCTTGACTCACTAAATCTAATTCCAAAATAAAACTTCACAATCTATATTCTGCACAAAAAGTTGCTCAGGGAATTCCAATGTGTAAACTGGGTTGAGAACCAGTGGATAGCAGTAACATCTTCCTGACTAGTATTCCTGACCTCAATTTCTTCTCCCTACAGTCTATTTTCTACACTACCATATATTCACTAAAAAAAGAATCTTACAATGCCACTCCCTTCTCTTACATTTTCAGTGAATGCTTATTCAATGATGAATAATGTTCAAGGTCCTTCCTGGGCTATTCAATTCATTTTCTATCCCAGGCTCTTCAAGCTTCTTTCCCTTCACCCAATATCCACATCCCAGATATAGATTTTACTTTTCATATGCAATCCTATCCCATAAATTTAGCACATATGTGCAATGCCTTTCATTTTCCCAATTCTGTTAACCATGCCACATTTAAAAAATGTGAGTGACTGCATTTATTTCCTAGTCCCCAAAACAGATTCCATCTATTACATAGGTAACACATAAAATTGAGAGGACATTATGATATGCATAATTGTATCTCAAATCTCCTCCCTATATTTTCACATATAAATTCTTACTGACATTTAAAAAACTTATTCCATTTCATTTCAGGCAACACCCAGTGAGGACATGGGAAAGGAAAATACAACATTGCTGACAGAGTTAATTCTCACAGGACTCACATATGAACCACACTGGCAAATCCCCCTATTCCTGGTGTTCTTGGTTATCTATCTTCTCACCATTGTGGGGAACCTTGGTCTGATTGCTCTCATATGGAATGAACCTCAGCTTCACATACCCATGTACTTTTTCCTTGGAAGTTTGGCATTTGTGGATGCTTGGATATCATCCACAGTGACCCCCAAGATGTTGGTCAACTTCTTTGCCAAGAGTAAGATGATCTCTCTCTCTGAATGCATGGTACAATTTTTTTCCTTTGCAATCAGTGCAACCACAGAATGTTTTCTGCTGGCAACAATGGCTTATGATCGCTATGTGGCCATATGCAAACCATTACTTTACCCAGTGATTATGTCCAATACACTATGCATCCGGCTGTTAGTTTTGTCATTTTCAGGTGGCCTTCTTCATGCCATAATTCACAATGCTTTGTTATTCAGATTAACCTTCTGCAATTCCATCATAGTACATCACTTTTACTGTGACATTATGCCATTGTTTAAGATTTCTTGTACTGACCCTTCTATTAATTTTCTGATGGTATTTATTTTCTCTGGGTCAATACAAGTATTCACCATTTTGACTGTTCTTGTCTCTTACACACTAGTTCTTTTTACAATATTAAAAAAGAAGTCTCTACAAGGCATAAGGAAAGCTTTCTCCACTTGTGGAGCCCATCTTTTATCCGTATCTTTATACTATGGCCCCCTTCTCTTCATGTACGTGCGCCCTGGATCTGCACAGGCAGATGATCAAGATATGATGGACTCTCTATTTTATACTGTCATAATTCCTGTGTTAAATCCAATTATCTATAGCCTGAGAAATAAGAAAGTCACAGATTCATTGAGTAAAATGTTAAAGAGAAATGCTTAGTACTCATACTAGTATCTGTCCTTCTTCCATTAAAATTACACAAAATTGTGCAGACTAGATGTTGCTATGTGTTGATTGGTGTTTAAAGTTTTTTGCAGTTATAATTGCCTTAGCATTCAAGTGACTTAAGGTGAGAATACTAATAACCATCTAAATATGTATTTTATTCAAAATATAGAAAAATTTTTAATCAAGTATTCCTGTCATACTATAATAATTAAGAAAAAAATATTTTGTATGTTTGTATGTTTTCAATGTGGCTTCAGAAATGCATTAAGCACTATAATAGTGTAATTTCTCTGAAAATAATTTAAATATAATATCTTTGACAGTCATACAGCTGTGTAGCCCGAAGACTCATATCACATTTCACTCCATAGTGGAGTCAGTGTTGTGTTTGAGTGAACACAGGCAAAAAAGTATAATGAGTGATCCAATTTCAGTCTACCCTTCCTCTCTCACCACTAATTCCATATACAACCCTATTGAAACCACTGAGGCTCACACACTAAAACTACTCACATCTGCCTTTTGTCATAGTCTTATTACTTCTCACACATCCTGTTGATATCCTCTTATTTCCCAAACAATGCTGTCAGATTATTCTTCATAAGCAGAAGTCTGACTCAGTAATATCCCTCCTGAATAACTTTTCAAGGATGGTTGTATCTACCAGTTTATGCGTATATATAGCATACATATATAGAACTCTATATATGCATATGTATATATTTTATGTTCACATGTATGTACAGATGACATGATATACAGTTGGTATATAAACATGTACCAACTATATATATTGGTATATATTATTATTACCAATATATATATTATTGGTAATTCTATATATTATTCTGCATTTGTGACCATGGCAGTATTTGAGGTACTTCCCAATAAAATCTTGATTTGATTCTGAAGTCTCTTTCCTCACAATTCTATTGAACTTCTAAGTTACTAAAAGCCTTCTGCATACTTCCTCCTAATATATGTTTTTGTTCATATGGTCTCTCTACAGAGAATCCTTCTTCAAGTGTGCCCATGTTCACATACAATTGAAATGGTGTCCTTTCTTCAAGGTCATTCTTAATATTACAGTTCCTTGGTGCATTTCCAGATTACATCCAAGGAGACAGAAATGCTCACTTGTTTGAAACAATGCATATTTTATTTATTCTTTAAGGCCACCAATGTAATTACTTATTTTTATAAGATCTTTTATTTTATTTTTTATTTTTTTACAGTTTTATTTTAATCAGACAGTGCACATCATTAAAGTGCACTCCTTAATCTTCATCACCTATGTCCCCCATCACCAACACCCCCTCCTCTGGTAACCATCTGTTTGTTCTTTATAGTTAAGAGTCTGTTTCTTGGTTTGTACCTCTCACTCTTTTTTTTCCCCCTTTGCTTGTTTATTTTGTTTCTTAATTTCCACATATGAGTGAAATCATATGGTATTTGTCTTCCTCTGATTGATTTATTTCTCTTAGCATAATACTCTCTAGCTCCATCCATCTCACTGAAAAGCAAGATTTCATTCTTATTTATGGCTGAATCATATTCCATTGTGTGTAATACATATATTATATATATTATATATTACATATTATATATATATATATATTATATGTACACTACAACTTCTTTATCCATTAATCAGTCAATAGACACTTGCGCTGCTTCCATATCTTGGTTATTGTAAATAATGTTGCTATAAACATAGGGGTGCATGTGTCCCTGTGAATTAGTGTTTTTGTATTCTTTGGGTAAATACCCAGTAGTGCAATTGATGGATCATAGGGGATTTCTATTTTAACTTTTTGAGAATCCTCCATACTGTTTTTCATAGTGGCTACACCAGTTTGCATTGCTCCCAACAGTGTAAGAGTTACTTTTTCTCCACATCCTCAGCAACACCTATTGTTTCCTGTGTTTTTTATGTTAGCCATTCTGACAGGAGTGAGGTGGTATCTCATTGTGGTTTTGATATGCATTTCTTTTATGATAAGTGGTGATGAGCATCTGTATGTCTGGAGAAATGGCTGTTCACATCTTCTCATATTTTAATCAGATTATTTGTTTTGGGGGTGTTGAGTTGTGTAAGTTCATTATATATTTTGGATACTAATCCTTTATCATATATATCATTTGCAAATAATCTTCTCCCATTCCACAGACTGCCTTTTAGTTTTGTTGACTGTTTTCTCTGCTATGCAGAAGATTTTCATTTTGATGTAGTCCCTATAGTTTATTCTTGCTTTTGTTTCCTTGCCTCTGGGGACATATCTAGAAAAAAATTGGTATGGCCAATGTCTGCCTGTGTTTTCTTCTAGGAATTTTATGGTTTCAGGTCTCACATTTAGGTCTTTCATCCATTTTGAATTTATTTTTATGTATGGTATAAGAAAGTGATCCAGTTTCATTCTTTTGCATGTTGCTTTCCAGTTTCTCAACTTCATCTGTTGAAGAGACTGTCTTTTTCCCATTGCATATTCTTGCCTCCTTTGTTGAAGATTAATTGACCATGCAACTGTGGTTTTTATTTATTTATTTTTGAGAGAGAGAGAGAGAGAGAGAGAGAAATATTACACCTTCAAACAGGGGAGAGGCAGAGGGAAAGGGAGAGAGAGAATCTAAAGCAGGTTCCACAGCCAGTGCAGAGCCCGATGGTGCGGAGCTCAATCTCATGATGGTGAGATCATGACCTGAGCCAAAATCAAGAGTCAGATGCTTAACCAACTGAGCTACCATGCACCCCTAATTGTGGTTTTATTTCTAGATTTTCTATTCTGTTCCATTGATTTTCTATTCTGTTCCATTTTTGTATCATACTGTTTTGATGACTACAGCTTTGTAATATAACTTGAAGGCCAGAACTGTGATGCCTCCAGCTTTGCTTTTCTTTTTCAAAATTGCTCTGGCTATCCAGGGTCTTTTGTGGTTCCATACAAATTTTAGAATTGTTTCTTCTAGTTCTGTGAGAAATGTTGTTGGTATTTTGATGGTGATTGCATTAAATGTGTAGATTACTTTGGGTAGCATAGACAATGGAATATCTTTCCATTTCTTTGTATCTTCTTCAATGTCTTTCATCAGTGTTTTATAGTTTTCAGAGAACAGGTCTTTCATCTCTTTGCCTAAATTTATTCCTAGGTAGGTTATTCTGGGTGCAGTTGTAAATGGGATTATTTTCTCAATTTATTTCTGCTGCTTCATTATTGGTATATAGAAATTAAACATATTTATTTACACTGATTTTGTATCCTGCAACTTTACTAAATTTATCAGTTCTAGCAGGTTTTTGGTGGAGTCTTTTGGATTTCCTATATGTAGAATCATGTCATCTATAAATAGTGAATTTTTTACTTCTTACCAACTTGGATGCCTTTTATTTTGTTGTTATTGTTTGATTGCATGGCTAGGACTTTCAGTACTATGTTTAATAAAAATGGTGAGAGTGGACATCCTTTTCTTATTCCTGACCATAGAGGAAAAGCTCTCAGGTTTTACCACTGAGGATGATGTTAGTGGTGGGATTTTCATAGATGTCCTTTATTATGTTGAGGCATGTTCCCTCTACACTTACTTTGTTGAGGGTTTTTATCATGAATGGATATTGCAGTTTGTCAAATTATTTTCTATGTCTATTGAATGAACATATAATTCTTAACCTTTTCCTTATTAGATGTGATGTATCACATTGATTGAGTCGAGAATATTGAACAATCCTTTCAAACCAGGATTAAATGTCACTTGATCGTGGTGAATGACTTTGTTAATGCATTGTTTTACTTGGTTTGCTAGTATTTTATTGAGGATTTTAACATCTATGTTCATCAGTTAGAGATATTGGCCTGTAGTTCTCTCTCTCTCTCTCTCTTTTTTTTTTTTGTGGTGTCTTTATCTGGTTTTGGTATCAGGGTAATCTCATAGATCATGTAGAACACTGACACTTATTTCAATTTGAGGTGTCTCTCTTTTTTTTGACTGAATGTTAACATTCCTCTGAATGGTATTGATAAATGGTTCAGAAGAGAAATTAAATGGAATAAAGGAGTAATATTTGCTCATGGTGATCAATTCAAATCAATTTATTCAATTCATAGAATGACTTTAGAAGTATTCCTTCATTTTCTATATTTTGGTACAGTTTGAGAAGAATAGGTATTAACTCTTCTTTATGTCTGGTAGAATTCGCATGTAAAGCTCTCTGGTCCTGGACTTTTGTTTGTTGGAAGTGTTTTGATTACTGATTCAATTTCATTATTGATAATCAGTCTGTTCAACTTTTCTAGTTTTTCCTACTTCAGTTTTGGTAGGTTATATGCCTCCAGGAATCTATCCATTTCCTCTAGGCTGTCCAATTTGTTGGCATATAATTTTTCATAATATTCTCTTATAATTGTATTTCTGTAGTGTTTCTTATTTTTTCTTTCTCATTTGTGGTTTATTTATTTTGGTCCTTTCTTTTTTTTTTCTTGATAAGTCTGGCTAGAGATTTATCAATTTTATTTCTTTTTCAAAGAACCAGCTCTTGGTTTCATTAATCTGTTCTGCTGGGTGTTTTTTGTTTGTTTGTGTGTTCATTTTGTTTCTATATCATTTCTTTATCTTTTAATCTTTATTATTTCTTTCCTTCTGCTGGTTTTTAATTTTATCTTTTGTTGTATTTTTTAGCATCTGTAGGTGTAAGATTAGGTGGTTTATTTGAGATTTTTCTTGCTTCTTGAAGTAGGCCTGTATTGCTATAAACTTCTCTCTTAGAATGGATTTGCTGCATTCCAAAGGTTTTGAATGGTTGTGTTTTCATTTTCATTTGCTTCCATGTACTTTATAATTTATTTCTTTTATTTCCTGGTTAACCCAGTCATTGTTTAGTAGCATGTTATTTAACCTCCATGTATTTGTGGTATTTCCAGATTTTTTCTTGTGGTTGATTTCTACTTTCATAGCATTGTGGTTAGAAAAGATACATAGTATGATATCAAATTTTTTTTAATTATTGAGGTTTATTTTGTGGCCTAATATGTGAGCCTGTAAAATATTCCATGTGCACTTAAAAGAATGTGTATTCTGGGGCACCTGGATGGCTCAGTTGGTTGAGCATCTGACTTGGTTTGGCTCAGTCATGGTCTCATGGTTAGTGGGATCAAGCTCTATGTTGAGCTCTGTGCTGACAGCATGGAGCCTGCTTTGGATTCACTCTCTCCCTCTGCCTTTCTCCTGCTTGCTCTCTCTCTCAAAATAAATAAAGAAACTGAAATAAAAGAAAGAAAATAATGTGTATTGTGCTGTTTTAGGATGGAATGTTCTGAATGTATCTGTTAAGTCCATGTGGTCCAGTGTGTTGTTTCAAGCCATTGTTTCCTTTTTTACTTTCTGTTCAGATGATCTGTCCGTTGATGTAAGTGGGGTGTTAAAGTCCCCTACTATTATTGTATTATTATTGATTAGTTCTTTAATGTTTATTATTAACTGTTTTTTGTATTTGGGCACTTCCATGTTGGGTGCATAAATATTTGCAACTGTTATGTCTTCTTGTTGGATTGTCCCTTCTATTATTGTATGGTGTTCTTTTTTGTATCTTCTTACAATCTTTGTTTTAAAGTCAATTTTTTCTGATGTAAGTATTGCTACTCGAGCTTTCTTTTGACATCCATCTGCATGATAAAAATTTCTCCATCCCCTCACTTTTAATCTTCAGGTGTCTTTAGGCCTAAAATGAGTCTCTCACATACAGAATATAGATGGGTCTTGTTTTTTATTTTTTTTAATTTTTAATTTTTATTTTTTTAAGTTTATTTAGAGAGAGAGTGAGTGTGTGTAAGGGAGAGAGGGGAAAACAGAGAGAGCAGAGCATGGGAGAGGGGCAGAGAGAAAGAAAGAGAGACTGCCAGCGCAGAACCTGATGGGGCCTGAACCCACAAACCAGGAGATTGTGACCTGAGCTAAAGTCAGATGTTTGACTGAACCACCCAGGTGCCCCAGGTCTTGTTTTTTTATGCATTCTGTCACCGTATGTTTCAATTGGAACAGTTAGTCCATTTACATTCAAGGTAATTATTGATAGATATGAATTCAGTACCATTTTATTACTTGTTTGTGGTTGTTCTGGAAGATTTTCTCTGATTCTTTCTTATCTTTCTCTCTTTCACAGTTTACTGGTTTTCTTCAGTGATAATATTGGAGTTATTTCTCTTTATTCTTTGTATATTTATTAGTGGTTTTTGACTTGTGGTTACTATTAGGTTGGTATGTAACATCTACATATAGCAGTCTATATTAAGTTTGAACCCATTCTTTACTTCTCCCCACATTTTAGGTGTCTGATTTTACATTCTTTTATTTTGTGGGTTCCTTGAATGACTTTTAAAAGAAACATTCTGGGGCGCCTGGGTGGCTCAGTCGGTTGAGCGTCCAACTTCGGCTCAGGTCATGATCTCACAGTCTGTGGGTTCGAGCCCCGCGTCGGGCTCTGTGCTGACCGCTCAGAGCCTGGAGCCTGTTTCAGATTCTGTGTCTCCCTCTCTCTCTGCCCCTCCCCCACTTGCACTCTGTCTCTCTCTGTCTCAAAAATAAATAAACATTAAAAAAAAAAAGAAACATTCTTTTTTTTTTTTTTTTTTTTACTGCTTTTATATTTCCTACCTTCATACTGTCATTTTTGGTCTTTCCTTCTCACTCAAAGAGTTCCGTTTAATATTTCTTGCTGGGCTGGCTTACCTGGTCATGAACTTCTTTAGTTTTTATTTGTCTCCTTGTATTCTGAATGAAAGCCTTCCTGATAGGGTATTATTGGCTGCAGATTTTCCCCACTCAGCACACTGAATATATCATGTCACTTCTTCCTGGCTTCAAAAGTCTATGCTGAAAAATTCAATGATGGCCTTATGGTGTTTTCTTTGTATGTAACTATCTTCTTTTGTATTTCTGCTTTTAATATTTTTTTCTTTATCACTACATTTTGCCATTTTAATTACAATATGCCTTCATGTGGATCTGTTTTTGTTGATTTTGTTGGGGGTTTTCTATGCTTATGGATTTGTATATGTTTCCTTCCCAGATCAGAGAAGGTTTCAGTTACTATTTCTTCAAATAAGTTCTCTTTCCCCTTTTCTCTCTCCTCCTCCCCCCCTGCTCCTCCCCCTCCCCCTCCTCCCCCTCTTCCTCCTCCTCCTTCTTCTTCTTCTTCTTCTTCTTCTTCTTCTAGGACTTTAATAATGTGAATGTTATTATGTTTGATGGAGTCACTGAGTTCCTTAAGTTTATTTTCATTGTGCATAATTCTTTTTTTCTCTTTTGTTCAGCTTAATTACTTTCCATTACTCTGTCTTCTAGGCCATTAATTTGTTCCCCTGCTTCTTCCAGCCTGCTATTCATTCATTTTTCCCCAATTTTCTTAACTATTATAATTTCCAAATTTGATTTAAAAGATAAATTTATTTTTTTAACAAAGATCCTTGTTGTTGTAGTCTACAACCTTTAAATGATTGTGTTGTTCTTAGATTGATCAAAAGAAACACTCTGAAAACTGAGATGTAACTTGGGTGTGCAGCAAGATTGAAGTAAAACACAACTTAACAATGTGCTATATCCTATTTATGATGATAGTTTTCTAAATGGAGAAATATGTTTAAAAAGGGTGGGGGGGCACCTGGGTGGCTCAGTCGGTTGAGCATCTGACTCTTGATTTCAGCTCAGGTCATGATTCCAAGGTTGTGGGATCCCTCTCTCTAAAATTAAAAATTGGAAGATGGCGGCTTAGGAGGACGCTGGGCTCACCGCACGTCCTGCTGATCACTAGGATTCCATCTACACCTGCCTAAATAACCCAGAAAACAACAGAGGATTAGCAGAACGGAGTCGCCGGAGCCAAACGCAGACGAGAGGCCTGCGGAAGAGGGTAGGAAGGGCGGCGAGGCGGTGCGCGCTCCAAGGACTGGCGGGAGGGAGCCGGGGCGGAGGGGCGGCTCGCCGGCCAAGCAGAGCCCCCGAGTCTGGCTTGCAAAAGCGGAGGGGCCTGACGGACTGTGTTCCCACAACAAGCGCGACTTAGCGTCTGGGAGGTCATAAGTTAACAGCTCTGCTCGGAAAGCGGGAAGGCTGGAGGACAAAGGGAGGGAGAGCTGCTGAGCCCCCTGACAACAGAGCTCAGTTTGGTGGGGAACAAAGGCGCTCGCCAGCGCCATCTCCCCCGCCCATCCCCCAGCCAAAATCCCAAAGGGAACCGGTTCCTGCCAGGGAACTTGCTCGCTCTGCGCAAACACCCAACTCTGCGCTTCTGCGGAGCCAAACCGCCAAACCTCCGGCAGCGGATCTGACTCCCTCCCGCTGCCACAGGGCCCCTCCTGAAGTGGATCACCTAAGGAGAAGCGATCTAAGCCTGCCCCTCCTGCCCCCGTGCACCTTGCCTACCCACCTCAGCTAATACGCCAGATCCCCAGCATCACAAGCCTGGCAGGGTGCAAGTAGCCCAGACGAGCCACACCACCCCACAGTGAATCCCGCCCCTAGGAGAGGGGAAGAGAAGGCACACACCAGTCTGACTGTGGCCCCAGCGGTGGGCTGGGGGCAGACATCAGGTCTGACTGCGGCCCCGCCCACCAACTCCAGTTATACACCACAGCACAGGGGAAGTGCCCTGCAGGTCCTCACCACGCCAGGGACTATCCAAAATGACCAAGCGGAAGAATTCCCCTCAGAAGAATCTCCAGGAAATAACAACAGCTAATGAGCTGATCAAAAAGGACTTAAATAACATAACAGAAAGTGAATTTAGAATAATTGTCATAAAATTAATCGCTGGGCTTGAAAACAGTATACAGGACAGCAGAGAATCTCTTGCTACAGAGATCAAGGGACTAAGGAACAGTCACGAGGAGCTGAAAAACGCTTTAAACGAAATGCATAACAAAATGGAAACCACCACAGCTCGGCTTGAAGAGGCAGAGGAGAGAATAGGTGAACTAGAAGATAAAGTTATGGAAAAAGAGGAAACTGAGAAAAAGAGAGATAAAAAAATCCAGGAGTATGAGGGGAAAATTAGAGAACTAAGTGATGCACTAAAAAGAAATAATATACGCATAATTGGTATCCCAGAGGAGGAAGAGAGAGGGAAAGGTGCTGAAGGGGTACTTGAAGAAATAATAGCTGAGAACTTCCCTGAACTGGGGAAGGAAAAAGGCATTGAAATCCAAGAGGCACAGAGAACTCCCTTCAGACGTAACTTGAATCGATCTTCTGCACGACATATCATAGTGAAACTGGCAAAATACAAGGATAAAGAGAAAATTCTGAAAGCAGCAAGGGGTAAACGTGCCCTCACATATAAAGGGAGACCTATAAGACTCGTGACTGATCTCTCTTTTGAAACTTGGCAGGCCAGAAAGAATTGGCACGAGATTTTCAGGGTGCTAGACAGAAAAAATATGCAGCCAAGAATCCTTTATCCAGCAAGTCTGTCATTTAGAATAGAAGGAGAGATAAAGGTCTTCCCGAACAAACAAAAACTGAAGGAATTTGTCACCACTAAACCAGCCCTACAAGAGATCCTAAGGGGGACCCTGTGAGACAAAGTCCCAGAGACATCACTACAAGCATAAAACATACAGACATCACAATGACTCTAAACCCGTATCTTTCTATAATAACACTGAATGTAAATGGATTAAATGCGCCAACCAAAAGACATAGGGTATCAGAATGGATAAAAAAACAAGACCCATCTATTTGCTGTCTACAAGAGACTCATTTTAGACCTGAGGACACCTTTAGATTGAGAGTGAGGGGATGGAGAACTATTTATCATGCTACTGGAAGCCAAAAAAAAGCTGGAGTAGCCATACTTATATCAGACAAACTAGACTTTAAATTAAAGGCTGTAACAAGAGATGAAGAAGGACATTATATAATAGTTACAGGGTCTATCCATCAGGAAGAGGTAACAATTATAAATGTCTATGCGCCAAACACCGGAGCCCCCAAATATATAAAACAATTACTCATAAACATAAGCAACCTTATTGATAAGAATGTGGTAATTGCAGGGGACTTTAACACCCCACTTACAGAAATGGATAGATCATCTAGACACACGGTCAATAAAGAAACAAGGGCCCTGAATGACACATTGGATCAGATGGACTTGACAGATATATTTAGAACTTTGCATCCCAAAGCAACAGAATATACTTTCTTCTCAAGTGCACATGGAACATTCTCCAAGATAGATCATATACTGGGTCACAAAACAGCCCTTCATAAGTTTACAAGAATTGAAATTATACCATGCTTACTTTCAGACCACAATGCTATGAAGCTTGAAATCAACCACAGAAAAAAGTCTGGAAAACCTCCAAAAGCATGGAGGTTAAAGAACACCCTACTAACGAATGAGTGGGTCAACCAGGCAATTAGAGAAGAAATTAAAAAATATATGGAAACAAACGAAAACGAAAATACAACAATCCAAACGCTTTGGGATGCAGCAAAGGCAGTCCTGAGAGGAAAATACATTGCCATCCAGTCCTATCTCAAGAAACAAGAAAAATCCCAAATACAAACTCTAACAGCACACCTAAAGGAACTAGAAGCAGAACAGCAAAGGCAGCCTAAACCTAGCAGAAGAAGAGAAATAATAAAGATCAGAGCAGAAATAAACAATATAGAATCTAAAAAAACTGTAGAGCAGATCAACGAAACCAAGAGTTGGTTTTTTGAAAAAATAAACAAAATTGACAAACCTCTAGCCAGGCTTCTCAAAAAGAAAAGGGAGATGACCCAAATAGATAAAATCATGAATGAAAATGGAATTATTACAACCAATCCCTCAGAGATACAAACAATTATCAGGGAATACTATGAAAACTTATATGCCAACAAATTGGACAACCTGGAAGAAATGGACAAATTCCTGAACACCCACACGCTTCCAAAACTCAATCAGGAGGAAATAGAAAGCTTGAACAGACCCATAACCAGCGAAGAAATTGAATCGGTTATCAAAAATCTCCCAACAAATAAGAGTCCAGGACCAGATGGCTTCCCAGGGGAGTTCTACCAGACGTTTAAAGCAGAGATAATACCTATCCTTCTCAAGCTATTCCAAGAAATAGAAAGGGAAGGAAAACTTCCAGACTCATTCTATGAAGCCAGTATTACTTTGATTCCTAAACCAGACAGAGACCCAGTAAAAAAAGAGAACTACAGGCCAATATCCCTGATGAATATGGATGCAAAAATTCTCAATAAGATACTAGCAAATCGAATTCAACGGCATATAAAAACAATTATTCACCATGATCAAGTGGGATTCATTCCTGGGATGCAGGGCTGGTTCAACATTCGCAAATCAATCAACGTGATACATCACATTAACAAAAAAAAAGAGAAGAACCATATGATCCTGTCAATCGATGCAGAAAAGGCCTTCGACAAAATCCAGCACCCTTTCTTAATAAAAACCCTTGAGAAAGTCGGGATAGAAGGAACATACTTAAAGATCATAAAAGCCATCTATGAAAAGCCCACAGCTAACATCATCCTCAACGGGGAAAAATTGAGAGCTTTTTCCCTGAGATCAGGAACACGACAAGGATGCCCACTCTCACCGCTGCTGTTTAACATAGTGCTGGAAGTTCTAGCATCAGCAATCAGACAACAAAAGGAAATCAAAGGCATCAAAATTGGCAAAGATGAAGTCAAGCTTTCGCTTTTTGCAGATGACATGATATTATACATGGAAAATCCGATAGACTCCACCAAAAGTCTACTAGAACTGATACAGGAATTCAGCAAAGTTGCAGGATACAAAATCAATGTACAGAAATCAATTGCATTCTTATACACTAACAATGAAGCAACAGAAAGACAAATAAAGAAACTGATCCCATTCACAATTGCACCAAGAAGCATAAAATACCTAGGAATAAATCTAACCAAAGATGTAAAGGATCTGTATGCTGAAAATTATAGAAAGCTTATGAAGGAAATTGAAGAAGATTTAAAGAAATGGAAAGACATTCCCTGCTCATGGATTGGAAAAATAAATATTGTCAAAATGTCAATACTACCCAAAGCTATCTACACATTCAATGCAATCCCAATCAAAATTGCACCAGCATTCTTCTCGAAACTAGAACAAGCAATCCTAAAATTCATATGGAACCACAAAAGGCCCCGAATAGCCAAAGGAATTTTGAAGAAGAAGACCAAAGCAGGAGGCATCACAATCCCAGACTTTAGCCTCTACTACAAAGCTGTCATCATCAAGACAGCATGGTATTGGCACCAAAACAGACACATAGACCAATGGAATAGAATAGAAACCCCAGAACTAGACCCACAAACGTATGGCCAACTCATCTTTGACAAAGCAGGAAAGAACATCCAATGGAAAAAAGACAGCCTCTTTAACAAATGGTGCTGGGAGAACTGGACAGCAACATGCAGAAGGTTGAAACTAGACCACTTTCTCACACCATTCACAAAAATAAACTCAAAATGGATAAAGGACCTAAATGTGAGACAGGACACCATCAAAACCTTAGAGGAGAAAGCAGGAAAAGACCTCTCTGACCTCAGCCGTAGCAATCTCTTACTCGACACATCCCCAAAGGCAAGGGAATTAAAAGCAAAAGTGAATTACTGGGACCTTATGAAGATAAAAAGCTTCTGCACAGCAAAGGAAACAACCAACAAAACTAAAAGGCAACCAACGGAATGGGAAAAGATATTCGCAAATGACATATCGGACAAAGGGCTAGTATCCAAAATCTATAAAGAGCTCACCAAACTCCACACCCGAAAAACAAATAACCCAGTGAAGAAATGGGCAAAAAACATGAATAGACACTTCTCTAAAGAAGACATCCGGATGGCCAACAGGCACATGAAAAGATGTTCAGCGTCGCTCCTTATCAGGGAAATACAAATCAAAACCACACTCAGGTATCACCTCACACCAGTCAGAGTGGCCAAAATGAACAAATCAGGAGACTATAGATGCTGGAGAGGATGTGGAGAAACGGGAACCCTCTTGCACTGTTGGTGGGAATGCAAATTGGTGCAGCCGCTCTGGAAAGCAGTGTGGAGGTTCCTCAGAAAATTAAAAATAGACCTACCCTATGACCCAGCAATAGCACTGCTAGGAATTTATCCAAGGGATACAGGAGTACTGATGCATAGGGCCACTTGTACCCCAATGTTCATAGCAGCACTCTCAACAATAGCCAAATTATGGAAAGAGCCTAAATGTCCATCAACTGATGAATGGATAAAGAAACTGTGGTTTATATACACAATGGAATATTACGTGGCAATGAGAAAAAATGAAATATGGCCTTTTGTAGCAACGTGGATGGAACTGGAGAGTGTGATGCTAAGTGAAATAAGCCATACAGAGAAAGACAGATACCATATGGTTTCACTCTTATGTGGATCCTGAGAAACTTACCAGGAACCCATGGGGGAGGGGAAGGAAAAAAAAAAAAAAAAGAGGTTAGAGTGGGAGAGAGCCAAAGCATAAGAGACTGTTAAAAACCGAGAACTGAGGGTTGATGGAGGGTGGGAGGGAGGGGAGGGTGGGAGGGAGGGGAGGGTGGGTGATGGGTACTGAGGAGGGCACCTTTTGGGATGAGCACTGGGTGTTGTATGGAAACCAAGTTGTCAATAAATTTCATAAAAAAAATAAAAAATAAAAAAAAAAATTAAAAAAAAAAAAATAAAAAAAATAAAAAAAAAAAATAAAGCCACAAAAAAAAAAAAATAAATAAAAAAAATAAAATTAAAAATTGAAAAAAAAAAAAGAAATGTGTGGCTGCATTCACATAGACATTTAAATTTTGTTTTTAAAAGAAAGCTTGCTTCTTTCTTGCTTCTTTAGTATTCTTAAATGAAGCAGAATTTTTTTTCTCTTTTATTTGAATATGGTAGTTTCATTCTTGTAAGATATAGCATAGGTATTGATGCTGTGTAACAACTATAACTAGCATGTGGTCCAGAATACACATTTTTAAAATATCTAAACTGCTCTTTTATATTTATAATTTCAAACTTCCACAACGTTTACAAAGAATTTCACAAATTAGCTTTCAGTGAACTGCTCTTTTTACTATGGTAGGTTCTTAAAAACAGTATTTACTCTTACAAATGAAAATTTCTGATCATCTGAAACACTGACAATTATATCAATTTGAGATCTCTCTCTCTCTCTCTCTCCATCTTTTTGACTGACTATTAACATTCCTCTGAAGAGTATTGATTAATGGTTCAGAAAAGAAATTTAATGAAGTAAAAGAGTAATACTTATTCATGGTGATCAATTAAATTATTTGCCTAGCTTAAGCAAACTACTATCTGTAACTATCAATTTCACATGAGGTGACAGAAAAGAGTCTGAGAATACCTGTGAAATATGTTAGTTTCTTTTTATTGCTTGAAGATATATTTAAAGATAACTGGTTTAGGAAGATGCTAAATAATAAGTTTTAAGTTAACTGCATTCTATAAGTGTGTTTTATGTTTAAACAAAAAGGAAAAATTTTTTGAAATGTTAAAAAAAGTCAACACATTTGGGAGTTATGTAAAAACAAACACCAATCAAATCTAGAACAATATTTCCTACTCTGGGTTATGGACTACATAGGGTAGAATATTAGTAAATATATTAGGTAGGTGTGAACACCTCCCTAGTCTAGGATTTCTTTTTGTTGCTGTTGTTTTTCTTTTAAAATCATGGTTCTCAGACTTCAGTGAGCCTCAGATCACTTAGAGGGTTTGTGGAACAAAGACTGATGGGCTTCATCACCAGTTTCGACTTCAGCAAGTTTATGCTGTTGGATTGGGACCACATCAGATAGCTAACTACTCTTTTAAATAATCAGTGAAGTAAAAATTTTAAAAGTGGGTGATGGCCATCGAGGAGGGCAGCACTGTGTGTTGTATGGAAACCAATTTGACAATAAATTATATATATATATATATATATATATTTATTATTATTTTTTTTAATCAAGATATGTCAAAATGCAGTTTTTTTACATCCCCCATTTCCTACTTAAACAGCACTACGCAAGTATTCTAAAAATCTTCATATTTTTAGCACTGTCAGTTTTGTACTTTTCTTCCTGTCTGGGCAGATGGACGCAGATTTCAATGGAGCATCTGCTCCAAAAGATGAAGTATTGTGGGTGTTTTTATTACTTTTTCTTGAAAACATGCTTACCAATAATGATAGCCAATCAGCATCAGAAACAGTAAGATGTATTTATCTATACTGATATCATATATCTGAAGATATTTATTATATAAGACATTGGCTCACATAATTATGGAAGATGACACATCCCACGATTTGTAGTCTGCAAGGTAGAGACCCAGGAAAGACAATGGTATATTTCTAAGTTAATGGAATTCTCTACCTGAGACAAGGAAAGCTGATGGAAGGTTATAAATTCAATCCATCAAGTCTGAAGGTCTCAGAACCAAGAGCACCAAGTGCATCAATTTCACAAATCAACTAGTCAGGCACAGTGAATTCAACCTCATTCTGATGTTTTGTTGTATTCAGCCCCTCAATGGATTACACGATGCCCACCAGCACCAGGGAGGGACATCTACTTTATTCAGTTCACTGATGTAATCTCTACTGGACACACCCTCACAGATACAACCAGAAATAATATTTAACCAGATATCTGGACATCCTATGGACAAGTCAAGGTGGCACATACAATGAACCATCATACATCCACCCACTGTCAACTTAACACTCATCCACAATTCCTTAACCATACGTAACTCCAAGTAAAGATGATAGCAAGGTCACAATTCCACCTAGCATTATACAACTGTGCTGTATAAAACTGAAAATGCACTAACCCTTTCCCCAGAAAAGAGAGTGAAGTCTCTGCGTGATGTTTACTCTTCTCCTTGATATCTGGTAACTTAAACACTATGATGTCAAATTAATTGTAATTAATTACTATTCAATAAATTGAATACATTTTATATTACATAATAAGAGAATACGAGTAGAAAGAAAATGAAGATATTTGCTATTTATATACACATACATATATACATACAGAAATATATGGGTCTGTATAAATAAACACACACAAATATATTCTTACCAAACTGAGGAGTAAATACTTATGGCAATTACAGTCCTCATTTCTGTAAAAAGTCATGTGGGAATAGCTGGTATTTATAATTACTTCCTCCACTACCTATTCTATAATCCCTTTTTCTATAGCAAGCACCTCAGCTGGTCAGGTTTTTTTTTACCTGGTCATTCTTCTTTACCTTCATTCCTTAAGTGTCTGGCCAATAGAAATCCTGTTTGGATTGGTTTGTCGGCAGTTTTCCATTGATCTTAATTATAAGGAATAGCACTACTAAGAGATGCCCTAAGTAATGTGAATTTCAGATATACTTGTCCTCATTTCCATTGTGGAGAAGTAGTCCAATTTCTCCTTGGTAGTCTCATCACCTAGCAGAGTAACTCACTTCATTGCATGATGGTTTAACGGAAGGAAGAGCTTAAGTAGCCTAATTCCAGTCTTAACTTCCTGCTCAGCAGAATCATTGTGTGCTGGTGAAAGCATTCCTTCCTTTGGCTGTAAGGCAATTAGAACAGAAGAGCAGAGAAGCATGGGTACAAGAAGAAAAAATCATGCTAGTTTATCATTAGAGGTAATAGTGAGTGGTGCCACTTCCATTTCTACTACCTGATTTGTAGATTCATGACTTCTAGCTAGAGGAGAAACAGTACTGAATATTGGACACTGATTCAGAAAATATACAGCCTTCTGGAGAACAACGCCAAGCCCTGCTGGTCATGCCATCTAGGTGGTGCAGTAACTGAGTTTCAAAAGATGATTCCATTGTTCTAGCAAACTACCTGTATCAGGTTGGCTGGGAAATGGTAAGAAAAGTGAATACTATTATCAAGGAGCCACACTTTATTTACAGTGAAATGAAGTGCTCGATTAGAAGCAGTGTGGGTGAATTACCATGACAGTAGATTAGGAATTCTATAAATTCACAGAGTGTTGGTAGAAGCATCGCATGCAAGACAGAAAATCTGCACCCAGAATAAGTATCTATTCTACTAAAAACAAACACTTCCCGGGGGCACCTGGGTGGCTCAGTCAGTTGAGCGTCTGACTTCAGCTAAGGTCACGATCTCGTGGTCCGTGAGTTCGAGCCCCGCGTTGGGCTCTGGGCTGATGGCTCGGAGCCTGCTTCTGATTCTGTGTCTCCCTCTCTCTCTGACCCTCCCCTGTTCATGCTCTGTCTCTCTCTGTCTCAAAAATAAATAAACTCAAAAAAAATTAAAAAAAAAATACACTTCCCAATCCATTATTGTAATTAGGCCAATGTAATCAACCTGCCATGAGGTAGGTGCTTGATTACCCCAATGAAGAGACTTAGTGTTAATCTATGCTGCTGGCAGACTGAGCACTCAACAATGTCCATAGCTGGGTCAGCCATGATAAATAAAATTACCTATTATGGAGCCCACATATAACCTCCATTTGTGCCACCATAGCCCCCTTTTTCATGAGCTCATTTGGTAATTACAGAGTTGGCAGGAGAAATATGTTGACTGGTATCTATTGAGTGGGTCATCCTACCCACCTGATTAAAATCTTCCACTGTAGAGCTCTCCCTTTGTTGAGCATTTATACGGAACACAAATATATTCATGTGTTTTGTTCATTTAGAGGGATCTATCCAAATACCCTTTCCACAAATTTCCTTGTCATTTTCCAGTCATAATCTTTCAATGTCCCTGACCATTCACCCAAACCATTTCTCAAAGCCCTTGCATCATTACATAGCCAAATACATGGCTAAGATTCCTAGCAGGTAAATGAACAATCAGGTAAATGCTCAAACTTCTGCCCATTGAGAGGATTTTCCTTAATTACTGTCCTTCAGGGATGTCCCAGAGACTATCAGTAGTGCTACAATTGTCTACTTTCAAATGGTGTCTGTATATCCTGCAGAACTAGCAGTAAACCAGATCCAGGTCATCCCTCTGTCTACTGTGAGAACACTCTGTAAGGCCAAAAGTATGGCTAGAATAGAAAAGCTAGCCTGTAAGGTGTGGGAAACATGGGCATTTGGACCACCTCTTCATGTAACTTACTGGTAGGCCTGGGAAGGCTACATCATGTATATACCATGTCATGTGTGGCCATGTACTCTCATATTAATGGCTTGGTGGGTCAGACAACACCCAGTTCAGGAAGGGCAGCTCTGGTCTCATGGGAATTTGGTGGCCCATGGTTAAGCGTTCAATCTCTACTAAGGCCTAGTAGCAGACCAATAGCTGTTTCTCAAATGGGGAAGAGTTGTCTGTAGTGATGGCATGGCTTAGCTCCAAACCTAAAGGCCTGTGCTGCAATTTACATATACAGACCTGCCTAAGGCTCCAAAGAGCATCCCTATCTGCCACTGGAACTCCAACCACCATTGGTTTTGCTGGATCATATGACCCAAGTGGCAGAGGAGCTTGCATAGCCTCTCACACCTTTGCAAATTCTTCTTCTGTTCAGAGTCACACTTAAAAGTTAACAGCTTTTTGGAAGCACCTGGGTGGCTCAGCCGGTTAAGTGTCTGACTTCGGCTCAGGTCATGATCTCGGAGTTTGTGAGTTTAAGCCCCGTGTCGGGCTCTGTGCTAACCGCTAAGAGCCTGGAGCCTGCTTAAGATTCTGTGTCTCCCCCTCTCTCTGCCCCTCCCATGCTCATGCTGTCTCTCTCTGTCTCTCATTAATAAATAAAAGTTAAAAAAAAAAACAACTAACAGCTTTTCTGGACACTTGGTAAATGGGTTGAAATAGTATACCCAAATGAAGAAGACATTACCTCCAAAATACGAAGGGTCCCACTAGCTCTTGTACTTTATTTTTGGCTGCAGGAGGGAGAGATGCAACAATTTATCTTTTACCTTAGAAGATATATCTCCACATGACCCACCAATTGGACCTCTAGAAACTTCACTAAGATAAATGAGCCCTGAATTTTGTTGAATTTATTTCTGAACTCCTGGTATGCAAATGCCTACCAATAAGTCTACAGTAGTTGCTGATTTTGCTCACTAGGTCCAATCAGTATAAGAAACATGTGTGATATCTTATGGAAGGGAAAGAAGATCAAGATCCTTGAGTGAATATTTGTAAATTATACATCTGATAAGAGCTATGTATCCAGAATGTACAAAGAATCTCAAAACTGAATAAGAAATATACACCTCAATTTAAAAAAAGAGAAAATACTTGGACACTTCAGTAAATGTCATATAGAGACACAAAAATACATTCAATATAATTCATCACTGGGGAAATGAAAATGATGACCATAGTGAAGTACCATGACCCACCATTGAAAATAACTAAAATCGAGACTACTCATAATGGAAAAACAGCCATGCAGACTTTTGTACTCATAGATCTAGCACAAAATGAGGTGAGAGATAAATATACAAAGTTGAAGGGGGAATTAAATTTAACTCAAGTTTGGGTTGTGTGAAGTGTAACATGCTCCTATTGCTTACTCACCCTCCTGCTGAGGCTTTTCTTTTCATCTATGTAGTTTATTTCTCCTCTTTTTTGGCTTTCACAAATTCTAAGGACAAAGGATAACTGACTAATGACTCTACCAAAATATAGACCCTTTGCTTTCCCCCTAGCTGCCAATCAAGTCCCATGTGGAGGTTAAGCATTTTTTTCTACTCTTCACACATCAAATCAAAATATTGCTATTTCTTCATTGTCATATTTTGACATGTATAATGTCATTATTTTCTGAATGAACATTCATTTTCATTTCCCTCCTAATGCTGAAAGGCAAACATGAACACCTTACCACCTTGCTCAAAATATCTAACTAGTTGTCCTTAAAAGTGAGATAAAGAACAGGGGCACCTAGGTGGCTCAGTCAGTTAAGCATCCGACTCTGGCTCAGGTCATGATCTCACGGTCCGTGAGTTCGAGCCCCGTGTCGGGCTCTGTGCTGACAGCTCAGAGCATGGAGCCTGCTTCAGACTCTGTGTCTCCCTCTCTCTCTGACCCTCCCCCCGTTCATGCTCTGTCTCTGTCTGTCTCAAAAATAAATAAATGTTAAAAAAAAATAAAAAATAAAAGTGAGTTAAAGAACAATTGCCTGACTAACCTCCAGACCCTGTGTGAGCCAAACCATGCTGGCCTTTTTTGTCCCATCTGGCTCCTTCTTGCTTCTTTGTATTCCAGCTACATTTGCCACTTTTGGTTTTTTTGTTCATCCAAAGATCTAGCTCTGAGATCATCTAGACCCTCTAATGAAGGAAGACCATAAAAATGTAAATGTCCAGGTCATCAGCTTGTTAGACATGAAGACTCTCAGGCATCTTTCCTGACCTATTGAAGGAGAATCTGCAATTTAATAAAATCTCCAGGAGCTTCACAGACATTAATGTTTGAGAAACACTGATATATACCACCTCCCAATGTGGTCCTTTGTTTTGTTTTCCCTTTGTTCTTCCCTTGCCCTTTGCCAAGTAGGTTTCTCATCTGCTTACAAATTACAGTGGGAAGTTAGGTGCAGGTCTAGAATGTCAGCTGCAGTTGGCATGGGGAAGACAACTGTATTTGGGGTTGGCTCCTGAAGGGACTCCAGAACTTTGGCCTCATTAAAATCATGTATGATTAGCTCAGATAAGATCAGATGAATAAAAGCACTCAGAACATCAAAATTTATAGAAAAATTGAAGTTCAATAATTATGCCAGAGTGTCATTAATGGTGGAAAATAGGGCCATGAACTGCAATATCTATGATGACTTGATGTTTATGATGTCAAAGTGTGAATCCCCTACAGGACAGCAGGACTTCATACATGTTCAAAACTACAATACCCAGAAGAACAGCTTAGTTTTGTCCTAAAGGGAATCCTTGGGTGTTATTAGGGGAATTCATGTTCTTCACTCCTTCTTCTGGCAAAAGCACATAGTCATACCATTGGTTGACTCTTGTATTTGAAACAACTTCATATAAGCTTGCTAAATGATGTCTTCAAAGTGAATCAATGTTGCTACTTATGTTTTGTCATTCCAGTGCTAGTGTATTTTTTTTCTATTTTAGAAAGCCTAACACTTTGAAGAGATTTCCACAATTTCTTACAAGATATGGGTAAGAAATGATTTCTGCCATATTCATTATTATTTGTATATAAAATTGAAATACTGTTAGATTTATAACAATTGTACACTGGGTTTATAAGAGGTCATAAAACCAATAAAAAAGAGAAAACAAATAGTGAATAAGTTATATATTTTATGTTGGTGGTAATAATCTAGATAAGCAAAATAGCTATGTGACTGAATTGCTCCCTTTAACAACGCTTTACCACCTCTTAACACACCTATAATGACTTTGTAAGTATTGGTGAACTAAAATTTTAAACAGCTTAAAATGATCTCATAATGATTCCTACCCACATAAGCAATCTTTCTGGTTATTCTGATTTAAAACTCTATCATGTTTAACTGACCACATTTTCTGATTAAAACTTTTAGGTAAATCGTTTGCATATTATCTCCATCCTTTCTCCCACTTCTGACAAGAATTTCATTGACTATTTATATACATGTAGCAGGAAATAGGCAATAAGTGTTCCATCACTGCTCTTTAAAGCATTTATATATAGCTTAGTAAGTACCCACAGACAAACAGAATTTGAGAATTTTCAATTATTTAGTATTTGGAATTGTCTAGAAGTATTTTATGAATAAAATACATTTAACAGGTGCAGTTATTGCCTTTGGTTATTTTTATCACCTGCATTCCACTCCATTCTTCGGGTCAATTTCATTCTGCTAAAAAAACTGGTAGAAAAAAGCTGCTCTCAAGTAAAACCAGCAGGATCTCTAAAGAGTCATCTCAAATCACTTTAATAACAAATCTAAAGCAAATTTTAAATATTTAAAAAAATTCATGCAGTGCTAATATATTTATGAACAGCACAAAGTGTGTGAAGTAAAATTTTAAATGAAAAATTCTGGCCCACACATATTCTACAGAAAAGTAAATTGTGGAAATTTGAACAAAAAAAGAAAGAAAAGATTCCCAATGCTCACATTACATGAAAACCAGGTTTAACATAAACATTTACCTCCAAATTCTAAGCCTTTCCCTTTGTGTTGTCCATAAACTTTCTCTGATATATTCTTAATCTTTCTTTGCTTGTCTTTCCCACGCTTTTCCATTGTTGTGTCTGTTATTCTCAGCCAATTGCTCTTTGCACATCTTGTGATCTCCATCCACCCAAATTTCTCCTTCTGCTTCTGCTTTTTTCTCTTAATGCCTCCCTCTCTGTTTCTCTCTTCTGAACACTTTTATTAAATGATATATAGGAAAAATATTTTGTATTTGTCCACCACAGCAGACAAACAATAACTGTCCTCCACATTCCTGGAGGGCTCAACTTTGTTTCCCGGTTCACTGTTGTGTAACTTGTTTCCCATTCACTTCTCATTATTCTCTGGCCTCCACTGCATCACATAACAGAAATGGCTCTCACTAAGCCACTGAAAATCTCTTAGCTTCCATGCTCCATCACATCTGTTCACTCCTTGTCCTACTAGAGCATTTATTTTTGACTGGCGCCATAACTTTCTTTGTCCTTCTTGAATAGCTTCCTTTCCTTATGCTCATGACACTCATCTGCCCTGTTTCCCTTCTCTTCTTGACCATTCTGCTCAGTATCGTTTCCCAGTCTCTGCCCATCTTTCATTGCTGTCAGTCAGAACTATTAGCTTCAACAAGAAATGGTGTTTTTGAATGGATTTTCTCTAACATAGAAATGTGAGGGAGATTGAAGGAACCAGGTTGAAAAAAATAGATAGCAAAGAAGGAAGGAAGGCAATCTGTGAACAGCCAAAATCATGTCCCAACACTGTATCCACGAGGGTTGTTGTCACACCGGCTATATGGGAATGCCACTTTTCACACTGACAGAGTGGGTCATTGGTGAGGGTGCAGGATGCATTTGCTGGAACCTTCATATTATAGCTTGGTTGCCTTAGCAACCCAAATTCTCTTTTGTCCATGTCCCTTTTTTTTTTTTGTCCTTGCCCCTTTTAATGCCTCACTTCAAATTCCAAATCCAGTGTGGGGAAGTTAGATTTGCCACACTTGCATCAGGTGCCCTCACTCTAGTTGTTGGAGGGATAGGAAAGTCAGTTTGCAGCTCTTTTGGCTCCTAGAGTGGGTGATAGACTTTGCGGGCCACCAATATCTAGTGGGAGAAAAGAGGATCAGATTGGCTACCTGAAAATGGCATACATCTTCACTGCCACTTTAATATACTCTGTCAGTTTAGTTTCTCACCATCTCTTCACACTTGATGTTTTCTCCAAGGGATAGATCATAGATAAGTATGCCTTCAACTACCCCAAGGACTTCCAAGTCATTATTTGTAGTAGATTCATACTACAAAGAATATATCAATGGGATGTCCACAGATGGGCCACCGCCTCTGAGTTCTCAATCAATTTTTGATGGGAATCTACACAGTCATCAGGTGACTCCTCTATTCTTCATTGACTACCCATTCACCTTCAATGTATCAGAGAAGTACTGCATCTACATTCTGAACTCTTTTCTATCTGTCTCTTCATCTTCCCATCAATCTCAATATCACTGCACACATGTACTAGGCATGCCACATGTATTTGAATCACTCATGGAGTAAACAGAATACAGATTATTAGTTTTAATTATTGACCCACTAAATCAATGTCTACATTAATATCTCAGATCTATATTTTGAACAAAACATTCCTCTGACAATTCCAACGTGTAATCTGGTTTAAGAACACTAAATAGTAGTAACCTCTACTGACTAGTACTCCTGACCCCAATTACCCCACTCTGCAGTCTATTTTCTACACTACCATATATTCAATTAAAAAATAATCTTTCAGTGCCACTCCCTCCTCTTAAGTTTTAGTGTATTCTTATTCTGTGATGGATAATGTTCAAGATCCTTCATATGCAATTCAATTCATTTCATTACCAAGGCTCTTCAATCTTCTTTTCCCTTCACCATACATCCACATCCCAAACATAGAATTTCCATATCATACCCATCCTATCCCATAAATTTAGGAGATATTACAATTCTTTCATTTTTCAAATCTGTTCTTTGCTGCACATTTAAAAATGTGAAATAATTCCATTTATTTCCATGCCCCTGAAATAGATCCTATCTATTACCTAGGTAACACATAAAATTGAGAGGACATTCTGATGTGCATAACTGTATCTCAAATCTCCTTCCTATATTTTCACATATAAATTCTTATTGACATTTAAAAAACTTATTCCATTTCATTTCAGGCAACACCCAGTGAGGACATGGAAAAAGATAATGCAACACTACTGACAGAGTTAATTCTCACAGGACTCACATATGAACCACAGTGGCAAATCCCCCTATTCCTGGTGTTCTTGGTTATCTATCTTCTCACCATTATGGGGAACCTTGGTCTGATTGCCCTCATATGGAATGAACCTCAGCTTCACATACCCATGTACTTTTTCCTTGGAAGTTTGGCATTTGTGGATGCTTGGGTATCATCCACAGTGACCCCCAAGATGCTGGTCAACTTCTTTGCCAAGAGCAAAATGATATCTCTTCCTGAATGCATGATACAGTTTTTTTCCTTGGCAATCAGTATAACCACGGAATGTTTTCTGCTGGCAACAATGGCTTATGATCGATATGTGGCCATATGCAAACCATTACTTTATCCAGTGATTATGTCCAATACACTATGCATCCAGCTGTTAGTTTTGTCATTTTCAGGTGGCCTTCTTCATGCCATAATTCACAATGCTTTGTTATTCAGATTAACCTTCTGTGATTCCATCATAGTACATCACTTTTACTGTGACATTATGCCATTGTTTAAGATTTCTTGTACTGACCCTTCTATTAATTTTCTGATAGTATTTATTTTTGCTGGGTCAATACAGACGTTCACCATTCTGATAGTTCTTGTCTCCTATACACTAGTTCTCTTTTCAATCTTAAAAAAGAAGTCACTACAAGGCATAAGAAAAGCCTTCTCCACCTGTGGAGCCCATCTCTTATCTGTCTGTTTGTACTATGGCCCTCTTGTCTTAATGTATATGCACCCTGTATCTGCACAATCAGATGATCAAGATATGATGGACTCTCTATTTTATACTATCATAATTCCTTTATTAAATCCAATTATCTACAGCTTGAGAAATAAGAAAGTCATAGATTCATTGAGAAAAATATTAAAGAGAATTTCTTAGGACACACATTAATATCTGTTCTCTTCTCATTAAAATGACACAAACTTATACAGATTACATATTGCTATGTGTTGATTAGTGTTTACCTTTTACAGTTATAATTGCCCTAATGTTTAAATGACTTAGGGTGAGAGTAAAAATAAAGGTGTATATGTAAAACATAGAAGGAATTTTAATCAAGTGTTCATGACATAAGAATAATTGAAAAGGAAAACAAAAATTTTTACATGTTTGGATGTTTCAATGCGGCTTCATAAATGCATTAAGTGCTGCAATATGGTAACTGCTCTAAAAAGAATTTGAATATGATATATTTGACAGCCATACAGCTATGCAGCCTGAAGACTCATACCACGTTACTCCACAGTGGAGTCAGGGTTGTGTTTGAGTGAACAGAGACAGAAAAGCATAATAAGTGATCAGATTTAGGTTCATTTCTGCCTTTCATCTCTCACCATTGATAATATACACAGTTCTACTTATATAAATAAGGTCCTCAGACCTTATTACCGCTACTCACTTCCATCATTTGCTATAAACTTTTTATTGTTCCTATATCCTGCTGATACTCTTACTTCCCAAACAATGCTATTAGATTATTTTTAAGAAACAGATGTCTAAGTAATATCCCACTTCAATAACTTTTCATGGATTTTGCTATCTACCAGATTATTATAAATGGTACACATTTCTAGAGCTGTATAACACATATGCATAAGTCTATTCATATATGCATATGTATGAAATGAATGATATAGAAGGATATCTATATACATATCATATAGATTATATATTTGCTCTTCAGAGTATTTATTTGCTATGTGTTGATTAGTTTTAAACATTTTTTTCAGTTATAATTGCCCTAGGGTTAATGACTTTAGGTGGGAGTACAAATAAACAATTTTTTTTACAAATAAACATCTTAAATATGTATGTGTGTACACACATACATTTGTTCTGCATTTGTTCTCCCTGCATTATTTGAGGTTTATCTCTTAAAAAATCTTGATTTAACTCTGAAGTCTTGTCCTCCAAATTCTTCTAATAGATTCAGTGTTATCACCACAATGAGTTACTGAAAGCCTTCTGGACACCTTCTTAGGTATACTTTTGTTTATACAGGTCTCTCCACAGAGGATGCTTCCCCAAGTGCACCCATCTTCACTTACAATTGAAATAGTGTCGCTTCTTTAAGATCTATCTTAAATGTTACAGCTTCCTTGATGCATTTCCAGATTACCAAAATAAGACAGGCATGTTCATTTGTTTGATGTATTACATATTTTATTTATTCTTTTAGGTCACAAATGGCCTTGTGTAATACTTGGTTTTAGCTTACAAGCCCTTTTAGATTATAATTTAGAAGTCTTAGTACTTTTCCAATTGTTTGCAGTGTCAGTACAGTGGCTTACACACATGAAGTCCTACGTAAGTACTTAGGAAATCTGGCAGCACAAATACTTCAAATGAAGTGAGAGTGCATCACTCATTTTCAATCCTGTAATGAGCCCCAAGAGATTACTGGGCCTGGGGTGTCTGCTGCAAGCCAGCTCAACTTCCTGTTTCTTTCAAGACAATCACAAGTATCATACACCTAAAGTAAATTATTCTTATTCTTCTTATCATTAAGATTAGCTCCTGGGGACAAGGAGAAGCCCTTTAATTAGACGCTTGTTTAAAAATACAAAACATGTAAGCATTTGAAACAAATATTACTATGTATTTCTGGAGGTGCAGGTCACGAAATTAGACCAGGTCATCTGCCCATCTGAGGGTACCTCTAAGGCCCAGGAAAGGAAGTGAATACATCAGAGTCCAGACATTGTTATTACTTTCCACTAGAGAATCCATGTTATTGCATTAATCTGTAGTTTGTTACTGTATAACATTCCCACTGTTCTGATTTTTTTCTGTAAATTATCTACACTTGTGCTCATTCACATGATGTTATGACCCAAAGACTGTATTACAATAAAAGCAATTGGTGGGTATTTCTTCTGCTATCATAAAGATTTATTTCACAAATTGGTTCTTTTTTAATGAAAAGGTTGGCATCAATCCATGAGTATGAGTGTGGTGTATACACTGTCTGGTTCTACTCTAGATTGGGCAGGTGTGGACAGGCTTTGGGGGTCTCAGAAACTCAGACTTTCTAGCAACATTCTCTTGTACATGTCTCATCTACAGATTCCGCAGATCTGATGTGTCTTTCATTAAAATGTCAACTAATTTATGCCTTTCAGAAAATGACCAGAATGTCCTGACAAAACATTTCTCCAAAGAAGACAAATAGATGGAAAACAGACACATAAAAAGATGCTCAACATCACTAAGCATCAGGGAAATGTAAATCAAAACCACAATGAGAGATATCACCTCACACCTGTGAGAATGGTTAAAATAACAATAATAATTTAAAAAAAACATAACAAACAGCAAGTGTTGGCAAGGATGTGAACAAAAAGGAACCCTGTGTATTGTTGGTGGGATGCAAATTCTTGCCGTCACTGTGGAAAACAGTATGGAAGTTCCTCAAATGATTAAAAACAGAAATACTCTACAATGTAGTGGTTGCACTACTGGGTATTTATCCAAAGAATACAAAACGATTAATTTGAAAAGATACATGAACATCTATGTTTATTGCAGCATTATTTTACAACAGGCAAATTATGGAAGCAGTCAAGTGTGCATAGATAGATGAATGGATAAAGAAGATGTGGCTATATATATACATATATGTATATATATAATGAATATTATTCAGCCATAAAAAGAATGAAATTTTGCCATTTGCAAAATATGAATGGGTCTAGAAAGTATAATGCTAAGCAAAATAAGTCAATCAGGGAAAGACAAATAAATACCATATGATTTCACTCATATGTGGACTTTAAGAAACGAAGGGGAGAAAAAGAGATAAACCAAAAAACAGACTCTTACTTTAGTGGGCAAACAGAGGGTTACCAGAGGGGAGGTAGGTAGGGGGATCCATAGGTGAAGAGTATTAAGAGTACACCCATCTTGATGAAGACTGAGTAATACATAGAATTGGTGAATCATTATATTGTACACCTGAGAGAATTATAACACTGTATGTTAGCTACACTGGAATTAAAATTAAAATTTAAATTGAAAAAGTCTCCTGTCCACTGATGTGTCTCTATTCTCACTTCTGTTACAAAATTTTTCTTTTTTGTACATCATTTTCGTCATTTCAGTGTCATGTAGGGAAAGACCTAAAACATACATCTCTGCAAAGTCCACATTTTAGACAAGATGTTCTGCAAAGTTTTAAAAAGTAAACTATGAAGTTACATAGTATTATTTGTTGAATATTTAGATGTAAAGGATGAGATCACAATGCTAAGTTCATCCAGTTGTCTGGAACATGGCTAAATGTGATTATCTTTAAAATAATAATAATTAATATTAATAATAATAATATAAATACCCTTTACTATAAACATATTGATTTTCTTACTTTAAAATAATTCATAGTTCCTCCTTCAATGTACATGTATATACGTTTTTTCCTCATCACTTTGTAATACCTATTGAGAAGTTGCTGACATTATCCTAGACTGTATTCAAGGAATCAACACACTTAGGAGTTAGTTAAAAACAAACACCAACTGTGGGGGCTAAGATAGTGGAGTAGTAGGAGAACCCTAAAATTGCCTTGACCCTCAAACACAGCTAGATAAAAATCAAATCACTCTGACTACACAAGAAATTGATCTGAGGACTGACAGAACAAACTGCACAACTAGAGGGAGAGAAGAGGCCATATCATCAAAGGTAGGAAGTGCAGAGACATGGGTTAGGGGAGAGACAGATCATGAGTGCTGCAGAGGGGAGGGAAGCCTGGTCATGGACAGAGGAGAGAGAGGGAACGAGAGGGAGAGAGATTGAGGAGTTCACAGGGAAACACAAGGAAAATACTTCCCCAAAGCCAATGACTGGGAAAATGAGAGGAGATGATTTGCATGGGTTTTATAACCAGCAGGGCTCAAAGACTGAAGTTTTAGATGTCCTCAGTGTGGCTAGTGTGGAGCCCTGAGGGCTCCACAGCAGTCCTATGGAGAAGGTGGGCATATAGTTTGAGGGTGGGTGGTGCAATCTGAGGATCCCCTAGGATAAGCTGGGAGAGGTATTCCCCCTTGTTATAGTGCATCTGGGATAGGTGGCATTGTCTCTCCAGAGACAAAAGACCTGGCAGGGGTGCTGTTTCCCTCTCCCACCTCTCTGCACAGAGACACTTACTGAGGGTGGTTAACCTGGACACAGACTATTTGCTGTGCTTTCCCCCAAAACCTAGACTCCTGTGCTTTGGTATGACTTCCCTCCTGGGTCAAACCTGCATCAGTCCCAGCATTGCAAGACCCTCCCCCAGAGAACCAGAGTGGCTCTACACTATGCCAGGCATATAAAGTTTGGGGGTTTAATACAGTGAGCCTGCCTACGATAGAGCCCAAGGTGCACTGTGCTGCTAGGCAGGCAGAAGACCCTAACACAGTGTGAAAGCAGTGATCTGGAACACAGGAGGGGAGATTGTTTGCTCTTCTGGGAGGGCTCACTGGACAGCAGCAAGCATGGACTTCCCTCTCTGGGGACGAGGGAGTTGGCTGACACCATTTCTCTTCCCCACCCCTCAGTATAAACTAATTCAGTAAACAGCACAGTGCTAACATTGGTAGCCTAAACCACTTACACAAAGGCTCAACCCCTGTGCTCTGCCAGTATTGCTTTTCTCGGACAAGTGTCCCTGGCACACAGAGCAGTGGTGCCCTCCCCCAGAGGACCAGCACAAATGCCCAAACACACCATGTCTACTGACCATAGAGTTCTGCAAAACTTCAGCTCCAGTAGAAATAGAATCAGGTCTATTTTAAAGAGGAAACCAGAGCACACCTAGCTAAAACTCACCACACTCTGGCCAAAATCTGGACACTCCCCACTATAGGCAAGGAAAAATTCTGCATAAGAGTGACCTGAGGGAAAGAGCAGCCAAAACACAGCTGCAGAATACACAAAGCATACACCAGAAACACTATAGTATATGACTTCTTCTTCATAAAGCCATTACCCTCAGGAGCAGGAAATATATAACAGTCTTTCCTAACACACAAAGACCTAGACAAAATGCCAAGATAGAATTCATCTCAAAAGAAAGAACAAGAAAAGGTCATGGCCAGGGATCTCATGGAAAAAGATATAAGTAATATGCCTGATCCAGAATTTAAAGCCACAATCATAAGGATACTAACTGTACTTGAGAAAAGCATAGAAGACAGCAGGGAGTCTCTTACCACAAAGACAGAAGAGCTAAAAACTAACCAGGCCAAAGTGAAAAATGGAATAATGAAATCTTGAAACCTACTGGAAGTTATGGCCACAGCATGGAAGAAGCAGAAGAATAAATAAGTGATATAGAAGATAAAATCATGGAAAATAATGAAACTGCACAAAATAGGGAAAGGAAAATCCTGGATCACAAAAATAGATTTAGGGAATTCAGTAATAACATTCATATCATAGGAATCCTATGGGGCAGAAGGTTTATTTGAGCAAATTATACCAAAACAACCCTAATCTGGGGAAGAAAGCAGATACCCAAACCCAGGAGGACAGAGAACTCCATTCAAAATCAGCTAAAGCGGGCCAACATCAAGAAATATCAAATTTGCAAATATTAAATTTGCAAAATAAAGAGATAAAGAAAAAATCCAAAAAGCAGCAAGACAAAAGAAGTCCCAAACTTATAAAGTAAGACAAATAAGGTTGGCAGCAGATCTCCACAGAAATTTGGCAGGCCAGAAGGGAGTGGTATAATATATTCAACATGTTGAATGGGAAAAATATGCAGCGAAGAATACTCTATCCAGCAAGGCTATCACTCAAAATAGAACCAGAGATAAAGAATTTCCCAAACAAAAACTAAAGGGTTTCATGACCACTAAACCAACCCTGCAATAAATATTAGATACTCTTTGAGTGGGACAGAAAGATCAAAAGTGACAAAGACTAGGGGGGTGCCTGGGTGGCTCAGTTGGTTAAGCAGCCGACTTCAGCTCAGATCATGATCTTGCTGTCTGTGAGTTCAAGCCCTGTGTTGGGCTCTGGGCTGACAGCTCAGAGCCTGGAGACTGCTTCCAATTCTGTGTCTCCCTCTCTCTCTCTGCCCCTTTCCTGCTTGCTCTCTGGCGCTCTCTCTCTCTCTCTCTCTCTCTCTCTCTCAAAAATAATAAACATTAAGAAAAAAAAATTTTTAAAGTGACAAAGACTAGAAAAGAAATAAGAAAATCTTCCAAAACCATGACAAACAAGTAATAAAATGGCACTGAATTCATATCTATCAATAATCACTCTGAAAGTAAACAGACTAAATTCTCTAATCAAAAGACATAGAATGTAAGAATGAATAAAAAAACAAGACTTATGTATATGCTGCCTACAAGAGACTCATTTTAGACAAAAAAAAAAAAGTGAGGGGATGGAGAAATATTTACCATACAAATACAAAAGAAAGCCAGAGTAGCATACTTATATCAGACAAACTAGATTTTAAACCAAAAACTGTAACAAGAGATGAAGAAGGGCACTACATCATAATAAAAGGATCTATCCAACAAGAAAAGCTAACAATTGTAATTATTTATGTCCCCAACTTGAGAGCACCCAAATATATAAAACAATTAATAACAAACATAAAGGAGCTCATTGATAATAATACAATAATAGTAAGGGACTTTAATACCCCCACTTATAGCAATGGACAGATCATCTAGGCACAAATTCAACAAGGAAACAATGGTTTTGAATGACGCACTGGACCAGATGGACTTAACAGAATGGATCACATACTGGGTTATAAATCAGGACTCAACAAGTACAAAAAAATTGAGATCCTACCATGCATCTTTTCAGACCACAAAACTATAAAACTTGAAGTCAATCAGAAGTGAAAATTTGGAAAGAACACAAATTCATGGAGGCTAAAGAACATCCCACTAAAGAGTGAATGGGTCAACAAGGAAATTAAATAATAAATTTAAAAAGTACATGGAAACAAATGAAAATGAAAAGACTATGGTCCAAAATCTTTGGGATGCAGCAAAAGTGGCCCTAAGAGGGAAGTATACAGATATAACAATACAGGTCTACCTCAAAAAGCAAGAAAATCTCAAATAAACAACCTAACTTTACACCTAACAGAGCTAGAAAAAGAACAAATGGAAGCCTAAAGTCAGCCTTCTTCCCAGAAGAAAGGAAGTAATAAAGATTAGAACAGAAATAAATGATATAGAAACAACAAAAAACCTCAGTAGAACAGATCAATGAAACCAGGAGTCAATTCTCTGAAAGAACTAATAAAATTGATAACCTCCTAGCCAGATTTATCAAAAAGAGAAAGGACCCAAATAAGTAAAATCGCTAATGAGAGAGGGGAAATCGCAACCAATACCACAGAAATACAAACAATTATAATAGAATATCATGAAAAATTATATGCCAACAAATTGGGAAATCTGGAAGAAATGGATAAATTCTTGGAAACATATAAGCACCAAAACTAAAACAGGAAGAAATAGAAAACTTGAACAGACCAATAATCAGCAAAGGAACCAAATCAGTAATAAAAAATCTCCCAACAAACAAAAGTCCAGGGCCAGACAGCTTCATGGGGGCATTCTACCAAACATTTAAAGAAGAGTTAATACCTATTCTTATCAAACTATTCTGGGGGCGCCTGGGTGGCGCAGTCGGTTAAGCGTCCGACTTCAGCCAGGTCACGATCTCACGGTCCGGGAGTTCGAGCCCCGCGTCAGGCTCTGGGCTGATGGCTCAGAGCCTGGAGCCTGTTTCCAATTCTGTGTCTCCCTCTCTCTCTGCCCCTCCCCCGTTCATGCTCTGTCTCTCTCTGTCCCAAAAATAAATAAATGTTGAAAAAAAAAAATTTTAAACTATTCTGGAAAGTAGAAATGGAAGGAAAACTTCCAAACTCATTCTATGATGCCAGCATTATCCTGATTCCAAAGTGAGACAAAGACTTCACTAAAAAAGGGAATTACAGGCCAATATCCCTGATGAACATAGATGCAAAAATTCTCAGCAAAAATACTAGCAAACTGAGTCCAACAGATCATTAGAAGAATCACTCCCTACCAAGTGGGATTTATTCCTGGGTTAAAGGGGTGGTGGTTCATTATCATGATCAATCAATATGATATACCACATTAATAAAAGAAAGGATAAGAATCATATGATCCTTTCAATAGCTGCAGAAAAAGCATTTGGCAAAGTACAGCATACAATCTTGATAAAAAAAAAAAAAACCTCAACAAAGTAACAATAGAGGGAACACACATCAACATCACAAAGTCCATAAATGAAAAACCCAAGCTAATATCATCCTTAATGGGGAAAAAACAGAGAGCTTTTCTTCTAAGGTCAGGAACACCCACTGTCACCACTGTTATTTAACATAGAAGTCCTAGCCTCAGCAATCAAAAACAGAGAAAAAGACAATAAGAAAACAAAAGAAAAAGAAATAAAAGGCATCTAAATCAGCAAGGAATAAGTCAAACTTTCACTCTTTTCAGAAGACATGATCCTCTATGCAGAAAACCCAAAATATTCCACCAAAAATTGCTAGAACTGACACACAAATTCATTAAGGTCACAGGATACAAAATCAACATACAATAATACAAGATACAAAAATACAATAATACAAGAAATCAATAATCAAGGTCACAGGATACAAAATCAACATACAGAAATCTGTTGAATTTCTATGCACCAATAATGAAGGAGCAGAAAGAGAAATCAAGGAATCAATCCCATTTACAATTGCACCAAAAACCGTAAGATACCTAGGAATAAGCCTAACTAAAGAGGTAAAAGATCTGTACTTTGGTAAACTATGGGACACTTATGAAAGAAACTGAAGAAGACACAAAGAAATGGAAAAACATTCCATCCTCCTGGATAGGAAGAACAAATATTGTGAAAATGTTTATGGCACCCAAACTAATATACATATTTAATGTACTCCCTGTCAAAATACCACTAGCATTTTTCACAGAGGTAGAACAAACAGTCATAAAATTTGTATGGAACCACAAACAACCCTGAATAGCCAAGGCAATCTTGAAAAAGCAAAGCAAAGCTGGACACATCACAATTCCAGACTTCAAATTTAATGTCATGCTGGCTCGCCTTTGAACCATCTTTCTCAAATTAATTTTATATACAAGATAATACTCATGATGTAATATGTAAATAAACCTCTTCTTACTAGTTACCTTTTTAAAAATTTTTTTTTAATGTTTGTTTATTTTTGAGACAGAGAGAGACAGAGCATGAACAGGGGAGGAGCAGAGAGAGAGGGAGACACAGAATCCAAAACAGGCTCCTGGCTCTGAGCTGTCAGCACAGAGCCCGATGCGGGGCTCGAACTCACAGACTGCGAGACCATGACCTGAGCTGAAGTCGGACGCTTAACCGACCAAGCCACCCAGGCGCCCCACTAGTTATCTTTTAAAACAGAGTTATTTGAGGTCCATAGCTGACAAATGAGTTATATTTCCCTCTTTTTCATATGAAGAAGTCACTAAATGTACATCTAGTGGTTCTAACAGCCATAGTTTTTCAGAGTACAGAGCCAATAAGACATATCAGTCTATAAGTGAAATATGTATATGTGAAGACATTTCTTATAAAATGTTGGCTCGTGTGAATATGAAGGCTGGGAAGTCCCATGATCTGCTATCTATAAGGTTTGAGACCCAGGAAAGATGATGCTCTAGTTCTAAAGCATGAGAATAGAAGAGTTGATGAAAGGTATAAATTCCATCAACTGTAGTTTACATGAAGGTTGACAACTGTATTTGAGATTGGCTTCCAAAAGGAATCCAAACTTTGGCCTCAATAAAATCACATATGGTTGATTAGCTCAGAGAAGATCACACTAATTAAAGCAGTCAGCACATCAAAATTTATAGAGCAACTGAAGTTTGCATAAACCTGTTAGAAGTGTCACCTGTGGTAGAAACCTGTGGGTTTACAAGATGCCAAAAAATCCAGGTGAGTAATAGAAAACTGCTAGTGAATAACTTATATATTTACTTTTAATGATTATAATCTAGATAAGCAAAATAGCTGTGAGACTTAATTATTCACTTTAACAATGTTTTATTTCTCTCAACATATCTAAAATAACTTATAGGTATTGGTGAACTAAAATGTTAAATAATTTAAACTGCATTTAGAAATCACTTCATAACAGGGGCACCTGGATGGCTCAGCAGGTTGAGTGTCTGACTCTTGATTTTGGCTCAGGTCATGATTCCAGGGCTGTGTGATCAAGTCCCACATTGGGCTCCATGCTGAGCATGGAGCCTACCTAGGATTCTCTCTTTCTCCCCCTGCCCCTCACCTCTGCTCACGCACTCTCCCTTAAAAAAATCATTTCAGGGGCACCTGGGTGGCGCAGTCGGTTAAGCGTCCGACTTCAGCCAGGTCACGATCTCGCGGTCCGTGAGTTCGAGCCCCGCGTCAGGCTCTGGGCTGATGGCTCAGAGCCTGGAGCCTGTTTCCGATTCTGTGTCTCCCTCTCTCTCTGCCCCTCCCCCGTTCAGGCTCTGTCTCTCTCTGTCCCAAAAATAAATAAACGTTGAAAAAAAAAAAAAAAATTTAAAAAAAAAAAAAAAAATCATTTCAGGGACACCTGGGTGGCTCAATCAGTTAAGTGTCTGACTCTTGGTCATGATCTCACCATTCGTGTGTTTCAGCCAGACATCAGGTGCCTTACTGACAGTGCAGAGCCCACTTGAGATTCTCTCCTTCCTTCTCTGTATGTCCCTCCCTCAGTCTCTCTCTCTTTCTCAAAAAAGTAAATAATCTTAAAAAAATAATTTCATAACAATTCCTACATAAGAAATCTTCTGGTTACTCTGATTAAAACCTCCCTTATCTTTAATTGATCACACTTTCTGATAAAACTTTTAAAGTAAGTCACTTGCATATTACCTCTATCCTTTATCCAACTTCTGACAAGAATTTCATTGACTATTTATATACATGTAGGAGGAAATAGGCAGTAAGTGCTCCTTCATGCTCTTTCTAGTATTTATAGCTTAATAAGTACCCACACATAAACTGAATTTGAGTATCTTCAGTTGTTAGTGATTTGGGATTGCATGGAAGAAGTTCTTTCAAATAAATGTACATTTAATTGGGGCGCCTGGGTGGCGCAGTCGGTTAAGTGTCCGACTTCAGCCAGGTCACGAACTCGCGGTCCATGAGTTCGAGCCCCGCGTCAGGCTCTGGGCTGATGGCTCAGAGCCTGGAGCCTGTTTCCCATTCTGTGTCTCCCTCTCTCTCTGCCCCTCCCCCGTTCATGCTCTGTCTCTCTCTGTCCCAAAAATAAATAAATGTTGAAAAAAAAATTTTTTTAAAAGAGAGCCTTAGAGTGCTATTCCTTCCTCTTGTTTTCAGTGCATGTTTATCCCCTGATAAATAATATTCAAGATCTTTCATAAGCTATTTAATTAACTTTACTAACCTGGCCCTTCAAGCTTCTTTGCCTCTCAAGACATTCAAGACACAGAATTTCTGTTTCATACTGAATCCTGTACCATAAATTTAGCACATATGTATAATGTCTTCCATTTTCCAAAATCTGTTTATTGCTGCATTTTAATATTTAAATAATTGTACTATTTTCCTTAGCTCCAAAATAGATTCCACTAAATATCTAATAAAATTAAGAGGGGATTCTGATGTGCACAACTGTATCTCAAATCTCCTCCCCATATTTTCACATATAAATTCTTATTGACATTCAAAAAACTTACTCCATTTCATTTCAGGCAACACCCACTGAGGACATGGGAAAGGAAAATGCAACATTGCTGACAGAGTTAATTCTCACAGGACTCACATATGAACCACAGTGGCAAATCCCCCTATTCCTGGTGTTCTTGGTTATCTATCTTCTCACCATTATGGGGAACCTTGGTCTGATTGCCCTCATATGGAATGAACCTCAGCTTCACATACCCATGTACTTTTTCCTTGGAAGTTTGGCATTTGTGGATGCTTGGATATTATCCACAGTGACCCCCAAGATGCTGGTCCACTTCTTTGCCAAGAGCAAAATGACATCTCTTCCTGAATGCATGATACAGTTTTTTTCCTTGGCAATCAGTATAACCACGGAATGTTTTCTGCTGGCAACAATGGCTTATGATCGATATGTGGCCATATGCAAACCATTACTTTATCCAGTGATTATGTCCAATATACTATGAATCCGGCTGTTAGTTTTGTCATTTTCAGGTGGCCTTCTTCAAGCCATAATTCATAATGCTTTGTTATTCAGATTAACCTTCTGTGATTCCATCATAGTACATCACTTTTACTGTGACATTATACCATTGTTTAAGATTTCTTGTACTGACCCTTCTATTAATTTTCTGATGGTATTCATTTTTGCTGGGTCAATACAGATGTTCACCATTCTGATAGTTCTTGTCTCCTATACACTAGTACTGTTTACAATCTTAAAAAAGAAGTCACTACAAGGCATAAGAAAAGCCTTCTCCACCTGTGGATCCATCTCTTATCTGTCTCTTTGTACCATGGCTCTCTTATCTTAATGTATGTGCACCCTGTATCTGCACAATCAGATGATCAGGGTATGATGGTCTTTGTATTTTATACTATCATATTTCCTTTCTTAAATCCAATTATCTATAGCTTGAGAAATAAGAAAGTCATAGATTCACTGAGAAAAATGTTAAAGAGAAATACTTGAGGTCATAATAATATCTACTCTCCTTTCATTAAAATGACACAAAATTACAGATTAGATGTTATTAAGTGTTGATTAGCTATCAAAGTCTTTTGTAGGTATAATTGCATTAGCATTTTAATGACTAAGGTAGGCATACAATTTGCTTTCTTAAATATGTATGTCTATCATTCAAAAATAGAATTCTAACTAAGTGTTCATGTCATACTAAACTAAAGAGGAAAACAAATTATTTTACACGTTTTTATATTTTCAATGTGGCTTCATAAATTCATTAAGCCCTGTAACAGTTTAACACCTCTGAAAGGAATTTGAATATCATGTCTTTGACAGCCATTTCAGTCATGCAGCCTGAAGACTCACATCACATTTACTCCACAGTAGAGTCACAGTTGCGTATGAGTGAACAAAGCCCAAAACGTATGAGTCATCCAATTTCAGGACACCCATGCCCTTCCTCCCTCACCAGTGATTCTGTACACAGTCTACTGATACCACTGAGGTTCTCACGCTAAAACTACTCATATCTGTTATTTGTTACAGTCTTGTTTCTTTTCTTACATCCTGTTGATATTCTCTTACTTCCAAAACATTGCTGTCAGAGTATTCTTTATACACAGAAGTCTGATTAAATAATATCCTTCTTCAATAACTTCTAATGGATTGCCATTGCTACCAGATTATGTGTATATATGGCGGGCATGACTAGAACTTTCTATACACAGATGGACAGAGGGGAAGATGGCAGTTTAAGAGAATGCTGGACCACCTTGCTCTGCTGATCACTTACATTCCACCCACGTCTGCCTAAATAACCCAGAAAACTGCAAGAAGACTAGCAGAATGTACTCTCCAGAGCCAAGCGTAGACAAGAGGCCCATGGAAGAGGGTAGGAAGGGTGGAGAGGAGGTGCACACTACACGGACTGGTGGGAGGGAACCAGGGTGGTGGAGGGGCAGCCCGCTTGGCAAGGCAGAGCCCCTGAATCTGGCTTGCAAAAGCAGAGGGGCCAGATTGTGTGAGTTCTGACAGCCATCAGGACTTAATATCTGGAATATTAAAAGTCAACAGCTCTGCTTTCAGAGAGAGGGGAGGGTGAGAGGACACCGGGAGGGAGAGTTGCTGAGCCCCAGAAGACACAGCTCAGCTCAGCAGGGAAACAAAGGCCCTGGAAAGTACTATTCTCCCCCAGCCAAAATTCTAAAGGGAACCAGTTCTCCATCACCAAACTTGCTTGCACCGCAAAAGGCCCAGTGTTGTGCTTCTGTGGATCCATCCCTCCGATGGGCCTGCCTCCCTCCTGGTGCTGCACGGCCCCTCCCCCAGGGGACCACCAACTGCAAAACGAGCTAAGCCTGCCCCTCTGCCCCTGTGCAACTTGAGGATCCACCCCGGCTAATACACCCTTGGCAAGAGCCTATCGAAGCAGCACCACAAGCCTGGCAGTGTGCAAATAGCCCAGACTGGGGCCACACCACTCCAGAGTGAGTCCTGCCCCTGGAAGAGGGGAAGATAAGGTACACACCAGTCTGACTGTGGCCCCAGCAGTGGGCTGGGGACAGACACTGGGTCTGACTGCAGCCCCACCGCCCAACACAAGTTACTCCGGACAGCACAGGGGAAGTGCCCTGCAGTTTGGAGCCACTGAAGGGACTACCCAAAATGACAAAATGGAAGAACTCTCCTCAAAAAAAACTCCAGGAAGTAGAAACAGCTAATGAATTGATCAAAAACGATTTAAGCAATATAATGGAACAAGAATTTAGAATAATAGTCATAAAATTAATCCATGGGCTTGAGAAAAGCATAGAGGACAGCAGAGAATCTATTCCTACAGAGATCAAGAGACTAGGAACAGTCATGAGGAGCTAAAAAATGCTATAAATGAGGTGCAAAATAAAATGGAGGTGGCCATAGCACAGATTGAAGAGGCAGAAGAGAGAAGAGGTGAAGTAGAAGATAAAGTTATGGAAAAAGAGGAAGCTGAGAAAAAGAGAGATAAAAAAATCCAGGGGTATGAGGGGAAAATTAGACAACTAAGTGATGCAATCAAAGAGAACAATATCCGTATCATAGGAATTCCAGAAGAGGAAGAGAGAGAGAAAGTGGCTGAAGGTGCCCTTGAACAAATCATAGCTGAGAACTTCCCTGATCTGGGGAAGGAAAAAGGCATTGAAATCCAAGAGGCACAGAGAACTCCCTTCAGACATAACTTGAATCGATCTTCTGCATGATATACCATAGTGAAATGAGCAAAATACAAGGATAAAGAGAAAATTCTGAAAGCGGCTAGGGATAAACAGGCTCTAACTTACAAAGGGAGACCCATAAGACTAGTGGCAGACCTATCTACTGAAACTTGCCAGGCCAGAAAGGAATGGCAGGAAATCTTCAATGTGATGAACAGAAAAAATATGCAGCCAAGAATCCTTTATCCAGAAAGTCTGTTATTCAGAACAGGAGAGATAAAGGTTTTCCCAAACAAACAAAAACTGAAGGAATTCATCACCACTAAACCAGCCCTACAAGAGATCCTAAGGGGGATTCTGTGAGTGAAATGTTGCAAGGACATTATCAGAGACATCACTACAAGCATGAAACCTACAGACATAACAATGAATCTAAACTCATATCTTTCAATAATAACACCGAATATAAATGGACTAAATGCTCCAACCAAAAGACATAGGGTATCAGAATGATAAAAAAACAAGACCCATCTATTGCTGTCTATAAGAGAATCATTTTAGACCTGAGGACACGTTCAGATAGAAAGTCAGGGGATGGAGAACTATTTATCATGTGACTGGAAGTCAAAAGAAAGCTGGAGTAGCCATACTTATATCAGACAAACTAGACTTTAAATCAAAGGCTGTAACAAGAGATGAGGATGGGCATTATATAATAATTACAGTGTCAATACATCAGGAAGACCTAACAATTATAAATGTCTATGCACTGAATACCGGAGCCCCCAAATACAGAAAGCAATTAATCACAAACATAAGCAACCTTATTGATAAGAATGTGGTCATTGCAGGGGACTTTAATACTCCACTTACAGAAATGCACAGATCATCTAGACACAGTATCAATAAAGAAACAAGGGCCCTGAATGATACATTGGATCAGATGGACTTGACAGATATATTTAGAACTCCACATCCCAAAGCCACAGAATATACTTTCTTCTCAAGTGCACGTGGAACATTCTCTAAGATAGATCATATACTGGGCCACAAAACAGCCCTTCATAAGTATACAAGAATTGAAATCATACCATGCACACTTTCAGACCACAATGCTAGGAAACTTGAAATCAACCCACAGAGAAAAGTCTGGAAAACCTCCAAAAGCATGGAGGTTAAAGAACACACTACTAAAGAATGAATGGTCAACCAGGCAATTAGAGAAGAAATTAAAATATATATGGAAACAAATGAAAATGAAAATACAATCCAAATGCTTTGGGATGCAGCGAAGGCAGTCCTGAGAGGAAAATTCATTGCAATCCAGGCTTATCTCAAGAAACAAGAAAAATCCCAAATACAAAATCTAACAGCACACCTAAAGGAAATAGAAGCAGAACAGCAAAGACACCTCAAACCCAGCAGAAGAAGAGAAATAATAAAGATCAGAGCAGAAATAAACAATATAGCATCTAAAAAAACTGTAGAGCAGATCAATGAAACCAAGAGTTGGTTTTTTGAAAAAATAAACAAAATTGATAAACCTCTAGCCAGGCTTCTCAAAAAGAAAAGGGAGAGGACCCAAATAGGTAAAATCATGAGTGAAATTGAAATTATTACAACCAATCCCTCAGAAATATAATTATCAGGAAATACTATAAAAAATTATATGCCAACAAATTGGACAACCTGAAGAAATGGACAAATTCCTAAGCACCCACACACTTCCAAAACTGAAACAGAAAGAAATAGAAAACTTGAACAGACCCATAACCAGTGAAGAAATTGAATCAGTTATCAAAAATCTCCCCACAAGTAAGAGTCCAGGACTAGATGGCTTCCCTGGGGAATTCTACCAGACATTTACAGCAGAGATAATACCTAGCCTTCTCAAGCTGTTCCAAAAAAATAGAAAGGGAAGGAAAACTTCCAGACTCATTCTATGAAGCCAGCATTACTTTGATTCCTAAACCAGACAGAGACCCAGAAAAAAAAAAAAGAGAGAGAGAGAGAGAGAGAGAGAGAGAGAGAACTACAGGCCAATATCCCTGATGAATATGGATGTAAAAATTCTCAATAAGAGACTAGCAAAGTGAATTCAACAGCATATAAAAGGAATTATTCACCATGATCCAGTGGGATTCATTTCTGGGATGCAGGGTTGGTTCTACATTCACAAATCAATGTGATACATCACAATAAAATAAAACAAAAGAAAAAGCATTTGACAAAATTCAACATCCTTCCTTAATAAAAACCCTCAAGGAAGTCACGATAGAAGGAACATACTTAAACATCACAAAAGCCATTTATGAAAAGCCCACAGCTAATATCATCCTCAATGGGGAAAAACTGAGAGCTTTCCCTCTGAGATCAGGAACATGACAGGGATGTCCACTCTCACCGCTGTTGTTTAACATAGTCTTTGAAGTTCTAGCATCAGCAATCAGACAACAAAAGGAAATCAAAGGCATCAAAATTGACAAAGATGAAGTCAAGCTTTCACTTTTTATAGATGACATGATATTATACAAGGAAAACCTGACAGACTCCACCAAAGAGTGTAGAACTGATACATGAATTCTACTAGAATTCTACTAGAACTGATACATGAATTCAGCAAAGTCGTGGGATACAAAATCAATGTACAGAAATCAGTTGCATTCTTGTACAGTAATAATGAAGCAACAAAAAGACAAGAAACTGATCACATTCACAATTGCACCAAGAAGCATAAAATACCTAGGAATAAATCTAATCAAAGATGTACAAGATCTGTATGCTGAAAACTATAGAAAGCTTATGAAGGAAACTGAAGAAGATATAAAGAAATGGAAAAACATTCCATGCTCGTTGATTGGAAGAATATTGTTAAAATGTTAATACTACCCAAAGCTATCTGCACATTCAATGCAATCCCAACCAAAATTGCACCAGCATTCTTCTTGAAGCTAGAATAAGCAATCCTAAAATTTGTATGGAACCACAAAAGACCCCTAATAGCCAAAGTAATATTGAAGAAGAAGACCAAAGTGGGAGGCATCATAATCCCAGACTTTAGCCTCTACTACAAAGCTGTAATCAGTAAGACAGCATGGTATTGGCACAAAACAGATGCATAGACCAATGGAATAGAATTGAGACTCCAGAATTGGACCCACAAAAGTATGTCTAACTAATCTTTGACAAAGCAGGAAGGAGTATCCAATGGAAAAAAGACAGTCTCTTTAACAAATGGTTCTGGGAGAACTGGACAGCAACATGCAGAAGATTGAAACTAGACCACTTTCTCACACCATTCACAAAAATAAACTCAAAATGGATAAAGGACCTGAATGTGAGACAGGAAACCATCAAAACCCTAGAGGAGAAAGCAGGAAAAGACCTCTCTGACCTCAGCCATAGCAATCTCTTACTCGACACATCCCCAAAGGCAAGGGAATTAAAAGCAAAAATGAACTACTGGGACCTTATGAAGACAAAAAGCTTCTGTACAGCAAAGGAAACAACCAACAAAACTAAAAGGCAACCAATGGAATGGGAAAAGATATTTGCAAATGACATATCGGACAAAGGGCTAGTATTCAAAATCTATAAAGAATTCACCAAACTCCACACCTGAAAAACAAATAATCCAGGGAAGAAATGGGCAGAAAACATGAATAGACACTTCTCTAAAGAAGACATCCAGATGGCCAACAGGCATATGAAAAGAGGCTCAACGTCGCTCCTCATCAGGGAAATACACATCAAAACCACACTCAGATACCACCTCACGCCAGTCAGAGTAGCTAAAATGAACAAATCAGGAGACTACAGATGCTGGAGAGGATGTGGAGAAACGGGAACCCTCTTGCACTGTTGGTGGGAATCCAAACTGGTGCAGCCACTCTGGAAAACAGTGTGGAAGTTCCTCAAAAAATTAAAAATAGACCTATCCTATGACCCAGCAATAGCACTGCTAGGAATTTACCCAAGGGATACAGGAATGCTGATGCATAAGGGCACTTTTACCCCAATGTTTATAGCAGCACTTTCAACAATAGCCAAATTATGGAAAGAGCCTGAATGTCCATCAACTGATGAATGAATAAAGAAATTGTGGTTTATATACACAATGGAATACTACGTGGCAATGAGAAAGAATGAAATACGGTCTTTTGTAGTAACATGGATGGAACTGGAGAGTGTTATGCTACGTGAAATAAGTCATACAGAGAAAGACAGATACCATATGTTTTCACTCTTATGTGGATCCTGAGAAACTTAACAGAAGACCATGGGGGAGGGGAAGGAAAAAAAACAAGGTTAGAGAGGGAGGGAGCCAAAACATAAGAACTTAAAAACTGAGAACAAACTGAGGGTTGATGGGGGGTGGGAGGGAGGGGAGGGTGGGTTTTGGGTATTGAGGAGGGCACTTGTTGGGATAAGCATTGGGTGTTGTATGGAAACCAATTTGATAATAAATTTCATATTAAAAAATAAATAAACATTAAATAAATAAATACAGAATATGAATTTCAAAAGAAGCGAACTCTCTATACACATATCCATGTTTATTTCTTCTTTATATGTATATATTACATGATATGTAAACATGTAAATCTATTTATCTTTATTGTTCAGATTACATATTTGCTATGTGTTGATCAACATTCAAAAATTTTAGCAGTTATATATGACCTAACATTAATGACCTCAGGTGGGAATAAAAATAAACATCTTAAATGTATGTGTATGTGTGTGTATGCGTGTGTGTGTGTATATATATCCCTGCAGTATCTCACCATGGCATTATTTAAGGTCCATCCCAAGAAAATCTTGATTTATCTCTGCATTCTCTTCCTCCACAGTTCTTATAGACTCAGTGTTATCACCAAAATGAGTTACTGAAAACCTGTGAACACCTTCTCAGGTACACGGTTTTGTTTATATGGTCTCTCCACAAAGAATGCTTCCACAAGTGCACCCATCTTCATTACAATTGAAATGGCGCCCTTTCTTCAAAGATTTTTATGATGCATTTCCTAATTACCTTGAAAAGGGTAGAAATGCTCACTCGTTTGAAACACTGTATTTTATTTATTTTGGGGGTCACAAATGGCCTTTATTAGTACTTATTTTTGACCCTTAAATTTTTTTAGATCATAATTCAATAGTCCTAGTACTCTTCCAATCTTTTGCAGTGTTAGCACAGTGGCTGACACACATGAGGTCCTAAATAAGTACTTAGGAAATATATATACATTTGAAATGAATCCATCAGCACAAACACTTCAAATGAAGTGAGAGTGCATCACTCATTTTCAATCCTGTAATGAGCCCCAAGAGATTACTGGGTCTGGGGTGTCTGCTGCAGGCCAGCTCACCTTCCTGTTTCTTTCAAGACAATCACAAGTATCATACACCTAAAGCAAATTATTCTTATATGGCACAATACCAGAAAAAAGCCCTTTAATTAGATGTTTGTTTAAAGATACAAAACACATAAGTATTTAAAACAAATACTACTATGTATTTCTGGAGGTGCAGGTCACAAGATTAGACCAAGTCATCTGTCCTCTATTTTTACCTCCCTTAGGGATACCCTCAAGGGCCAGGAAAGGGACTGAATACATTAGAGTCTAGACACTGATTTTCTCTGAAAATCCATGTTATTGCATAGGTCTGTACTTTGTTAATTTTTTTTTACTTTTTATTTAAATTTTAGTTAACATAGAGTGCAATATTGGTTTCAGGAGTAGAATTCAGTGATTCATCACTTACATGCAACGCCCACCGCTCATCACAAAAAGTGTCCTCTTTAATACCCATCACCCATCTATCCCATTCACCCCCCCACCGTCCTCCATAAACCCTCAGTTTGTTCTCTATCATTAAGTCTCTTGTTGTTTGTTTACCTCTCTTCTTTTTTACACCCTTTCCATATGTTCATCTGTTTTGTTCATTAAAATCCACATATGAGTGAAGTCATATGGTATTTGTCTTTCTGTCATTGGCTTACTTCCTTTAGCATAATACATTCTAGCTCATACACATCATTGCAAATGGCAAGATTTCATTCTACTTGATGGCCAAGTAATATTCCATCGTGTGTGTAAGTGTGTGTGTGTGTGTGCGTGTGTGTGTGCGTGTGTGTGTATATATATATATATATACACACTTATTTATCCATTCATCAGTTAATGGACATTTGATTTGGACTCTCCATAGTTTGGATATTGTTGATAATGCTGCACATCATGGTGCATGTACCCTTTTGAACCTGTATTTTTGTATCCTTTGGGTAAATACCTACTAGTACAATTCCTGAGTCATTGGCTACTTCTATTTTTAACTTTTTGAGGAGTCTCCATACTGTTCTCCAGACTGGCTGCACCACTCTGCATTCCCATCAACAGTGCAAGAGAGTCCCCCTTTCTCTGCATCCTCACCAACACCTGTTGTTTTTTGCATTGTTAATTTTAACCATTCTGACAGATGTGAGGTGGTATCTCATTATGGTTTTGGTTTGTATTTCCCTAATGATAAGTGATGTTCAGCATCTTTTCATGTGTCTCTTAGCCATCTGGATGTCTTCAGGGAAAAAATGACTATTCATGTCTTCCACCCATTTTTTAATTTGGTCATTTGTTTTTGGGGTGTTGAGTTTGATAAGTTCTTTACAGATTTTGGATACTAACCCTTTATCAGATAAGTTATTTGGAAATATCTTTTCCCATTCCATACCCTGTCTTTTAGTTTTGTTAATTGTTTCTTTTGCTCTGCTAAAGGTTTTTATCTTAGTCCCAATAGTTCATTTATGCTTTTGTTTCCCTTGCCTTCAGCAACGAGTCTAGTAAGTTGCTATAGACAAAGTCAAAGGGGTTGCTGCCTATGTCCTCCTCTAGGATTTGGTGGTTTCCTGTTTCACAGGTAGGTCTTTCATCCATTTGGAATTTATTTTTGTGTATGGTGTAAGAAAATGGTCCAGTTTCATACTTCTGCATGTTGTTGTCCAGTTTCCCCAACAGCATTTGTTTAAGAGACTGTCTTTTGTCCATTGGCTATTCTTTCCTGTTTTGTCAAAGATTAGTTCACTATATAGTAGTGGTTCCATTTCTAGGTTTTGTTTTCTGTTCCATTGATCTATCTGTCTGTTTCTGTGTCAGTGCCATATTGTCATGATGACAATAGCTTTGTAATATAGCTTGAAATCTGGAATCATGATGCCTCCAAATCTGTTGTTCTTTTTCAGAAGTGCTTTGGCTATGTGGGGTCTTTTGTGGTTTCATACAAATTTTTGGATTGGTTTTTCTAGTTCTGTGAAAAATGCTGGTGGTATTTTGAAAAGGAATGCATTACATGTGCAGATGCTTTGGGTAGTATAGACATATTAACAATATTTGTTCTTCCAATCCATGAGTATGGAATGTTTTTCGACTTCTTGTGTCCTCTTCAATTCCTTTCATAAGTTTTCTATAGTTTTCAGAGCATATATCTTTTATTGCTTTAGTTTTATTCCTAGGGGTTTTACTATTTTTGGTACAATCGCCAAATGGGACTGATTCTTTGATTCTTTTTCTGCCGCTTCACTACTGGTGTATAGAAATACAACAGATTTCTGCATGTTTATTTTACATTCTGCGACTTTGATGAATTCATGTAATAGTTCTAGAAATTGTTTCGTGGAGTCTTCTGAATTTTTTACATAGAATATCATGTCATTTGCAAACAGTGAAAGTCTGAATTCTTCCTTGCTGATTTGGATGTTTTTTTCTTTCTTTTTGTTCTCTGATAGCTGAGGCTAGGACTTCCAATACTATGTTAAATAGTAATGGTGAGAGTGGACATCCTTGCCTTTTTCCTGACCATATGGGAAAGGCTCTCAGTTTTTCCCCATTGAGGATGATATTAGCTGTGGATCTTTCTTAGATGACCTTTGTGATGCTGAGGTATGTTCCCTCTAAACCTACTTTGTTGAGGGCTTTTATTAAGGATTGATGCTGTATTTTGCCAAATGCTTTTTCAGCATCTATTGAGAGAATCGTCCACTGCTCCTTCCACCCTGACTCCCTTATGACACCGGTGTTCCTGGCTCCAGCATCTCTCCCTCCCTCCCTCCATCTCTCTCTCCCCCCATCCAGACCTTCACCCAGATCTGGTCCCTCCCATCTCTCCAGGGTACAGGGAAGGAGAGATAGTTGACTTGGGTGATCAGAACACCCACAGCGCTTCTTCCTTTGGCTGCAGTAAGGTTGTTTTTCAGATCCTTTTATTTCGTCCTCTAATTTGTCAACTCACCAGGTAAACAGCTCATGGTGAAACACGATGTTCTAGTCGATGGCTGTTTGGCCCAGGTGTTGTATCACTGGATCAGGCTCATTAAATCAGTTTTTTTGCCTCCCCTCTACAAAGTCAGGCTAAGCCAGTTCATCACCTCCAACAGCCAGCTTTGGTCCTCCCCCGAATGGGCGGCATAGATTGCTCACCTAATGTTGCATGGAAGAAGCCGGACACACAGGATTATCTGCCATGTGATTCCACATGGGACATAGAGTCCCAAAGCAGGCAAAATGAACCTATGATGCCAGAAAACAGGAAAGGGTTTTTCCTCTTTATTAATAAAGAATTAATAAATTATTTTATTAACAAATCACATAAAACAATTTCTGAAACACCTGGTTTGTTTCTCTCTCTCGTGCTCTGGAAGTGGGTTTCCCAGGGCCAGCCCCAGGGAGAGAGTGTCCTGGCCCTAATATGCTGTCCTCCTATGAGCACTCTCCACTTTCCAGTCTTCATGCCTTCGCTCATGTCGTGTTCTCTGTTTTCTCATGTGAACAAAGGAATTCTATCTTCCTGTTGATTTTTGTCTCCTGTAAGTCTTTAATTCAGACACAAAGCACGGGCCAGAGTACGGGGCTCAAAGACCATCATGCACGTGCACTTCGTGCAGGGCACGGCGAGAAATCTGCAGAGACATCATCATTAAATTGCTCAAATCCACTGAAAAATATTAAATCTCCAAAGCAGCCAGAGGAAAAAGACATGGTCCATACCCTCGTCTGCTGTCTCAGCTTCAATCTCCTCTCAGCAGAATCCGTTCTCCATCTGGGAAACCTCGCACGGGTCCCAGAATTGTCTGAGGACCGAGCTGCAGTGTGATACCCCAACAACATTTACTTCACTGTACCAGTCAGGGTCCCAGCAGGAGACAGAAATGACACACCTTATCTGAACAGAAAGAATTAACACTTGCCACACATTATCTCATTTAATTGTCTTCCCCACAGCCCTGTGAGGAAGGAGTTATTTCCCCATTTCACAAGGCTCCAAGCACCTAGGGATAACATGTGAGGAAAGCCTGCCCCAGAGCAAAGCCAACAGAAAGAAAAGCAGTGTTAAGATGAAGAGAAAGCACTTGAATTCCTTGTCCGGCTGACATGCCAGGTTGGTTCCTTTAATCTTTCTGAAAAATTATAGTTTCCACACGATACAAACTACACCGGATCGCTGAAAAACTGGGGAAGACTTTCTCTATCTTTAGAGTTTTTGGAGCCTCCTTCTCTCATGAGATCATCAGAGTTTGCAACCTCTAAGACTTTCAGAGCTTGAAGTGTACACGCCCCACTCTTCTAGGAACCTCAAAGAAGAGCAATCAATCATTCCTCTTGTGTCCTTGGTTTTCATCAGAACCCTGTGTTCACTCTGCCTGTGTCTGAGCTTTTTTTCTCATGCACTTGACTGAGCTTCAAAACTCCAAATTTAAGGGACTCCTGAAGTGCAGACCTGTGCTATTCCTCTTGAGTAGAGTCTCACCACACTTTTACCATTTTCCAGCCTGTGCAAAGTAATTGGTCACACAACCCCACAGCAGTTGGAAGTTTACAGTGCAACAGAGAAGAATGCCAGCACCCCAGCTTGCTTCCTCAGTAGGAGTCCCTGCTCCTATGCCTGGGAACAGTGTAGCATGTTGGCACCATCCATTCTTCTTGTGACCCAGGGGATCCTCAGACCATGCTGTCAGTCCTGGGATTCCACCCTACTTTGCCAGCTAAGCATGTTTAAGCCAGGCACATCCCCCTTCTAAAAATTCAGATTTTGTACTCTGCTGTTTATACTACTTTGCAGTAGCCCTCAGTAAGCAGCCTCCCTCCCCGTGGCTGTATCCATAGGCTTATCTCCCTCAACTCAACTCTCTGAACTTCCAAAAGTGGTCACTTTTCTAATTCTAGACTTACAATTTTTGTTCTCTCAGATCTACAATTGATTTCTTGGGTGTTCAGAATGATTTGATAACTATCTAGCTGTGTTCAAGGGAGGAGACAAGCTTAGGATCCACCTTATCCTCTGTCAAATAACTCCTTCTCTGTTATTTTTTGCTGCTTTATAATATTCTCATCATTCTGATATTTCTATAAATTATATAAGTTTTTGCTCACTCATACAATGTTACAATTCAAAGACTGGTATATTGGTAATATCAACAACTGGTGTGTGTTTCTTCTGTAATCATAAGGATTTGTTTCCATTCCTGAGCTTTTCTTTGAATGAAAACGCTGGCATCAATCCGTGAGTATATGACTGTGGAATATACACTGTCTGGTCCTACTTTAGGTTGGGTATGTGCAGACAAGCTTTGGGGGTCTCAGAAACAGACTTCCTGTGCAGCCTTCTCTCATACATGTTTCATCTACACAGTCCCCTGCTCTGATGTGTCTTTCATTAAACTTCCAACTACTTTATCCCCTCCAGAAATTCCCTAAAATCTCCTGTTCCCATTCTGAAACCATTATGTGTTTCCATTCTCATTTCTGTTACACATTTTTTTTTATTTTTGTACATCATTTTTCTCATTTCGGTGTCATGTTGGGAAAGACCTAAAATACACATCTCTGCAAAGCTCACATTTTAGACAAGATGTTCTGCAAAGTTTTAAAAAGTAAACTATGAAGTTACATTATGTATTATTTAATGAATATTTATAGGTAAAAGATGATAGCACAATGCTAAGTTAATCCAGTTGTCTGGACCACTCCTGAATATGGATTAAACTACACTTTGAAAATAATAATAAAATAATAATAATATAATATAATAATTAATATAATATAATAATATAAATACCCTTTATTAGGAACATATTAATTTAAAGAATTTATAGATTCTCACTCTTGTACGTGTTTATAAATTTTTTCTCATCATTTTATAATACCTAGCTAATAAAGTCACTGACAATATTATCCTAGACTGTGCTCAAAGAATCAATGTTTACGTAGGTAAAAACAAACACCAATCAAATCTAGAACAGTATTTCTCAATCTGAGTTGTGGACTAGTTAGGGTAGAATCTTGGTAAGAAATATATTATGTATATGTGAACAACTCTTTAGTCTAGACTTTCTTTTTATTGTTGTTTCTCTGTCAAAATAGTGTTTGCAGTCTTTAGTGGCTTCAGAATAAGTTGAGGGCTTATGGGAACAAAATTTGATGGGTCCCATTAATAGAGTTTCTTCTTAAGGAAGTTTATGCTGTGAGTTGGACCACACTAGATAAGTATTCTTTCAAATAATTAAGTGAAGTAAATTTTTAAAAATAAAGATGTTGGAGCTGGAAAACAGAGACACATCCTCTGTTCCTTACTTAAACGGCACTATGCAAACATGTACAGAATTCCATTCTCAGTTTTGTACCTTCCTCCCATATTTAGGCAGCTGGATACAGGTTTCAATGGGGCATTTGTTCCAAAGGATGAAGTATTGTGGATAACTTTATAACTTTTTCTTGAAAACATAATTGACAGTGATGACAGGCAATTAAAAGCCCATTGCCTCATGTCAATGAGGTTAATTCCAGGGATACCGGTTTAATAGAGAATGTAATTGTCAAGCTGGTTAAGTTTTGAACCATCCTTCTCAATGACATTTTATATACAAAATAATAGTCATGATGTAATAATGCAATATCTCTTCTGAGAATGTACCTTCTAAGTCAGACTTATTTGAGGACAACGGTTAACAGTTGCATCATATTTACCTCTATTTTGCAAAATAAAGAAAAAAGTTCATGAAGTGTATAGTTATTATTGGTATTACTCAGAGTTGTCCAGAGTACAGAACCAATAAGGTACGTATATCTTATCTATATCTGAAGACTTTATTATAAGATAGTGGATCACATGAATATGAAACCTGAGAAGTCCCATGATTTTCTGTCTGCAAGGCTGAGAGCCAGGAAAGACAATGCTCTAGTTCTAAAATGTGAGAATAGGAGAACCTATGGATAATATAGATTACATCAAGTCTGAAGTACTGAGAACGGAGGTAGATATCACAGATCACCCAGTTGGGCAGAGTGAATTCAACTTTCCTCTGCCTTTCTGTTCCATTCAGCCCCACAATGGATCACATGATGCCCACCAGCATCAGGGAGTGCCATCAACTTTACTCAGTCCACTGATGTGATACCAATCTCTTCTGGACACACCCTCATGCATACAACTAGAAATAATATTTAATCAGTTATCTAGACATCCTGTGGACTGGTCATGTTGGCACATACAACAAACTGTGTCACAAGTCCACCCACTGTCAACCTGGCACCCACACACAATTTCTTAAACCATACTTAAACTCCAAGTAAGGACAATAGCAAAGTCATAATTCCACCTAACATAATTTAACTATGCTGCGTAAAACTGAAAATGCACTAACCCCTTCTCTAGAAAATGAGTTAAAATCCTTGAGTGATGCTTACTCTTTTCTTTGATATCTGGTAACTTAAACACTATGGTGTCAAATTAACAATAATTAATTACCATGATATAAATTCAATACATTTTATTTTACAGGATAAGAGAATATGAGTGAAAAGAAAGCAAAAATGTTTGTTACATATACATGTACACAGATATAAATAGACAAAGGTGTTGGTATGTAAACATGCACAGACACACATACACAAATATATTCTGAGAAGTAAGTATTTACGGCAATTACACTTCTCATTTCTGTAACTAGTCATGTAGTCATAGCTGGTGTTCACAATTATCTCTTCCACTATCCATTCCACAATCCCTTATTCTATAGCAAACAACTCATTGATTAAACTTATTTATCTTTATTCCTTAAGTGTCTGGCTATTAGAAATGCCAACTGGATTGGTTTGTTGAAGTTTTCCATCGGCCTTAATTACAGGGAATGGCACTACTAAAGAACAACCTACTTGTCCTCATCTTCACTGTGGAAAAGTAGTCCAATTTCTCAGTGGTCTCACCAGCCAGCAGAGTAACTCCCTTCTTTACATGATGATTCAGAAGAAGGGGGAACACAAAGTGGCCCAGTGCCAGTCTTAACTTCTTACTTAACAGAATCATTGTTGTCTGTGTTAGTGGAAGCATTCCTTCCTCTGGCTCTAAGACCTTTATATTAGCAGAGCATAAAGGCATAAGAAGACTTGCAAAAATTATGCTAGTGTGTTGTTAGTGGTAATAGCGAGTGCTACCATTCCAATTTTTACTATGTGATTCCTGGACTCATGAATTTTAGCTATGGGACTGTACTATGTATTTGACATTGATTCAGAAAATATACAGGCTTCTGGAGAGTCTTGCTGAACTATGCATGTAATGCCATCTAGGTGGTGCAGTAACTGACTTTCAAAAGATGATTCCATCATTCTAGCAAGCTACCTGTATCAGGATGGTGGGGAAAATAGTAAGATGAGGTAATTTATTATCAGGGGGACATTGCCACACTGTATTTGCTATGAAGTCAGTTGCTTAATTAGAAGCAATGGGCATGGAATATCACGACAGTCGATAAGGAATTCTGTAAGTCCACAGATAAGTCTTTGATAGAACCATTTTACTCAGCACTGCAAATCTATTTTTTTTTGTTTCTTCAATTTTCTAGCTCTGAGATCATCTAGACCCTCCAATGATGGAAAGCCATGTCCAGAGGCATCACATTTTCAGACATGAAGACTCTTGGCCTCACTCCTGACCTATTGAGGCAAAATCTGCATTTTCAGAACACACACACACACACACACACACACACACACACACACACACACACACACGATTCGACTGTATTACAGTCTGAAAAGTACTGATATATGCCACATCCCACTGTGGTCCTTTATTTCATTCTCCTTTTGCTCTTTGACCTTTCCCTAGTAAAATTTCTCATGTATTTTCACATTAAAGTGGGAAGTTATATGTAGGTCTGGAATCTCAGCTGTATTTTGCATGAACAATTTTGTTTGGAGTTAGCTCTTGAAGGGAATCCAGAACTTTAGCCTTATTAAAATCATGTGTGAAGACTATACTAATCAAAGCACTCTTAACATCCAAATTTATAGAGAAATTGAAGTTTGCATAAACCTGTCATAAGTGTCATCTGTGGTAGAAAACAGTAGCATAAAGTGTAATTTCAACTGTTAAAATTAGAACTGTATACAATGACTTGATGTTTATGATTTCGGAGTCTGTAATGCCCTATGGGACACCTGGACTTCTCATCCAAATTCAAATCTACAATGCCCCCAGAAGAATAGTTTAACTTTGTCCTAAAGGGAATCCTTGGTTGCTATTAAGGGAATTTTAGTTCTTCACTCCTTTCTCTTCTGGCAAAAGCACACAGCCCTACAATTGGTTGACTCTTGTACTCAAGGCAAATTAATATAAACAACATTTTCCTGAACTTGGTAATTGAAGTCTCTTAAATGAATCAGTGTTCCTACCTATGTTTTGTCATTCCAGTGCTACTATATTTTTTTCTACTTTAGAAAGCATCTGCCATTTCTTAAAGGATGTGGGTAAGAGAGAAATGAATTCTATAACATTCATTATTCTTTATATAAAAATTCAAAATACTGAATAATTTTTAAAAATTTTTTACATTTATTTATTTTTGAGAGACAGAGAGAAACAGAGCACAAGTGGGGCAGGGGCAGAGAGAGAGGGAGACACAGATTCCAAAGCAGGCTCCAGGTTCTGAGCTGTCAGCACAGAGCCCCATACGGGGCTCAAACCCATAGACTGTGAGATCATGACCTGAGCTGAAGTTGGACGCCCAACTGACTGAGCCACCCAGGCACCCCAATATATGATAATTTCACATTAATTTACCAGATGCCAAAATGGCAGACAAAAAAATGTAAAACTCTTAGCTATCTGTATATTTATTTTTGTGACTAAATCTGGATAAGCACAATACTTGTAAAACTGGAATTTGTATCTTAACATAATTTATTGACTTTCTAATATAAATATAATGACTTTAAAAATTTTGGTGAACTAGAATGTTAAATAATTTCAACTGACTTTCAATATCAGGTCATGTTTACTACATAAGAAAATGTTTCTGTTTATCCTGATTAAATGATCTATTCTTTGGATCACATTCTGTGATTTAAGTTTTAAGGTAAGTCATATACATATTAACTCCTCTAAACTTTCTCCCACTCCTGACAATTTCATTGAGTATTTAAAAATATATATATAGCAGGAGATTTATAGAAAATTCCCCTCCACTGCTCTTCCTACTTTATGCTTAAAAGGTACACAACACAAATTAAATTTGAGAATGTTCACTTATCTAATGATTTGAGATTTCACTTAAGGGAATCCATTCTATATAAAAATATACTTAACAACTGGAATTTTGGCATTGGTTATTGGTTATTTATGTCTTCTGTACTAGGTTCCAGAGTTTGGCTCAATTTTATTCTGCTGAAAAAACTTATAGAAAAAAGTACTCCAAGTAAAACCAGCAGAATTTCTAGAGAAAGTCAGTGGGTGAGTCTAACTATTCAAACTTAGATCAAGTCCTGAGCTAGGTATTATGAGGATGGGAAACTAAATTTCTGGCTCTTTTGACTTCTATAGTGGTAGTGTTTGACTGATACCAAGACTCATGTGGTAAAAAGACTCAGTTTTAGCTACCTGAAAGTGATGTGTATCTACTTTATAACCTCTTTAATATATTTCTCAAGTTTCTTTCCATGTCCTCCTTCTTTTTACTTTATCTACTCTTCAGTGGATAGGTCATCTGTAAGTATGCCTTCAGCTACCCAAATGACACCCAAACAATTGTTTCTATTAAGCTTTAGTAGACTCATACTACTAAGTAAGGATATTCAGAGGGCTCTTTCTCCACAAACAGGCCAACTGAGTTGTTCAAACTCAAGTTTAATGACCATCTACCTGGTCATCACGTGTCTACTCTCTCCTTCACATCTAGTATGTCACTGAGTCCTAGGGACTACATTCTAATTTATTTTTATCTCTTTGTCCTCCTCATCATTGCCAGTATTACATTACACACAAACTAAGAACTTTACATACACTTGAATCAACTAGAAGGGATTTTTTTTACATGTAGATTATCAGACTTCATTCTTTACCCACCAAGTCAATACAATGAGTAATACCCCGCAATGTATTTTGTACAAGAAGTTCCTCAGAAAATTCTGATGTGTAATCTGGTGAGAGTCACTGAATAACAACAGTAAGAGCTTCCTAATTAGTATTCCTGACTCTAGTTTCCCCTCCCTGCAGCATATTTTTTACATTACAGAATATTTAATTTAAAAATTAAAAATATCCCTATTGTCTGAGGAATAAAGTTTGACAAGGACTTCCACATGGAATTCAATTAATTTCATCATAATTCAAACTTATTTTCCCTACACCCTCAACCATGTTTCAGACACAGAAACTCAGGTATCCCCATGAATTTAGTAATCATGTTTAGAATGTTTTTCCTTGGGGTCCTTGGGGTCTGTGCTTACAGCTCAGAGCCTGGAGCTCCTTGTTTCTAAATCTGTTAATTCCTGTACATTTTTTTGAACTGAAATCATTTCATTTTCCATTACCTCAATTCCCTAAATTACTTTTCATATATTATAGCAATAGTAGTAAATAAAATTAAATGCATTCTGGTTAGTGTATGGTTTTATTTCAACTACTTTCTTCCAGTTTTCTTTTAATACAATCTTAGTGAATGTTCTTTTTACATTTATGGCATTTCATTTCAGGGGTCATCCAGTAACAATATGGATACTAAGAATGCAACAATGTTGACAAAATTTGTTCTCACAGGAATCACATATCAACCAGAGTGGCAAATCCCTCTGTTTCTGATGTTCTTGGTGATATACATGATCACTATTGTGGGAAACCTTGGACTAACTGCTCTCATCTACAATGACCCCCACCTTCACATTCCCATGTACTTTCTCCTTGGGAGTTTAGCCTTTGTGGATGCTTGGATATCATCTACAGTGACCCCAAAGATGCTGGTCAACTTCCTAGCCAAGAGTAAGATGATAACTCTTTCTGAATGTGTGACACAATTGTTTTCCTTTGCATTTGGTGCCACCACAGAATGTTTTCTCTTGGCAACAATGGCATATGATCGCTATGTAGCCATATGCAAACCATTACTTTATCCGGTAATTATGACCTATAGACTTTGCATCTGGCTGTTAGTTTCATCATTTGTAAGTGGATTTATTCATTCTGTAGTTCATATAGGTTTTTTATTTAGATTAACCTTTTGTAATTCTAACATAATATATCATTTTTACTGTGACATCATGCCATTGTTTAAGATTTCCTGTACTGATCCTTCAATTAATATTCTGATGATTTTTATTTTCTCTGGGTCAATACAGGTATTTACCATTCTGATTGTTCTGGTTTCTTATACACTTATTCTTTTTATGATCTTAAAAAAGAAGTCTCTGCAAGGCATAAAAAAAGCCTTCTCCACCTGTGGAGCCCATCTCTTATCTGTTTCTTTATACTATGGCCCTCTTCTATTCATGTATGTGCACCCAGGATCCGCACAATCACATGATCAGGATATGATGGACTCTCTATTTTACACTGTCATAATTCCTTTGTTAAATCCAATTATCTATAGTCTAAGAAATAAAAAAGTCATAGATTCACTAAGAAAAATGTTAAAAAGAAATGTTTAGATCTCATATTATTATCTATTTTTTATTAAAACCATCACAAAATTATGCAGATTAGATGTGGCTCTGTATGGGTTAGTATGCAAAGGCTTTGCAATTGTAATTGCCTAGTGTTTAATGGTTTATTAAACGTGTTCATTTCATGCTAGAATAACTGAAACATAAGACAAAAATATTTTATACTGTATTGTATACTATACTCTTTATTATAGTTTCATAAAATCATTAAGTACTATAATCATATAGTTTTTCTGAATAGGTCTTCATTATGATGATTTGATACTTATGCAGCCATATAGCCTGGAGGCTTATCTACATTTAACTCTAGAGTGGAGGCAGGTTTGTGTTTGAACAGAGACAAATCCCAGAAATTCTGCTAGCCATCAAAAGATCTTTCATTCCACTTTATTTGGGGCATGATGAATTTCACTTCATGTGGGGATTCAACTCTCATATCACTGAGGGATCAAAAGAAACAGGGGAGCAATGAGGAAAATATGAGAAGGGAGTTAAAACAGGGAAGGTCGAGCCAAGTTGTAAGAGATGCTCTTAGCCTAGGTTGCACCTATGAGAAACTGGATGGGGGGATTTGCCTCTCACTGTCTAGGATGCTTTCTATAGGCCCTTTCTAGCTGTGTTTGTATGTTGCAGGGTAATCTGAAAAGTTTCACTAATTCATAAAGCTAAGAGAGGAGACTGTAGAATTTAAGTGGGATGGTCATAGAGAAGAAAAGGACATGGTCAATCTTCCTAGAATTTTTTTTAAAGAATGAAGCTATAAGATAAATAAATCAGTAACATGTATTTTTTTTAATGCGTTGTTGACACGTGGGCTTCAAATGCATGTTTCCAAAATTCAGATAACGTTAAGGTAATATGATGTCAGACCACCAACTTGGTGGCTGGGAAAGACAAGAAAATGAACTAGATTTTGGATGTTTTCTGTCTTAAGAGTTTTTAAATATTAGGTTCCTTCTACTCCATACTGAAAGTGTAATAAGTGTCCTATCTTCAAGTCCACTCCTGCTCTTCCTTTCTCAACACTGGAGTTCCATAAACATTCTTACTGATACCACTAAGGCCCTGACCCTGCTTCTGTGTTTTGCAATACTCTGCTTATCTTTTACATCCCATTGATACTATTACTTTTAGAACATAGCCACCAGGTTATTCTTCATAAACAACTCTGATTAAATCATATCCCTTTTCAATAACTTTTAATGGGTTGTCATTATTAACAGATTATATGTAAATACAGTATATATGTATATCTGTATATATACACATGTGTAAGTTTATCTGTTCATGTGTATGTCTAGATTATATATATATTTTCCATATATTTACATCCATTTACTCCTTCTTTCTCTCTCTCTCTCTCTCTCTCTCTCTCTCTCTCTCTCTCTCTAGGTTCCTCACCCTGGTTTACTCACCATGGCATTATTTGAGGTCCTTACAAATAAAACCTTAGTTAACTCTGAAGTCTCTCCCTCTACAATTCTCCCTATTCTCCTGTGTTATACCCCAAAATGAGTTGCAGAAAGCTTTCTAACGACTCTTTACTCTTTCAAGTACACGCTTTTGCTAATACAGTCTCTCAACAGAGAAAGGACACAGACAAATGGTGCCTTTTCTTCAAGATCTATGTCAAATGTTACAGCTTTTATGATGCATTTCCAGATTATCTTGAAGAGAATAGTAATACTCACTTGAAACATTTAGTTTACACATTTGAATCATTTAGCAGTGTATTCTTCTTAGGTCATACTTGGCCTTGTATGATATTTATTTGGGGGCTACAAGCTTTTTAAAATTATTATTATAAATTAGATGTCCTAGTCTATCTTACACACAAGGTCCTAAATAAGTATTTGTAGACTATATGTAAAAGTGAATTGAATTTGAGAGCACAAACACACAGAATGCAGTAAGAGAGCATCACTCATTTTCAGTCTTGCAATGAGTCCTGACTTATCACTGGCTGATTACCAGTCCTAGGGCAGCTGGTGCAGGCCAGCTCACCTTCCTGTTTCTTTAATGGCGATCTCAAATATAACACACCTAAAGTGAATTATTCTTGTTCTTGTTGCTAGGTAGGGTTGGCTCCTGGGATAGACTTTGACAAAATATCAGGGAGAAGCTATTTAATTTGATGTTTGGTTTAAACATTTGTTTAGCTTAAAAGATATTTTAAAATACAGAAGCATTCAAAAATATAATTATTCTATAATCTGGGGGTCCGTATCATAAGATTAGACCAGGTCATCCACTCCTGAGGGATATCCCCAAGCCTTAGGAAGGAGAGTAGTGGATAACAGTCAAGCTGTTTTTATGCTTTTCCCTGAGAAAATCCATGTTATTGCATATTTCTGTAGTTTAAAATTTTTTTTGTTGTTGTATAATTGTCTCAGTGTACTGATAGCTTCCTTTAATTGTCATGAGCTTTACTTGTTCATTCACTATCACGACCCAATGACTAGCCTGATAATACAATAATTAGCATCTACTGCCATCATAACAGTCCAGTTCCCTAAGTATTTTCCTTGAGTGAGAAGGTTCACATCAAGCTGAGTATATAAGTGTAGTATGCTGTCAAGTCTTGCTTTAGGTTTTATGAGTATGGGACAAAAAGTTGGGAGCTTCTCAAAGCTCAAACTTTCTCTGCAGCCTCCTCTTGTGCATGTCTGGTCTATGGATTCTTCTGTTCTAGTCTGACCTTTGGTGCAATATGAATTACTCTATGCCTTCCAGAAATTCACCAAAATACCTAGACCATTGATGTGACCCCATCCATTCTCTGTTACAGATATTTCTATTTTCCTACTTCATTTTTGTCATTTCAGTGCCATGTTGGGAAAGAGGTAAAATATACACCTGTGCAAAAACAAAAACAAAAACAAAAAAACAACCCACAGTTTGAACAAGATATGCTGCTGATTTCTTTTAAAAGAAACTATAGGAGGAGGAGTTAAGATGGTGGAATATAAGAGGGATCCCAGGCTTGTCTCACCCCTCCAGCATAAGTAGATCAACATCAAATCATTTTTTAAAATTTATTTATTTTGAGAGAGAGAGCACATGTGAGCAGGGGAGGGGCAGAGAGAAAGGGGGAGAGAGAATCCCAAGCAGGCTCTATGCTGTCAGGCAGAGCCCAATGCAGGGCTCAATCCCTTGAATCTGTGAGACCAAGACCTGAGCCAAAATCAAGTGTCCAACACTCAGCTGAATGAGCCACCCAGACACCCCAACATTAAATCATTTTGTAAGATTTTTTTTATTTGAGAGAGAAAGAGAGAGAGCAGGGGAGAGGGGCACAGGGAGAGAGAGAGAGAGAATCTTCATCAGGCTCCCAATGTAGGGCTCGATCCCATGACCATGCATCTGTGACCTGAGCCAAAATCCAAAGTCAGACATTCAACTGACTGAGTCACCCAGGAGCCCCAACATCAAATCATTGAACACCTAGGGAATCGATGTGAGGGTTAAGAGAACAATCTGTATAATCTGAGGGAGAGAACATGGTAGGTATGTGGTGTGGAGAGGGGAAATAGGGGAAAGAAAAGCCTTGGTGCTGCAGAGGGATGGGAGCCCTTTTCACAGAGAGGAGAGAGAGAAGGGGAGAGAGAGCAGTGTGTTGGGTTAGTGCAAGAAAAGCACTCCCCCTGAAAGTAGCTAGAGAGAAAGAAATTTACCATACACTCCAAGCTGTAGCTGCTCTGCAGATGTATGACTGTTTTCTGGGACAAACTGGCACCGGCCACAGTGCAGCGAGACCCTCCCCCAGAGGATCAGCATGGGTCCAAGCAGTGGGGGATCTCTGAGGGTGGAGGTTTTGAAATACAGCTGTGAGTGAAATAAAACACAGGAGGGTGGTGCTACCTTGCAGGTGCACAGCTCAGGCACAGACCAGGGTAAAGGCAGAGATTTAACAGAAGCCAGGAAAATAAGAGGGGTGTCTGCACTCTATGAGGGTGCAAACATTCCACTCCAGAGACCAGAGAGTGGGGTGAAGACATTTTCACCACTAGCCCAACAGTGCTGATCTACCTCAGTGAGCTAAACAGCTCCACCTTTACACCAAACCCCTGTCCCCCTGCACCCTCCAAGCCATTCTCCACTAGAGCAAGTCGGCATGAGAATCAAATCTGCAGTTTCCTCCAGAAGAAGACCCCCACAAACCCCTTCCATGTGCTACCATCTACTGATCATAGATTGCTGCAAAGTTTCAGCTCTAGGGGAAACTGGATCTAGCTTCCTTTGGATTTTTTTTTGTTTGTTTACTTTTGGGTTTTTTTTTTGCTTCTGTTTTTGTTTTTGTTTTTTGTGGATACAGAAAGAGCAAATTTTTTTTCTTTTGTCTTATTTTTTTAATTTTTTCTCTTTTTTTATTTTTTTTCTATTTTCCTATGAAGCTTCTCTTAAAAGCAGACCAAAACACATCTAGGACTTAGCCTCCTTCACTTACTTTTTGTTTAAATTTCTGTTTTATTATTTTTTCTGCAAAATAGCAAGACAGAGAAATTCATGACAAAAGAACGAACAGGAAGAAATGAAAGCCAGGGATTTAATCAATACAGATATAAGAAAGATGTCAGATTAAAATTTAAAACAATTGTAATGATTCTAGCTGGGCTTGAAAAAAGCATAGAAGACACTAGAGAATCTTTTACTGCAGGGATAAAAGAGCTAAAATCTAGTCAAGCCAAAACTAAAAATGTTATAACCGATATGCAAACCCAAATGAATGCCATGACAGTGAGAATGCCATGACTCATAGGAATGAGTTAGTGATATAGAAGACACAATTATGGAAAATAATGAAGCTGAAAAGAAGAAGGAAACAAGATCATGGATCATGAAGGTAGACTTAGGGAACTCAGCAACTTTTAAAATGGAATAACATTTGCATAATAGGAGTACTGAATGAAGTGAGAAACAATGGGGTAGAAGGTTTATGTGAGCAAATTAGAGGTTAAAACTTCCCTAATCTGGAGAAGGACACAGACATAAATCCAAGAAGCACAGAGAACTCCCACTAAATTCAACAAAAGCCGACCATTGCCAAGGCATATCATAGTCAAATTTACAAAATAGACAAGGAAAGAATCCTGAAAGTAGCAAGGGAAAAAAATCCTTAACCAACAAGGAAAGATAGATCAGATTAACAGATCTTTTCATAGAAACTTGGTAGGCCAAGAAAAGAGGTAGGATATATTAAATGTGTTCAATGGGGGAAATATGCAGCCAAGAATACTCTATCCAGCAAAGCTGCCATTCAAAATAAAAAGAAAGATAAAGAGTTTCCCAAACAAAAACTAAAGGAGTTTGCAACCACTAACCCAGCCCAGCAAGAAATATTAAAGGGGACTCTTTGAGTGGGGGAAAAAAAGACCAAAAGCGACAAAGACTAGAAAGGAACAGAGAACATCATCAGAAACACAAACTTTACAGGTAACACATGGCATAAAACTCCTATCTTTCAATGATCACCCTGAATGTAAGTGGACTAAATGCTCCCATCAAACAACATAGGGTATAAGAAATATTAAAAAACAAAACAAAAAACAAAAAAAACCCAAGACCCATCTATATGCTACCTATAGGAAACTCATTTTAGACCTTAAGTTATTGGGAGATTGAAAGTGAGAGGATGGAGAAAAATCTATCATGCTAATGGAGGCCAAGAAACCAAGAGTGCTTACACTTATATCAGACAAACTAGATTTTATCCAAAGACTATAACAGAAGATGAAGAAGGGCATTATGTCATAATTAAGGAGTCTACATATATATTAAGAAGATCTAATAATCGAAAATATACCCCCAACTTTAGAGCACCCAAATACAGAAATCAATTAATAACAAACATAAATAAACTCATTGACAATAATACAATAATAGTAGGAAACTTTAATACCCCACTTACAACAATGGACAGATCATCTAAGCAGAAAATCAACAAGGAAACAATGGCTTGGAATGACACACTGGACAGATGAACTTCACGGATATATTCAGAACATTCCATACTAAAGCAGCAGAATACACATTCTTTTTGAGTGCACACAGAACATTCTCCAGAATAGATCACATACTGGGGCCACAAATCAGACCTCAACAAGTACAAAAAGATTGAGATCGTACCATGCATATTTTCAGACCAGAATGCTATGAAACTTGAAGTCAACCACCAAAAAAAAAAAAAAAAAAAAAAAAAAAATTCCAAAAGACCACAAATATGTGGAGGCCAAAAACATCCTACTAAAGAATGAAAGGGTTAACCAGGAAATTAAAAAGTACAAAGAAGCAAATGAAACTGAAAACACGATAGTCCAAAATATTTGGGATGCAGCAAAGACAGTCCTAAGAGGGAAGAATATTGCACTGCAGGCCTATCTCAAGAAGCAAGAAGGTCTCCAATACACAACCTGATCTGCCACCTAAAGGATCTGGAAAAGGAAAGCAAATAAAGCCTAATGCCAGCAGAAGAAGGGAAATAATAAATATCAGAGAAGAAACAAATGAAATAGAAACAAAAAACCCAATAGAACAGATCAACAAAACTAAGAGCTGATTCTTTGAAAGAATTAATACAATTGATAAACCCCTAGCCAGATATATCAAAAAGAAAGGAAAAAGGACCAGAATAAATAAAACCACAAATTAAAGAGGAGAGAGCACAACCAACACCACAGAAATACAAATAATTATAAGAGAATACCATGAAAACTTACATGTGAACAAACTGGGCAATATGGAAGAAATGGATAAATTCCTAGAACGTACAAACTACCAAAGCTGAAACAGGAAGAAATAGAAAATTTGGAACAGACCCATAACCAGCAAAGAAATTGAAACAGTAATCAAAAATATCCCAACAAACAAGAGTCCAAGGCCAGATGGCCCACCAGGGGAATCCAACCAGACATTTAAAGAAGAGTTAATACCTATTTTCTCAAACTGGTCCAAAACATAGAACTAGAAGGAAAATTCCCAAACTCATTCTAAGAGGCCAGCGTTACCTTGATTCCAAAACCAGACAAAGACCTCAATGAAAAGGAAAATAACAGGCCAATATCCCTGATGAACATGGATGCAAAAATTCTCAAGAAGATACTAGCAAACTGAATATAATAGCACATTAAAAGAATTATTTATTACAATCAAGTGGGATTTATTCCTGGAGTGCAGGGGTGTTTCAGAATTCACAAATCAATCAATGTGATACACCACATTAACAAAAGAAAAGATAAGAACCATATGATCCTCTTAATAGATGCAGAAAAAGCATCTGACAAAGTACAGCATCCATTCTTGATACAACCCTCAACAAAGTAGGTTTAGAGGAAACACACCTCAACATCATAAAGGCCATTTAAGGAAAACCCACAGCTAGTATCATCCTCAATGGGAAAAAACTGAGACCTTTTCCCCTAAGGTCAGGAATATGAAGGGATGTCCACTCTTACCACTGTTGTTCAACATAGTGTTGGAAGTCCTAGCCTCAGCAATCAGACAACAAAAAGAAAGAAAAGGCAATTTGGATAATTGTCAAGGAAGAATTCAAACCTTCACTATTTGCAGACAACATGATACTCTACGTAGAAAACCCAAAAGACTCCACCAAAAAATTGCCAGAACCAATACATGAATTCAGCAAAGTCACAGGATATAAAATCAATGCAGGAATCTATTGCATTCCTGTACACCAATAATGAAACAGCTAAAAAAATAAAGGAATTGACTCCATTTGGAATTGCACCATGAACAACTAGATACCTAGGAATAAACCTACAAAAGAGGTAAAAGATCAAGAACACTTATGAAAAAAATTGAAGAGGACGTAAAGAAATGGAAAAGCAGTCCATGCTCATGGACTGGAAGATCAAACATTGTCAAAATGTCCATACTACCCAAAGCATCTACACATCTAATGAAATCCCCATCTAAATACCATCAGCATTTTTCACAGAGCTAGAACAAACAATCCTAATATTTGTATGAAACCACAAAAGACCCCAAATACCCAAAGCAACTCTGAAAAAGAGAAACAAAGCTGGAGGCATCTGTATTCCGGACTTCAAGCTATATTATAAAGCTTTAGTCATCAAGACAGTATGGTACTGGCATGACAACAGACACATAGATCAATGGAACAGAACTGAAAACCCAGAAATGAATCCATAACTATTTTCAACTATTTTTTGACAAAGTAGGAAAGAATATTGAATGGAAAAAGAGTCTCTTCAACAGACGGTGTTGGGAAAACTGGACAGTGACACGCAGAACAATGAAAGTAGAACACATTTATAATGGATTTAAAAAAATTAAATGTGGCATAGGAAACCATCAAATTCCTAGAGGAGAACACCGGCAGCAACCTCTTTGACATCGGCTGGAGCAACTTCTTACTAGACGTGTCTCTGGAAGCAAGGGAAACAAAAGCAAAAATAAACTGTTGGGACTTCATCAAAATAAAAAGCTTCTGCACAGTGAAAGAAACTATGGATAAAACTAAAAGCGAGCCTACAGAAGGGGAGAGGATATTTGCAAATGACATATCTGATGAAGGGTTAGTATCCAAAAATCTATAAATAACTTATCAAACTTAATACCCAAAATACAAATAATCCAGTTAACAAATGGGCAGAAGTCATGAATAGATACTTTTCCAAAGAAGATATCATGATGGCTGAGACACATGAAAAGATGTTCAATATCACTCATCATCAGGGAAATACAAATCAAAACTAGAGTGAGATACCACCTCACACCTGTCAGAATGGCTAAAATTAACAACACAAGAAACAACAGGTGTTGGCAAGGATATAGAGAAAGGGGAACCTCTTGTACTGATGGTGGAAATGTAAACTGGTGCAGCCACTCAGGAGAAAGGTTTGAAGTTCCTCAGAAAATTAAAATAGAAGTAGCCTATGATTCAGCAATTGTGCTACTGGGTATTCACTCAAAGGATAAAAAAAAATACAGAATCAAATGGGGACAAGCACCCTGATGTTTATAGCAGCATTATAAATAATAACCAAACTATGGAGAGAGCCTCTAATGTCCACCAATTGATGAATGGATAAAGAAGAATGGTATGTGTATGTGTATACATATGTGTGTATGTGTGTGTGTGTGTTTATATATATAGAGGTAATTAAATTATGTCATCATAAGGGTGGGACCTTCATGATGTGATTAGTGTCCTTATAAGAAGAGAAAGAAAGAATAGAGGTCTATCTCTACATGAGTACTCACCCAGGAAATGACATGTAAGCATACTGAGAAGGCAACTGTGTATAAGCCAAGAAGCAGGATCTCATCATGTACCATATTGCTTGCACCTTAATCTTGAATTTCCCATCCTCTAGAAGAAATGTCTGTTGTTTAAGTTACCCAGTGTTCGATATTTTTATAGCAGTCAAACAAACTAAAACAACTGCTGTTTTAACATAATCAGAGAAACAAAATCGTTATATCAAGATATTTAGAGACCAATCAAAATGGAGCTTTCCACATACCATCTATTTCCTATTTAAATAGCCCTACGTAAATATTTTACAAGTTTCCACTCTCTGTATTCTACTTTCTTTGTTTTGGACAGGTAGTTATAGATTTCAATAGAACATCTATTGTCAAGGTGAAGAACTGGGAATATATTTTTTTAAGTTTATTTATTTTGAGAGAGAGAGAGAGAGAGAGAGAGAGAGCGCGCACAAGTGGAGGAGGGGCAGAGAGACAGAGAATCCCAAGCAGGGTCCATGCTGTCAGTGTGGAACCTGATGTGGGGCTCAAACCCACGAACCATCAAAGATCACGACCTGAGCTGAAGCTAAGAGTTGGATGCTTAACTGACTGAGCTGCCCAGGTGTCCTGAACTGTGGATATTTTTATAACTTTTTCTTGGGAACCATGATGGACAGTGATTGTAGCCAATTAAAACCCCACTGCTTCATTTCAATAAGGTTAATAGGAGGGAAATCTGTCCATTAGAAAAATTTGTCAACTTGAAACGACTTTTGTACAATCATTCTCAAATAATTTCATCTTTAAGATATTCCACTTACTGTAATAATGTGATGTTTATCTCTTCTGAGGAGATACCCTTTAAGTGAGACTTATTTGACAGAAATAATTAATGATCTTATATTTCCTGTATTTTGAAATAGGAAGGAATTTACTAAAGGTACAATGAGTGTTAAAAGAAATTTCAAGATGTCTGAGGTTGTAAATTGAAACAAAAACCAATACCCAAAACAAACAAAAAAACTGATACCCAACTATACAATTTTTACCTACCTACTTGAAATGTAAATACCCAAATAAGTTATAAAAAGATGGGAAGAAAACATATCATGCAAATATTAGAAAAAAATATCAGTATCAACCAACTTGATATTATTGACGTTATTGAACACTTCACCAAACAGCAGCAGAATACATAACATTTTAAAAAGTACACAATTAATATCTATCAAGACATAATAAATTACTGAATTGGATATGTTACTTATGTGTACTTTTTTTTTGCTTGAAATATTCCATTGCATTCCACTCTCCCTTGAAATAAATTATATTGGAGAGATATTTTAAAGCATGGAAGGGACATTTTTAACTTGTTAAGCCAATTTTTCTTAAGAAAGAATCTCAAACTCACTATCCTCACTGGAGAAAAAAATTACTGACTAAAGCCAGACAATTTATGCCTCCCCAAAGAATTTACTTTTACCAGAGAACAATGCCCTAAAACAAAGGAGTAAATTTCTAACATCTACTTATTTTTGAGAGACAGAGAGAGAGAGAGCATGAGGAGGGGAGGGGCAGAAAGAGAGAGGGAGACACAGAATCCAAAGCAGGTTCCAGGCTCCGAGCTGTCAGCACAGAGCCTGATGAGGGGCTCAAAACCACAAACCATGAGATCATGACCGGAGCCAAAGTTGGACATTTAACTGACTGAGTCACCCAGGCGCCCCAGGAGTAAAGTTCTTACACTCTTTTTTTTTTTGGTTTCTTTCTTTCTTTTCTTATCCTTTTCTTCCCTTTCTTTCCTTTTCTTTATTTTCTCCCTTCCCTTCTTCTTTGCTTTCTTCTTGTTCCCTCCCTATAGTGAGCTATTAAAAAACTGACAAATTTTTTAAAAATTGAAGTCTTTTGAAGCATAATTAAAATACAAAACCTATTGGTTTCCAACAATTTTCTTTATGTAGATTTACTGATAACTAGCATTTTATATATGGATTAGATCTTCCAATTTGACAAACTCATGTAACATTTAAAAAAAGTTTCTTTAACGTTTACTCATTTTTGAGAGACAGGGACAGAGCATGAGCAGGGGAGGGGCAGGGAGGGAGGGAGACCCAGAATCCAAAGCAGGCTCCAGGCTCTGAGTTGTCAGCACAGAGCCCTACATGGAGCTAGAACTCATGAACTGTGAGATCATGACCTGAGCTGAAGTCAGACACTTAATAGACTGAGCCACTCAGGTGCCCCAACTCATGTAACATTTGTAAAGCAAAATAGGGCAGATGCCCCCTTTGTCTCACAGTGCAAGTGAATAAGCAGGCTCAATATGACACGAGTGGGGCAGCAGATACCCTCCATGTTCCAGTGTCTAGTAATCAGCTTTGTGGGAGTGGGAGGGTGCAGTTGCAGTCACTGTGGAAGTGGTGCTAGTAGCAGTTTCCTGACCTGTAGATGCAGCAGTAGAGCTGTGACCTTGAAAATAAAGCCCAATGGTCAAATCCTGGCTTCTGTTCCTCTAGTCTTGCCAGTGTTGTTCTTAAGGCACCTAATTCCCTACATTTCTTTTTGACATTTAAATAGTGGTTTCCGTTTCCTGCATCAAAATGTTACAGAGTCTCTTAGAACTCCTTTCTATAACTTTCTAATACTAGAAGACTTTACAAGAGTCTTCTATTATTGAAACTATTTTAATATCTAATGAGTTTTTGTTAGAATTCATATAAATATACAGATATACATGTATTTGTACATATATATAATTGGTAAAAATCATATATATAAATATATAAAATTACAAATTTAGTTATCTAAGTGACTATCCTGATTCAACAAAATAGATATCTGAAAAATACAGAGTACCTCATAGTAAAGAAAACTTACTGTAGAAAATCAAGTTTCTACAAGCACAAGTTAGAGCACAAATGGATTTTAAGATACCACACTGGATCAGTCTATAATTAATACTATTGGAAAAGGGTCGTCTTCAGGAACCCCCAGTGAATTGCAACACCATCATGTAAGTACCACAGGCTCCGGAAAGCAGACAGCTGATCAACAAATTACAGCTGCTTAAAATTGATTTTTATCTTAGAAATTTCTTAAAAGTTTGTGAAATGATATAAAGATAACTACATTTAGAGTCTGAATACCTAGAAATAATTAGCTGTATGATTTGGGGAAAGTCTAAACAATTTACCCCATCTGCTAAATGGGGAAAATAACTATATCCTTCAACAACTACTGTGACAGTTAAAGGAGGTAATATATGAGAAAATGTTTTGTAAACAAAAATACTCCACACTTCACATTTTATCTCTAGTCATTCTTCAACAAAACATTTTAAACCCACAAATTTCACAATTCCCATGTAGTGATCTGTTTTGATCTCTTGAGTCCATGGCTCTTCTCTCTTAATTGATTCTGAGTTTGGCATAGCCAATCAGTGGAAGATGAAACTTGTTTTATATAAGCAAAATCATTCTTATGAGATACCAAACTGGATAAATTCTTCCCTCTTATGTTTTGCATCAAAGAATATTGTATAATAATATATACCAAAATAAGGGGGAAAAACCACTCTGTATGTTTAATTATACCCAACTAAATTTCATAATAATAAAGACACGTTTTTTAATGTTTATTTTTGAGACAGAGAGAGACACAGACACAGACAAAGTGTGAGTGGGGTAGGGGCAGAGAGGGAGACATAGAATCCGAAGCAAGTCCAAGTTCTGAGCTGTCAGCACAGAGCCCTACGCAGGGCTCAAACTCACGAACTGCAAGATTATGACCTGAGCCCAATTCCAATGCTTAACCAACTGAGCTACTAAAGTGCCCCAATAAAGACACATTTAACAGAAACTTCTTTTATTTTAATTATACACATAAAGAATTTGTATAAACAAATGTTTCTTCACCTTGAAGACTTTAAATATGTTGATTGTGGAAGATGCAGTCAACTTTGCATTGTATTCTACAACAGTGACACCTATGAGGGAACTAAGACAGAAAGTATCACTAACAACAACAACAACAGATCACTGACTTCTCATCAGAAATAGAGCCCCAAAGACAGTAGGAACAACAGCTTTAAAGTGATGAAGGAAAATAATATATGTCAACTAAGAATTCTATATCTGGTGAAAATATATTTCAAGAATAAAAGCAGAGTACCAGTATTTTTAGACAATAAAAACTAAGGAAATCTACCTTAGTTTCACTGTGATAAAGGAATTTCTTAAGAATGAGAGAAAATGTGCCTGTGTGGAAACTCAGGTCTTTAGGAAGAAATGAACTGTGAAGATAATAACTTGTAGATAAATAGAAATGAGTATTTTTTCTATTAATTTCTTTAAAATATATATGAATGTTAAAAGCAAAAATTATGATTTATTTTGGGGCCATATATATGTAAATATAATACACATGACAATTATGCCGTAAAGGACAAGAGCTATCCAAATAGATTTATATGAATTGTACATTGTTCAGTTTTGTGTGAAATGGTAAATTATTAACTTTAAGCAAATTTTGAAAAAAGCTAAGAATATATATTATAATCCTGAAAGCAACCATACATGCATAAATACAAAGCAGAGAGGTATAAAACAAACGTTAGCAACATAAAACAAATAGTAATATGTTTGACCTAAGTCCCACTTTATCAATACATATACAATATTACTCAGCCATAAAAAAAGAATGAAAACTTGCCATTTGCAACAACATGTATGGAGCTGGAAAGTATTATGCTAAGCGAAATTAAGTCATAAAAAGACAAATACCATATGATTTTCCTCATATACAGAAATTTCAGAAACAAATCAAGCAAAGAAAAAATAGAGGAATGGAAACAAGGAAACTGACTCATAATTATAGGGAACAAACTGATGGTTACCAGAGGGGAGAGGGGTGGGGAGATGGGTAAAATAGGTGATTGGGATTAAGGAGTGCATTTGCTGTGATGAGCACTGGGTGTTGTATGGAAATGTTGAATCACTAAATTATATACCTGAAACAAATATTACACTATATGTTCATGAACTGGAATTTAAATACAAATTAAAAAATATATTACATTAAATAAAAATAGGAACTAAGCACACCCATTAAATTATAGATTCTTTGAATAGATTTTTTAAAAGCAGGAGAGATTTCTGGGAAAACAAGAGTAGAGAGCACTGAAAATCTTTGTCTCTACCAAAAAAAAAAAAAACTTCACTGGTAGAATCTAATAGAACATTTTGGAACTCTAGAGTCTATGAAGATTTGCAACTCCCAGGGAAGGCTTGGACAGTAAAATATGGTTAATTACAGTCAATTTCAGCTCTTAGCACCATGGTAGTTACTTATCACCCAATCCATGACCCCAAGGCAGGAAGCTCACATGTTTCTGGAGCTGCTTGCACACATGCCACAGAAGCCAGAGTAGGCAAAATGGATCCAGTCATCCAAATATTAGGAATTTGTGCACTGATTTCTGATTTTGTTCACAGAGATGCAGACAAAGCAGAGTTGGCCAGTGTTGCAACTCCTATCATTGTTGCAAGCTCCCCTTCCTCCAGTTAAGAACTTCCAGGTAATTTAAAGGGGTGGTACCCTTTATTCTCTCTTCATTTTTCTCTTTCCCCCCTTTTTTGAGCCAACCTACTAAAGACTGGCATATCCCAAAGCAACCACATAAATGGGAAAATTGGAAAGTCACCATGTGTGCCACAAAAAATGTGCAGGCTCAGAAGGAAAACCCTGAAAACACAGACCTGAAAATTCACACCTAGGTTGACCCTCAGCACAGACACAGCCTACAGCAATTTAAAGAAAAACAAACACTTAAACCCAAAAGAGATTTTCGTTTCCAGAGTTACTATGTTATTAGATTCAAATGTCCAGTTTTCAACAACAACAAAAAACTTAAGGCATACAAATAAACAGGAAAGTATGACCTATTGAAAGAAAACAGAAATCAACAGAAAGTGTCCCTAGGGCCGGGGGGGGGGGGGAGGGGAGGCCTGGCAGAAAGACATGATGGTAGATTTACCAGACAAAGACAACAGCCTTAATAAGCCCCAAAGAAATAAAGAATGATGTGGAGAAAGTCAAGAAAATAATTTATGAGCAATATGGAAATATTACTAAAAATACAGATAGCTAAAAAAAAAAAATGAAAAAGAAGCTCTAGAAGGGTGCCTTGGTGGCTCAGTTGGTTGAGTGTCCAACTTCTGATTTTAGCTCAGGTCATGATCCCAGGGTCATGGGATAAGTTCTGTGTCAGGCTCTGTGTAGAGTGTGGAGCCTGCTTAAGATTCTCTCTCTCTCTCTCTCTCTCTCTCTCTCTCTCTCTCTCTCTTTCTCTCCCTCCCTCCCTCCCTCCCTCTGCTTCTGTCTGTCTGTCTGTCTCTCTCTCTCTCTCCATCTTGCTCTTAAATTTTTTTTAAAAAAGGAATTCTGGAGATGAAAAGAACAAAACTTGAAATAAAAAATTCACTAGAGGGATTCAAAGGCAGATTTGAATAGCCAGAAGAATCAGTGCACTTGAAAATAAGACAATGGAAATTAACTAAGGCTGAAGAAGAGAAAGAAAAAAAGATTTTAAAAATGTGAATACAACTTTAGAGATCTGTGGAACACCATCAAGCAGACCAACATACACATGTGAGAATTCCAGAAGAGAGACAGAAAGGGGCACAGAGAATATGTGAAGAAAAAAATGGCTGAAAACTTCTGATAATTTATAAAAGACATGAATATAAACATCCAAGACTCACAGAACTCCTAGTAAAATGAGGTTAAAGAGTTCACTTTGAGATACATAATTAAACTGTCAAAAGAAAAAGAAAAGACCTGAAATCATTGTTGCCACATATGCTAACTTGGATGTAAATTAAAAAATTAATTAATTAAAATTTAAAAAAAAGAAAGCAAAATTTTTTTTTTTAATTTTAAAAAAGAAGAAGAAAAGAGAATTTTGAAAGTGGCAAGAGAGTACTGAGTCACCACACTGAAGGGATTTTCTCTCAGATAATCAGTAGATTTCTCATCAGAAACTGTGGAGACCAGAACACAATGGGCCAATATATTCCAAGTATGACAACAACATTAAAATAAAAAAAACAAACAAAACAAAACAATCCTGTCAACCAAAAACTCTATATCTGGCAAAACTGTCTTTTAAAAGTGAGGGAGAAATTAAAACATTCTTAGATAAACCAAAATGGAGGGAGTTCATTAACACTAGATCTGCAGTACAAAAAATGTTAGAGGGAGTCCTGCAGTTTGAAGTAAAAGAACAGTTGACAATAACTTGAAGCCATATGAAAAAATAAAGATTTCAGTAAAGGTAAATACATGAACAATTATGAAGGCTATTATTATTGTAACAATCACGTGTAACCTATTTTTTCTACATGACTTAAGATACTACCACATTTAAAAAAATGGTTTGTCTAAAAACAAGTATTGTTTTCACTAACTTGTTTGTAACTTCACATTTTGTTCTCTACATAACTGAAGAGACTAATGCATTAAAAAAGTTATGTTTTTGGACACAATGTGTAAAAATTAATTTTCTGATATAACCAACTGAAAAGGGTAGGGATGGAGCTGTTAAAGAAGTAGTTTTGTGTTATTAAAGTAGTTTTGTGTTATTAAAGTTAAATCAGAGAGCTATAACTTTAGGATATTAAATTTAGTCTCCATGGAAAACACAAAGAAAATAGCTAAAGAATATACAAAGAAGGAAATTACTAAGAAACAAGTATTTCACTACAAAAAAAGAATCAACAAACTACAAAAGAAAACAGTAATGCAGGAAATGAGAAACAAAAAAAGCTATAAGGCATATATAAATCAAGTGGAAAAGAATAGAAGTCTTTCCCTATATAATTATTTTAAATGTAAATGAATTAATTTCTCTAATCAAAAGGTCAGCTTGATGGAATGTATATAAACACAGGGTCTAGTTATATGCTGTCTGCAAGAAACTCACTTTAGATCCAAAGACACACATCAGTGGAAAGTGAAAGGATTATATCTTAATCAGCTTGGTCCACTATAGTGAAATGCCATAAACTGGGTGGTTTCTCTACAACGGAAGTTTATTTCTTATGGTTCTTGAGGTTAAAAGTCAGAGATCATAGTGTCAGCATGATAGGGCTCTGGTGAGTTTCTGCTTCCTGGTTTACAGGTGGCTGCTCGTATCCTTGATTCCATTGTATCCTTCCTCATAGAGAGCAGAGACAGGGAGAAATCTCTCTCCTGTATCTTCTTATAAAAGCATTAACACCATTTATGAAAACACCACTCTCATGACCTAATTACCTCCCAGAGGCCCTACCTCCTAATACACACTAGAAGTTATGAATTCAATATATGAGTTGGAGAGGAGACCACAAACACTGAGTTCATAACATTGGGGAACATGTGTACAATTATTATTGAACACCAGTTCATAACAAGGGGAGTCCCTGGCCCCCCAAATTTATGTTCTTCTTACATACAAAATACATTCATTAAATCACAACAACCCCCCAAAGTCTTAACTCATTCCAGCATAATTTCTAAAATGTAAAGTCCAAAATCTCATAGAAATATCATCTAAATCAGATATGGGTGACTCAAAGTATGATTCAAAATACGATTCATACTCAGGTACATATATGGACTCAAGGTATGAGTCATCCTGAGTCAAAACTCCTTTCCAGTTGGGATTCTATAAAACAAAATAAGTTATGTTTTTCCAAAACACAATGATGGGACGGGTGTAGGATAGACATTCCTGTTCAGAATGGGAGAAATAAGAAAGAAATAAGAGATGACATGCTTCAGATAAGGCCTAAACCTAGCAAGGCAACATTCATGAGTTATTAAAGCTTAAGAATAATCCTCTTTGGCTCTATGTTCTTCCTTCATATAAGAACAATGAACCTCAACTCTTATTTTATACCACACATAAAAATTAACTAAAATGTATCAGAGAACAAAACACAAAAGCTGAGCTGTAAAAATCCTAATATAAAATGAAATATGACTTTGGGGGTAGTCACTACTTTTTGTTAAGAGGACACAAAACATAATAACCATAAAAGAAAATTTGATAAATGAACCTCATCAAAATATAAAACACCTGCTCCTAAAAAGCATATGTTAGAAATCAAAAAGCCAAGCCACAGACTTGGAGAAAATAATCAATATATGTGTCTAAGGACTTATATCCAGAATATATAAATGACTTCTTTTGTTTGTTTTCCTCTGCCATCAGAATTTCATTAAAATTTTTTTTATTGAAGTATAGTTAATACAGAATGTAACATCAGTTTCAGGTGCACAACACAGTGATTTGACAAGTCTATATGTTATTATATTAAGGACTTTTCAACTCAGTAATAAGAATTCAAATATCCAATTTTTTAATGAGGAAAATATTTGAACAGATATTTCACAAAAGAAGATATATGAGTGGCCAATAAAACATGAAAAGAATCTCAATATCATGAATCATCAGAGAAATGCAAACTACATGCACACCTGTCATAATGGCTAAATGTGAAAAGACTGACAACACCAAGTGTTTCCAGAATGTGAAGCAACTGAAATTCTCATATATTGCTAGTGGGAATGTAAAATAGTACAACTATTCAAAAAGCTTGGTATTTTCTTAATAAGTTAAACATATGCTTACAATTATGACCCAACAATTTTAGATATTTACCCCAAGAAATGAAAACATATGTCCTTCTAAAGATTTGTACACTATTGTTCATGGTAGCTTTATTATGAGTAACCTTAAACTGGAGACAATGTAAATACCCATCAACAAGTATATAGGCCAACAAATTGTGGCAAAGACATACAATGGAATACTACTCAGTAATAAAAAGAAATGAATTATGATTCATACAAAACCATGAATGATTCTCCAAACAGTTATGGTGAGTGAAGAAGCCAGACAAAAAAAATTATGTACTGTATCATTTTATTTATGTGAAATCCTAGAAAAGACAAATTTATATATAGTGGTAGGAAAGCCAGAATGACTGGGAAGGGGTAGGAGGAAATTTCAAGGTGATGCAAATTTTCTGTATCTTGATTTTGCTGACAGTTACAGGGGTCAAAATTTGTCAAAATTAGTTGAACTGTATGTATACTTAAAATGGGTGCATTTTGTTATATATAAATTATATTTCAATAAAAGTGATTTTTAAAAGGAAAAAAAAAGAAGATCCAACCATGTTTTCTACAAGAAATGTACTATAAATATACAGATAGATATAGGTTAAATGTAAAAAAGGGGGAAAAAAACATACCATGTACTAAGTAACCACAAGAAAACTGGAGTGACTACATTACTATCAGTAGAATAGATGATAAGACAAAAAATATTACCAGAAACAAAAAAGGACATTTCATAGTAATATAGGGGTCAATTTGTCAAAAAGACGTAACAGTCCTTAGTGTGTTTGACCTTAATAATAGAGATTCAGAATAATGGAGTAAAACTGACATAATGAAAGAGAAATAAATAAACCAATCCTCTTTGTTGAAGATTTTAGCACCCTTCTTTCAACAAGTGATAGAACGGCTAGATAAAACTTTAGTTGAGATAAAATCTGAAAAACATTATCAACATTTCTGATGTTGCTGATACCCAGAGAACAATACAACCAATATCTACAGAAAATATATTCAAGTGTATGTATCCTGTATCACTGGGATAATCATATGCTGGACCATTATAATGTCTTCTTTAAGTTCAAGAGAAGTAAAATTATACAGGATATTTTCCTTAACCACAGTGAAATTAAATTAGAAATCAATAATAAGAGTAGCACCTCGATGGCTCAGTCGGTCATGCATCTGACTTCGGCTCAGGTCATGGTCTCACAGCCCCTGCGTGGGGCTCTGTGCTGACAACTCAGAGCTTGGAGCCTGCTTCAGATTCTGTGTCTCCCTCTCTCACTGCCCCTCCCCCTCTCACACTGTTTCTCTCTCTCTCTCAAAAATAAATAAATATTTTTAAAAAAGAAATCAATAAGATATGTAGACATATTGTGAATACTTGTAAATCAAAAAAGGCACTTCTAAATAATCCATCAATGTGAGGAGGAAAATGTATAGCTTTAAATGCTTATATCAGGAAAGAAGATAGGTCTAAAATCAAGTATCTTAACTTTCACCTTAAAAACTTAAAGAGAGGTAAAATAAAACCAAAGTAAATGGAAGGAAAAAATAATAAAGAGAGGAAAATTTGTTTAAAAACATATAATAGTCATACAATAGAGAAAATGGACAGAACTAAAAATTAGATCATTGAAAATACCAATAATATTGATACAGCTTTTTCTGGATACAGCTCTAGTGAGAATTAAATAGATGTGGTGAGTAAACACAAATCATCAACATAAGAAATGGAAGGGACTATTACTATAGGTTTTATAGTATTAAAATACAGTAAAACTTTGGTTTGCAAGTGTAATTCATTCCAGAAACATGCTCGTAATCCAAAGGACTTGTATATGAAAGCAAATTTCCCCATAAGAGATAATGGAAACTCAGATGATTCATTTCACAACCCAAAAATATTCATATAAAAATGTCTACAATACTGTAATTTATGGGGCACCTGGGTGGATCAGTTGGTTAAGCATACAACTTCGGCTCAGGTCATGATCTCGCAGTTCGGGAGTTTGAGCCCCATGTCAGGCTCTGTGCTGACAGATCAGAGCCTGGAGCCTGCTTCAGATTCTGTGTCTCCCACTCTCTATTCCCTTCCCCCATTCACGCTCTGTCTCTCTGTGTCTCAAAAATAAACGTTAAAAAAATTAAAATAAATAAAAATAATAGAATACTACAATACAAAATATTAAGAAAATACAAAATAGAAAGAAAAATAAACAGGGGCGCCTGGATGGCTCAGTTGGTTAACCATCTGACTTCAGCTCAGGTCATAATCTCATGGATCGTGGGTTCAAGCCCTGAGTCGGGCTCTGTGCTGAAAGCTCAGAGCCTAAAGCCTGCTTCGAAATCTGTGTGTCCCTCACTCTCTCTGCCCTCCCCCACTCGTGGTCTGTCTCTCTCTCAAAAATAAACTTTAAAAAAAAGAAAGAGAAATAAACAAATTAACCTGTACTTACCTCAGAAAATCTTTGTAGCTGGTGTGAGAGAGACAAGGGAGAGGAGGGTTATTGTATAGGATGACTTTCACTGTCACTAATGGAATCACTATCTACTGGTGCAATGGAATCTTTTTCTTTTCATGCAACTTTAATAAGGAACCTATCCAATGACACTTGGTTTTGCCTCCTTTTGAGGATTTCATGGAAATGTGACATGCATTGTTGGAAACATTCATTGCTCACACTGCTATAGCCTTATTTTGGTGGTGCTTTTCTACAAAATTTTGAGCTTCCCACATTTTCCCCATATCTCCCTAATCTCATTTGAAGTTAGGGATTCTTCCACCTTTTTCTCCTCCTCTGCATATGAGATGCAGACATAGACTTCTCATAAAATCTTGCAATTTCAGGCACTCATGTAGCTCATTCATACTTCTCAATGATTGCCTTCTTGACTTTGACTGCAATCATCTCCTTTTTACCACCTTCCTTTTCAACCTTTTTCTACATAGGGGCCACTGTATATCTCACATGGATGTTGACTACAGTACAGTACTAATAAATTCTTGTCATATACTGTATTTAATGTAGCTGACAATAAGGCAGCAGAGGAAATAGTCTCTATCTGTAGGCAGTCTGACCTAGAATGAAGCAAAGCATTCCTAAGCTTACTCTTGTATAGGAAGCAAATATCCACAGGGGCTTTGAAGTGACCAAAAAAACCCCACAAAACACTAGTGGCAGGTGTGGGCACCTTCCAACATTCTGAAAAATCACTGATTTCTGCCAAACACTGCAGCCTGAGACTGAGCAATCAAGCATGGAAGGTGATCACCAACAATCCCACAGTGAGAGAGAGAGAGAGAGAGAGAGAGAGAGAGAGAGAGAGAGAGAGAAAGAAGAACCATTGGCTCACTTGTGATCATCTGATGTTTGCCATCACATACTACTCATATTACAAGATATTACTCATTTATCAAGTTAAAATTTATTAGAAATCTTTGCTTGTCTTGTGGAATATTCACAGAACAAGTTATTCGCAATCCAAGATTTTACTGTAATAGGAAAAATATAAACAATTTTATGTCAAAATATTAGAATACTTAGATAAATGGATAAATTCTTTGAAAAACACAACTTCTTCAAACTGGCACAAGATAAAAAAACTAAAGCTCAAAAAGTTGAAAATAAAACTACCTTACAATCCATCATACCTAAAAGTATACCTTACAATCCATCATACCTAAATACCTAGAAGTGTGTTTACCCAAAGAATGAAAAAATACTAATTCAGAGGGATACATGCACCCTGGTGTTTATAGCAGAATTATCTACAATAGCCAAATTATGGAAACAGCCCATGTCCATCGATTGATGAATGGATAAAGAAAATGTAATACACACACACACACACACACACACACACACACACACACACAATGGATTATTATTCAGCCACTAAAAAAATGAAATCTTGCCATTTGCAATGACATGCTTGGAGTCTCAGAATATTAGAAGAATGTTTACTCTACCACTCCTATTCAATATTTTATGGGAGGTCCTAGTCATCATAATAATGGAGATAAAGAAATAAAAGGCATAAAGAAAAAAAAAGGAGCAAAATTCTCTCTATTTAAAGAGGACATGATTGGTATTTGGAAGATGGCGGCATAGGAGAACCCTGGGTTCACCGCACATCCTGCTGATCACGTAGATTCCACCTACACCTGCCTAAATAACCCAGAAAACCACCAGAAGACTAGCAGAACGGAGTGTCTGGAGCCAAGCGCAGATGAGAGGCCCATGGAAGAGGGTAGGAAGGGCGGAGAGGCAGTGCAGTCCATACTGGTGGGAGGGAGCCGGGGCGGAGGGGTGGCCCGCCGGCCAAGCAGAGCCCCCAAGTCTGCCTGGCAAAAGCGGAGGGGCCGGATGGAGTGTGTTCTGGCAGCAAGCGGGACTTGACACCTGGAAGGTTATAAGCTAACAGCTCTGCTCGAGAACGGGAGGGCTGGAGGACAACAGGAGGGAGAGTTGTTGAGCCCCGGACGACAGAGCTCAGCTTGGCTGGGAACAAAGGTGCTCGCCAGCGCCATCTCCCTCACCCAACCCCCAGCCAAAATCCCAAAAGGAACCAGTTCCTGCCAGGGAACTTGCTTGCACGCGCAAACACCCAAAGCTGTGCTTCTGCGGTTCTGTCCCTCCGGCGAGTCTGACTCCCTCCCGGTGCCACAGGGCCCCTCCCGAAGTGGATCTCCGAAGGAAAAGTGAGCTGAGCCTGCCCCTCCCATCCCCATGCACCTTGCCTATCAACCCCAGCTAATACACCAGATCCCCAGCACCACAAGCCTGGCAGTGTGCAAGTAGCCCAGACGGGCCACGCCACCCCACAGTGAATCCAGCCCCTAGGAGAAGGGAAGAGAAGGCAAACACCTGTATGACTGTGGCCCCAGCGGTGGGCTGGGGACAGACATCAGGTCTGACTGTGGCCCCACCCACCAACACAAGTTATTCAAGACAGCACAAGGGAAGTGCCCCGCAGTCCTGCACCACTCCAGGGACTATCCAAAATGACGAAATGGAAGAAATCCCCTCAGAAAAACGTCCAGGAAATAACAACAGCTAACGAACTGATCAAAAATGATTTAAACAATGTAACAGAAAGTGAATTTATAATAATAGCCATAAAATTAATCGCTGGGCTTGAAAACAGTATAAAGGACAGCAGAGAATCTATTGTTACAGAGATCAAGGGACTAAGGAACAGCCAGGAGGAGCTAAAAAATGCTATCAGTGAGCTGCAAAATAAAATGGACACAACCATGGCTCGGATTGAAGAGGCAGAGGAGAGAATAGGTGAACTAGAAGATAAAATTATGGAAAAAGAAGAAGCTGAGAAAAAGATTAAAAAAATCCAGGAGTATGAGGGGAAAATTAGAGAACTAAGTGATGCACTAAAGAGAAATAATATACACAGAATTGGTATTCCAGAGGAGGAAGAGAGAGGGAAAGGTGCTGAAGGGGTACTTGAAGAAATCATAGCTGAGAACTTCCCTGAACTGGGGAAGGAAAAAGGCATTGAAATCCAAGAGGCACAGAGAACTCCCTTCAGACATAACTTAAATCGATCTTCTGCACGACATATCATAGTGAAACTGGCAAAATACAAGGATAAAGAGAAAATTCTGAAAGCAGCAAGGGGTAAACATGCCCTCACATATAAAGGGAGACCTATAAGACTCGTGACTGATCTCTCTTTTGAAACTTGGCAGGCCAGAAAGAATTGGCACGAGATTTTCAGTGTGCTAGACAGAAAAAATATGCAGCTGAGAATCCTTTACCCAGCAAGTCTGTCATTTAGAATAGAAGGAGAGATAAAGGTCTTCCCAAACAAACAAAAACTGAAGGAATTTGTCACCACTAAACCAGCCCTACAAGAGATCCTAAGGGGGACTCTGTGAGACAAAGTACCAGAGACATCACTACAAGCATAAAACATACAGACATCACAATGACTCTAAACCTGTATCTTTCTATAATAACACTGAATGTAAATGGATTAAATGCGCCAACCAAAAGACATAGGGTATCAGAATGGATAAAAAAACAAGACCCATCTATTTGCTGTCTACAAGAGACTCATTTTAGACCTGAGGACACCTTTAGATTGAGAGTGAGGGGATGGAGAACTATTTACCATGCTACTGGAAGCCAAAAGAAAGCTGGAGTAGCCATACTTATATCAGACAAACTAGACTTTAAATTAAAGGCTGTAACAAGAGATGAAGAAGGGCATTATATAATAATCACAGGGTCTATCCATCAGGAAGAGCTAACAATTATAAATGTCTATGCACCGAATACAGGAGCCCCCAAATATATAAAACAATTACTCACAAACATAAGCAGCCTTATTGATAAGAATGTGGTCATTGCAGGGGACTTTAATACTCCACTTACAGAAATGGATAGATCATCTAGACACACGGTCAATAAAGAAACAAGGGCCCTGAATGACACATTGGATCAGATGGACTTGACAGATATATTTAGAACTCCACATCCCAAAGCCACAGAATATACTTTCTTCTCGAGTGCACATGGAACATTCTCCAAGACAGATCACATACTGGGTCACAAAACAGCCCTTTATAAGTATACAAGAATTGAAATCATACCATGCATACTTTCAGACCACAATGCTATGAACCTTGAAATCAACCACAGGAAAAAGTCTGGAAAACCTCCAAAAGCATGGAGGTTAAAGAACACCCTGCTAAAGAATGAGTGGGTCAACCAGGCAATTAGAGAAGAAATTTAAAAATATATGGAAACAAATGAAAATGAAAATACAACAATCCAAACGCTTTGGGATGCAGCAAAGGCAGTCCTGAGAGGAAAATACATTGCAACCCAGGCCTATCTCAAGAAACAAGAAAAATCCCAAATACAAAATCTAACAGCACACCTAAAGGAAATAGAAGCAAAACAGCAAAGACAGCCTAAATCCAGCAGAAGAACAGAAATAATAAAGATCAGAGCAGAAATAAACAATATAGAATCTAAAAAAACTATAGAGCAGATCAATGAAACCAAGAGTTGGTTTTTTGAAAAAATAAACAAAACTGATAAACCTCTAGCCAGGCTTCTCAAAAAGAAAAGGGAGATGACTCAAATGGATAAAATCATGAATTAAAATGGAATTATTACAACCAATCCCTCAGAGATACAAGCAATTATCAGGGAATACTATGAAAAACTATATGCCAACAAACTGGACAACCTGGAAGAAATGGACAAATTCCTAAAGACCCACATGCTTCCAAAACTCAATCAGGAGGAAACAGAAAGCTTGAAAAGACCCATAACCAGCGAAGAAATTGAATCAGTCATGAAAAATCTCCCAACAAATAAGAGTCCAGGACCAGATGGCTTCCCAGGGGAGTTCTACCAGATGTTTAAAGTAGAAATAATACGTATCCTTCTCAAGCTATTCCAAAAAATAGAAAGGGAAGGAAAACTTCCAGACTCATTCTATGAAGCCAGTATTACTTTGATTCCTAAACCAGACAGAGACCCAGTAAAAAAAAGAGAACTACAGGCCAATATCCCTGATGAATATGGATGCAAAAATTCTCAATAAGATACTAACAAATCGAATTCAACAGCATATAAAAAGAATTATTCACCATGATCAAGTGGGATTCATTCCTGGGATGCAGGGCTGGTTCAACATTTGCAAATCAATCAATGTGGTACATCACATTAATAAAAGAAAAGATAAGAACCATATGATCTGTCAATCGATGCAGAAAAGGCCTTTGACAAAATTCAGCAACCTTTCTTAACAAAAACACTTGAGAAAGTCGGGATAGAAGGAACATACTTAAAGATCATAAAAGCCATTTATGAAAAGCCCACAGCTAACATCATCCTCAATGGGGAAAAGCTGAGAGCTTTTTCCCTCAGATCAGGAACATGACAGGGATGTCCACTCTCACTGCTGTTGTTTAACTTAGTGTTGGAAGTTCTAGCGTCAGCAATCAGACAACAAAAGGAAATCAAAGGCATCAAAATTGGCAAAGACGAAGTTAAGTTTTCACTTTTTGCACATGACATGATATTATACATGGAAAATCTGATAGACTCCACCAAAAGTCTGCTAGAACTGATACATGAATTTAGCAAAGTTGCAGGATACATAATCAATGTACAGAAATCAGTTGCATTCTTATACACTAATAATGAAGCAACAGAAAGACAAATAAAGAAACTGATCCTATTCACAATTGCACCAAGAAGCATAAAACACCTAGGAATAAAACTAACCAAAGATGTACAAGATCTGTATGCTGAAAACTATAGAAAGCTTATGACGGAAATTGAAGAAGATATAAAGAAATAGAAAAACATTCCATGCTCATGGACTGGAAGAATAAATATTGTTAAAATGTCAATACTACCCAAAGCTATCTACACATTCAATGCAATCCCAATCAAAATTGCACCAGCATTCTTCTCGAAACTAGAACAAGCAATCCTAAAATTTGTATGGAACCACAAAAGGCCCCGAATAGCCAAAGTAGTTTTGAAGAAGAAGACCAAAGCGGGAGGCATCACAATCCCAGACTTTAGCCTCTACTACAAAGCTGTAATCATCAAGACAGCATGGTATTGGCACAAAAACAGACACATAGACCAATGGAATAGAATAGAAACCCCAGAACTAGACCCACAAACGTATGGCCAATTAATCTTTGACAAATCAGGAAAGAATATCCAATGGAAAAAAGACAGCCTCTTTAACAAATGGTGCTGGGAGAACTGGACAGCAACATGCAGAAGATTGAAACTAGACCACTTTCTCACACCATTCACAAAAATAAACTCAAAATGGATAAAGGACCTGAATGTGAGACAGGAAACCATCAAAACCCTAGAGGAGAAAGCAGGAAAAGACCTCTCTGACCTCAGCCGTAGCAATTTCTTACTTGACACATCCCCAAAGGCAAGGGAATTAAAAGCAAAAATGAACTACTGGGACCTTATGAAGATAAAAAGCTTCTGCACAGCAAAGGAAACAACCAACAAAACTAAAAGGCAACCAATGGAATGGGAAAAGATATTTGCAAATGACATATCGGACAAAGGGCTAGTATCCAAAATGTATAAAGAACTCACCAAACTCCACACCTGAAAAACAAAACAAATGGACAGAAGAAATTAATAGACACTTTTCCAAAGAAGACATCCAGATGGCCAACAGACACATGAAAAGATGCTCAACGTCGCTCCTCATCAGGGAAATACAAATCAAAACCACACTCAGATATCACCTCATGCCAGTCAGAGTGGCCAAAATGAACAAATCAGGAGACTATAGATGCTGGAGAGGATGTGGAGAAATGGGAACCCTCTTGCACTGTTGGTGGGAATGCAAATTGGTGCAGCCACTCTGGAAAACAGTGTGGAGGTTCCTCAAAAAATTAAAAATAGACCTACCCTATGACCCAGCAATAGCACTGCTAGGAATTTACCCAAGGGATACAGGAGTACTGATGCATAGGGCCACTTGTACCCCATTGTTTATAGCAGCTCTCTCATCAATAGCCAAATTATGGAAAGAGCCTAAATGTCCATCAACTGATGAATGGATAAAGAAATTGTGGTTTATATACACAATGGAGTACTATGTGGCAATGAGAAAGAATGAAATATGGCCCTTTGTAGCAACGTGGATGGAACTGGAGAGTGTGATGCTAAGTGAAATAAGCCATACAGAGAAAGACAGATACCATATGGTTTCACTCTTATGTGGATCCTGAGAAACTTAACAGAAACCCATGGGGGAGGGGAAAGAAAAAAAAAAGAAGTTAGAGTGGAAGAGAGCCAAAGCATAAGAGAGTCTTAAAAGCTGAGAACAAACAGGGTTGATGGGGGGTGGGAGGGAGGGGAGGGTGGGTGATGGGTATTGAGGAGGGCACCTTTTGGGATGAGCACTGGGTGTTGTATGGAAACCAATTTGACAATAAACTTCATATATTGGAAAAAAAATAAAATAAAGAGGACATTATTGTTTATATGGAGAATTCTAAGGAATCCATAAAATAGTGGTAACTAAACTAATAGGTTAACTAAGTAAGGTTGCAGTATAAAGGGTTATTATACATATATACATACTTAGAAAATAAAATAAAAAGTAGGCTCCTATTACAATATTATAAAAATTATAAATTACTAAGAAATACATTTTAACTTGGTGTAGAAGACCTGTATTCTGAATACGTACAGCATTGCTATGAGACATTAAAGGAAATCTGAATATAAAAAAATAAACTATTTTCACAGATTGAAACATTCAATATCATTAGAATGTTAATTCTTCACAAATTTATATGTTCAATGCAATTCCAATCAAAATATTGTGATCCTGGGTAGAAATTTACAAGCTGATTCTGAAATTTAACCAAAAATGTAAAAAACCTAGAATATCCAAAGCAATTTTTGACAAAAAAAAGATTGAAGGACTTACTGTCTGATTTCAATGCTAATTTTAAAGCTGTCCTAGTTGATACAATTTTATATGGAAATAAAACTATACAAGTAGTTCTGTGGAAGACAGAGCACAGCAATAGGATCACACATGAAAAAACTGATTTTTAACAAAGACTTGAAAGCATTCCAATGAAGAAAGAAAGTCTTTTCAATACATTATGCGTGAGAAACTATATAGCTATTATAAAAAAATAATAAACCTCATCATACATAATAATCAATTCAAGACTAATCATAGACCTAAAACTTAAACTTCTAAGAGAGAACAAAATTATCTTCAAGAATTGTGATTAGGTAATGGTGCTTAGAAAGGACATAGAGAGCAATACCATTTTTAAAATGATATATTAGACCATCAAAATGAAAATTTCTATTCATGAAAAGATACCATCAATAAAATGAATAGGTAGACCAAAAACTGAGAGAGAATATTTGTAAAATGATATCTGAAAAAGGACAAGTAAACAAAGTAAATATAAAAAGCTACTCCAATACAATTAGAAAAAAACAAGTCTCTCAATGAAAAATGGGCAGAGCCAATTGGCCTTTACACTAAGTAAAATGGGAATCTACTGAAGTTTTTGAGCAGAGTAGCCCTACATAAACTTATAACTCTGGATGCTCATCTGAGATAAGACTGTAAGATGCATGGGTAAAAGCAGAGAAATTGGTTAGATTTCTTTTGCATTAATATGTATGAAACAGTGGTTTGCATTAGGATGGTAAAAAACATTGAATTGTGAATATATTTTGATAGTAGTGCTATCATTTTTTGATGACTAATCATATTTTTTGCCTGAGTAACTGAAAAACTGGAGTCACCATTTTCTAAAATAGAGATGACACAGGAGAAACAAAATTAGAGATTGATAGTAATAAAGAAGCTCAGGGTTGGCCATAATAAATTTGAAATGCTTAACAAACACACAGAAATGTCAAGTAGGAAGCTGGATATACAACATGATGAATTTGACAGTTTATAACTGAAGAACTAGCTTTAGTTTTCCCTGGCACAAAACTTTGTTTTGAAAAAAAAGAGAGATAGAGAGTTTCTACTCCTCTCTCTTAAGCTAGACCAACCTCCCTTCAGAGATGATCTGATTTTATCCAAGACAAATCCAGAACAGCTAGCTCTGTCCTTGAAAAAAAAAATTATGAAACACCCAGCACAGTGCTCAATATATAGATTGAATGAGTTGAGCAGAATACCAAGACTAAAGAATCCTCCTAGTCCTACTCCCACACCTGAAGATGAGTCAGCAGAACAAAGAACAAGAATAGGAGGTACAAGAAAAGAAACCAAGAAAAAAGATGGAGAGAGAAAAAATGGGGGAAGACGAGAAATATTTAGGTCAAGACAAGTGATAAATGCATATCTAGAGCTTGGGAAAGGAAAAAGAAAGAATTTAGAAGGGAAGAAAAGAGAAGTGGAAGTCAATCCATAATGTTTTATACCCATTACAACTATCTATGTTATTAAAAATGGATGAATTTAAGACTTTCCAAAAGAAACTGGAGTTTCTTCCCCTTCATTCATTATCTCAAAGTTTACCATTAGACTAGACTCCAAGATTTATGCTGATTTTTGTGCATTACCAATATAAAATAATAGCTTCAACAAACCTAATACAGAAAATCCAAAGATTCTTCTCTCATTTTATTATGAAACAAAGGAGATGGGATTCTTCACTATTTTTCAGAAATGACCAACATATTTCCCTTAGTCTTTGAAAAATAATTCAATTCTTTTTCATTTTGAAAAAGAATCACTGGGGATAGTACTCTGGTTAATTCTCTCATTCACTTGTTACCTGATGACATACCGAGGCAATTAATATTCTCTGTTGAAGATATACAGTGAATCAGAGACTTCTCTAGAGACTCTATTAAAAGTTTGATGCTTAGGGACCGGGACTTGGGAAATTTATGTAAATTGTAAACATGTATCTGTAATTCACATGCAACATTCAGAGGACATTATTAGGGAATCAATAGGGATTTTGATGACACTGGTGTCATCAAATAAGAAAACATAATTTTCATTTTATATAATATTGATATTATAAGTGTGCTTACATTATATCGATAAAACCTAAAAGTCAATGTTGGCAATTAAGGACAGATATTTTTTCTCTGCTCTGGTCCTAAAGCCAAACTGACTGCACATCTCCCCACCTCTCACTTGCTATTAAGCTGAGGTTAACTCATTAGCACAAGATGCTAATGGCAATGACTGCTCTCTGAAATTTCTTGTAACCCATCTTTCTGCTCATTCAGCACCAATTCTTTTTCCCTCTAACTACATTCTCCATCCCATACCTTTGGGAATTCCTCAGATTTGGTAGTTCCGGGTCCTAGATACTCCAAAGAAATTGTCTCCTTTTCCTAATCTTAATTCAAAATTGGCCCCAGATTACAGTAATAGAAATATGCATCAGGAGTTCATTAGCACATTGGCTCTTGAAAAATGTGAATGTTAGGGGAACTGAGCCCCCACATAGTCAAAAATGCACATTTATCTATTGACTTCCCTGAAACTAAACTACTAATAGCCTACTGTTGACTAAAAGTCTTACTGATATACTAACATATTTTGTATGTTACATGTATTATATACTGTATTCTTACAATAAAGCTAGATAAAACGGTATTAAAATCATAAGAGAAAATGTGTTTGCAGTGCTCTAATGTAGTTATAAAATAATCCACATATAAATGAACCTATGCTGTTCAAATCCATGTTGTTCAGGGGTCAACTATATTTCCATCCCCACCCCCTGCCCAATCTCCTTGAACTATTCATATAGAAGAAATTGGATACTGGCCGAAATGAAGGGAGCAGTATACTCAATTATTAATGATGGCAAAATAGAGTGATAAAGTTCATAAACTCTAAATTTGGACCCTGGGTTCTAAAGTTTGGCCTTACCACTTACTAGCCATAGAGCCATGACTAAGTCACAAACTCTGTGCCTCTGTTCCCTCATTTGTAAATCAGGGGAAACTCGTGAAAATGATATCTTTGGCTGTAGAGATTAGCTGTAAAGATTTATAAGAGTAATTATTGTATTTAACACAGAATCTGGCACATAGAAAGAACCTAACAAATGATACTTAGAATATTATAATAGTCTCGGCAAAATTGAAGTCATAGAATTAGGTGTATGCGTCTATTTCAGATCAAAGAACAGGATCACAACAAATGTACTTGACCTTGTGGAATCTTTCATTACATGTATACATTGAATGTTCTGGTCATTTTCCAATGTGAATGAATAGGTTCTTTCACAGCATTCTAGAATGTCAGGGGACTATTTTTTATTTAGATGGCATTTTGCTCAATTAGTAGACAAATTTATTCTTTTTTCTATCCCAGCTTTATTGATATATAACTGATATATAGCATCATGTAAATTTAAGGTATAAAATGTAATTATGTAACATTTGTGTACATTTCAGAGTGATGCACAGTGAGTCCAGTTAACATCCATCACCATGTATACTTACAATCTTTTTTTCTCATGGTGAGAACTTGCAAATCCACTCTCCTAGTTACTTTCAAATATGCAATATAGTATTATTAATTATAGTCACCATGCTATATATTACATCTCCATGATTAATTCATTTTATAACTGGAAATTTTTACCTTTTGATTGCATTCACTCATTTTGTCCAACTCCTCACCCAAGTTAACCACCAATCTGTTCTCTTTATCAATGAGTTTGGGTTTTGTTGTTTTGTTTTAGATTTCACATATCAGTGAGATCGTATCAGTTTTTTCTGTATGACTTATTTCACTTAGCATAATGTCTTCAAGCTCCAAACATGTTATTGCAGATGGCAGAAGTTCCTTTATTTTAGGCTAAATAATACTCCATTGCGTGTGTGTGTGTGTGTGCGCGCACGTGTGTGTGTGTGTGTGTGTATCACATTTTCTTTAATGGCTTTAGTGTTTTCTATAGTAGCGATACCAACTTAGATTTTTTTCAATAGTGCAATTTCTCCACATCTTCACCAATACTTGTTGTCTCATCTTTTCTATAATTGCCATTCTAACAGGTATTAGGCGATAACTCATTGAGGTTTTGATCTACATTTCCCTGATGCATTTCATTTGCAACATCCCTGATGTTGAATACCTTTTGTACATCTTGGCCATTTCTACATCTTCTTTGGAAAATGTGACTATTCAAGTCTTCTGTCCATTTTTAAATCAGATTATTTGTTTTTGCTATTAAGTTGTAGGAGTTCCTCATATACTTTGGATATTAACATCATCAGACATATAGTTAGCAAATATTTTCTCCTATTCCACAGATTTCCTTTAATTTTGTTGATTATTTCTTTTACTGAGAAGTTGTTAGTTTGATGTAGTCTCAGTTACTTTACTTTTGTTGTTTGTGCTTTTGCTGCCATCCAAAAAAATCATTGTCAATACCAATGTCAAGAAACTTTTTCTTTGTGTATTCTTCTAGGACTTTTGCAGTTTCAGGTCTTACATTTAAATCTTTAATCCATGGCACAAAAACAGACACATAGACCAATGGAATAGAATAGAAACCCCAGAACTAGACCCCCAAACATATGGCCAACTAATCTTTGACAAAGCAGGAAAGAATATCCAATGGAAAAAAGACAGCCTCTTTAACAAATGGTGCTGGGAGAACTGGACAGCAACATGCAGAAGATTGAAACTAGACCACTTTCTCACACCATTCACAAAAATAAACTCAAAATGGATAAAGGACCTGAATGTGAGACAGGAAACCATCAAAACCCTAGAGGAGAAAGCAGGAAAAGACCTCTCTGACCTCAGCCGTAGCAATTTCTTACTTGACACATCCCCAAAGGCAAGGGAATTAAAAGCAAAAATGAACTACTGGGACCTTATGAAGATAAAAAGCTTCTGCACAGCAAAGGAAACAACCAACAAAACTAAAAGGCAACCAACAGAATGGGAAAAGATATTTGCAAATGACATATCGGACAAAGGGCTAGTATCCAAAATCTATAAAGAGCTCACCAAACTCCACACCCGAAAAACAAATAACCCAGTGAAGAAATGGGCAGAAAACATGAATAGACACTTCTCTAAAGAAGACATCCAGATGGCCAACAGGCACATGAAAAGAGGCTCAACGTCGCTCCTCATCAGGGAAATACAAATCAAAACCACACTCAGATATCACCTCATGCCAGTCAGAGTGGCCAAAATGAACAAATCAGGAGACTACAGATGCTGGAGAGGATGTGGAGAAATGGGAACCCTCTTGCACTGTTGGTGGGAATGCAAATTGGTGCAGCCACTCTGGAAAACAGTGTGGAGGTTCCTCAAAAAATTAAAGATAGACCTACCCTATGACCCAGCAATAGCACTGCTAGGAATTTACCCAAGGGATACAGGAGTACTGATGCAATGTACCCCATTGTTTATAGCAGCTCTCTCAACAATAGCCAAATTATGGAAAGAGCCTAAATGTCCATCAACTGATGAATGGATAAAGAAATTGTGGTTTATATACACAATGGAGTACTATGTGGCAATGAGAAAGAATGAAATATGGCCCTTTGTGGCAACGTGGATGGAACTGGAGAGTGTTATGCTAAGTGAAATAAGCCATACAGAGAAAGACAGATACCATATGGTTTCACTCTTATGTGGATCCTGAGAAACTTAACAGAAACCCATGGGGGAGGGGAAGGAAAAAATAAAAGAGGTTAGAGTTGGAGAGAGCCAAAGCATAAGAGACTCTTAAAAACTGAGAACAAACAGGGTTGATGGGGGGTGGGAGGGAGGGGAGGGTGGGTGATGGGTATTGAGGAGGGCACCTTTTGGGATGAGCACTGGGTGTTGTATGGAAACCAATTTGACAATAAACTTCATATATTGAAAAATAAATCTTTAATCCATTTTGAATTAATTTTTCTAAGTGGTCTAAGACTGGTTCCAACTGCATTCTTTTGAATGTGCATATCCAGTTTCCCCAACGCCATTTATTCAAGAGACTAACCTTTGCCCATTCAGCATTCTTGGCTCCTCTGTCAAATATATGCCTATATATGTGTGGGTTTATTGCTGGGCTCTTCACTCTGTTGCAATGACCCACATTTTTTATGCCATTACCATACTGTTTTGATCTTTATAGCTTTGAGTATAACTTAAAACTAGTGTGAGGTATTCAGCTTTGCTCTTCTGTCTCAAGACTTCCCTTGTCATTTAGGGTCTTTTGTGGTTTCATATGAATTTTGGATTTTTTTTCCTATGTTGGTAAAAATGTCATTAAAATTTTGATAGGGATTGCATTATTTTAGATACTATGGATACTTTAACAATATTTATTCTTATTATCAATTAACATGGAATATCTTTTCATGTATTTGTGTCTTCTTCAATTTATATCATCATGTCTTGTCGTTTTCAGTATACAGATCTTTCACCTTCATGATTAAATTATTCCTAAGTACTTTACTGGTTTTGATTCTATTGTAAATGGTATTGCTTTCTTTATTTCTCTTTCAGATGTTCCTTGTGAGTGTATAGAAATACAACTGATTGGGGTGCCTGGGTGGCGCAGTCGGTTAAGCGTCCGACTTCAGCCAGGTCACGATCTCGCGGTCCGTGAGTTCGAGCCCCGCGTCGGGCTCTGGGCTGATGGCTCGGAGCCTGGAGCCTGTTTCTGATTCTGTGTCTCCCTCTCTCTCTCCCCCTCCCCCGTTCATGCTCTGTCTCTCTCTGTCCCCAAAATAAATAAACGTTGAAAAAAAAAAAAAATTAAAAAAAAAAAAAAAAAAAAAAAAAAGAAATACAACTGATTTTTGTATTTTGATTTTGTATCCTGTGGCTTCACTGATTTTGATTAATTCTAACAGTTTTTTAGTGGAGTCTTTATCGAGTTTTCTATATAATAACATCATGTGGTTTGCAATTTTACTTCTTCCTTTCCTATTTGGATGCCTTTTATTTCTTTTTCTTGCCTGACTGCTCTGGCTAGGACTTCCAGTATTATGTTGAATAAAAATGGTTAGTGTGAGTACACTTGTCTTGTTCCTAATCTTAGAAGAATAGGTTTCAACCTTTTACCATTGAGTACTGTGTTTGCTGTGTTTGTCATATATGGTCTTTACAGGTCCATACTTATTTTTTGAGGAGTTTTTAACATTTGGGGCCCCTGGGTGGCTCAGCTGATTAAGCATCTGACTCTTGGTTTTGGCTCAGGTAATGATCTCATGGTTTCGTGAATTCAAGCCCTGCATGAGGCTCTGTGCTTACAGCATGGGGCCTGCTTGGAATTCTCTCTCCCCCTCTCTCTCTGTCCCTCCCCTATTCGTGTTATCTCTTTCGCTCTCAAAAATGAATAAACTTTTAAAAAAAAGAATTTTTATGATGAAATGTTTAATTTTGTCAAATGATTTTTCTGGATCTATTGAGGTCATAATATAGTATTTTTCTTCATTCTATTGATGTGCTATATTGCATTTATTGATTTGTGTATGTTGAAATCATCCTTGTAGCTCAAGGATAAATCCACTTGATTATGGTGTATGATCCTTACACTGTGCTGTTGAATTTGATTTGCTAGCATTTTATTGAGGACTTAATGCACATCATCTACATTCAGGGATATTGGCCTGTAGTTTTCTTTTCTTTTAGTGTTTGGTATCATGGTAATCCAGCCTTATAAAATGAGTTTGGGAGTGTTCTTTCTTCTTCAGTTTCTTTGGAAGAGTTTGAGAAGGATCACCCTTAATTCTTAAACGTTTGGTATAATTCACCAGTGAAGCCATTTAATCCCGGGCTTTTCTTTGTTGGCAGGTTTTTCATTACTGATTCAATCTCCTTACTAGCAATTATTCTGTTCAGATTTTCTATTTCTTCATGATTTAGTTTAGGTAGGTTGCAAGTTTCTAGGAATTTATTCACTTGTTCTTGATTATCCAATGTCCTGGCCTATAATCATTCATAAGTAGTTCCATGAATACAACTGTAATGTCCCCTGTGTTTAGAATTTTTTAGTTTTTGTTCTTCTTTTCTTGATTAATGTACCTAAAATATGTTAATTTTGTATATGCTTAAAAAACAGCTCCTAGTTTCATTGATTTGTTTTCTATTGTCTCTTCAGTTTCTATTTCATTTATTTCTTCTCTAAACTATTATTTCCTTCTTTCTATTTACCTTGGGTTTAGTATGTTCTTTTCTAATTCTCTTAGGTATAGTGATAGAGTGTTCACCTGAGATTCTTTTTTTCCTCACTGTATGCATTTATACTTATAGACATTCACCATAGGACTGCTTTTGCTGCATCCCACGAGTTGTTCAATGTGTGCTTCCATTTTTATTTGTCTTTTTAAAATTTCTCTTTTATTTTTTGATCTACTGGTTGCTCAGGAGCCTGTTGTTTAATTTCCATGTATTTGTGAATGTTCCTACTTTCTTCCTGTTATTGATTTCTGGTTTTGTACCATGTGGTTAGAAAAGATACTTGATATATTTCTATCTTCTTGAATTTGTTGAGATGTGTTTTGTAGTCTAACATATAATTTAAATCCTAAATCCTAAAATAGTCTATATGCACTTGGGAAGAATGTGTATTCTGCTGCTACTGGATGGAATGTTCTGTGTATAACTGTCAGGTCTATTTGGTCTATAGTGTTGCTCAAATCCACTGTTTCCTTATTGACTCTCTTTCTGGATAATCTGTCCATTGTTGAGAGTGGGGGTATTAAACTCCCTAACTATTATTGTATTGCTATCTATTTCTCCTTTTACTTCTGTTAGGATTTGCTTTATATATTTAGGTGCTATGATGTTGGGTACATAAATATTTACAATTGTTTTATCTTCTTGATACATTTACACTTTTATTATTATATAATGACCTTCTTTGTCTCTTGTGACCATTTTTAGCTTACATTCTATTTTATCTAAGTATAGCTACCCCTAATTGCTTTTGTTTACCATTTGTTAAGAATATTATTTTCCATCTCTTCACTTTCAGTTTATGTGTGTCCTTAAAACTTAAGTGAGCCTCTTATAAGCAGCATGTTGTTGGGTCTTATTTTTTATTCATTAAACTCTTCTTGGGGCGCCTGGTGACTCAGTCAGTTAAGCGTCCGACTTCAGCTCAGGTCATGATCTCATGGTTTGTGAGTTCAAGCCCCACGTCAGGCTCTGTGCTGTCAGCTTGGAGCCTGGAACCCGCTTCAGATTCTGTGTCTCTCTCTGCCCCTTCCCTGCTCATTCTCTGTCTCTCTCTCTCTCAAATAAATAAACATAAAAAAATTTAAACTCTTCTATGTCTTTTGTTTAGAGAATTCAAGCCATTTACATTTAAAGTAATTATTGGTTGTTAAGGTTTACTACTGTTATTTGTTAATTGTTTTCTGACTGTAAATCCTTTGTTTCATGCTTCCTCCCTTGGCTGACTTCTTTTGTAATTTGATGACTTTTTGTGATAACATGTTCTGACTCCTTTATTTTTTTTTATTTTATTTTATTTTATTAAAAAAAATTTTTTTTTCAACGTTTATTTATTTTTGGGAGAGAGACAGAGCATGAACGGGGGAGGGGCAGAGAGAGAGGGAAACACAGAATCGGAAACAGGCTCCAGGCTCTGAGCCATCAGCCCAGAGCCTGACGCGGGGCTCGAACTCCCGGACCGCGAGATCGTGACCTGGCTGAAGTCGGACGCTTAACCGACTGCGCCACCCAGGCGCCCCATCCTTTATTATAATCATCTGGGGTTTGTGGTTTAACATATAATCTATCCTAAAATGACCTATATGAATTTGGGAAGAATGTGTATTCTGTTGCTATTGGATCGAAAGTTCTTTATATAACTGTCAGGTCTATTTGGTCTATAGTTCAGTGGTTTCCTTGAGACGTACATAAAATATCTTAAAGTTACCCTATTTTAAGCTAATAACAAGTTTGGGTGAGGCCAGTGGCTATGCTTTGAAGCAGTAGTTAGGGTGGGGGCACCACAGTCTAAATTCTGTGGTAGGGTTGGCCTGTAGGCTGAGCTCTGTGCTCAAGAGGGCTCATTGGGTGGGCTCCCTAGTTGGGCACCTGGCTTATAGGATAGGGCAAGGCTACTAGCTGGGCTCTTCATTTACCTCTGATCAGGCAGGGTCCCATGCTGTGTTCCCTGGCAGGGTAGTGCCACTCATTGTATTGTTCAACTGGTATGCGGACAAATAAATTGTGGTATAGCCATATGATGACATACTATTGTAACCTGTCAGAATCCAATCAGGGTAAAGGAAACATAGTGATCTGAACAGGGAGATTTTATGTCACTAACTGGTAACAGGAAGTTAGCCTCTAACAGGGAATAAAAGAGAAGCTAAAGAATATCCTAGAGCTGAGGGACAGTTCCTAAGCAAGGAACAAACTTGGAAAGGTAAGGAGGCCTCCTCTTCAAGGCTGTGATTTAGGCCTCTCTGGAAAGTGTATAACTTCTACATACTGGGAAATGAAGAAGTTTGCTGGGTTATGCAAACTACAGCTGGTCACAGCCAGTGAGTGTGGCTACTGGGCAAGGAATTATAGGCTGCGACCAGTGAGTAGGAGCCCTCCTTCCAAAGTGCCTGTAGTTCAGAAGACCATAATTTGGTTTCCCCAGGAAATCATGGGCCAGTGTTAGCAAGAAAAGTTGCTAGAAAGTGAGTGCTCTTGTATGTCCCATGTGCATTCCAATTGAAAATATGCCGTAGGAACAAAAGAGGAAGCTTATCATAACCCATAAGAAAAGTCCATTTCTCCTAAAGTGTCCCTTAAGGGACTTCTACTGATGAAGCTTAAAATTGTGCAAGCTTGGAAAGGATCAATGTTTACCAATTCCAGCTCCAGTATCATAAAGCAGAGAAATTAATGCTGGATTTGGAACTGGGAGGCTAATCCCTCCCTTTCACCATTCAGCTTCCATATGCACCATACTATATACCTGAACTTCTATAAAGCAACAACATAACTCTAAATTCCTACCTGACAAGATTCAACTATCCTTGAAACAACTGAAAAAGTTTTCACCATTTTCTCAAAATGAGGAGATGTACTATCGCAACAGCTATTGTACCTGTTGCTAGTTCTATTAATAATCCCTCACAGTCCCACTGAATATTCTTATGCTTAAAGAATAAATTATAAAGTTATTTTCAAACAGCTTTTATGTAAATTATTAACAAATAGAAGAAAATATTTAGCATATACAAATAGACATACATAATGTGAGACAGAAAATATACAAAGCTGCTATATTCTTCATTTCTGTAATTGGTCATGTGGCTATAGTTTATATCTATGGCATTTTTCCTTCAGTATACACTCCATCTTTCCATTGCCATCAATCAGAACATCAGCTTGTTCTGGTTCTTTTCATGGTGAAGTAATGCAAACCTTAATTCCCAAAGTGTCTGGGTCCTTGATAGTCATGCATTTGTTTGGTTGCTCTGGTATTCCATTAAAATTTACTACAGGGATGGAGGTGCTGTGAGAAGCCACAGAGAATCACTTGTGTTACCAAATAGCTACCTTTGTCCCTATGTAAAGTAGCAATCCAATTTTCCCTGGTAATTAGGACCATTTACACAAGTCTTACTCATGAAGAACCCAAAATGGACAATAGCAGTCTCATTTTCCAGTTCAATAGAATAATTGTTTTTTTCACCAGTGGAAGGAGTCCCTCTTGGAGAACAAACCCTTCAAAACATCAAAACCTAGTTGCCAGAATAGGAATCCAAAAACCCGTGAGTAGATTATTTGGTAAACATATAGTCTGGCTATGGGGAAGCCACTCCATATAACAGGATCTAATTCAAGGTATATATTGAATCCTGAAGACAGAATACCATGCTTTTGACCTTTTGTCTCCAATTTATTATGTAATTAAGTATTCAGAAAGTCACTTTTTATTTCAAGTAGGCCAACCACAACCAGGAGATGGAGTATGACAAGTCATCCATATAGTAATGAGCCCATGGCTTTATTTTCTTTGCAATAAAATGAGTTCCTTAATCATAAGCAATCATGTACAGAATGCTATTATGGTGGATAAAGCATTTTATGATACCACAGATGGTGGTTCTGTCAGAAATATAATGGGCAGGAAAGGTAAATCCATATCCAGAACATGTGTCTGTTCTAGTGAGGATGAATCCCTGTTCCCTCAATGATGGGAGAGGTCCAGTGTAGTAGTATCCAGGAAATTATGCCAAATCAAGGGCTCAGCATTGTCTATATTTTAACTGGAATAGGCACTCAACAGTAGTATTACATCAGTGTTCATAAGAGAAAGTCTATGTTGTTGAGTCAATAAAACCACAATCCCTGCCACTATAGAAAAATGGCCACTTTGCTCCTGATCACATTAAGGAAGCAGGGAGTGGCTGGAAAAAGAGGCTAACTAATATCCACAGAGTTTGCAATTTTCCATTGTAGCTGACCCAATTTATATTCCCACCAATAAGGTACAAGTGTTTCCTTTTCTCTACATCCTCACCAACACTTGCTATTTCTAATCTTTTTTATAACAGCCATCCCAACAGGTGTGAAGTAACAACTCTTTGTGGTTCTGATTTACATTTCCCTTATGATTTGCAATAATGCACATCTTTTCATGTGCCTGTTGGTTACTTGTATTGTCTTTTTAAAAAATGTCTACTCAGATCCTGTGCCCACTTGTTAATCAGATTATTTTTTGGTGGTGAATTATATTAGTTGTTTTTGTAATTTGAATATTAACTCCTTATCAGATACATGATTTGCAAATGCCTTCTCATGTTTAGTAGATTGCCTTTTTATTTTTTCAATGGTTCCCTTCACCTTTTAGAAGCCATTTGTTTATTTTCACTTTTGTTGCCATTGACTTTGAAAGCAGTTCCAAAAAATTATCATCAAGATTGATGTCAAGGAACTTATCACCTATGTCTTCTTCCAGCAGTTTTATGGATTCAGGTCATACATTCAAGTCTTTAAGCCAGTTGTATTTGATTTTCATGTATGGTATAAGATAGTGGTCCAGTTTTATTCTTTTGCATGTGGCTGTCCAGTTTTCTCCAAAAGAAAAAACAGGAAGAAATAACAGCCAGGGGTCTAATCAATACAGATATAAGAAAGATGGAAGTAAAAAGTACATGGAATCAAATGAAATTGAAAATATGACAGTCCAAACTATTTGGTATTCACCAAAGGGCAGCCCTAGAGGGAAGTATATTGCAATATAGGTCCACACCAAAAAGCAAGAAAAGTCTTAAATACATACCTAAACTTACACCTACAGGAACTAAAAAAAGAAACAGCAAATAAAGTCTAAACTCAGCAGAATAAGGGCAATAATAAATATTACAGCAGAAATAAATGATACAGAAACAAACAAAAAACGATAGAACAGATAAAGAAACTAAGAGATGGTTCTTTGAAAGAATTAATAAAGGTGATAAACTCTTAGCCAAACTTATAAAGAGAAAAGAGAAAGGACAGAAATAAATAAAATAACAAACTAAAGAGGAGAGATCACAACCACCACAGAAATACAAACAATTATAAGAAAATATGAGGAAAATTTATATGCCAACAAACTGACAAATCTGGAAGAAGTGGACATATTCCTAGAAACATACAAGCAAAACTCAAACAGGAAAAACTAGAAAATTTGAACAGACTCATGACTAGCAAAGAAACTGAAACAGTAATCGCAAATCTTCCAACAAAGAAAAGCCTAGGGCCAGATGGCTCCCCAGGGGAATTCTACCAGATATTTAAAGAAGAGTTAATATCTATTCTTCTCAAACCAGTCCAAAAAGTAGAAATGGAAAGAAAACTTCCAAATTCATTCTATGAGGCCAGCATTACCTTGATTCCAAAACCAGACAAGACCCCACTATAAAGAAGAATTATAGGCCAATATCGTTGATGAACATGGATGCAAAAATTCTCAAAAAGACACTAGAAAATCAAATTCAACAGTACATTAAGATAACTATTCACCATGATCCAGTGGGATTTATTCCTGGGCTATGTTGGTTCAACATTTGCAAAGCAATGTGATACACCACATTAATAAAAGAAAGGATAAGAACCACACGATCCTCTCAATAGATACAGAAAAAGCATTTGACAAAATGCAGCATTCATTCTTGATCAAAACCCTCAACAAAGTAGCTTTAGAGGAAACACACCTCAACATCATAAAGGCCATTTAAGAAAGACTCACAGCTAATGTCATCCTCAATGGGGAAAAACTGAGAGCTTTCCCTCTAAGGTCAGGAACACAGCAGGGATGTCCACTCTTACCACTGTTGTTCAACATAGTGTTGGAAGTCCTAGCCTCAGCAATCAGACAACAAAAAGAAAGAAAAGGCATCCAAATTGCCAAGGAAGAAGTCAAACTTTGACTATTTACACATGACATGATATTCTACATAGAAAACCCAGAAGATTACACCAAAAAATTACTGGAACTGATACATAAATCCAGCAAAGTTGCAGGATATAAAATCAATGTGCAGAAGTCTGCTGCATTCCTATATGCCAGTAACAAATCAGCTGAAAAAGAAATAAAGGAGTCAATTCCATTTTCAATTGCATCATGAACAGCTAGATACCTAGGAATAAACTTAAAATTTTTTTAATGTTTATTTATTTCTGAGACAGAGAGAGACACAGCATGAGTGGGGGAGGGGCAGAGAGAGAGGGAGACACAGAATCAGAAGCAGGCTCCAGGCTCTGAGCTGTCAGCACAGAGCCCGACGTGGGGCTTGAACTCACAAACTGTGAGATCATGACCTGAGCCAAAGTCAGTCGCTCAACTGACTGAGCCACCCAGGCACCCCATACCTAGGAATAAACTTAACCACAGAGGTGAAAGATCTTTATGTGGAAAACTATAGAAGCTTATGAAAGAAATAGAAGACACAAAGAAATGGAAAAACATTCCATACTCATGGATTGGAAGAACAACTATTGTAAATATGTCTATACTCCCCAAAGCAATTAACACATTGAATATAATTCCTATCAAAATAATACCAGCATTTTTCACAGAGCTGGAACAAACAATCCTAAAATTTGTATGGAACCACAAATGATCCTGAATCGCCAAGGTAATGTTGAAAAGAAAACCAAAGCTAGTGGGGAGGGGAGTATCACCATTCAGGACTTTAAGCTATATTACAAAGCTGTAATAATCAAGACAGTATGGTATTGGCACAAAAACAGACACACAGATCAATGGAACAGAATAGAGAACCCAGAAATTAACCCACAAATGTATTGCCAACTAAACTTCAAAAAAGCAGGAAAAAGCATCTAGTGAAAAAAAAAAGACAGCTTCTTCAGCAAATGGTGCTTGGAAAAGTGGACAGCAACATACAGAAGAATGAAACTGGACCACTTTCTTACATTATACACACACAAAAAAATCAAAATGGATGAATGACCTGTATGTGATATAGGAAACCATCAAAATCCTAGATGAGAAGACAGGCAGCAACCTCTTTGATCTTGGCAGCAGCAACTTCTTACCAGAAATATGTCTGGAGGTAAGAAAAATAAAAGAAAAAATGGGGACTTCATCAAGATAAATAAATAAATAAATAAATAAATACTTCTGTACAAGGAAACAATCAACAAAACTAAAAGGCAACCAATGGAGTGGGAGAAGATATTTGCAAATGACATATCTGATAAAGGGTTTGTATCCAAAATCTATAAATAACTTCTCAAATTCAACACCCCCAAAACAAACAGTCCAGTGAAGAAATGGGCAGAAGACATGAATAGACACTTTTCCAAAGAAGACATCCAGAAGGCTAACAGACACATGAAAAGATATTCAACATCACTCATTGTCAGAGCAATACAAATCAAAACCACAATGAGATACCACCTTACACCTGTCAGAATGGCTAAAATTAACAACTGAGGAAACAACAGATGTTACTGAAGATGGGAAGGTTGCACTTCTGGTGGGAATGCAAACTGGTGCAACCACTCTGGAGAACAGTATGGAGATTTCTCAAAAAATGAAAAATGGAACTACACTACGACTCAGCAATTGCACTACTAGGTATTTACCCAAAGGATACAAAAGGCTGATTTGAAGGGGCACATGCACCCCAATGTTTATAGCAGTGCTATCAACAATAGCCAAATTACAGAAAGATCCCAAGTGTCCATCAACGGATGAATAAAGAAGATGTGGTGTGTGTGTGTGTATATATATATATATATATATAATATATATATAATTTAGATATATATAATATATATATCTATATTATATATATCATATATATTATATATAAAACAGAATACCACTCAGTGAACAAAAATAATGAAATCTTGCTACCTGCAACAATGTGGATGGAATTAGAATGTATTATGCAAAGCAAAAGAAGTCAAAGAAAGATAAGTATATGATTTCACTCACATGCGGAATTTAAGAAACACAACAGATGAACATGGTAAGGGAAGAAACAAAATAAGATAAAAACAGAGGGAGGCAAACCATAAGACTCTTAAATACAGAGAACAAACTGAGGGTTAGTGGAGGGGAGGTGGATGGGGGGATGGGCTAAATGGTTGATGGGCATTAAGGAGGACAGTTTTCAGGATGAGCACTAGGTGTTATATGTAAGTGATGAATCCCTGGGTTCCACTCCTGAAATAAATACTACAATGTATGTTAACTAACTTGAATTTAAATAAATAACTTTTTTAAAAAATTATTCACCATAATCAAGTGGAATTAATTCCTGGGCTGCAAGGTTGGTTCAAAATTCACAGATCAATCAATGTGATATACCACATTAATAAAAGAAAGGACAAAAACCATATGATCTTCTCAATAGATGCACAAAAAACATTTGACAAAACATTGTATCCATTCTTTATCAAAATCCTCAACAAAGTAAGGATAGATGGAATATACCTTAACATCATAAAGGCCATATATGACAGACCCACAGCTAACATCATCCTTAATGGGAAAAAACCAAGAACTCTTCCTCTACAGACAGGAACAAGACAGGGATGTTCACTCTCACCATTGTTATTTAACATAGTACTAGATGTCCTAACCTCAGCAATCAGACAACAAAAAGAAATAAAAAGCATCCAAATCAGCAAGGAAGAAGTCAAGCTTTCACTATTTGCACATGACATGATACTTTATGTAGAAAATCCGAAGACTCCACAAAAAAAATAGTACTACTATTTCATGAATTCAGCAAAATTTCAGGATATAAAATCAACATACAGAAATTTGTTAAATTTCTTTTGTTTTTAAGTAGGCTCCATGCCCAGTGTGGAGCCAATGTGGGGCTTGAACTCACGAACATGAAATCAAAATCTGAGCTAAGATCAAGGGTCAGACACTGAACTGACTGAACCATCCAGCACCCCAGAAATCTGTTGCAATTCTATACAACAACAATGAAGCAGCAGAAAAAGAAATCAAAGAATCAGTCTCATTTACAATTGTACCCAAAACCGTAAGATACCTAGGAATAAATCTAATCAAAGAAATAAAAGATCTGTACTCCGAAAACTATAGAACACTTATGAAAGACATTGAAGAGGCCACAAAAAAATGGAAAAGCATTCTATGCTCATTGATTAGAAGAACAAACATTGTTAAAATATCTATACCTCCCAAAGCAATCTATATATTTAATGCAACCCCCATCAGAATATCACCAGCATTTTTCAAAGAGCTAGAACAGACAATCCTAATATTTGTATAGAACCACAAAAGACCCCAAAGCAATCCTGAAAAAGAAAATCAGAACTGGAGGCACAATGATTTTGGATTTCAAGTTATATTACAAAGTTATAGTCATCAAGATAATATGATACTGACACCAAAATAGATGCATAAATCAATGGAAAAGAATAGAGAATCCAGAAATGGACACACAACTATATGGTCAACTAATTTTTGACAAAGCAGGAAAGAATATCCAATGGAAAAAAAAACAGTCTCTTAAAAAAATGCTACTGGGAAAACTGGACAGCAACAGGTAGAAGAATGAAACCAGACCACTTTCTTATACCATACACAAAAATAAATTCAAAATGGATAAAAGACCTAACTGTGAGATAAGAAAATATGAAAATCCTAGAAGAGAACACAGGCAGCAACCTCTTTGACATAAGGCAGAGCAACTTCTTACTATACATGCCATTGGAGGCGAGGGAAACAAAAGCAAACATGAAGTATTGGGACTTCATCAAGATAAAAAGCTTCTGCACAGTGAAGGAAACAATCAACAAAACTAAAAGGCAGCCTATGGAATGGGAGGAAATATTTCCAAATGACATACTGGATAAAGGGTTAGTATCCAAAATCTATAAATAACGTCTCAAACTCAACACCCCATAAACAACATCCCCAAAACGGTGAAGAAATGGACAGAAGACATGAATAGACATTTTTCCAAAGAAGACATACAGATTGCTAACAGGCACATTAAAAGATGCTCAACATCACTCATCATCAGGGAAATATAAATGGAAAGCACAATTAGATACCACTTCACACTTGTCAGAATGGCTACAATTAACAACACAAGGAATAAAATGTTGGCAAGGATGCAGAGAAAGGGGAATCCTCTTGCACTGTTGGGAATGCAAACTGATGCAGCCACTCTGTAGAAGAGTATGGAGGTTCTTCAAAGAGTCCAAAATAGAACTACCCTACAATTCAGCCATTGCACTACTAGGTATTTACTCACAGGGTACAAAAATACAGATTTGAAGAGGTACATGCACCCTGATGTTTATAGCAACATTATCAACAATAGCCAAATTATGGAAAGAGGCCAGGTGTCCACTGATTGATGAATGGATAAAGAAAACGTGGCATGCATATATATATATATATATATATATATATACACACACACACACACATATATATATGTATATATACATATACATATATATATGTCACATATATATACACACACACATACATACAAGGGAATTATTACTCAGCCAATGAAAAGAATGAAATCTTGCCATTTGCAACAACATGGATGGAGCTAGTCTATTAAGCAAAGCAAAGCACGTCAGTGAGAGAAAGACAAATACCATTATGATTTCAGTCAAATGTGGAATTTAACAAACTAAACAGATGAACATATGGGAAGGGAAAAAAAAGGGGGGGGGGACAAACCATAAGAGAACTCTTAACTATAGAGAACAAACTGAGGGTTGATGGAGGGAGGTGGGACGGGGGATGGGCTAAATGGGTGATGCCTATTAAGGAAGGTACTTGTTATGATGAGCACTGGGTTTTCTATGTAAGTGATGAATCACAAAATTCTACTTCTGAAACCAATATTACACTGTATGTTAACTAACTAGAATTTAAATAAATATTGGAAAAAAAATTTTATTAAGAAATAAAAATACAATTAGTAACATTAATAAAACTGAAAAATTCACAAATATGTGGAAATTAAACAACATATTACTGAATAACCAATGGGTCAAAGAAGAAATCAAATAAAAAATTTGAAAATTTCTTTAGAAAAACAAAAATGAAAATACAACATGCCACATCTTACAGGATGATGCAAAAGCAATTCTGAGAGAAAAGTTATAGTGAAAAAATGTACATTAAAAAAGAAATACCTCACATAAACTACCCAACATTAAATCTCAAGCATTTAGAAAAAGAAAAAAATTAATCCTAAAGTTAGGAAAATAAAGGAAATAATAAATATTACAGCAGAAATAAAAAAAAGAGACTAGAAAGACAATAGAAAAGATCAATAAAACTAAGAGTTTGTTTTTTGAAAGTTAAACAAAATTAAAAAATCAATCTATATTAACCAAGAAAAAGGGAGAGGACTTAAAGTTGTAAATGAAAGAGAAGACATTATGACTGACACCAGAAATATACAAAGGATCATAAGAGGCTATGAGGAATAATTACAAGCAAGTAAACTGGATAACACAGATTAATGGATAAATTCCTAGAAACATTAAACCTACCAAGGCTGGCTCATTAAGAAACAGAAAATCTGTTAAGAAACAGACCAATAATAAGTAAGAAGATTGAATTGATAATCAAAAACCTCCCAACAAAGAAAAGTCCAAGACTACTAGGTGGTTTCACTGGTGAATTCTACCAAAAACATTTAATGAAGAATTAATGTCAGTTCTCAAACTTCTCCCAAAAAGGAATACTTTCAAACTCATTTTTTAAGGTCAGCATTATCCTGATACCAAAATCAGATAATAACACTCAAATAAAAGAAAACTGGGGCACCTGGGTGGCTCAGTTGGTTGGGCGGTTGACTACAATTCAGGTCATGATCTCGTGGTCTGTGAGTTCAAGCCCCACATTGGGCTCTGTGCTGACAGCTCGGAGCCTAGAGCCTGCTTCCAATTCTCTCTCTGTCTCTCTCTCTCTGTCTCTCTCTCTCTCTGTCTGCCCTTCCCCTGCTTGCTCTCTCTCTCTCTCGCTCTCTCTCTCTCTTTCTCAAAAATAATAAAACATTAAAACAAAAAGAAAGAAAACCAGAAGACAATATCCCTAATGAATATAGATGCAAAATACACAGCAAAATTCTAGCAAACTGAATTCAACAGCACATTAAAAGTACCATACACCATGATCAAGGGACTTATCCCTTGGATACAAGGATGGTTCAACATACATAAATCCATTAATGTTATATGCCACATTAATAGAATGAAAGATAAAGATCATATTCAATATATTCAATAGATGCAGAAAAAGCATTTCAAAAAATTCAGTATTCTTTTATGATAAAAACTCTCAACACTTTGAATATAGAAGTAACATATCTCAACATAATAAAGGCCATATATGACAGGTTCACAGCTAACATCAGATGCCACAGTGAAGAGCTGAAATTTTTCCTCTAAAATCAGAAACAAAACAAAGGTGCCACTCTCCCCACTCTGTTCAGCACAGTATTAGAAATCCTTGCCAAAGTAATTAGGCATTAAAAAAAAAACATAAATAAAAGGTATTCAAATAGAAAAGGAGGAAGTAAAATTGTCCTTGTTTGTAGATAGAATAATCTGATATATGAAAAACTCTAAATCTACCAAAACAGAAGTAATCAAAAAATTAAGTAAGGTTGCAGGATAACAAAAATCAATATACAAGTATCAACTGCATTTCTATTCACTATCAAAATATCTGAAAGAGAAAGAAAATAAATACCATTTATAACAGCTTTGAAGACCAATAAAATACTTAAGAACAAACAACCAAAGAGGTGAAAAGTTTGTACACTGAAAACTATAAGGCATTGATAAAAGAAATTGGAAAATACGCAAATAAACAGAATAGCTCATGTTCATGGATTGCAAGAATTAATATTGTTAATATGTTCATACTACCTGAAGTCATCCATAGATTCAATACAATTCCTATAAAAATTCCAGGAGCATTTTTCACAAAATAAAAAGGAATCCTAAAATTTGGATGGAACCACAAGACTCCAACAGTGAAAGTAATCTTGGAAATAAGAATACAACTGGAGGCATCACACTTTCTGATTTCAAACTATAAATCTATAGTAATCAAAACAGTATAGAACTGGCATAAGAACAGACACATAAATCAATGAAACAGAACTGAGAGCCAGATATAAACCCACACATAAACTCAATTAATATTTGAAGAGAGCCAAGAATACTTAATAGGGGAAAAGATAATCTCTTCAATAAATAATGCTGGGAAAACTGGATGTTCACATGCAAAAGAATGAAATTCAATCCCTACCTTACACAACTCACAAAAACTGATTAAAGTATTAAAGACTTAAATGTAAGACCTGAAACCATAAAACTCATAGAAAACAACATAAGAAAAAGCTTCCTGATAGTGGTCTTGGCCAATGATCATTTGGATGTCATGCCAAAAAGCACAAACAACAAAAGCAAGAATAAACAAGCAGGACTACTTCAAACTAAAACTTCTGCATGGCAAAAGAAACAATCCACATGATGAAAAGGAAAAGTATGGAACAGAAGAAAAATATTTGCACTATAGTCCTACTCCTAATCACCATATTATACGGTTTTATGTTAAATAACATCAGATACAGATTTTTTTAAAAATCTCAAGTTTTTAAAAATCTCAACACTCAACAATGCCCTGCGTGCATTAAAAAAATGTTTACGTAGTATTAAGAGCAATAATTCTGTTTTCAATAGTTAGTATCATAAGGTACATTTCAGGTTGACTTTCACTATATTCTGATGCAAAATGCATATTTTGATGTTATTATCTGACCTTTCTATGTATGTAAAACAAATCTCCTGGTTACTTCATATTTTATTGATACGGTAATTTACCAGGACATATCTGAGACACCTACAGACTAGGATAGGTTTATTAGCTGTAATAGTTCTAGATAATGGAATGATCTCAACTAATTGCTGCCTTGGCAAGATTGGGTTAATATGATACCCAATGATAAGCTGCACACTTCAGTTAAAGCATAGCTACCAGTTAATTAAGGTACAAAGTGCATTCCAAATGTTTCATAATATCAGTCATTATCCAGTGGAAATAAACAAAGAGCAACCAAATAAAAAAATCCAAAGGCTATTTATCCAGAGCTCGCTGTAGCAAGGGTGTCAGCTGCCATCACTTTTGTTTTGGCAGAGACTCAAAGGCATATAAGGAGTGGGAAACTTTATAGTGGAAAAAAGGAAAGGCTTCAGTTTTGCCTTCATTGAAGACTACTGGCATGAGGAAGCTGTAGGTGGGCTAACTGGAAGTGAGGCATCCTATGTGATGGATCATGGGTATATATTGGGCACTCTGCCTTATTCTAAGTTAGAAACAGAGACAAAAATTAGAAAGCTAATTGTAATTAAGTCCTGGTCACTTGATGATTGTTACAGAAGTTATCGTTTAACTTCCTGGATTGTTACTAGAGGCAGCAGTCTGACTTCCTACAAGTCTGACTTATAACAGGCTGGCTTTCTGGATTTATTGAAAATATAGGAAATAAGTCATACAAAGAAAGACAGATACCATATGTTTTCACTCTTATGTGGATCCTGAGAAACTTAACAGAAGACCATGGGGGGAGGGGAAGGGAAAAACAAGTTAGAGAGGGAGAGAGCCAAATCATAAGAGACTCTTAAAAACTGAGAATAAACTGAGGGTTGATGGGGAGTGGGAGGGAGGGGAAAATGGGTGATGGGCACTGAGGAGGGCACCTGTTGGGATGAGCACTGGGTGTTGTATGGAAACCAATTTGACAATAAATTTCATATATATATATATACATACATACATACATACATATAGGATCAGTTTCTGATACAGGTTGCTGAAGACTGTGGGTAGGAGTTCTACTTTTATCTATTGTATATTCATTGTATATTCAGCCTCTTAGTCTTCATAATTCTTTCTGTTCAGTACTAATATCCATGTGCTTAAAATGTTACTTCTAACCATTTACAGGAGCTAACATTCAGTTGCTAATATTGCATCAACATGATGCTGAAGCTCTCTTGATGAATTTGATTGCTCTTGTAGCTGAGAGTGACCAAAAGGAGGGAATTATAATGAGGAAATAATACAGTCTTCATTTAACTGAGGAGGTGGGGCGAAGGCAACCCAAAGCCCCAAGGAGCCATTAACCATAGATGCTCATGCCATATATACTTTTTAGGTCAGATCACAAAATTTTTCAGAAAAAACCAATCATGTTAATCAGTCTATCTCAGAACAGACTGATCTCCCTGATATTAACTGGACAACTAGCTTGCTCAAGGAGAAATTTAAGTTTCATAGTTCACATAGCTTTTTTTTTCTTTTGTAAATCTTGCCTTGCCTTTGTTCAGTGAAAATCTATAAATGATTGATTTTCCTTTACAGATGAACAAATTTTAGTGATTCTCTGAAAGGGCACTGGGCCAACTAGTTATGTGTGAGTCATGGTATGTGAGATATATTGAGAAACAAGATGGAATTCTGTACTTGCAAGTATTGGTAGTGACTTCCATGCTTGTTTCTTTGTTTTCAGCCTTCATGATATACAGTAGTTTACGTGTGCTCAGATAAATGACTTCACAGATTATCTTATCTTAATTTTAACTCAACTTTTCTATGAAATGTTCAAGTGACCTAAATATATTTCTGCAAATAAATGTTCAAAATTAATGGTATTATCTACATATAGCTAAGAAGAAGAGGAGGAAAAGGAAGAAAATGGTCAAACTGACATTTCCCTTAAATTCCTTATAAGCACTTTATCAGTTTTGGAGGTAAAACTAATAATTCTAATGTCATCTGAAAAAGGTGTAAAGAATATGTGACAATTATCAAGAACTTCTTCAGATATCTGAGTTTTTATCTACTATCATTAATAGTGAAACTCAACCTGAAATGTGCTTTGTGATATCAGCTATTGAAAACAGAACTATTGCTCTTATTAATATACAAACATTTTTTAAAATGCACTGAGGGCATGAAAAACTTGAGATTTTTTACAAGTCTGTATTTAATATCATTTAACATAAAACAATATAATATGGTGATTAGCAGTAGGACCCTGGGCTCTAGAGTCAAACTTACTGGGTTCAAATCTTACAAATATTGTGACTTATACAGTATAGAACCTGGGGTGGTTACTTGACCTTACTTCGTGTCTGTGTGTCTTAGTTTCCTCATCTATAGAATTGGAATCATAATATAACTTACTTCACAGGAATGTTATAAATTTTATGAGTGAGAAGAGTGCCTAAAGCAAAGCAGCTGATCAGCGATTGCCAACTATCACTATGCAATGCTCATTCCATTACTTTATAAATTTAATCAAATGATAAAAGTTAAGAAGCCCTTATTGAGGTTACTTACTTAAAAGTAAAAATGAGGGGTGCCTGGGTGGCTCAGGTCATGATCTTGTCGTCTGTGAGTTCGAGCCCCATGTCAGGCTCTGTGCTGACAGCTTGGAGCCTGGAGCCTGCTTCAGATTGTTTCTCTCTCTCTCTCTCTCTCTCCCTCTCTCCCTCTCTCCCTCTCTCTCTCTCTCCCCCTCCCTTGCTCATGCCCTGTCTCTCTCTGTCTCAAAAATTTAAAAAAACATTAAAAAAAATTTTTTTTTCAACGTTTTTATTTATTTTTGGGACAGAGAGAGACAGAGCATGAACGGGGGAAGGGCAGAGAGAGAGGGAGACACAGAATCGGAAACAGGCTCCAGGCTCCGAACCATCAGCCCAGAGCCTGACGCGGGGCTCGAACTCACGGACAGCGAGATCGTGACCTGGCTGAAGTCGGACGCTGAACCGACTGCGCCACCCAGGCGCCCCTAAAAAAATTTTTTAAGTAAAAATGAAAAGTCATACAGATAGTTCTCACTTAACAATAGTTTGACTTGTAATATTTCAAATTTAGGAAGGTATAAAAGTGATACACAGTCAGTAGGACCTGCACATCAAGTTTTGGATTTTGTTCTTTTTCCAGGCTAGGGATATGAGGTGGAATACACTCTCCTAATGCTGACCAGAACAATGAGCTGCAGCACCCAGCCAGTCATGCACTCAGGGTGCTAAAGAACCAATACATTAACAACCATTCTGTACACATGCAACCATTCTGGTTTTCATCTTCAATACAGTATTCAATAAATTCCATGAGATATTCAACACTGTATTGTGAAATATTATAAAATAAACTGTTAGCCCAACCATAGGCTAATTCAAGTGTTCTGGTTACATTTATGGTGTGCTAGGCTAAGCTTTGATGCATCAGGTGTATTGATGCATTTTTGACTTAGGATATTTTCAAGTTATGATTTTTTTTCTCAACTTATAATGAGTTATCAGGATATAACCCCATTGAAAATTGAGTAAGATCTGCGTATCAGTGGTGAAATGCTTGTTTCTCTTTATGCAGTAAAAATTATCTGCACTGGTTTAAAAATTGGTGGAAATAGTAGAGAAAAACAATATAGCAACAAGTTAAAAAAAATACCTTTATAATTAAGAACTATTGCATGGTGAATAAATGAATTAGAATGTAAGAAATACCTCTCCATTCAAAAATCATTTTCATCAGAGGCCAGCTACTGCAGCACAGAAGCTGAAGCAAACAGCTCACAAAAAGATATAGGATGTCATTAATATGGTTAAATTTTATGAAAAGGATCTTTAATATATGAGATTCTATATGAAATCTTTTTATTGATATAATTAATATACAGTATTAGCTTCAGGTATACAATATAGTGATGCAATTATTTATATATTACTCAGTGCCCACCAGAGTAATCTTAATCCCCTTATCTCTATCACTCATCCCTCCACCTACTTCCCCTCTGGCAACCGCCAGTTTGTTCTCTATATTTAAGAGAATATTTTGTTTGTTTCTTAAATTCCACATATGAGAGAAACAATATATTTGACATTCTCTGACTTCTTTCACTTAGCATTATACCCTCTAGCTCTATCCACATTGTTGCAAATGGAAAGAGCTCATTCTTTTTATGCCTGAATAATATTCCATCGTGTGTGTGTGTGTGTGTGTGTGTATATATATACATACACACACATCTTCTTTGTACATTCATCTATGGATGGACACTTGGGTTGCTTCTGTTAATTATTATAAATAATGCTGCAAATAGGAGTGCATATGTTTTTATGAATTAGTGTTTTCATATTTTTTGTGTTTTTAAATTTTTTTTAATGTTTCAAGTTTTTACTTAAATTCTACTTAGTTAACATATATTGTAATAATAGTATCAGGAGTAGAATTTAGTGATTCATCACTTGCTTATATCACCCAGTGTTCATCGCAAGTGCCCTCCTTAATACCTATAACCCATTTAGCCTATCCCCCACCCACCTCCCTTTCAGCAACCCTTCATTTGTTCTCTATAGTTAAGTGTCTCTTATGGTTTGCATCCCTCTCTTTTCCCCCCTTCCCCTACGTTCATGTGTTTTGTTTCTTAAATTCCACATATGAGTGAAATCATATGGTATTTGGCTTTCTCTGATGGACTTATGTCGCTTAGCATAAAATTTGGATAGATACCCAGTAGTGGAATTACTGGATCATATGGTAATTCTATTTTTAATTTTTTGAGGAAACTCCATACTGTTTTCCACAGTGGTTGCACCAGTTTGCATTTCCACCAACAGTGCACAAGCGTTCCTTTTTCTCCACATCCTTGCCAATACTTGTTATTTCTTATATTTTTGATCTTTATGAACTCCTAAAATGAGACAAGTGACCATGTACAGTTGAGAGGTTCACTCAACTAAGTATTATCATGCTAATACTTAAAAGAGTTGCTGAATTTAAGATGAGTTATATATTTTTCTGCTAATAAAAGATAAGTGTTCTAAATGTGCTGCTCTATTATCTGGTAAGTCCCTATTCAACAAATGTTTTATAAGTCATTAACATCTTTATTTTGTCCTCTGATATCAATATGATAGTTAAGTAAAAAGCAACTGCTTTTCAAAAGGAAGAATTTTGAAAATATATTTGGGACGTTTCCGTATATCCTGATATGATTTTCTGGGCAAGTTATATGAATAACATACTAAAATTTTTCATGTCTACATATATTTGTTTTTAAATTTTTTTTTACATTTATTTATTTTTGAGAAACAGAGTGAGACAAAGTGTGAGTGGGGGAGGGGCAGAGAGAGAAGGAGACACAGAATCTGATGCAGGCTCCAGGCTCTGAGCAAGAGATCAGCACAGAGCCTGATGTGGGGCTCGAACCCACAAACTGTGAGATCATGACCTGAGCTGAAGTTGGACGCCCAACTGACTGAGCCACCCAGGCGCCCCTCATGTCTGCATATATTTTCTTAAAAACTTGGAAATAGGGGGTGGCTGGGTGGCTCAGTCGGTTAAGCGTCTGACTTCGGTTCAGGTCATGATCTCATGGTTCATGGGTTCAAGTCCCGTGTGGGGCTCTGTGCTGACAGCACGGAGCCTGGAGCCTGCTTCGGATTCTGTGTCTCCCTCTCTCTGTACCCCTCCTTCACTGTCAGTATCTCTCTTTCTCTCTCTCTCAAAAATAAATAAAAACATTAAAAAAAATTTAAAAACCTGGAAACAGAATTTTCTCACCTACATGAAAATATTCCAGAGAATTTCAGTGAGGTTTATATCATTTTAAAAATAAATAAAAATTAAGCACAGTCTCATTAGAGCAGCTGATTGCAAGGGAATATGGAAATTTACTAGCTAAATATTGGGAAAATCCTTTTAAAAAATTAGCACTTAGTTTTTAAAACAAAGTGTCATGATTTTGTAAATGTACTCAAGGATACACTATTTCAACAAATGTGTATTTGTAAGGAAAGGAAAATCTAATACAAAACATGCCATGGGGTCGGGGAAGGGGAAGAGATGTAGATACAAAAAATGTTATCACAGAACCCTGATAAGGCAATGAGTTTCAGAGTGTGGTCAATAATTCTATATAATATAGTTAATTAAGATAATAATTGACAAATGTGCTTTTGATTCGGTGATTAGGAGATGAGTCTGATCTTGGTGAGAGATTGGTGTGATCAAAATGGAGGGGGCAGAAGCAGAACCAGTTACAACCTGAAACTCCTACCTCCTCTTCCTATCCTAGCATGCATCCAGACTGGCTGGATGTCCTGGCTTACTCCCCATTCCTTAAATATGCCTATATTTTGAAACTTCCATGCTTTTACCTTTAATCATGATCCTCCTTCAGCCTAAAAAAACTTATAAAAATATTTTCTGCTTAGTGAAATCTAATTTATCCTTCAAGAATCACACGAAATGTCATTTCTTTGAAATGTCTTCCCCTAGTCTTATAAGTTATGTTCTTCTTTGTGTTCCCATAAAACTTGCTTATAGTTCGTTTTGATATTTAACTTGGTCTGAGCTGTTCTATATACATTTGTGTAAGTGATTTTACTCTCTAAGTTGGTAGCTACATTAGGATTATTTCTTATTTATCTATGAAGCTTGCTTCCCAACCCTCGCCTGACTGTGAGCTACTCTCGACTCAATGCTGACCCAATGACTTGTTTATTATAGTAATCACTCTATACATGTTGAATTTAATTTAATTGAAATTTCTGCAACCAACTTAAGAATCATTCTTTGAGTACCTATATTATCTGGAACTATAAGAGATGTGCAGTATGGAAAGTCAAAAAGAAAATCTCCCCTGAGAATAAACAATTTTCATATGAGAACAGCTGGACAAATATATAAGGGAAACTTGGCTAAGAGCTCTTTGTGTTATAAAGACAATAAGTATTTTTGCAGATCAGAAAATTGAAGATGTCTTCATGCAGAGAATCAGAACTCCTATAAAGACTGAATAAGACTTGGACAGAGTAGGAGGTCAAAGAGGGCATTTTAGCAAAGAAGTCAATTCTGAGTAAATATTCTAAGTCAGGATGTAGCTCCAGTGCATCAATGAATAGAAAATTCATAAGTATGTCTCTGAAGATAAGAGTCTTAGAGGTGTATGGTAGAAAATAAAGTCACAGGTGATATAAACCCAGTCTATGGAGTCCTTGGAAGACTGAGACAAAAGACAAAGATTTGGTTTAGAGAGTAATGAACAGCTAAAAACATTTCCAGTCCATAAGAGCATATGTACAATAGAAAAAGATGGATATGGAAAACTAGTCAAAAAGTTCTCTTATATGGGGTGCCTGGGTGGCTCAGTTGGTTAAATGTTCGACTCTTGATTTTGACTCAATTCATGATCTGACTGTCTTGAGATGGAGCCCCACATTAGGCTCCATGCAGTAGAGCCTGCTTAAGATTCTCTCCCTCCCTCTCTCTCTTCACTCCCCCACTCACACTCTCTCTTTCTCTCTCTCAAAAAAAAAAAAAAGTTCTCTTATGTTGCATAAGTGAAATAAAACAACACAATGTCTGAGTTTTTTCAGAGAATGAATCTACAGCATTTGGTCAGATTCATCAAAGGGAATGAAGAAGATTGCAACCCTGGTTGATCACATCACATTTTTGCCTCTTTTCCACAAATCCAAATCTCTCTCCCAATCTTGGTTTAACTCCTACTTTGTCTATTATGTGATCAGCATGAATTTCTTTTCTCTTCACTACGGTTTTCAAATAAAGAAGATTTGAGAGAAGGAGATCCTGTGAAAAATCTACATTACACTTAAGCTGACTTGAGTGATGTCCATTTCATTTAACTTCAGAATCCCAAAGGATATCCATCTTTAATTGATGCCTTTTGGTTTATCTGTGTTTTGGGAACCATGTCTCTCAGGTTAAGAGTCTTTGCAGAAATACCCTGATGCCAATGCAAAGGAAATCCCTTTAGAACCAATGTAAAACTTTAATTTTGCCCTAAGGCTAACATAATTATTGTCACCATCCTACTGGTAGAGTGTCACCTTATCTTCGTAATCTATTCCCAAATGTTTTAAAGAGCAAGGTTTTTATTCTTAATTTCTCTAATAACAAATATCACATGGCCAATCGGCTACTATAAAATGTTTGTCAGTGAACTCAAAATATGAGAACTGATTTCTAATGTATTTAAAATATTAAAATGCAGAAATATGCATTTCCCTAAAATATGTCAGCATTTTAATTTGTGATGCATGTTTATCTACTTAATAATTTTTTGGTTTGTCTCTTAATTGAAGATACTATGGAAAGCCATAATAAGACACAGTACAGTGGACCCTTCTGACCTATCCTGACTTCTAAAGTATCATTGTGTTACCAATAAATATACAGGTAAGGCTATAAATGACTCTGTAATATAATTCTGGGAGATAGAATAAAATTGATTTCTAATTCAGTAGCATAATTTACATTTTAAACTAGGAAGATAAAATGAATTTTCATTATTACTCTAATTCAGTATCTTCTCTATAAAATAGTGATTATCAAAAACTAAACCAGATTCCATGTAGTGATTTACCAGTAGATGTTGCTAAAATAATGATAAAAAGCTGCCTTTGAATATTTTTACTAAGTTTTTCCAAAACACTATAATTGTGAAATTTTTTTGCAGTGTTATAGACCTAAAACATAAAAGGCAACTTATTTTATTCATTTGATTATAACTCCTTAGTGATAAAATTCCAGAAAACCTTACCATACCAAGTGAGCAAATAGAAAAATAGTATAGTAAATTTAGTGTAGCAAAGGATAAGAACTAGAAAAAAAGGCTAACCAAGTATATATGTTTTTAAAACAATATACTTTGAACAACCTACAGGCTCTTCTCCAAAATTATCTATCTGAAAAATGATGAGGACAAAGACTTTCAGCAATCTTTGGAAGAAAAGAAAAATAATTTTAGCATTATTTAAAATGCATGTTTCTGATAATATCATGGTTGCTAAACTATAATAAGTATAAATTTAGTGATCATTGAATTTTAATAAATCTATAGTGGATTAAATCATGAGTTTATAAACACAAATAATCATATATGTAAAATCTTCATAGAATTCACAAAAACAACAACATTAGTTTTTACAGAAGTATAAAAGGATAAAAGATAGGTATTTATCATAAGGAATATAAACATTGTGAATGGAAACTTGATAACCAAATCTCATAATGTTAGACATGCACGTAAAACACTTAAAACTAGAAAGTACTAGGATAAATGGATAATTAAAAAATAGTAACTTCTTAGAGGAAAGTGTCATGCCAATATAGGAATAGAATCTAGAACATGTTGAAACAAACATAAAAACAGTATCAAAATTAACTTGTGAAGAAAAATTTTAAATGTCCTATATTCTTACCCAGTCTTAAAGGATGAATAGGTATTGCTTAAAATATCTCTTGGTAAGCTCATCTGTGAAGAAATACTAAGCTAGAGAAACCATTTTTAAGTTTGTATTTATTTTTTTAGAGAGAGAGTGAGTGCACACGAGCAGGCAGGGGAAGGGCAGAAAGAGAGGGAGACTCAGCGTGGAGAGTGACATGGGCTTGAACTCATGACAGTGAGATCATGATCTGAACTGAAATCAAAAGTCAGACACTTAACTGACTGAACCACCTAGGTGCTCCAAGAAGCCATTTTTAAAATCCACTGTGAGTCTGTGAGGTTTTACAAATAATACATTTAGACATTTAAAATATCTAAAGTAATTTATTTCCAACATCATATCAATTCCATAGTATCTAAAATATGTTTATTTTTTCTTTCCTTGGGGAAAAAGATACCATTAGAAAATGTCTTCTAATTTTAGAAATGTCAAATTATATATACTGTCTAGGAATCTGTACATTATCATTGGATAATTTATGCAGAAAAAGCCTTTATGTCCTGAGAGTTCACACTGGACATTTTTAAATGATCCCTGTGTACACAATCTGTGATACTTTTTTTTCTCACAGACTTAACCTAGTGTGTATGTGCTAGTTTGTAGGAAACAGTATAGGATGATTTAAAAAGAGTTTCTTTCCATTTTATATATATGTACCACATCTTCTTAATCCATTCATCACTTGATGGGCATTTGGGGTCTTTCCATAATTTGGCCATTGTTGACAGTGCTGCTATAAACATTAGGGTGCATGTGCCCCTTCAAATCAGCATTTTTGTATCCTTCAGATAAATTCCTAGTAGTGTAATTGCTGTGTCATAGGGTAGTTCTATTTTTAATTTTTTGAGGAACCTCCACACTGTTTTCCAGAGTGGCTGCACCAGTTTGCATTCCCACCAACAGTGTAATAGGTTCTCCCCTTTCTCCTACATCCTCGCCAACATCTGTTGTTTCCTGAGTTGTTAATTTGACAGATACTATATAATTTCACTCATATGTGGAATCTGAGAAACTTAACAGATGAACATAGGGGAAGGGAAGGAAAAATAAGATAAAAACAGAGAGGAAGGCAAACCATAAGAGAGTTAAATACAGAGAAAAAACTGAGGGTTGATGGAGGTAGGGGGATGGGGGAAATGGGTGATGGGCATTAAGGAGTACACTTTTTGGGATGAGCACTGGGTGTCATATGTAAGAGATAAATCCCTGGGTTCTATTCCTGAAGCCAAGACTATACTGTATGTTAACTAACTTGAGAATAAAAAATAATAAAATAAGATAAAATAAAATAAAATAAAATAAAATAGCTTCTTTCTTTTTGTATATGGGGAAATTAGAGGGAAGAATAAACACACTCTAATTTAGAATTTCATTTCTTTACTTCTATCTCAGCTGAAAAGCCAGGAATGGCTAAGGAAAATAACTCTTTGACAACTGAGTTTATCCTCATAGGATTTACAGATCATCCAGTGCTGAATATTCTCCTGTTTTTGGTGTTATTTGCCATCTATCTAATCACCATGGTGGGAAATCTTGGCCTGGTGGCATTGATTTCTATGGAGCATCGTCTTCACACACCAATGTACATCTTTCTGGGCAACTTGGCTCTAATGGATTCCTGTTGTTCCTGTGCCATCATCCCCAAGATGTTAGAGAACTTCTTTTCTGAGGGAAAAATGATTTCCCTTTATGAATGCATGGCACAATTTTATTTTCTCTGCCTTGCTGAAACTGCAGATTGCTTTCTTCTGGCAGCAATGGCTTATGATCGCTATGTGGCCATTTGCAGCCCACTACAGTACCATACCATGATGTCAAAGAAACTCTGCATTCAGATGACCGTAGGGACCTTCATAGCTAGTAACCTGCATTCCATGATCCATGTAGGGCTTCTGTTAAGGTTAACTTTCTGCAGGTCTAATCAAATTGACCACTTTTTTTGTGATATTCTTCCACTCTATAGACTCTCCTGTACTGACCCTTATATCAACGAACTAATGATCTATATTTTTTCAATGCCAATTCAAATCTTCACCATTGCCACTGTCTTGTTCTCTTATATTTGCATCCTTTTCACAATTTTTAAAATTACATCAAAAGAGGGGCGAGGTAAAGCCTTTTCTACCTGTGCATCCCACTTTCTATCTGTCTCAATATTCTACATTTGTCTTCTCATGTATATTAGACCATTTGAAGAAGGGGATAAAGACATACCAGTGGCAATTTTCTATACAATTGTAATTCCTTTATTAAATCCTTTTATTTATAGCTTAAGAAATAAGGAAGTGATAAATGGTCTTAAAAAATGTATGAAGAATTATAATATTGTTAAATAAACTTCATCTTCTATGGAAAACTGATTTTAATTCATTAAACTGTTTTATAGAAAAGGGACAAAGAGAAAGTTGTATTTATATGAACTACTAATCTCTAAATCATTAGACTGTGTTTGCTAAAAGATATATAAATGTAATTTCAAAGTTGTCTGGCATTATCTTACTGAAAATTCCACAATTACCAGAGTAAATCAGGAGAAAATCCAATAGTAACTTTCATTACCAATTGTTATTACTCTCACTGAATTGTGTCAGGCTATTGTTCCAAACCATAATAAATAAACATAACATCAAGTTTAAGTGTCTAAATGTATAGAACAGTCACCTTTATTCATCTTGTCTAGTTAATGGAGGACATTATATCTGATCCTATGTAGAATGTTTGAAATATTAAAAATTTCCTGGCAGGAGAATAAAATATGAATTGCTATTCAGAAAAATGACCTTGGAGATACATGTAGGTTAGTCTGGGGGAGAGAGAGGCTAGAAGCAAACTAATTGTAGTTGTGTATATTTAAAATAATGAAGTTTGATCTAGAAGAAGACTCCAAGAATGGGAAAAAATGGAATGAGAAGGAACACACATATAGTCACATATACATTTTGTAGAACAGTTAACGATGAGTTATAACAAGTTGGCTATAACAGATTAAGATCTACTTTAATTTTTAGTATAATTAAGGTTCTTTATTTTTTTAAAGAATAAATCATGTTATGTATTATGGAATATAGAATAGCAATTTACATCTCTCTGAGATGGAGATGTGCATATAAGAAGTTTGTTGGAGTGGAGGAGTGGCCAAGATGGCGGAACAGCATGGAAGTTTTTTTGTGTGTCTCTAGTTCCTGAGATGCAGCCAGATCAACACTAAACCATCTTGCATGCCTATAAAACTGATTTGAGGATTAACACAACAATCTGCACAACCTGAACCACAGAACACAGCAGGTACATGGGGCAGATAGGTAAACTAGGGGAGAGAAAAGCCGGGGAGGGCAGGGAGCTGTTTTTGCTTGTACAGAGAGGATGGAGACAGGGGGAGAGGGGGAAATATGGGGAAAAACACCCCCCAAAAGCAGCTGGAGAGAAAGTAGAAAAGTGGAAACAACCCCAGGGACTGAACTAAAAAGGGAGAAAGGAGAAAGGAGAGGGTTTAACTTCCATTAAGACTCTGTAAACAGGGGGAATGCAGAATGTGAAACTTCACAGCTCCATACTTGGCAGTGCTCTGGTGGGAGGGGCGAATCCCCAGGCGTAGAGTGAAGTCTGGGGGTCTTCAGGCCACACAGGGAGAGGCAGTTCCCTTGCTGGGAAGACATCTGGTAGAGGCTGTGTGTGCCACCCCCCCTGCCCCCACCACAGGCAAAGACCCCAGGGGACCCAGGAAAACAACCACATTTGCTGGTCATTAAGGGTGAAGCCTGGTGCCAGATGTGTGTTGTGATGTTCCATAATCCCTGAACACAACTGCGTTCACCTTTTCTGGGGCAGGCTGACACCCAGCCACAGTCTCTGGGCATCAGCAGTGGCATGGTCCCGTGAACATTCCTGGGTGCAGCAGGCACCTGGCCATTGCTCAGTGAGACCCTCCTACAGAGGGGTAGAGCAGGTCAAAGCCACAGTCCCTCAGAAGTAAGGGGTCAGGTGAATCTAAGATAAAACTCAGGAGGGAGGTGCTGCCTGGGGTTGGTTATGGACAGTGTAGGAGTGGGGAGTGGACAGAAGCCAGAGACAAGGGATGGGTGTGTGATTACTGATCAGGGAGAACAAAGTTCCAATACTAGAGACTGGATAGCTGGGTGACGCAGTTTTCACTGCTCCCACGCATGCACATACACACCTACAAGCGCCACAACAATCCACCCCAGTCAGCTAAGCAGCGCCATCTAGTGGAGAACAGAGATGTTATACTAAGCCCCACCCAACTGGGCCAACCTTGCTCTTTAGGAACACCACAAGTCTCTCCACCTGCTTAGTTTACAGACTATAAAGTGCTTCATAGTTGACTTCTAGGGGAAACCAATGTAATTTCAATCGTATTTCGGTCTGTTCACTGGTCCATCTATTCAATTTCTTTTTCTTTTCTTATTCTTCAATACAGAAAGAGAAAAAAAGTATTTTTATTTTCAATTTTTATTAAAATATTTTTCTTTAATTTTTTTCTACTATATTTTTTACTTTTCTGTAAATTTTTCAAATTCTATTTTATTTCAATCATTTCATTTTATTCTATTTCATTGTATTCATTTTTTCAAATTTTCAAACGTTTTCCTTTTTTTTCCTTTTCTTATATTTCCCTTTTTTCTAATCTATGAAGCTCCTTTCAACAACCAGACCAAAACACACCTAGGATCTAGCATCATTTATTTTATTTTTTGTGTGATTTGTTTTTAATTTTTTTTTACCTTATTAATTCCTTTTCTTCCTTCAAAATGATGAAATGAAAGAAACATCCCTAAAGAAAGAACAGGAAGAAATGACAGCAAAGGACTTAATCAATACAGATACAAGCAAGACGTCTGAACCAGAATTTAGAATCACAATAAAAAGAATAGTAGCTGGGGTTGAAAATACATTAGAATCCCTTTCTGTGGAGATAAAAGAAGTAAACGCTAGTCAGGATGAAATAAAAAATGCTATAACTGAGTTGCAATCTAGAATGGATGCCATGGTGGCAAGGATGAATGAGGCAGAACAGTGAGTCAGCAATATAGAGGGCAAACTTATGGAGAATAGTGAAGCAGAAAAAAAGAGGGAGACTAAGGCAAAAGAACGCAATTTAAGAATTAGAGACATCAGTGACTCATTAAAAAGGAAAAATATCAGAATCATAGGGGTACCAGAAGATGAAAAGAGAGAAAAAGGGTTAGTAGCATTATGTGTGCAAATCATAGTGGAAAACTTTCCTAACCTGGGGAAAGACAGAAACATCAAAATCCAGGAAGCACAGAAGACCCCTATTATATTCAACAAAAACCATCAACAAGGCATAGCATAGTCAAATTCACAAAATACTCAGGAAACAATCATGAAAGCAGCAAGGAGAAAAAAGTCCTTAACCTGCAAGGGAAAACAGATCAGGTTTGCAGACCTATCCACAGAAACTTGGCAGGCTGAAACAGAAAAATATGCAACCAAGAATTCTTGATCTAGTAAGGTTGTCTGTCATTCAAAATAGAAGGAGAGATAAAGTTTCCCAGACAAACAAAAATCAAAGGAGTTTGTGACCACTAAACCAGCTCTGCAAGAAATTTTAAGGGGGACTCTCTGAGGGGAGGAAAGATGGGAAGAAAAAAAAAAGACCAAAAGCAACAAAGACTGGAAAGGACCAGAGAACACCACCAGAAACTCCAACTCTACAGGCAACACAATGGCAATAAGTTCATATCTTTCAGTACTCACTCTAAATGACAATGGACTAAATGCTCCAATCAAAGACATAGGGTAACAGAATGGATAAGAAAACAAGATCCATCTATATGCTGTTTACAAGAGACTCACTTTACACCTAAAGACACCTTCAGATTGAAAGGGGATGGAGAACCACCTATCATGCTAATAGAATGATGGTTGCCAAAAGAAATATGAGGTAGCCATACTTATATCAGACAATCTAGACTTTAAAACAAAGACTGTAACAAGAGATGAAGGGCATTATATCATAATTAAGGAGTCTATCCACTAAGATCTAATAATTGTAAACATTAATGCTCCAAATGTGCTAACACCCAAATATATAAATCAATTAATCACAAACATAAAGAAACACATTGATAATAATACCATAATAGTAGGGGGCTTCAACACCTCACTTACAACAATGGACAGATCGTCTAAACAGCAAATCAACAAGGACACAATGGATTTGAATGACACACTGGACTGGATGGATTTAATGGATATATTCAGAACATTTCACCCTAAAGTAACAGAATACACATTCTTCTCAAGTGCACATGGAACGTTCTCCAGAACAGATCACATATTGGGACATAAATCATCCCTCAGAAGTACAAAAAGATTGAGATCATAACGTGCATATTTTCAGAACACAACGCTATGAAACTCGAAATCAACCATAAGAAAAAATGTGGAAAGATAACAAATACTTGGAGACTAAAGACCAATCTACTAAAGAATGAATGGGCTAACCAAAAAGTTAAAGAGGAAATTAAAAAGCACATGGAAGCCAATGAAAATGATAACACCACAGCCCAAAACCTCTGGGATACAGCAAAGGCAGTCAGAAGAGGGAAGTATATAGCAATCCAGGCCCTCCTAAAGAAGGAAGAAAGGTCTCAGATACACAATCTAAACTTACACCTTGAAGAGCTGGGAAAAGAACAGCAAATAAAGCCTAAAACCAGCAGAAGACAGGAAATAATAAAGATTAAAGCAGAAATCAATGCTATCAAAACCAAAAAAAAGACAATAGAACAGATCAATGAAACCAGAAGTTGGTTCTTTGAAAGAATTAACAAAATTGATAAACCCCTAGCCAGTTTGATCAAAAAGAAAAAGGAAAGAACCCACATAAATAAAATTAAGGATGAAAGAGAAGAGATCACAACCAACACATCAGAAATACAAACAATAAGAGAATATTATGAGCAATTATATGCCAATAAAATGGGCAATCTCGAAGAAATGGACAAATTCCTAGAAACATATACACTACCAAAATGAAACAGGAAGAAATAGAAAATCTGAACAGACCCACAACCACTAAAGAAATTGAGTTAGTAATCAAAAATCTCCCAAAAAACAAGAGTCTAGGGCTAGATAGCTTTCCAGGGGAATTCTACCAAACATTTAAGGAAGAGTTAACACCTATTCTCTTGAAGCTGTTACAAAAAACAGAAATGGAAGGAAAAATTTCAAACTCTATGAAACCAACATTACCTTGATCCCAAAACCAGACAAAGATCCCCCTAAAAAGCAGAACTATAGACCAATTTCCCTGATGAAAATGGATCTTCAACAAGATTTTTGAACAAAAATCTTCAACAAGATATTAGCCACCTGGATCCAACAATACATTAAAACAAATTATTCACCACGACCAAATGAAATTTATATGTGGGATGCAGAGCTGGTTTGATATCCACAAAACAATCAATGTGATACACTACATCAATAAAAGAAAGGACAAGAACCACATGATCCTCTCAATAGATGCAGAGAAAGCATTTGACAAAATACAACATCCTTTCTTGATAAAAACCCTCAAGAAAGCAAGGATAGAAGGAGCATACCTCGAGATCCTAAAAGCCATATATGAACGATCCAATGCTAATATCATCCTCAATGGGGAAAAACTGAGAGCTTCCCCCCTAAGGTCAGGAACAAGACAGGGATGTCCACTCTCATCACTGTTATTCAACATAGTATTGCCAAGTCTTAGCCTCAGCAATCAGACAACACAAATAAATAAAAGGCATCCAAATTGGCCAAGAGGAGGTCAAACTTTCACTCTTCACAGATGACATGATAGTCTTTATGGAAAACCCACAAGATTCCACCAAAGAACTGCTAGAACTGATCCTGAATTCAGCAAAGTCGCAGGATATAAAATCAGTGCACAGAAGTCGGTTGCATTCCCATATACCAATAATGAAGCAACAGACAGAGAAATCAAGGAATTGATCCCATCTACAATTGCACCAAAACCCACAAAATACCTAGGAATAAATCTAACTGAAGAGGTGAAAAATCTATACACTGAAAACTATAGAAATCTTATGAAAGAAATTGAAGAAGACACAAAAAAATGGGAAAAGATTCCATGCTCCTGGATAGGAAGAAAAAATATTGTTAAAATGTCAATACTACCCAAAGCAATCTACATATTCAATACAATACCTATCAAAATAACATCAGCATTTTTCACAGAACTAGAACAAACTATCCTAAAATTTGTATGGAACCAGGAAAGACCCCAAATAGCCAAAGCAATCTTGAAAAAGAAAACCAAACCTGGAGGCATCACAATCCCAGACTTCAAGCTGTATTACAAAGCTATAATCAAGACAGTATGGGACTGGCATAAAAACAGACACTCAGAAAAATGGAACAGAATAGAGAACCCAGAAATGGACCCACAAACATATGGCCAACTAATCTTTGACAAAGCAGGAAAGAATATCCAATGGAATACAGTCTCTTCAGCAAATGATGCTGGGAAAACTGGACAGAGACATGCAGAAAAATGAATCTGGACCACTTTCTTACACCATACACAAAAACAAACTCAAAATTGATGAAAGACCTAAACATAAGACAGAAAGCCATCAAAATCCTAGAGGAGAAAGCAGATAAAAACCTCTTTGATCTTGGCCACAGCAACTTCTTACTCAACACATCTCCAGAGGCAAGGGAAACAAAAGCAAAAATGAACTACTGGGACCTCATAAAAGTAAAAAGCTTCTGCACAGTAAAGAAACAATCAGCAAAACTAAAAGGCAACCAACGGAATGGGAGAAGATATTTGCAAATGATATATCGGATAAAGGGTTAGTATCCAAAATCCATAAAGAACTTATCACACTCAACACCCAAAAAACAAATAATCCAGTGAAGAAATGGGAAAAAGACATGAAATAGACAATTCTCCAATGAAGACATCCAGATTGCCAACCGACACATGAAAAAATGCTCAACATCACTCATCATCAGGGAAATACAAATCAAAACCACAATGATATAACACTACACATCTGTCAGAATGGCTAACATTAACAACTCAGGAAACAACAGATGTTGGTGAGGATGTGGAGAAAGAGGATCTCTTTTGCACTGCTGGTAGGGATGCAAACTGATGCAGCCACTCTGGAAAACAGTATGGAGGTTCCTTAAAACATTAAAAATAGAACTACCCTACGACCCAGCAATTGCACTAGTAGGTATTTATCCAAGGGATACAGGTATGCTGTTTTGAAGGGGCACATGCACCCCAATGTTTATAGCATCACTATCAACAATAGCCAAATTATGGAAAGAGCCCAAACATCCATCGATGGATGAATGGATAAAGAAGACATGGTGTGTATATATATATATATATATATATATATGCACATACATACATACATAGTGGAGTATTATTCAGCAGTCAAAAAGAATGAAATCTTGCCATTTGCAACTACATGGATGGAACTAGAGGGTATTATGCTAAGTGAAATTAGTCAGTCAGAGAAAGACAAATATCATATGACTTCGCTCAGATGAGGACTTTAAGATACGAAACAGATGAACATAAGGGAAGGGAAGGGAAGCAAAAATAATATAAAAACAGGGAGGGAGACACAACATAGGGGACAAAAATATGGAGAACAAACAGAGGGTTGCTGGAGGGGTTGTGGGAGGGGGGATGGGCTAAACGGGTAAAGGGCATTACGGAATCTACTCCTGAAATCATTGTTGCACTATATGCTAACTAACTTGGATGTAAATTTAAAAAATAAATAAATTATTTTTAAAAAAAAGCAGTTTGTTGGAGAATGTTCTCAGGCTCAATAATTATTTATGGGAGTGAAGGAAGTAAGACTGGGCAGAAGGATAGGTTGACTAGAGTCACAACAAAAACCTTAGCCAATCTGGTGGAGAAGAGGGGGTTTGGAATATCCCTTCAAAGTTCTCATGCCTAAGACAGGGACATTAAATTTATACTTTCCATGGAACAGTCATTAAATGTAGGCTGCCTCCAAGTAAGGCACGACCTTCCTAAGACCATTACCTTAAGCTAAGGATACTTCCTGAATAAGGATTAAGCTAAGAACTATCAGCTACTGGCACTCTTACTGCTGGGGAAATACATTGAATCTGGGCTGTGAACCACAGATCCATTACTGGCCACCTTTTATACTGTTCAAAGCTGCTTATTTCTTATAATCAATTCTGGGGAAAGAACCACCAGGATTTGGGTCTTTTTCTTGTCCTGGAGAATCTTACAAGGTGAAGGTTAATGGGACACCTGCAGTTCCCACTGTTGGAGCTGGTCTCATGCCCACACTAATGTCCATCTTCTACCTCTTGATTCCCTTCACCTTTGCCTAATACCTCTACTGGTCCTAATATGGCAGGATGATTCAGAATCAGATCACCAGGGAATCTGAGTCTTTCACACGATGTCTTTTTCAGTTCTGGTTGTTGTATTTGTGTATTTACTGTCAAATTGAACAAGGAAGTACCAACAGATGCCTATGGACCACCTCAATGCCAAACATATATTTCCTGCTCCCACCTCATAATAGCAGACTTATCTCTTCCTGATAACAGGGTCAATTACTCCTGTAATCTTAATGGACTCCTTTCCTTGCCTGTTAGTCTCTTGGAAAAAAAAGAATCTAAAGTGACTGGGTAGGGAGCTGAAACTATTCTGTATAATGGGATTCTTGTCACATTCTCTGGTAAGAACATATAAGAACATATCGCCTCTGAGAACCAGGCCCTCTAAACCCATACAGCTCAGAGATGAGGAAACAAAATGCAAATTCCCCAAGCAGATAACTTGAGGAGGTCCTGGACTGAGGTATTCAACCTACTGCGGACATGACAACATATAGTGGTCACTAATTTCTCATGGAAAGTGAACCTTGGAGGACACAGTCTTGACATCTTAATTATATCTTTGAAAGGTCATGTCATCAACTCATTAAGCCAGCAGCTTCTGGGTGATTTGAAATAGAATAGAACCAGTGTGTCAGTCACTGTCCAGTACCACACCTTCTTTACTGCAACCTAGATTTCTTGGTCCAATGCAATGCATGCACCATTCTACCAGCCCCAGAGAGTGATTCTTCCTGAGCATTTACAGATTAGAAAGTTAATCCATACCTGGATTATGTGGATTCCAATCCAGATAAATTTATGTCCCCTTCAGAGAGGAAGAGGTTCATAGTAGCAAATGCCACCATGTGGTTGACTGTTTTTTTTTTTTTTTTTTGATGGATGTTGTGAGACTGGGGGATCCAAAATGGTCTCTGGTTTTGGCAAGTTAGAACTTGACAAGAACAGTAGCTAGATTAGCCTTGAAAAGTTGGAGCGTCTGCTATTAGGCACATGCATACCTCCATCTCAGCCGCTATAGCATTTCATTCATGTGCCTGTTGTGCCAGCACTGGGGTGGCAGATGAACAAACTGGATCACCTCAACTAGCTGAATCATTCTGTGTACTTGGTTGTTTAGTATTTTTTTTTCCATGGTAGATGCTCTCTGGTATACCTTTACATGTAATATGAAGAACTCCACACTTCATATCCATCCCAAGAGATCCATTCATATACCTCTCCCTCAGATTTTCTGGTCACTGACCTTTTAATCTGTCTCCATACACGCCATTGACCAACATCCTAGATGTTCACCTCTTCTATGAATTTATATATTCTCACCTTGGGCCACCTCTTTTTCTATACAATGGAATAAGATAATCGGTCTGCTGCTCTGTGGGAGGATGTCTCCCTAGTCTTACTTTTCAAGGTCACCCTAGGTGGAGCTATAGTTTAGCAGTAATCTATCTTGGCTTGCATCAACATACCAAGCTGACCACCCAAGAACCAACTTGGCCTTTGAAGCCAGACATGCGAGATGAGGACAGGAGTTCAGTGCAATGGTGGAGGATGACATAGAGGTCTGGGTTACCTGCCTGTGCAGCCTATTGTATTCTCTGGCCCTGTTCATGCCAGATCCTTGGATATGCCACCTTCATCTTCTAATGAATTACTCCTGGGCCTGCTCAATCTTATACTTGCTAGTCTGACAAATTCCAGCTCATGAAGGCAATTCTGGCCTTTTAGTCACTTGATGTCCTACAGTTAGGAGCTCTTCAACTAGCAGGGTCCATAGCACAGCAGGAAGTTATTTGTTGAATAGTTTATAATTCTCTGCTGCAGAAAGCAAGGCCTTGTTCCCAAACCATTAGGGTATATGTTATGATTCTCCTATCAGAATTTTCCATACACTTCCCATTAGTTTCACTTCTCTTCCCACCTCAGATATCTTTAATACTACTGGCCTGCTGAGTCATTTGGCCCAAATGTCAGGGCTGTTTACCCCATAGTGTGGGCCTATGAAGAGCCCTCTCCTGTTCTGAGACCCACTCAAAACTTACATTCTTCTCCCATTTGGGCAGATATATCTGTGTGCCGGATCTTTTCAACTGTGTAGGATATTAAGAGATGTTTGGAAGTAAGTTCAAGCAAGTGGGTGCACTGCTGTATCACAGTGCTAAGCTGTGATTTAAATAATAAGCCATATATCACATTTTGTTCTGAATATAAGATTATTATTTAATTAATAATAGTGTTAGTGGGGGTAAACAATATTTTAATAACATTAAATACATAAAATTTAAAATTTTAATAGCATTTCTCTCAGTCTAATTCTTTTTAAATTTCTATTTTCATGTTTATATATAATATTTTAGTATAGTAGTACATCTGTCTAATTTGTAGGTAAGAATGTATATATTTAGAACATACTCCAAATGAGCTTATCAATATGAATGTACACCATGGTTTGAAATATCTCTCCTAGTAAAACTATCATCAAATGAAAGATAGTTGAAAACACAAGAGTAGATGAGCTAACATGGGGAAATTTCTAGAATGAATGAAGAGTGAGGCCAAGGATACAATCAGGGTGAATGAAAGCATTATTAAGGACAAAAAGAGAAACATGATTCAGCATCAAAGACTGAGATGGAACAATCAAGATGATAGGAGCAGAGAGGGTTTTCAAACAAGCCAGAGAAGACTTTCAATAGTACCAAACACTATACTTTGTTAGGAAATAATTAAATATTCTTTAGAGTTGGCATTTAGAGTTGGTTGTGGCTTTAGAGAGAGAGGGTATAATGAATTGGCAGGAGCAGAGGAAATAAATGAGAAGAAATCAAATAGAATTGGAAATTTCCCATTCCCTTTATATTACTTTTTGTGTCTCCTTGTATCATGTATGAGTAAGCTTCAGTCACTCTAGTTTACTGTCCCCCTTCCCTTTTTTTTTTTTAAATTAGGCCTTGCTCTTTTAAGAGTCCAGGCTTTAGGATGCCTAAGTGGCTCAGTTAAGTGACTGACTTCAGCTCAGGTCATGATCTCACGGGCCCCGCATCAGGCTCCATGCTGACGGTACAGAGCCTGCTTGGGATTCTCTCTCTCTCTCTCTCTCTCTCTCTCTCTCTCTCTCTGCCTCTCCCCACACATATGTTCTTTCTAAAAATAAATAAATAAACTAAAAAAAAGTATCCAGGCTTTTACAGATGGTTCCCTCAGACTGCTTTTCCTCATGTTCTTTACCAATTATTACCCTGCAAAGTTATCTGAAATTATACTCCCATTGGGAAATCTTTCTTTCTTCCTCTAGGTCACCAGTCACTTCCTTTACTATATTTTTATATGATATGTTTACACTTTTTTTATATCACAGCCTAAATTGCACACTAAATTGTGCACACAGCGTTAAGTGCCTTTCTCCCCATTAGATTATGAGCTTCTTGTCAGGAAGCCATATCTAAAAACTAAGAACTTATCTCTGCCATTCTCACATCCTGTGCCCACACTTCCCATTGTCTCTTCCAATACCCTGCATATTGTAAGTACTTGATTAAGATTAAACATGATGGAAATTTTAGCAATCAATGCAGCATATATTATAGATCTAGCTCAGTTTATTGTGAGGTGCTTAAAAGATTTATGATTGGTGACTTAAGAATATTTAGTCAATGGGGCACCTGGGTGGCTCAGTTGGTTAAGCATCTGACTTCAGCTCAGGTCATGATCTTGTAGCCCGTGAGTTTGAGCCCCACGTCAGGCTCTGTGCTGACAGCTCAGATCCTGGAGCCTGTTTTGGATTCTGTGTCTCCTTCTCTCTCTGCCCCTCCCTCACTTGTATTCTGTCTCTCAAAAATAAACAAACATTTAAAAAATTTTTAAAAAGAATATTTAGTCAAGACTTTTACAATCAAGACACATATGAGTCACACTTGATAAAGTGGTGAATGCATTTTAAAAGCAAGTAAGTATCACAATGGAATACTACTTGGCAATGAGAAAGAATGAAATATGGCCTTTTGTAGCAACGTGGATGAAACTGGACAGTGTTATGCTAAGTGAAATAAGTCATACAGAGAAAGACAGATACCATATGTTTTCACTCTTATGTGGATCCTGAGAAACCTAACAGAAGACCATGGGGGAGGGGAAGGAAAAAAAAAGAAGTTAGAAAGGGAGGGAGCCAAACCATAAGAGACTCTTAAAAACTGAGAATAAACTGAGGGTTGATGGGGGGTGGGTGATGGGTATTGAGGAGGGCACCCATTGGGATGAGCACTGGGTATTGTATGGAAACCAATTTGACAATAAATTTCATATTTAAAAAAAAGCAGGTAAGTATCACGCAAATCAGGAAAAGAACAAATCAATTCTATCTATTTATTTTTACTGAGTATATTTTATTTAAAAATTTTTTCCAAGTTTTTATTTAAATGCCAGCTAGTTAACATGTATGTCAACAGTATTAGTTTCAGGTGTAGAATGTATTGATTCATCACTCACATACAACACCTGGTGCTCATCACAGCAAGTGCCTTCCTTAATACCTATCACCTCTGCCCACCTCCCCTCCAATAACCATCAGTTTGTTTTCTGTAGTTACGAGTATGTTTCTTGGTTTTCCTCTCTTCCCACCACCATCCCCATGTTCATTTGTTTTATTTCTTAAATTCCACATGAGTGAGATCAATGGATAAAGAAGATATAGTGTGTAAATAAATACACACACACACACACACAGTGGAATATTAGTCTTAAGAAAGAATGAGATCTTGCCATTAATCAGCTAATTCTATTTATTTTTTTTTTTTAAATTTTTTTTTTCAACGTTTATTTATTTTTGGGGGGACAGAGAGAGACAGAGCATGAACGGGGGAGGGGCAGAGAGAGAGGGAGACACAGAATCGGAAACAGGCTCCAGGCTCTGAGCCATCAGCCCAGAGCCCGACGCGGGGCTCGAACTCACGGACCGCGAGATCGTGACCTGGCTGAAGTCGGACGCTTAACCGACTGTGCCACCCAGGCGCCCCCAGCTAATTCTATTTAAAGGACCTAGGAAAGTCTTCATGGAGGAGATCTGATTTGAGCTCAAGTATGAGTAGTATTGGGATGGAAAGAAAGGGAGGAGTGTTAAATCTTTTTAATGTTTATTTTTGAGAGGGAGAGAGAGAGAGAGAGAAGCAGAGAGAGAAGGAGACACAGAATCCGAAGCAGGCTCCAGGCTCTGAGCTGTCAGCACAAAGCCCACCACGGAGCTTGAACCCATGAACTGTGAGATCATGACCTGAGCCGAAGTCAGACAGTTAAGTGACTGAACCACCCAGGCACCGCAAGAAGGAGTTTTAGCAGAGGGAAGCAGTATAAGAAAATTAGGTGAAGCAATTGCACAGAGGGGCAATGAAGGGATGCACATGGCCAAGTGTCCTGAGGTTGAGGAAGAGAGCAAGGTGAAAGATAAGACAAAGGGTGACCATGGAGCATCTGGAATACCAAAATAAGTAAAATGGATTTGGTTTGAAAACTAATGAGGGACCACTGCAAATTCCTGAGCAGCAGAGTATCATTTTTTTTAATCCATTCAACAAGTATTTGTTAAGCGCTACAAAGAACCACTGTTCAAGGTATTAGAGATGAAGGAATGAGCATAACAGAGAAATTCTTTCACTCTTATGTCTACTGCTAATGGTAGTGGTGGGGAATGAGTGACTGATTATAGACATACTAATAAATACAGTATAGTGAAGAGTAATTAGTGGAATTAAGAGAAAAAAACAGGGTAATAAAGATAAAGTAATTGGGGTGAAATGAAAAGAACAGAGAACAACTCAGTAAATCATATGTGGGGCTAAATGGTAACAGCAAAATTTCCAGGAGGGATTTGCAACACATGGGAACTAATTCAACTCAGAGTGAAGTTGATGAGTCTCGCTAACCCTACACCTTTTAGGCTCCACTGCAAATGCTAATCATCTTTCATTAACCATATTAATTTTTCCTGTAACTGTCCAAACCAACCTGAGACCCTTTTCTGCTCATTACATTTTATGCATAGGATAGTGAACAGAGATATAAAATGTACAATTTTACAATTGTAAAAATGATGTTAGTTACGCAAGAATCAGCAAGACGATCATCAACTGACCTTAGTTACTTTAGTGAAAGTCATTTACTTAACCTCTTTGTCTCACAGGTAATCTTTAATTAATGTCACAGAGTTAATACATTTTGGAGACTGAATCTCCCAACAGAAATACACTGATGTCACTACAGGGAAATCCCTTAAGCATTTGATGGAAAAGTTTAACTTTGCAATGTTAGAAATAGAATTATTGACGCTGATCTATTAGCAGTCTTCCAGATTTTCATTTTTTTTAATCCCAATGTGTTTGAGACCAATATTTTTATATTCTGAAATTCTACAAGACTTAACACAGTATCAGAGCATTTAGATAAGGGAAGTACTCAAATTTACTTTTAGTTTTAATATTAGCATCCATAAACATTTATTTATCTGAATTACTAAGCATTTGTTCATTGATCTTAGATTTCAACTTCTCACCTTTCTAGCTCTTCTCACAACTGAAGCCTATGGGAAATTAGCAAGAGATGTAAACTCAATTCATGCTGACCTTTTCTGATTTTAAGGTAAGTTTTCAAAATACACAGATAACAGCATAGCTTAATTCTGTTAAATAATTCAGGCAGGTACATTGAAAGTTATTTCTAACACAGCTGAATAATTAAATGGCTTATATTTAATATTTTAAAACAAAATAAAATGTGCAGCCTGTGCCTTTTTTAAAAAAATTTTTTAATGTTTATTTATTTTTGAGAGAGACAGATTGCAAGCTGACACTTAACCGACTAAGCCACCCAGGTGCCTCAGCCTGTGCCTCTATTTTGATGTTTTGATTATGGAAAAATACATCCATTCTGACCATAAAATTTATATGATTTGACACAATGGCCAATATATCCTAATGGATCACTAAGTAATGATAGAAGATAGCCTTTTTAAAAAAAAAATTTTTTTAACATTTATTCATTTTTTGAGAGAGAGAGAGAGAGAGAGAGAGAGAGACAAAGCATGAGTGGGGGAGGGGCAGAGAGAGAGGGAGACACAGAATCTGAAGCAGGCTCCAGGCTCTGAGCTGTCAGCACAGAGCCCAATGTGGGGCTCAAACTCATGGATCATGACCTGAGCCAAAGTTGGACGCTCAACCTACTGAGCCACCCAGGTGCCCCTAGAAGATAGCCTTTTAGGGAAAACAAAATTTGTTCTCGAAAGTCATATTAAGATTTTTCAATTTTTCTAAGTGTTATGAAATTAAACTATACAGGCCGGCTTATTTTTATTAGCTCTTAAACTACTGTGATATACTTTAGAAAACCTTATATAAGTTTCTCAGAAAACAGAAAAATAGTAGATGGGTCCATTCAGATAAAAGAATGACACCTAAACTTTTTTAAAAGATGATTTTTGAATAATGTCCTTTGTAGACTATTCTTCAAAATTAACAGTCTCAACTTGCAGAAACCAAAGAAAGTCACTAAGGATCAACAGTAGTATGCTGACAAGAAGTTTATCTTATAAGTCAGGTCTTTAGAATGAAGCTTGGACAGGAATCAATACTGCTTTTTCTCTACAGCATTAAACAACTCTTACAAGAAGTGTAAGTCATAGCTTAACTCAAATGTCTCAATTCTAATAAGGAAACTTTGTATAGATAAATGAAAAAAAAAGCTATGTAGGGGCACCTGGGTGGCTCAGTTGGTTGTGTTCGACTTTGGCTCAGGTCATGATCTCACAGATTGTGAGTTTGAGCCCCACGTCGGGCTCTGTGCTAACAGCTTAGAGCCTGCCTCAAATTCTGTGTCTCCCTCTCTCTCTCTGCCCCTCCCCAATCTCAAAAATAAACATGAAAAAAATTTTTTACTAAAAAAAGGGGGGGGGGTGCCTGAGTGGCTCAGTCGGTTAAGGGTCCAACTTCGGCTCAGGTCATGATCTTGTGGTTCATGAGTTCGAGCCCCACTTCAGGCTCTGTGCTGACAGCTCGGAGCCTGGAGCCTGCTTTAGAGTCTGTCTCCCTCTCTCTCTGCCCCTCTCCTACTCGCGCTCTGTCTCTCTAAAATGAATGAAGGTTAAAATTTTTAAAATAAATTTTAAAAAAGAGAAAAAAAGCCATGTAGACAAGCAACTCTAGATTGTGTTATGTATATAAGAAATACTTGAGGATTCAGAAAGTGATAATCAGTGTGGTCTAGGGCATTTAGTTAAAACTTAATATTAAGCAGCATTATATGTAAACTGTACATAAAGAAGGAAAGGATTTAGATATCTGGGCAAAAATCAACAGGAATGAGGGCATGGAAAGAGTCAGTTTTTATGGAAATGAGTGTAATACGGGGAACAGGAATGAGAGAGGTGACAATACATGGATATTTATTTCTTTAGATATCCAAAGTAATTTTCTTTAAAGATGATAGTCTTCTTAATTCTTAGTAATCTTCATACTATTCCTAATATATAAATTTAACATATCTTTTGTATGCTATTTTCAAATATTTACTCAACTGGAAGAATATATGAAAACTTCTTGCTCAGTTAAAAAATGTGTATATATGAAAATTGATTTAAAATTTTAAGGATCTTTAATACAAAAATTGACATCAATGTACCAAATATGGGTACGTTATATTTGTACACTATTCATGCATGAATCCATAAAGACAAAACTTTTCCACTGTAAGAATTCTCCTTGGAATTATAAAAATATTCTTGGGAATCCAGAGTTTCAGAGTTGAGGTTATAAAGCTGACATTTTAGAAGAAGGAATATCCCCTAGAGATTTGTGTGCCTGTGTCCAGAGATAGTAACAGAAGTTTGCAGAAGCTACTCTCTTTGTTATAAAAATTAAAATGTGAAAGGAAAATTAGACACACTCTAATTAGAATTTTATGTCTCCAGAATTCTTATCTCAACAGAGAAGGTGGATATGATTGAGGATAACCACTCCTTGACAACTGAGTTTATCCTCATAGGATTTACAGATCACCCAGAATTGAAGAGCCTACTCTTTGTGGTGTTTCTTACTATCTATCTGATCACTATGGTGGGGAACCTTGGCCTGGTGGCATTGATTTTTACAGAGTGTCGTCTTCACACACCAATGTACATCTTTCTGGGCAACCTAGCTCTAATGGATTCTTGTTGTTCTTGTGCCATTACCCCAAAGATGTTAGAGAACTTCTTTTCTTTTTTTTTTTTTAAATTTTTTTTTTCAACGTTTATTTATTTTTGGGACAGAGAGAGACAGAGCATGAACGGGGGAGGGGCAGAGAGAGAGGGAGACACAGAATCGGAAACAGGCTCCAGGCTCCGAGCCATCAGCCCAGAGCCTGACGCGGGGCTCGAACTCACGGACCGCGAGATCGTGACCTGGCTGAAGTCGGACGCTTAACCGACTGCGCCACCCAGGCGCCCCAGAGAACTTCTTTTCTAAGGACAGAATGATTTCCCTTTATGAATGCATGGCACAATTTTATTTTCTCTGCCTTGCTGAAACTACAGACTGCTTTCTTTTGGCAGCAATGGCCTACGACCGTTATGTGGCCATTTGCAGCCCACTACAGTACCACACCATGATGTCAAAGAAACTCTGCATTCAGATGACCACAGGGGCCTACATAGCTGGAAACTTGCATTCTGTGATTCATATAGGGTTTCTCTTTAGGTTAACTTTCTGTGGGTCTCATCAAATTAATCACTTTTTTTGTGATGTTCTTCCATTATACAGACTCTCTTGTGTTGACCCTTCTATCAATGAATTGATGATATTTATCTTTTCAGGGTCAATTCAAGTCTTCTCTATTATCATAGTTCTAATCTCTTATCTCTGCATCCTCTTCACGATTTTCAAAATGAAGTCCAAAGAAGGAAGAGGCAAAGCTTTATCTACTTGTGCATCCCACTTTCTCTCTGTCTCAATATTCTATGGTTCTCTTCTTTTTGTGTACATTAGACCAAATTCAGTTAAAGAAGAGGATAAAGATATACCTGTTGCTATTTTTTATACTCTAGTAATTCCTTTATTAAACCCCTTTATCTATAGTCTAAGAAATAAGGAAGTATTAAATGTTATGAAAAAAATTATGAAGAAAGTTTTATAACATTCTGAAAAAAATTTCATCCCCTGTGGAAAATTAACTTAAATTTGATAAAATGCTTTTCAAAATATGGAATATTGAGAAAGTAGAAAATGATCACTTTGTATATAAAATATTAAATTACTAAAACATGAGAGTGTATAAGTCAAATAAATAAGTTCAGCAAGGAGAATTTCTGCTACAATGTATTTTGAAATCTGAGCGACTAGCTCCCAGCAGGAATGAACTAAATAATTATTCTTGAGGTCATAAACTGTGTCACAATGAAATTAGTCAAACTATTAACTAATTGTTTCAAAGTGTAATGAGTTACAATTTTCTACAAATACTAGGAATAGAAGTCATTATATATATAAAGATTGCCTCCATTTGGAATTGACAAATTTTTGGAACCTCAAAGCATAATCTTACAAACTCTGGCACATTCCAAGTTCTCAAGAATTAATCCCTTCTTAACACCACCTGTCAGAAGTAAACTGGATATACTTGATTCTCAATTTTGAGTTTATTCAAGAGATTATGTTTGAATATTAATTCACACGGAATACCTATTTTCAAATCAAGAATATTTTCATCTTTAGTGTTTGTCAATTTTACTCTCAAGTTCTCTGAAATAAAGTATCTGTTGACTGATTATTTATCAATCTATAGTTGAAATAGATGCTACTTATTCTGAAATCCCTATGGATTTGGATATTTTCATGCCGTTTGATTAGACATCCATCAAAAGTAAAGTGAAATTCTGAATACATGAAACTAAATGATTTTTTTCTCTCTGATATTATTACTTGTCTTGTTATTAGCAATTACACCAACTGTACGGATTCCAATGTAAATTACTGACATATTCACAGCATTAACAAAAATTTGGGAATGCTGTAAAGCATAAATTAGGCCGAAAATAGTGAAAATTCTAAATACCTAAATACCTGAACAAAAAAGATTTACTGATCACTTATATATGCAAATATGAAAGAAAAATAATTTACTGAGAACATACTATCTGCTAGGCACAAAGCTAGACCTTTCATATATATTGGTTAGACATGATTTTTCATGTTTTTTCTCAGTAAAAATCTCATACTTTGAAACTGAGTAGCTTGCTCAAGTTCATCCAAGTCATTCAGATCAAGCTAGAATTTGTATCAATGCTGCTTGGGAGTTCAGAAAATGGAGATCCCTGTATCTTTGTGTACTGAGTTCTTATGCAGTATCAAAAGTAAAATGTGCCCTAAAAATTATTTTAAAAATGATATTTGCAGGAAAAAAGGAATAAGTATGACCACAGCCGATGTTTATGGAAATAAGCGTGGCCTTGGGAATGGGGGATAAAGGAGGTGAACCATGGAGAGAGTAAGAAAGTTGTTGTTCAGATGTTCCTGAATATGGGAAATAAAGGTGGAAGTGTATCAGGTTATTGAGAATCTTATATGCCACCCAAAGGAATCTGAATTTATCTCAGAGGCATCAGACAGCAAATTCTTCCTAGAACAGGGTAGTATGATTGTATCTTTCAGAAAACTAATCTGGCAATTGAATGCAATGAAGCTGGACACAATAAGACTCACTGTAATGATTCATATATTAGACAATGAGAGCTGAAACTGAATAAAAGTAGAGGAGTGTACAGATATCAGCAACATTTTAAAGAAAAAATAGGCAATTGTAACTACTACTGGGTAATAAAATAAAAGCCTATATTCTTCCTGTGAATATCAACCTAGTCATAACTGATTTCCTTTCACTAATACTTAGTAAGGTGCCTGACACATTTGGCCATTCACTAACCATTTCCTTTAATATATTTTAATATAATTAAGTTAATATGTAATAGGTTTGTTATTTTTATTTTTGAATTAATCAATCAATAATAATAAACACATAAACAAAGCTCTATAGGGTCCTAAACTCTTTTTAAGAGTATAAAGGAAATCCAGATAGCTGAGTTAGATGAGTGTTGTTCCTTTTATTCACTCCCTACTTTAGAGGATATTTTTAATTGTCAGACTCACATACATTGATTCCCTCTCCCTTTCCTAGGGGTACCACAAGTTTTGTTACGTATTTCTGTACCATCCACCCGCAACTCTTATCAACACTGAATCCTAGAGGTCTGTTAAGGGAAGAGTACATGACGTATTTGGGTCCAATGAAACAAAAGAGGTAATTTTGTAGAAGTTTCTGGAATACGTGGTTCCTTTATTTTAAAACAGATCCACAAAAAAGGTAGTCTTCCTTCCTCTGAATGCCATGCTGTGTGGATATGAAATCTGGCACAGTCTACATCCATTTTGCCATCAAGGGAGAAACCTGCCTAGAGACGAAGTCAACACACACAAGTGCACGTAGCTGAGGGAATCACATAGAAACAAACCCAGAGTCACTGGAATTAACCATCCCTTCTGGTTTCAAAATTTAATAGACCTTCTAACTGTTAAACTTGTTTAGGAAAAATGCTTTTATTGCAGCTGAATAAATATTAACTAATACATTCATGTCTCTTGCCTCATCTTTCATTTTATACTTGATTTTAAATTAATTCTCAGACATTCTTTTAGCTTATAAATAACTTTTCACCAGTATCCGTTTAAATATTTGGTGTTTTGTTACATATTTTACTTTTATTTCTATATTTTAATTTCCTATAACCCCACTGAAAAAATGGGGGACACAGAAATTGCACAATTTGTCCACAGAAATATTAATTTGGAGTTCAGGGATCAAATACAGGCTATCTAGCTCCAGAATCCATGTTCCTAACCACTAAGTCACATTGTACACAGCTCAGAGAAGTAAAAGTAGCAAGAGAGGAAAACATTCAAGAAACTACGCTGTAAAGTGGGCAGAGATTCAAGAAAATGTGAATTAGTGACATTTTCCTTTAAATTTATTTTGAAATATTTCAAACCTACAGAAAAGTTGAGAGAATGCTCATGATTTTTTTTTAAACCAAGACTATTAATTAACATTTTACCATATTGCCTGGTAATCCATCTATAAATGTGTACATATATATATTTAATTCACATATGTACATATACATATATATGATAACACTATGACAGTTTACCCACATATCCTTCAACATATATCTCAAAAGAACAAAGACATTTCCTACATTGTCATATCATTACTATCCTCAAGAAATTTAACATCACCTAATACAATGTTCACATTAAAATTTTTCCCATTTTCCCCAAATTGTCCTTGATAGCAATTTATTTTGTCATCAGGAATTCAATTAAATGTCACTATTTACTTTTGGTTATTATCATTCTATAGCTTCCTGTAATCTAGAAGAAACTTCTGGCTTTTGTTTCTTTCATGACATTTAAGATTTTTTAAAATATTTGCATCAGACATCATGTAAAATATCCCACAATCTCTATTTTTGTGACATTTCCTCATGATTAATTTAAATTAAATAGTTCAGCAACACCAGATGTGCTGGTTTTTTTCCTTCTCGCATCATGAGACCTATAACATCAGTTTGTCTTGTTAACTGATTACTTCATTCAAGGCAGTATTCATCAGCTCTTTCTATGATAAAGATAACTGATTTCCTTGCTTTTAAAATCTAATCTGTAGGGTGATATACTGATACCATGTGCATTTCTTGTTCCCTAATAATTTTTCATCAATGGTTTTAGCATCCAATGACAATAATTATTTGAATCAATTATTATAATTGGAGACAGAAAAATGGTGATTGTTTTTCCTTCAAGTGTTATCTGGCTTCATTCTGAGAAACAAGAACTTTACCTCAAAGTCTTTTTTTTTTAATGTTTATTTATTTATTTTGAGAGAGACAAAGAGCAGGAAGGGCAGAGAGAATCCCAAGCAGTCTCCGTACTGTCAGCGTGGAGCCCAATGCAGGCTCAATCTCATTACTGCAAAATCACAACATGAGCCAAGATCAAGAGTCAGACGCTTAACTGAGCCACCCAGGCGCCCCTACCTCAAAGACTTTTTAATAAGTTTTTAAAAATTTTTTGAACAGTTTTGGATTTATAGAAAATAATAAAGACAGTATAGAGAATTCCCATATATCACACACCCATTTTCCCACATCATTAATATCCTACATTAGTATGGTACCTTTGTTATTATTAACGAGCCAATATTGATACATTATGATGAAGTGAAATTCATATTTTATTCAGATTTCCATAGTTTAATCCTGTGTTTTTCTGCTCCAGAATCCCATCAGCATATCACTTTATATTTGGTCATCATGTCTCTTTAGGTCTCTCTTAGGATATGTTATCTGTGACAGTTTCTTAGACATTCCTTGCTTTTGATGTCCTTTGTAAGTTTTGAGGAGTACTAATCAGGCATTCTGTAGAATGTCCCTCAATTGGGATTCTTCTGATGTTTTTCTCATGACTAGACTGCAGAGGTAGCTTTTTAGGAGAAAGACCACAGAGAAAAATTGTCATTTTAATCATATCCTATCAGTGGCAAATACTATCCTCATAACTTATATAACTTTTGATGTTGACCTTGACCATCTGGCTGAAGTAGTGTTTGCCAGGTTTCTTCCTGGTAAAGTTGCTCTTTCTCCACCTTCTCTTACTGTGTTCTTTGTCAGCAAGCCCACAACTAAAGAGAGAAAAGAAATGGTCCAGCTCCCTGGGGCAAAGTATCTATATAAACTGGAATTCTTCTGCACAGATTTGTCTATTCACTTTATTTATTTGTTTGTTTATTTATTCAATCATCTATTTATATCGCTTCTCAGCCTTTTGGCTAAGATCAAGTGTAGTATCTGTTCTTATCAGTTTAATCATCTATTTACATCAGTATGTAATTAATGGATTAATGGATATTTATTTTATACTTTGATATAATTAAGTACTACTTTGATATAAATAAGTACTACTTTATTAAGTAAGTACTACTTTACTGCTCAAATCATTCTAGCTTTGGCCATTAGGAGATGTTTCTGGTGGTTCCTGTGTCCCTTTGACATGCACCATGACCGCGTATGCAGGGTGGGGTTTTTTTTGTTTGTTGTTTAGCCTTTTTCTTTTTTCTTTTCTTTTCTTTTTCTTTTTTTTAACTTTCTGGCATTACAGGATGCTCCAAGCTCATCCTGTAGATTTATTTCCTGCCCTCGTCACTGAATCTGCTATTTCTCCAAGGAGCTATAGTTCCTTTGACTGAATAATGGTATTTGAAACCAAGATCTGGGCCATAGGTATGCTAATTGTTTCTGCAATGTCATTGCTCCTAGGCCCTGATAGCTAGCAGAGAGAGGATGTGTGTGTGTGTTCCTGTCATTCCATATTCTTGCCAGCAATTGGTTGGGTTTATTTATTTTTTTAAATTTTATCCATTCTTTTAGGTATGGCATTATTGTTTTAATTTGTAGTTCCCTAATGACAAATAATGTGGAGCAGCTTTTCATATGTTTATTTGCCATCTGTATTTCTTCTCTGGTAAAGTGCTTGTTCAGACCTTTTGCCCAATTTTTATTGGATTGCTTGTTTGCTATTTGTTGATTTTTTATCAACAAACAACTTGGAGCTCTTTATACAAGTCTTTCATCAGAAATGTGTTTTCCTGGTACTCCCGCATGCATATGCTGACATTTAGTGTTGTCTTTATTTCTCTCAGGCTCTGCATATCTCCTCATTCTTTTTTTTCTGCATCCTTTGGATTGCATACTCTCTGTTGATATAACTTCAAAACTACTAATTCTTCCATCAGTTTAAATCTACAGTTGAGCTTCCAAAGTGAATTTTTTATTTCAGTTGTACTTTTCAATTATAGAATTTCCATTTAATTGTTTTTTACACTTTGTGTCTCTTTATTGACAGTCTCTATTTACATAACATGGCATTCATGCCTTCCTTTACTTAAAGTTAATATTTACTTCCTTTAGTTCTGTGAACATATTTATCATGATTATTTTTAAGGGTTTTTTTTCTATTAAATCCAATACATGGGGGCGCCTCGGTGGCTCCATCGGTTAAGCGTCCAACTTCGGCTCAGGTCATGATCTCATGGTCTGTGAGTTTGAGCCCCGTGTCGGGCTCTGTGCTGACAGCTCAGAGCCTTGAGCCTGCTTCAGATTCTGTGTCTCCCTCTCTCTCTGCCCCTTCCCTGCTCATGCTCTCTCTCTCTCTGTCAAAAATAAATAAACATTAAAAAAAATCCAATATATGATTGCTCTCATGGGCAGTTTGTGTTGCCTGCTAATTTCTGGTGTATGGGTCACACATTTCGCCTGTCTCATGACTTTTTTGGTTGGGAACTGGGCATTTAAGATAAAATAGTTTAGAACTCTGGATGTTCATTCATCCTGAGGTTTTGTTTTATCCTTGTTTATTTGTTTAGTGAGTTGGTCGATGTGTGTGTGTGTGTGTGTGTGTGTGTGTGCGCGCGCGCATGCATATGAAGTCCATTTCCTCTGCAGTGTAAAGCCTTTGTTGTTGCTCTCCAGAGGATGCAACATGCTCACAGTCACTTGGGATGACCATGATTTTAGCAGAGGTCTTTTCATCTCTTTCTTTGATCATATCCCACTGTTAGGCCCCACTAACTCCCAGCAATAGCATGAACTCTCTTTTTTTTTCATGCTATGGGGAATAAGTTGTTCCGCATTCATAAGCGATTAAATTTGGGTCCCTTTGAAGCATGGTTTTTGAGGATAATATTTGAGGCTTGTTCTAACTTGAGGCAGGCTCCTCCCCACTTTCTCCCACCCTGCATCTTTCCAGGCAAACCAGCTGGCCTGAAGTTTCACCAATGATTCCACCAATCTATTAATCTCCTTTTGCCATAAAGTCACTTTCTTTGGGGACACTTTTGACGTCTCTGTTCCTAAGGCCTTTCTTCCCTTTTGGGTAAAATCTCTAAGACTCAATTCCTAGACATGGGAGTAGTGATAGTGACCCACTTCTCTCCATGTGATACCCCAGCTTTAAGAGTGGGTCACTGGAAGTGTGGGGGGTGGGGAGGGCGCCCAGGTGGCTCAGTCAGTTAAGCATCTGACTTGGCTCAGGTCATAATCTCATGGCTATTAAGTTTGAGCCCCATGTCGGGCTCTGTGCTAGCAGTTCAGAGCCTGGAGCCTTCTTCGGGTTCTGTGTCTCTCTCTCCCTCTCTCTGCCCCTTCTCCACTTGCACTCTCTCTCTCTTAAAAATAAACATTAAAAAAAAAAAAAAAGAAAAAAGCATGGGTCACCAGGTAGGCACCGCAAGCAGCCTCTGATCTCAGCTTGCTCCTTCCAGTCTGGAACAACTGCCTGACAACTGAGCTCGGTCCCAAGGTGATCAGGGCCTGGTATTTTTGTTATGCCACACCTAGGGTAGAGTCTCTACCTTACGAGTGTGGACTGGGTGGAAGAAGGGATCCACAAACTCGATCACACTCACCTAGAATTTAATCTCCACAACACATAGCTGGAAGGAGGTGAGAAAGGCTGTAGGCCTGGCCCTTGTGGGAAGTAATATAGTCTACGACTGGTGGGTGGGAGAGATACAAGGAGGGAGTTCTGTGTCCTTGGCTGCACCTGAGTGAAGTGGACCTTTTGTCAGACCGAGCTGGGAAGGCACAGGCAGAGAGCAGGTTATGATTCAAAGGCTGTAGATTCTCACTGTTCTTACCAAGTTTTAATATATTTTCTTGAATGAATGTTTTTTCACTTGCTGCATGCTCTTAGCACAATTTCCACAGATCTCTTTTTCTTTCTCTTTTAGAGGGCATACATGCCCACAGCCAGGAATATCATCCACTTGGTGCCAAAAAACCAGTGGGCAGTGGGAGGGATGCTGGCACCATTAGCCTACCCAGACTGCCGTTGCCTGAAATCAGAGTGGCCACAGTTCCAGGTTCAAGCTCATGAGGTGATGTGAGGTGGGAGCAATCCCTGGCCTTGGAGTCAGGGGTCCTAGGACAGAGTAGAAGAGCTATAGACTTGCTGGGTGTCTCAGGTGAGCCTTGGGTCCACACATTTCAGTTTTCACAGGTTAATGTGGGCACAGAGCCCAAACCACAAACCTCTCATGGCCACTGATGAGAACAGGTGTACAGAGCAAAGCAGCAATGGGCGTCATGTTGATGTCCATCAGCATCTTATTGTCCATGTCAGGCAACCTGATGTTGCCATACTTCACCTCATGCTGGTTTCATCATAGTGCAGGATCAGCAGCATCTACAGGAGGCCCAGGCAGACACCGAATGGAAGCAAGCATGCCACCTGCGCTGGCCGCCAGCACGTTCTTGAGCCTGTCTAGGCAGTAGTAGAGGCGCTCTTCCTCCTCCTGTTTATAGTTGGGGTGCACAACTGCCAGCTCGTCCAACAGAGCTCCAAGCCTGTCATAGACCCTCAGCTGGTCCTTATCACCCAGCAGCCCTGCAAACCGCCACCCAGTATATCAGTGGCCCCACCTCCATGGTCCAACCCCACTGGAGCACTTGGGTGGCCACCCCATTTTCCAGATATTTTTTTAAACGTTTGTTTATTTTTGAAGGAGAGAGTGAGAGAGAGAGAGAGAGAGAGAGAGAGCGAGCGCATGAGTGGGGGAGGAGCAGAGAGAGGAGGAGACACAGAATCCAAAGTGGGCTCCAGGCTCTGAGCTGTCAGCACAGAGCCCGACGTGGGGCTTGAACTCACAAGCTGGTGAGATCATGACCTGAGCCAAAGTCAGACACTTAAGCAACTGAGCCACCCACGTTCCCCTCCAGAGATTTTTAAATCGTGTTTTTTAATATATAATTTTCACCATTTATTCTTCTTTTGAGGAACTGGGCCATGAAACTTATGCTGCCATTCTGAAGTGGACCTTGGCTGTAGTTTTTTCAAAAATGTTCTTCATCAAGTCAAGAATTTCCCTTCTAGCCCTAGTTTGCAGACTAGTTTTTAACTCTATTCTAGTTCTCCTCTAAGCCTTCCCCTGTGTGTAAATCCAGGTTGTCACTTATTAACTGTGGCATATTGAGCAAGCTAATCCTTGCTCTTAGTTCTAAGTGTGTATTCATTAAATACTTCATATACTTATTCAAGATCACTTTATCCCCCCTAAAACTTCAGTTTTTTTTTTAATTTTTTTTTTAACATTTATTTATTTTTGAGACAGAGAGAGACAGAGCATGAACAGGGGAGGAGCAGAGAGAGAGGGAGACACAGAATCTGAAACAGGCTCCAGGCTCTGAGCTGTCAGCACAGAGCCCGACACGGGGCTCGAACTCACGGACCGTGAGATCATGACCTGAGCCGAAGTCGGACGATTAACCGACCAAGCCACCCAGGCGCCCCAAAACTTCAGTTTTTAATGAAGAAATATCAATCCCTACAACCACTTTCAACTCTTTTATCTATGCTTATGTTAAACATGTCCGTATTTTAAAATCATATGTATATGTTGCCATTTGTTGACTTTTCAGCTTTAAAAATTATTAAATTCATACAAATATGAGAATTTCCATACTTAGTTCTTCACATCCCTAACCCTTTCAATACAGCTATATTAGAATTATTATTTTATCAATATTCGTATGACTGCATAAATTTTGTTCATAGGAAAAACACATAAGGGTACTATGATGATGTTTCCTTTCTTACACAAAATTTTCCTTCCTAATAATCACTTTGGTTTTTATCTTTGATTAATATTTTTATCACTAATTCAGATGCAAGATTTTCTAGATGCCAAATAACCTATCAATTCCAGGTTATTCTTGCCCATGTTTCACCCAGGGCCCCTGCCCTTCTTCCCCAGTCTGTACTGGTTGTTCTCTGGGACTGTGGTTAGTGACCATGAAACCTAAGGGAGACGAGCATGGTGGGTGGGCTACATAGGTCTTTAAACTTTGATATGCTTTTCTGTGGTGAACTCAAAAAGTAAAAGTAAGAAGTACAGTTTCAGGTGGGTACTAACTTAATATGCACACCTAAAACATCTCCACTTCTTCTAATTCTCATATTTTTTTTCCTAATTACACAAAATTATACTAAGAATCATCTGGAAGAATAAGTGCTTGTCACAAACATTTAGTACACAAGGCAATATGGTAGGCTGTCAAAATATACAAGTATATATATATATATATATATATATATATATATATATATACATACATATATATATATGGAACTAGATAAAAGTACAGAAATAAACCCAAATTACTTTAAAAGCTCAAAGTATGTTGGGGTTCCTGGATGGCTCAGTTGGTTGAGTGTCTGACTCTTGATTTCAGCTCAGGTCATGACCTACATGTTCATGAGTTCGAGCCCCGCATCAGGCTCTGTGCTGACAGGATGGAGCCTGCTTGGGATTCTACCCTTCTCTCTGTCCTTCTCCTGTTCACATGCTGTCTCTCTTAAAATAAACAAATAAACTTAATAAAATAAAATAAGATTCCAAAATATCTTAAAGGTGTAATTTCAAATCAATGGAGAAAGAATGGTGTTGGGAAAACTAGCCTGTCATTTAGAAATAAGGTTGGATTTCTGTTCACATCTTAAATCAAACTATATTTCCTATGAACAAAATATGTAAGAATCCAAACCAAATACAAATAGTAGAGGAAGTAATCTTGAGAAAGGACTTTATTACCAAAACAGCAAATCTAGAAATCATAAACAGAATAACTGAAGTATGAGATTCTTCTGATCATTTGCATGTTTGCCCTCAATCCATTTCCCAACTTCTCCTGTGTTTTGTTTCATAATCAAATGACCTCTCTAAACTCTTGTTTCCCAGACTCCTTTCAAGTAGCTTCTGGCTAGATTTGGACAATGGGAGGTACTGATAAGAAATTAAAGAGTCTGGGGAAAGAAATCACAGTATTTCCCCCCTCTTTCTCTGCTGCAAGCAGTGTCTCCAGCACAACCAGCCTCCTCATTAATTCCAGCTCCTGAAGGAAAACGCTGCATGTGGCCAGAATCATGGATTCTGTTAATACCACTCCTCCCTCCCTATTGGAACTTCCCACCATGAGTAATCTCTGGGTTGCCTTACTATTCCATGTTTGACATTTTTGCCTTTGCAACTCTTTGGAGCTGTTTCCTGAATTAATTTTTTATCTCTTTTAACTAGTGGGCAAGAACACAGTTCTCCTGGGTAGACCATCTTACAATGACTATGTAAAACTTTAAAACTGCTATATAATTAAGAAAAAAACAAACAGAGTTAACAGCCAGATAAGATTACAAGAAAAATATTTAAGACATTTATGAGATTAAAGATTAACACCTTTAACATATAAAGAGCTTTCACAATTGCTATGAAAAAGGTGAACATCTAAATAGAAAGAAGGACCAATGGACATAAAAAAGAGAAGAAATACAAATAGCCAATAAATTTAAGAAACTATGTTTAGTTTATTTAAATTTAAATTAAGGGGCCCCTGGCTGGTTCAGCTGGTAGAACATGAGACTTTTTAAAAAAAACTTTTTAAATGTTTATTTATTTCTGAAGGAGAGAGAGAGAGACAAAGCATGAGCTGGGGAGGGGCAGGGAGAGAGGGAGACACAGAATTCTAAGCAGGCTCCAGGCCATGATCTGTCAGCACAGAGCCTGATTTGGGGCTCAAATTCACAAGCCATGACATCATGACCTGAGCCAAAGTTGTACACTTAAACCGACTGAGCCACCCAGGCACCCCTGAACATGTGACTCTTGATCTCAGGGTTGTAAGTTTGAGCTCCAGGTTGGGTGTTGAGATTACTTACAAATAAAACCTTTAAAAAAATAAATTAAGAAAATTAAAACATCATTGAAGCTTTATTTATTTTATCTTTGGGGATGAGGAGAAAGAAGAGATATCAGTTTGGCAAAAATTAAAAAGGATAATGATAGACAAACTGTTGGGAGTATCATGAAGTAGGGACTTCTCCCAGATTTACACGATCTTTCTGGATGGCAAGTTAGCGAAAAAGATTAAAAACCTTTGAAATATTCATGCACTTTGATCCAGACATTTTACTTTTGACGAATCAGAAAATAAGGGCATATTTAAATAGATATTATTTAGTGCCTATTTATGATAGATGGAAGTAGAATTAAACAAAATTCCCATCAAAATGGAATGAATTTAAAGTGGTACATAAAGTCTCATGGTAACCACAAAGCCAAAAACTGCAATAGATATACTAAAGAAAGGAATCAAAGCATACCACTACAGAAAAATCATCAACTCACAGTGACAGAAAGAATGAAACAAAAAGACTATAAAACAGCCAGAAAACAGTAAGATGGCATTAATAAATAATTCCTTATTTGCATTCAGTTATCCCACATTCTACAGCAGACAGAAAAAAAAAAAAAAAGAAAACCTTGGAAGCCATGGATTTATAGGTCCAGGGTGTACAGATCATGGATTTTCAATCACACCAATTAACTACCACTCCTAGAAAGCAACAAAAAAATCAAGGTCCAAACATTATTAAAGGAGTTTATCATATCATTATCAGAAAAAGCCTAGGCATTGAACAAAAGATTGTCTAAAACTCAAAAGACATATACAAACCAAAACACTTGAAAAAATTCCACCTTTTGCTCACATGACAGAATAGGGAGGCTTCAAAGATAACATGGATTTCCCAACTACTATTAATCAACACCTTAGGAGAAACAGATCTTACCATTTTGGGGGAATGAAGTACCATTAGTTCTTACAAACACAGGAGCAACAGTATCAGTTCTTAACTCCACCAGCCTCTCTTTTCCCCTTCCTCAGAGTACAGAAACACTTCAAATGGTGGGAGTTTCCGATAACCCTATGACTTTTTAACTCCTTGTTTATCTCCTTTTAACAGGGACCACTGCTGGTCACACACGAGTTTCTACTCATTCTCACAATTCCTGTTCATTCACTAGGACATGATTCTCTCAAGATCTTTCAGGACCATATTTCTTTCTCTTAAAAGGGATAAATATCTCTAGAAACAACAGATCAACAAAACATAAAAGAATCTACAATAAATGGGTCAATACCAATACCTGTCTTTCCCATAATTCAAATTACACAGCATCTGCTTCTTGACATTGTCCCTGACATCCTTTGGTTTAAATGTTCTGCTGACATTGGACACATACACTCTGCTCCTTCTATAACAATTCAGATGGACTCTTCTAAGCCACTTCCCAATATTAAGCAATACCCATTGAATACTGAAGATATTAAAGACGTTAAACCCACGATCAAGGAATATTAAATAAGGGTTTAATTATTCCATGCCCTAGCCCTTATAATATCCCAATTCTTCCCATACAAAAACCTCATGGAAAAGGGCAGAGATTTGTCCAGGACCTAAGACCAATAAATAATAGTTATACCTTGTCACCCAGTTGTGCCTAATCCTCATGCTCACAGAATCCAAAGCAGGCTCCAGGCTCCAAACTGTCAGCACAGAGCCTGATGAGGGGCTCGAACTCACAAGCCATAAGATCATGACCTGAGCTGAAGTCAGATGCCCAACCTACTGACCCACCCAGGTGCCCCTGAACTTTTTGCTTTAACACAGGCAAAGGATAAAACAGCCAACACATACAGGAAAGGGTGATATGCTTTTGGAGCTACAAAGTATTTCAGAATGGTCTGGAAACAGAGGATTTCTAACTTCTACTGGGCAACAAATTAAAAATAATTCTTATGCCCTGAAATTACTCGATCAACTCAGCTACCCAAACAACTATCTATAATTAAAATTCCTGCTCATTATGCAGCAAACGTGGAGGAAATTAAAGGCAATTAAATGGCAGATAGCATAGCAAAAAATTGTAACTTTACAAAATCATTTCACATTAAAATTAATGTCAACCTTAATTCCTTTACAGACCTTAAACAAACTCATTTTGAGTGACCTGAAACAATTTAGGATATTCAACATAATGTCACTATTAATGAAATAAAGAAGTAGATAGAATCAAATTGTAAATTTGATCCCAACAACCACCTTTGGTCCAGCCCAAATAGCCTGTCCATGACTGCCTATAGAAAATGATTTTAAAATTTAACCATAAAATGACCCTCTGGAACATGGATAAAATGATGGACTGGGGACAACAGTTTTTGCAGAACCCACCTCATAAAACTGCAGCAGAAATTTACCATTGTTTAATTTGCCACACTCATAATCCTGGGAAGCCTACTCATATTTCTATGCCACATTTCCCATTACCTTTAGAACCTTTTGAAGTTTGGTGGGTTTTATCCATATGTCCCCCTCACAAGGACACAAATATGTACTGGTAATGGTATGCATGCACTCTCATTGGGTGTAAGCCTGTCCCTGCATCAGCAGAAGTCAAGGTATTATTACAGAAAATCATACCTAACTAGGAATTTCATCTGAATTACATAGCGGTGGAGGAATTCATTTCACAGGACAAATAGGCAAGGCACTTTGTGAAATTTAATCTATTCTACAGCATTTTCACTGCACCTACCATCCCAATCATCAAGGCCAGCAGAAAGAATCAATGGCATAATTAAAACACAGCCACAATTATAGAAGCTTTTAATTTACCCTGACCTAAGACTCTGCCACTTATGTTATAAAAATCTAAGGTCCACACGCTTTGGGAAACATATACGATCTTCCTTTGTCACAACTGGAAGACCTAGACTCTGGGGCTTATAAGCCCATACCAGTCAAAGGAGAAATGCTTGAATACTATAAAGAACTGATAAACACCTTGAAGAAAAATCCATTCTTGGTAGAAAAACCTTTTTACAGCATGTTCTCCTGAAGACCTCCTCTACTATGATCTACAGTCTGGAGATTTTGTCTACTGACAAAGACATCTCCCCAAAGACACCCTGATGGAAAGGACCCAACTGAATACTGTTAACCAACCCTTGCACAGCTAAACTCAAAGACATTGACTTTTGGATTCATGTTTCTCATTTAAAGAAAGTCCCAGCCCCTCAGTGAACGTCAGAACCAATTGCAGACCTAAAACTCGAAGTGACTCAGAGTTGAAGCAGAGTACCTCTGAGTACACAGTTGTCCCAAGATGCTGCAACAAGTACTGTTTACTTCCAAGTCTTTTTTTCCCCTTTTACCAATAACTTATTTTTTAAAAAACTTTTTTTAAGTTTATTTATTTTGAGAGAGAGAGAGAGAGAGAAGGGGGGCACGTGAGCAGGGAAGGGGCAGAGAGAGAAGGAGGGAGAGAATCCAAGCAACCTCCACACTGTTACTGCAGAGCCCAATGTGAGGCTTGAACCCACGAACCACAAGATCATGACCTGAGCCAAGATCAAGAGTTGGACACTTAACCAACTGAGCCACCCAGGCTCCCCAATAACTTGTTATTTTCTCTATAACCCTTCTCATAATCATCTTATTGGGGAAGCTCCTTTATCTACTTTTCTATGAAGGAATATAACACCATTTAGAACGTGTATTTTGTACTCCTTCTTGTGGACCTCTTTGCACAAAGTGAAGATTCCAGGAATGGGTTTATGCTTGGCATTTAAACTTGAAGAGGACCCCTCAGATTTTTTGGGAAATTAGTTATGAAGGACTACTAAAATATTGAGTATTTTTCCTAATAAGCATTCTAATGCTTTTTGCTATATTACACAGTAGGATTCCTTTTTGGATGGTAAAACCCTATAGTATTGGAAAAACCCATTTTTCATATTGGTTACTGCATTAGAGACTGAATTTATTGCCTGTTAATTGCTCTAGCCTGCTTGGAATTCATACAGTAATCAACATATCAAACCAACTTTCTCTAAGTTCTCCTTACAATGGCCTCTGTTACTAGGAATAATTCTAGTCCCTGGGTTAACATTTTACTTTTTCTTATTACCCTCATTGCTGATGGTCAAGTCTTATCACATCCTTTTGCTCTCCCCTGCAAAAATCTTCTGATTCTGACTTTCTGATTCAAATAGTCTTTCTGACTGTTGGATTTGTGCCAGAGCAAACCATACTTATGATGTGCCTGAATTAATAGCTTGGCCTTTATCCCTAGAAGGTTAGAAAAACTTAACGGGTAACGTAGGATTCTCTTTTTGTGTCTTGGAAAATATTCACCAACTTCCATCTGGAAAACATGCCCCAAATACAAATACCTTCTATTGGATTCCCCTACTCATAAGGGAATACCTTTAACTCAGATATGGGCCTTGACTAATAATCATTATGTTTTGAAAAATATAAATGGTACAGGTAAAACATTAGATTATCTTTTACTGAATATTTGTAACTATACACTATTATATGATTCAGGTGACCATGATTTCACTTCACATTGGAGTCTATACAACCACAAAACGCTTCTTTGTAATGTATTCTTGTGGTGGAGAAATGAGATCTATAATGGAACTGGATATTGGGAAGCAATATCACTTTTATTGGGACAATGTGGGACATTGATATAAAAAATATCTGGAGAATGGTAAAAACTTAATTCCTTCTGTCTTCATCCCAGAAGCTTCCCATATCTTAACATGAATCTGACTCACAATAATCAAACTCATTTATTGCTTCAAGGATATAGAAATATAAGATGCTCTTAAAATCAGAGAAAATTCCATAAATCAGATGATTATGTACTCTGTGAAGATGGTTACATTTTGATCATGAGATTTCTTCCTTTGAAACTGATAAAAAAGAGCAAAAGGACCCCACTTATGCCTCACCCCTAGAAGGTTCTGGATTTGTTTGTTTATGTGGTGCCAATATTCACTCTACTCTTCCCACTAAATGGAAGGGGTGTTGTGGGATTGTTGCTCTTACCACTGATGCCAACATTAGAAAAACTCTTCCTTCCACTGCTCGTGTACCAAATCTGAGATCCTTCTCATATCAATTAAAAAGAACTTGGCAAAGCTGGAAGGTTATAATTCTGCATTGATACAAAGCAATTGTAGACAGAAAGGGCCTTGGTGACTTTGCATGAGCATTCTTTCCTTGGGTTGGAGTAACAGACTTGAAAAAGGCAATACATAACCTATCCATAGTGACCACCACCTTCAATGCTTCTGTTCAAGGATTTGGGTATCAACAAACTCAAGTTGGTAGCCTGGTAGAAATTATTCTACAAAACAGAAGGGCACTTAACATCTTAATGGCCCAATGGAGAGGTACTTATGCCCTATTAGAAGAATGTTTTTTTTATGTTAATTGATTCAGCAGAATAACACAAGAACTAAAATCTGTAAAGGATAGTACCAACCTGTTAGCTGACAGGACACAGGCCAGGACTTGGAGATTATTTTAACATCCTTAGAATCCTTAATATCCATCAGGAATAGGATCATGGTTAATAACAATAGCACAAACTGGTTTATTACTATTTTTCTTAATAACATGCATGTTATGTGAACCAAATGATTGCTAAAAATTGGAACCTCTGCTGTCACTTACCCAATCATGCAGCTTATGTTTGCACTGATGACCATGTTGATGCTTTTCATCAGGATGGATTTTATGGACCAGAAAACTAGAGTGGAATTAATCCACCCTGGCCTCAAGGGACTAATATTACCCTATTGATTTTTTTTTCTCTAGGGAATTATGAGCAAAAGGGGAAATGTGAAAAGAGTTGTCAGCAATTACTCCATTTTTGTACTTTCGACTCAATCTTGTTAAAATATGTACTGGCCTTGCTAACTTGCCTACAATTGATATAAGATTTTTACTTCCTTAGATCTGCTCTATCACACTAACAGCTTACTGAGCCCTTAGATACTTAATAATCCAACATTCTTAACAATTTCCTAGGTTAATGTGTAATGTCCACAAGACTTTTAAAATATTATTGCTAATTGCTCTTCTTATGCTCACTACCTTGCTAAGAAAGTTCCACCTAAAACCTCTACAAGTGCCTGATATGGTTACTCCCACAGGCTGATTTATTTGAGCCTCCATATGGCATAATAAAGTCCTCAGAAGAGGAAACTGTCTAAGAACCATTTCCTGATTGCTTCCTTGTTGCTCAAATATGGCCTGACCCTAAACGACAGTGACTCCTTGAAACAATAATCAAAGATTAAAAACTTCCCCTCCCCACCCTAACTTGAGACATTAGCTTCTGGGTAAATCTATAGATGATTGCCAATGCTTTCAGAAAAAGATCTAGATGGGAAGGGGGAAAAGTGAAATTGAAACCATGTCCTATAGGGTGAATGAGGTTAAAATTGTCACAAGCAAGATCTTCACTGACCCCCCTCTCCCTTCTTCTTCACAGGAATGTTAACCTTATGTTTTAGAGGCTCCAGCCTCTAAAAAGAGCTCCAGCCAGCCTAGGCCAGTTTTAGCTTGACCACTTAGTCACACCTGCATGGATAGGCCATGGAGTGTCCAACAGCTACCTCTACCTCATTATAATGTTAGAATCTCCATCCAAGGAGGAACACGAGCTTCATTAACATACACCTGGTGTAGTCTCTATCTGTAACTCACCAAGACGTAAACTAATTTGGTTACAAAATGAATTGGAGTAACTCAACTCAAGGGGTTTTAAAATGGAGTGGGAAGGCCAGTAAGGAACTGGGCCTTATGCACATCTTTGGTGGATGAACCATGAATTATGAACTGGACCAAACTGTAAATATTCAAAGAACTCAGCCTGCAGTTTGCTACAGTGAGAGGTGCTGAGCGATGACCTTAGCAATCAATTTAGCCAAGATTAGTTTTCTGCCACCAACACCAATCAAAATTCTTTGTAAACAATACACAGGAGCATCCCCTTTTGTTTTTAAAAACCTTTCACTTTGTTCCCTAGGGGGGCACAGTTTGGGTTGCTACCTGAATCTGTGCTCCCCAAACTGCAATTCTGAGATCTTACATAAATGCTTTTATTTCAACTCTGCCTCTTTGCTCAGTTGACAATATACTTGAAAGCTGCTAAGAGGTTAAATTTTTTTTTATAATGTTTATTTATTTATTTTGAGAGAAAGTGTGTATGAGCAGGGGAGAAAAGGAGAAAGAAAATCTCAAGAAGGCTCCGTGCTCTCAGCACGAACTGTAAGATCATGGTCTGAGCCTAAATCAAGAGTCCTAATATGCTGAACGGACTGAGCCACCCAAGCTCCCCAGAGAGTAAATTTTAAAATTTCTCACCACACACATAAAAAGGGTAATTAGATAAGGTGATGGGGTGTTAACTAACATACTGTCATCATCATTTCATAAATATATACATGTATCAAATAATCATGTGCGGCTTAAACTTACACAATGTTATATGCCAATTATATCTCAATAACACTGGAAACAAATAATGATACCAATCCATTATGTATGTACCTGGGGCTGTTGTTCTTCAGGGGAAAGCCTCGAGGAACAGGCACGATGGTCTCCGGAGATGAGTTCATGAGTTCTTGGCTCGCTGCTACAGAGAACAACCACTGGCGCCAAGGATATGCCATAGAATGAAGCACTGAGGATGCTATAACCCCGAAACCTTGGAAGACCTCAGACTGAGGCCTCCATGCCAGGCCAGAAGCCCACGTTGCTGACCGCTGGCCTTCCGGCTCCTGGAAGGAAATGCGTAGACTTGTCCCGCACATGCGTAGTGCACTCCCTCATTCTGGTCTCTGGCAGTCCCACCCCTACCCAGGCTGCCGGCTGGGGACCCGGTCCCAGACACCAGCCAGGCACCCTGGGATGAGGAGTTTCAGCAATGCGACTCTGACTGGGCGAGGGGGAGCCTTCAGCATGGATTGAGGTTTGCTTGATAGGTGGTGTGAGCCAGACTGCTTCCATTTGGAGAGAAAGGGTTCCGGACACCTGGGTACCCAGGTGTTTCTCATCCAAGAAGCTAATTGTGATGTAGATTTGTGCTTGTTGCTAGAAGCAGAGTTCTTTTTAATACTGTTAAGTTAAAACACTCTTTCCAATATGATTCCACCTTCCTAAATGAATATGAGAAATAATTCTGAAAAGATATACATAAGTGATATTAGTAGTTGTTTTAGGTAGCCACCATGTGTGTATAGTTTTTAATTTAAATTTCCTTTTATTCATTTCTGGTTTTTTGACATTTCATGTTGATAAATGTAAACACATAAAGAAGTGGAGAATATTGGCATTATCTGCTGTCCATGAAGCTACCTTCATTTAATGTTTTTATGGCAGTGTCATATGGACATATCTGGTCAAGTCTGGCTGGCTTGAGTTAGCAGCTGATCCTCGGGTTTGAAGCCAGCTTGAGTCAATATGATGGAATGAGTGTGTCGCTCATTCATTAAAAGAGGAGCCAGCCTCTTTCTCCCAAGCATTGAGGGTTTGAAGTGGCCAATCGTAGTTATCCCACTTTACTTTCTCTGAAAGTGCTTTGATTTCAGGCCCATCCAGAGCTCTAGCAGGAACCTAGATAGTGAGTGATAAGGTTGAGTGATCAGCTATAATGAGCCCAGGAACATCCACATATACTTGCATAAGTAGAAGAGAGACTAGGTAGGAGAACAAAGGAGAGAATAGAACTGGTCTTATTTTTAAGATTCTATTTATAAGTAATCTCTACACCCAATGTGGGGCTTGAACTTACAACCCTGAGATCAAAAGTCATATGCTCTCCCGAATGAACCAGCTAGGCACCGCTGAACTGTTACTGCTGTTGCTGAGTGCTTTTGTAGTTGGAAGCACTCACAACATTTTCAGGAGGAGGGCAGGAATATTTGTCGACTAAATTATTGTGGTTTGATGGCACTAGGAGAAATTCAGGCCAATAATACTGGGTTCTTCATTAGAGAAGCCATTATCAGTTTAAAGTTGAAGAGTGTAGAGGTCCTTTATAAAACAAACCTTTGATATAGACTGGGGTTAGGCTACTAATGTGATTTCCCTGACATTGGATTGTTGTCATTTTCTTTAATAAAAAGATTGGTTATCAGCCTTTAGGAGAGACTTTCTAGCATTCTTTGCTTCATACAATCAAAGTATGATCTTTGAAAAATAAACTCAGCCCTAAGTCTTGCTAATGATGTCTCTGGCCCAAAGGGCTGCCTCAATACAAACTCCCTTCTCATTCTTTCACACTAATGTTCCTTTACTAGAAATCCCTATCTATTTCCTAATAATGTCCATTGTGCATTGTTTGAAAACAAAACAAAACCTGTTTGCAGTTATGGAACTTACCCAATTCCCAGTCTCTGAGGGTCAAACTTTTAATAAAGTCTCTAGTGAGGACCTTCAGGCTTACTAAAAATTTCACTAGATATTATTAATTCATGCAAATCTCTTCAGCTAACCAGTTAAAATGAACCAATTAATACAAAGCCATTAATGATTTTAGCAGCATGCTCTAAAAAATTAAAAGACACAAAAGCATTAACAAGACAGCAATAATTACAACAAAATTACTATACTAGTATAACAAAGCTTTATAATATCTATAAAACATCCACTATTAATGAAAACTTTCCCTGGTGGTCCTTCATACAGTGTTTCTATCTTGAAAAAAAAAAAAACTGTTCACTGGTGTTACCAAGCTCTCTTACATATTTGTGAGATAAAATGTTAACATTTTTCAGTGTTATGGTTCACTTCTGACCACCTATTTGCTGTAGGCAACACCTTGCTTTACTATGCCGCAGGACCCAGTCAGTTAATGGATAGTACCATCTCAGAATGTATGGTGAGTTGTACAAAAAGTTAAGTTTAAAAATTAACCAAAATATGTAAAAATAACTTGATTAAAATCAATCTTATTGATCTCCAGTTTGTGATCCTCTTGTGCAGAATTTGAAACATGAGCTGAGAATCACAGGACATAGTCCTGAGTGACATGAGAAATGTTTTAAGAATCCATGGAACTTGATGTCAACTTGATGATAAGTTGGACATGGGGGGTGAGGATAATGTCAATGTCATAGATGGTCCTGAAGGTTTGAACCTGAAGGTATTGAAAGTCTCCCTGTTGCTGTTAGGATACACTTGAGAATCTTGCCCCTGGACCATGAGGTCCTGTGATATCTGCCCCCTGACTCCCATTCTAACTTCGTTTGCCACCGCTACTCCACTAATTTACTGTGCTGTAGACACTCTGGTTTCTTAGTTCCCAGAATACACCAGGCTACTTCCCAACTCAGAGTCTACAAATGCTCTCTATGTTATAAATGCCATTTGTTTCACTTCTTCCCCAATATCTGGTTAGTTCACATATTGTCAAGGCTTTAGCTTATGTGCCGTTTTCTCTAGGGAAATTTCCCAGGTTCTATCCCCAGACTGGGGTAAGACCTCTATTATATATACTTCTCATCATAGCTCTTAGTAGACTTGTAATGATTTGTTTAGTGTGTTTCTCTCCACCACAAGATGATAAGTTCCATGAGGGCAGGGACCACGTTAGACTTGCTCACTGCCCATCCCAGGAGACTGCCCTCACCTTATGTGTTATTTCCTCAGGGATACTTTTCCTCTCCCATCTTCTACATCCTGTGACAACATGGGGAAGTTAATAGGGAAAGCTCTTTCTTGGTACAGGTAATTTCCCTTGCAAGTGTGGTAAGTTTGAGGCATGATTAGATATTATGGAAATATCCCACAGACATCAGTTATGTGGAGTGATCAGGGCTGTAGATGATGATCTGGAAGTCAGCTGCATCCAGCTGTGAGTTACTAATTTCTAAGAGAAAAGAAAGGGTCAGATGGAACTTCAAAAATGCCTATGTTGAGATGGAAACAATGTTAAGAATGACAGGATGGTTGGATTTTCAAATATTTTAGAGAGGTCAAAGAGAACAAAGGTTCTGAAAAGATAATTTGACTTGATGGACAGGTCATTGGGGAGTGCAGTCTTTACAAAATGTTGGGAACGAAATCTGGGTTGCAGGTAATTTAAGAGAGTTAATGAAAACGGCAGGTATAGAATTCTTTTGAAAAGTGTGGTGCTAAAAATGGAGAGAAATGGGACAAGAACTAAAGAGGTGATAGTGAGGTCAATTAAGGTTTTCCAAAGTAGGGCAGAACTGTGCAGCTACAGGGGAAAAAAACAACAACAAACAAACACCACTTTCACAGTGGGAGTCTGAAGTCCCTTGAATCTTTTGACCACTCTTTTTTTTTTTTTTAAGAAATACTATTTCCTTGGCTTTTACTACACTACACTATCTCTCCTCTTCATTTAGCTCTCTCTCCTCTCTTTTTTTTCTCCCCTTCCCCCACCTTGGAGCTGTGCTTTCCAATAGTAGCTCGTAAACACATAGCTAGTAAGTACTTGAAATGTATATAGTCTGAATTATTATGTGCTGTAAATGTAAAAATCACACCAGATTTTGAAGGCTTGGAAGGAAAATAAGTTAAAATAGCTTATTAATAATTCCCTATGGATTGTTGAGGCTATAATATTTTATATATATTGAGTTAAATAAAATATATTATTAAAATTAATCTCATATTTTTTACTGTGTTGTTATGTGGGTCCCTTGCCTATCTCCCCACCCTCTTTTGCACCATTTACCCCAACTGTCTGCCTCATGACCCTCTTTCACTACCTGGAAATTGTCATGCTCCCTCCAGAAATCGGGTCTTTGTATGTTTTTCTCACAACTCACCCACTTTACCTTTTCCTGGTAAAATCTGCTCAGCTTCCAGATTTGAGTTTAGTCATCACTTCTTCAAGGACATCTTTCTATCACTTCCCCCACACCCTTACCCTCCACAAGTACTAATGACAGTGGTGACCATAGTGGTGGTGAGTGATGACAACATTTAGCACTTAGTAAGCATTTACTATATACTGGAATCTCTTCTACTGTTTTAAACATAATTCATTAAATCTTCAAAACTACCTTTTCGTTCCCCATTTTCAGACTATAATCCATTATAAAAATTCATTTTTTTGATGTGCAAATTGACTCACAGAGAAATTAACTAATTTTCCTGAGATCAGTTAGAAAGTGCTTAGCCAAGATTCAAAATTAGGCATTCTCGTTCCAAAACCCATGGGGTTAACTTCTATACTATACTGCCTTTTCAGACTAGGCTAAGCTTCTCTATTATGTTTCCAATAATCTTACCTTTGCAATAGTGAAGTTGTAATTACTTAATAATTAATTTAGGTGATTATCTCTCTCCCACAACTTTTTCCAATTATGTTAGGAGAGGGGAGGCAGATACCATATCTGCTTTTGTTTCGTGTTTAACCATAGTGCCTAGCATTGTAGCTGGCATAAAGTAGACACACAATATAGTTGAATACAAGTATACAAAATGTGTCAATATATGAAAGAAGGAAGGAAGGAAGGAAGGAAGGAAGGAAAGAAGGATGGAAGGGCAAGTTCCTCCATATCTCCAGTTATGGATTTCTCTACTGAGCACAGCTTAATCTACTACTTTCTATTTCTCAAATCCTACATGTGTCTAAGGAAGTCAGACTCTGGCAACAACAAATTCAGTGATCCTGTCTGGTATGTACTAACTTAAGAATTTCTGAGCAATTAGTTGATTATGGATAGCTGATTCATTCAATATTATGTTAGGCAGAGCATGTCAAAATCGGATCAGCCATTAAGTAATCTGCTATGACATAATTATGAGTACCAAGTTCTCCAATTACACCCATACTGCAGCCAGATTTGGGGCTACTTTCTAGTCCTCCAATACTTCATGAGCTTTCATGCCTCTGACACTTTGCTTAGCATTCCCTTTCCAACTTTTCTCTGCTAAGAAAATGTCTATATATCTTTCAAGGCCAGGGTCAAATGTCCTCTCCTGGGTAATCTATAATAAAACACCCCTTATCACTTTTTGTTGTGTATGTGTGTGTCTTATAGAGATGCTAGACCTAACTGGAGGATATTTTAATATGACTGCTCAGTTGAGGATATGTCTGTATCCTTGTGGTTAAGGTTGGAAGGTCCACCGGAGAGCTAGGCATGCAGTGTCAGTCACAGGGGGAAGGGTTAAGCCCTCAGATTCAGAACCCAGGAATGGAATGCCTGCTCACTCTTTCATCTTTCACATTTTTAGAAATGGATACCTTGGGGCTGAGCCAGGTCTGAACTTCCAGGTAACTGGGAAAAGACATCTGCCTCTTAGAAGTAGATTTGGAGATAGGTAAGGAGGCCTTGCCATAGCGAACCGTAAGTGTAAGATGAGCGACTCACTCATGTAAACCAGATTATCAAGATCAGCAGGCTTCAGACTATTTCAGCACTCTGATCTGTCACAATCAGTTATGAGATGCATCACAATTGATGCATTTCTAATAATAAAGTACCATAGTTTAATACGATTTACCTTTTCAAAATATAACTAGAGTCAATTCCAGATTATCTCAGGAATACATTTCTCACTCCTTTGCATCACAATATATCTTGAATGTGAGAAAATAAAGAAGAGTCATAGCTAGCCAGGAGGCAATTGCTCATTACTGGAGGAAGCTGAGAGGAGTGTCAACATCATCTCCCGACTTGCTTTCTCAGTAGAGAGAAAGTGTTGAGAACTGCTCTTCTAGTGGTATATTAACACATTTTATTTCCCAGTGGTTATCTTCAAGTCTAGTCAAGACATATATACAATGGATCCTTCTTAATCTCTGTGCTGCAGGGATTCATTTGGGCCAGAGTGAATGGAAGAACAATGTCTTCTTGTGGCTCCCAAGGGTTTCATAGCAGTGGTGACTACTTCTCCGGGGGGAAAATGAGAATCTGGAAAAAGGTTTGGGGGTGTGGAGATTTGCTTCTCCCACATGGAAATTTGATCTCTACTGTCAACCTAAAGTATTATTTTATTTGGGAAGAGACAGTTTTCTTACAGAAAGCCTTTTTAACACCCCCAGGCAAATTAAGTCACTCCCATCTGTTCTCACAGCATTCTGAATGTATGATTGTACTATAGATTCTATCACTTTGAATTATAATTATTTGTTTACATAACTGCCTCCCCAGTAGAGTAAGTTGTAAGTCACAGCAAACAGGAACTGGGGTCTTATACTGCTATGAATTACTATGGCTTGTTAGCACTATGCTTGGCATTCGTACAAGCACTACTAATTTTTGATCATGAGTCGAACATGACCAGAAAAGCAAAACAACATTCATCACATTAAATTGGGTCTTTTTTGTTATATTTGATTTTTTATATATAAAAATCTTAGCGTCATCTTCATTCCACAGCTTTCATCTTACATGGTACATAAGGGGCATCCAAACATTTGTTGATTCATTTGTCATCCTTGTCATGTCAACATACAAAATGTCGCATACAGAATAAAGCAATGAGTCACACACAGAATTGTTTTACTGAAACTCAGATCTGATGGAGTCAGTCCCTTGGCAAATTTATTCAGGGCTTACTAAATAAAATTCAAGCTCCTTGATTTGGCATTCTGACCTTATCCTTTTTAGGATACTTCCTGTTTCGATATCACTGTATTTTACTCCCACCAGGCATTTTGTATGCTAGATAATCTGGTCTAATCCAAAACAGAAAGTCCCAGAGGTCTCTTTCGCAATCACCCTTCCTTCTTTTGCCTTCCAGCCTTCTGTAGATGATGTCACTCAGTTCCAAGGCTTTACATGTTCATATGCACATGACTCCTAATCTCTAGCCTTATCTTTCACATTCAGTTGCCTCTCTGACATCTTCACTTAGATAACTGCTATGCATCTGAAACATAACAGTGATCAAATAAAACTCGTGTTTCTAGCTCCCCCAACCCTGCCAAGAAAATATTTCTGCTCATCTCCTTCAATTCGAGAAATGCTACTATCTTCCCCTCAGATGCTCAAGACAAAAAAATCTAGGCATTTTCTTCACTAGCTCTTTAACGCCCTCACACCTGCCTCTTAAATCCACATTGTCAGCAAATCCTGTTGATTCATCCTCAAAATATAATTCAAATCCATCTACATTTCTCATGTCAATGACTGTCATCCTTATTCTGAACAGGATACTGTCAGATCCTCCCACCTGGTCTCCCCACCTCCACCCTTAGCTTTCATGATCCATTTTCTGAAGGACTGATAGAGTGTTTGTTATTAAAATGCAAATAAGGTAATGCCATTTCTCTGCTTTAAAAATCTGGTTTGGTAGGCAGAATAATGGCCTACCAAAGATGTCTTCATCCTAATCTTAGGAAATTGTGAACATGTAATATTACAAGCAAGAGGGAATTACATGTTCCTGGATTATCCAGGTGGGCCCAATGCAATTTTATTAATGTTGACACAAAGCAGAAGAGTCAGAATTCGAGTGAAACAATGTGAGAAACATTTGGCCATTTCAGGCTTTGAAGGTGGAAGGGGGCCATGAGCCAAAAAATCCAGGCGGACTCCAGAAGCTAGGAAAGGCAAATATCGATACTCTAATTTTAAACCGATGAAACTCATTTAGGACTTCTAACCTCCAGAATGGCAAAAGACTAAATTTGTGTTATTTTAAATTACTGAGTGTGTGGCAACTTGTTGCAGCACAATAGAAAACTAATACACCCTCCAAGGCTTCTCAATGCACTGAGAACCCTATACTCAGTGTTATAAACCCTATGAGAACAACTTTTCAATCCCATCACCAACCACTTTCCCCTGGCTTTTGTGGATTCTTCAAACATGCCAATTTTATTTCTGCCTTAAGGAATTTTCACTACTTCTTCTGTACCTATCATACTCTTTCCCAAACTGCTAGGTCTGGCTTCTCACTACCTATGTCTCAGCTTGACTGCTAACCTTTTCCTATAAAGCTTTTCAAACCATCTGATCTAAAGTAACTCCCAGCCATTCCTTTTCACATTACACTATTTTACCCTCAGCATAGCGTTTCCTAATTTTTCCTATTGTTCTTATTTACGTATGCACATATTAATGTCTGCTTTCCCACTCTGTTAGAATGTAAGCTCCATGAGAACAGAATTTATCATTGTGATGGCCCATAGTAGGCACTGTAAAGTGCTTATCACATGAATGTATGAACTAATAGAACAATAAATGGCAGGCGTTCTGTGGTACTAAACTTCAAGACTTGCCAAAATTCTTAAGTAAGCATAAATTTTTTCATAAATTTGTAAGAAAAGTAGAATACCAACGAATGAGCTACATGATTCTTTTCACTGATTCCATGAATCTTTCACTGACCCCACGTTATATCATGAGCTGAATGGAGTAGTAAGCTAGGAGCAACATTCTTCATTCTTCGACAGTTCCTTTGGTAGTGTCTTCCTCCATCATTTTTTAACTAGCTCTCATTATAGGAGAAAGTTTCCCCTTGGTGCCATACTAGCACAAAAGAGAACTGTGGTCCTCACCTGAAACAATCACATTACTCTAGAATTTAAGTTCTTTTTTTTTTTTAATGTTTATTTTTGAGAGAGAGGGAGAGAAAAAGTATGGTTGGGAGAGGAGCAGAGAGAGGAGCAGAGTGAGACACAGAATCTGAAGCAGGCTCCAGGCTCTGAGCTGTCAGCACAGAGCCCAGTGCAGGGCTTGAACCCACGAATCATGAGATCATGACCTGGGCTGAAGTCAGATGCTTAACCAACTGAGTCACCCAGGCACCACTTTAGAATTTAAGTTCTGATGGGAGGGATTTTTTTTTTCTCTTCTTTGTTCTTTGTTATGTCCTTGGGTACATTTCAGAAATATGCATGACCCTGATGTCAATGAGTCTGTAATCAAGCAGAGAAAAGCCACAGTTAACCGATGAAATGCCAGGGGACCACACGATGCAAATAGTGAGACTTGGGAGCCATTAGACGGGTAACAAGAGCTTGGGAGGTTGGGAAGAAGGTAGATGAGCTTATCCCAGGGAAGCTATATAGACATTGGTCTAAATATTAAAGGAGGGGGATAGGATTTTCATAGATGAAAGAAAATGGTGGCAGTAATACAGAAGAGGTAAATACAGATGAGACAAAAATCACAAAATGAGGAATGGAAGTGACATATTCAGAGAACCATGAGAAGGGCTTGGCTTAGAGATGGTACATTAGGAGAGCAGAATATAAAGAGAGAAAACATGCTCAGAATATAAAGAGAGAAAACATGGTTAAGAGTTACGATAAGCAGGATGAGTAATTAACCAAACAGAGATTGAGATTGATGGGCAATCTCAATAGTGTAATGGGGATTCATTACACTATAAATGATGGGAGTTCTAAATAAGGGACTAGTTTGAGGAAAGGAGACTTTTTGAGAAGCTGCTTCTGGATTTGCAAGAAAAAAAAGTAAAGTTTATTCTAGTAACTAAGATGTAAGATTAAACACATTATGAATATATTTTTAAAGGAAGATTCTAGGGGCACCTGAGTGGCTCAGTTGGTCAAATGTCCAACTTCAGCTCAGGTCATGATCTCACAGTTCGTGAGCTTGACCCCCGCGTTGGACTCTGTGCTGGCAGCGTAAAGCCTGGAGCCTGCTTCCGATTCTGTGTCTCCCTCTCTCTCTTCCCCGCTCACACACTCTCTCTCTCCAAAATAAATAAAGATTAAAAAAAAAATTTTTTTAATAAAGGAAGATTCTAGAAAGTATAAACTGATTTTAAAATGAGGTGGGAAAGGCGCACTTTATGACTTCTGCTCACTCTACACCTTCTTCTCTCTGTGGCAACAAATCCCAGCTTAGTTTCCACTTCTTTTATAAGCCTTTAATGACCAATCCAGTGGGAATTTTTTCCTCCCACTTAGAATTCTATATTCAGATTGATGATAAGGAAAATGGTATAAATGGACATAAATTAAAATCAAAACATAGCCCTTCAAATTTTTTTGGAGATGGGCATTTGCTTTACTATCCAGGTCTCAAGGGATACATTATTTCTATTCAGTATGTCTGTAATGTGTAGGAAATTAGGTCTCCCAGGCTCTGATGTCAATGCCAAGTAAATCCCCTCAGAATTATTTAAAATATTTAAACCATTCTCTACCAATGACATAAACATCAGCACCGACTTCTTGGTAAAAATATTTTCCTAAACAATCAAAAGGATAGAGTTTTATTTCTGCATCTACTTTAGAAATCAGCGCCAGACAACCAACTAGCTTCCATAAAATTCTTATCAGAGAAAACCAGGTAAGAAACTAAAACTTTCTCTCTCTCTCTCTCTCTCTCTCTCTTTTTTTTTTTTGATGGAAATATTAACCTCTAGAAATATTTCTTTTTTTTTAAACGTTTATTTATTTTTGAGACAGAGAGAGACAGAGCATGAGCAGGGGAGGGGCAGAGAGAGAGGCAGACACAGAATCCAAAGCAGGCTCCAGGCTCTGAGCTGTCAGCACAGACCCCGATGTGGGGCTCAAACCCACGAACCATGAGATCATGACCTGAGCCGAAGTCGGACGCCCAACCGACTGAGCCACCCAGGAGCCCCTAGAAACATTTCTTTAAATTCTTTAAGGTTTTGTGGGGGTTTTTTGCAATTCTTACTTTTCAATCTTTTATTTTAAATCTTCCCTTAAAGGTAAAGTCTGTTGTGTAAGATTCAACAAATGACTATAGTTCATTTGTATCACTTCTGATTTTAAGAGAAGCCTAAATTACCAAAAATAAATAAGTAAAGGTGCACTATCATAGTAATAACAGGAAACATTAACAATATTTTTGAAACTTCTTTGAATAATACGGTTTGCCACTTTTACAACTTAACAGATGAAATAGATTGTTCACTTGCTTCTACAGTGAACTGGTATTTAAAATGCCTGTGTTGGACATTCCCTCTATATTAAACAAATTGTATGAGAAATGAATAGACAGTTAACCCTGGAACAAAGTGGATGCTAGTGATGCTGACCCTGTGTATAGCTGAAAATCCTCATAGAACTTTTGAGCCCCAAATAGTAGTAGTTCACTTGAACTGTTCACTAGAACCCTTATAAAGTCAGCGAGAGTTTTCTCTATATTATTAGGAAAATCATAAGGAAGAGAAAACACATTTACAGTACTGTACTGTATGGAAAAAAAAAATCAATGTTTAAGTGGACCTGCACAGTTGAAATCTGTGTTGTTCAAGAGTCAGGTGTAATTTTAAGCCATTCTTTTAAAACCTTGATGTAATGTGTGGGAAATTTCTAGTTTCTCTTTTGATTCTTAGAGAAATAAAATACCAGTGTAAAACTTAACTTTTGTCAGACTAATTATAAACAACTGAGAAAACTGAAGAAAATCTTACTATTTTATGTAACTTCAAGCTGGCAAGTGTAAGGCATTTAATGAAAAAAATTATTCAAATTACACTTATATAGATTTAAAATATTCATTTCTAGACTTCAGGTTGCCAAGAGTAAGTCATTTAATGAAAATCTAATTCAAATTATAGAGACTTCAAATGTTCATTTTTTAAATATTGCTCCTAAAGGAATTAATCCAAAATAGTCTGAGATTTAAAAGTTAATAATATTTTCAGGAAGGCAAAAAGAAAGAGATCTCCCTACATCTCTCCAAAACACCTTTCCTCTGTTCCTGGAATACAAAGTGTGGTTCTGGTCAATGAATATCCAGAAAACTATCAACATGGAAATGTCCAGAGGATCAATTGATCTTCTAAGAAAGTACATAGCACAGAGCAGGCATTTAGTAAATACCAGGCCAATGAACAAATGATTCTTGAATTAACTAAAATAAACAAAGGTAGATTGAAGTAAAACATTCTCCAACAAATTAGAACTCTATCAATAAGGCAAAATGTAAGGGATAGATAATTGAACTTTTACAAATATACTAAAAGTTTAATAGATTATAGAAGCTTAAAATATCATGCTAACATTTGACACTCCAAAGAGAAAAACCTAATACCAAAAATTCATTGCTTTACATAGAGAAAAATGTCCTTACGAATGCATCACCATGGGGCACCTGGGCGCTCAGTAGGTTAAGTGTCTTGGCTCAGATCCTGATCTCATGGTTTCGTGGGTTCAAGCCCTGCGTGAGGTTCTGTGCTGACAGCTCAGAGCATGGAGCCTGCTTCAGATTCTGTGTCTCCCTGTTTCTCTGCCCCTCCCCTGCCCACACCCGTGTCCCTCTCTCTCCCTCTCAAAAATAAATAAACATTAAAAAAATTTTTTTTAAAGAAAAAGAATGCATCACCACAAGATATGAATGTATTCCTGAATGACTCAAGATACACCCAAGAGTGCTGGCAAATTATTATCATTTATAACTAAATGTCATTATCACGAAGATGGAGCAGATACTTGCTCAACGCATCCGTTGTGATGTTATCCGCAATAGGACTATAACATGCAGAAAACAATCATGATTGTTGTGGAGTAATAACTTATAAAACACAGCAGACCTAAGAGCATGTCATTGAATTTATTTAATAAAAATTGTATTTTCTGATTATAAAGGCAATATTCATTGTTGAGAATTTGAAATAGAGTAAAATATATAGAAGAAAGTGACCTATAATTCCCATTGCACAGAGAAAACCAGTATTAATTTTTGATGTGTTTCCAAGCTGCCTTTCCTTTATATTTATGTATTTACTTGGAAAATTAGGATTATTCTGGATATGAACATTATATTTTATTTTTCACACATTTTTTATGTTTATTTTATCATCATATTAAACATTAAATAATAACTGCACAATATCCCATCACATGGATGATTCACATTTACTTAATCGTACTGAGCAAATGTTTACCCTTCAGGTGTTTTGAATTTTTTACAATGGACATTATATGTAAGTCTTTTCCTGAGGTTGTAAATATTTCTTTCTGCAATTAATTACCGAATTATTTTACAGTGATGGCACCAATTCATACTTCCACTAGGGATGCAGTTGTGTTCCCATCTCAGTGTATTTTAGACAGAACTAGAAAGGATCGTTTGTTTTTTAAAAAAATTCTTACTATTTTGAAAAGCAAAACAAATTTGCCCTCTCATTTAAAATGATATCTTTCTGATTAGTAATGAAATAAGACATTTTTATTTTTTCAAAATTGTATTTCTTTCGAGATTTTTCTGTTCCTGTCCTTTATCTGTTTTCTAGCGATCATTTATACTGATTTCTATAAGCTATTTCTAGAATAAAGCCATGGAAGCATTATCATATTTATTGCAATAATTTCTCAGTTTCCATTTGACATTTGATTTAATCATGATGTTTTCGATGTATAATTATATAAATGAATTTATCAATTCTTAGCCCTTAAGATTTCTCCAATTTCTTTTGATAGCATTTAAATTTATTCAGGTACATGCATATATGAACAATTTTACGTTGCATGTGTGAATGGTATTATAAATGACCTGAAACTTTTTTTTTTTAATGTTTATTTATTTTTGAGAGAGAGAGAGAGAGACAGAGCACAAGTTGGGGAGGGGCAGAGAGAGAGGGAGACACCGATTCCGAAGCAGGCTCTAGGCTCTGAGCTGTCAGCACAGAGCCTGATGCAGGGCTGGAACTCACGAACTGGGAGATCATGACCTGAACGAAACTTGGACGCTTAACTGACTGAGCCACCCAGGCACCCCACTGACCTGAAACATTTTAAATACAGTCATTTTTTTTTCTTTTCCCTCCTTCTCTCTCTTTTCTGCTTCTATCCATATCAGTTTCCCTTCCCAGCCAAAGGGGTATAAATACTTCACAAATAGCCCTACTTTTTCCCCCAAAAGCATTTTATTTTTAAATAGGAGGGAACACCTGGGTGACTCAGTTAGTTAAGTATCTGACTCTTGATCTCAGCTCAGGTCATGATCTCAGGGTAGTGAGGTCAAGCTCTGCATTGGGCTCTGCCTCAGGTTCAGAGCTGGGTTCTCCATGGGGTTCTGTGCTGGCCGTAAAGCCTATTGAAAAAGTAAAATAAAATAAAAAATAAAAAAATAAACTTGAATCCACTAGCATTGACAATAGTAAATTGCTAAGAATGTGCAAATGAAAATCTTCTTGAAAAATTTTTTATAGGATAAAATATGCATAACAAAATTTAAACCATATTTAAGTATAAGGTTTAGTGGCATTAAGTACATTTATGTTATTATGCAACTATCATTGCTCTCTATTTTCAGAACTTTCTTACCTTCCCAGAATTAAACCCCATACATATTAAACAATAACTATCCATTTCTTCCCTCTCCCTGACAACTATCACTCTACTCTCTGTCTCTATAAATTAACTACTTTAGTTCATCATGTAAGTGGAATCATAAAGTATTTGTCCTTTTGTGTTTAGTTTACTTCACTTAACATCTTTGAGGATCATCCATGTTTTAACATGTGTCAGAATTTCATTCCTTTTTAAGGTTGAATGATATTTCATTGTATGTATATACCACATTTTGTTCATCCGTTCATTCATCGATGGACATTTGGGGTGTTTCCAGCTTTGGCTATTGTGAATAATGCTGCTGTGAATATAAGTGTATGAAAGTCGTCTTTTCAACATCACTGTTAATACATATACAGTCCCTGAAATTGTTTGGGAACACTGATACCAATTGCTGACATTGAAATTATGAATCAGCTTTCCCTAATCCATAGAGAGAAGCTTTTTGCACTGAATATTCCTCTTAAGACCTCAAAAGCCATCTCTGTGCATATAATCTGATATATTTCCTGAAAATATACTGGAAAAATGTTAAAGAGTAGCTACATAGGTAATAGCTTCAGGAGACTGATACTAACTCAGAATTAGGCATGTGTCAAATCCACATAACATGCGAAAGCATTATAGAATATGTTCCTCATCCTTATGAACCAGTTAGATTGGCAGTCAAGTTGGACATATTATAAATTAGTACCTAATTTCTCCACAATTTTTTTCTCAACAGAGAATTCAGGAATGGCTGAAGAAAATCATACCATGAAAAGTGAGTTTATCCTGACAGGATTTACAGATCACCCAGAATTGAAGACGCTTCTTTTCTTGGTATTCCTTGTCATCTATCTGATCACCATGGTAGGGAACCTTGGCCTGGTGATATTGATTTCAAAAGAGCCTCATCTTCACATGCCAATGTACATCTTTCTGGGCAACCTCGCTCTTGTGGATTCTTGCTGTGCCTGTGCCATTACTCCTAAGATGTTAGGGAACTTCTTTTCTGAGAACAGAATGATTTCTCTCTATGAATGCATGGCACAATTTTATTTTCTTTGCACCGTTGAAACTGCAGACTGCTTTCTTCTGGCAGCAATGGCCTATGACCGCTATGTGGCCATATGTAGCCCACTACAGTACCACACCATGATGTCAAAGAAACTCTGCATTCAGATGACCACAGGAGCCTTCATAGCTGGAAATCTACATTCCATGATTCATGTAGGGCTTCTATTTAGATTAGCTTTCTGTAGATCTAATCACATCAACCACTTTTACTGTGATATTCTTCCTTTATACAGACTCTCCTGTGTTGACCCTTATGTCAATGAGCTGGTACTATTTATCTTTTCAGGGTCAATTCAAGTCTTCACCATAAGCAGTGTCTTAATATCTTACTTGTACATTCTCTTTACTATTTTCAAAATGAAATCCAAAGAAGGAAGGACCAAAGCCTTTTCTACTTGTGCATCCCACTTTTTGTCTGTTTCGTTATTCTATGGATCTCTTTTTTTCATGTACATTAGACCAAATTTGCTCGAAGAGGGGGATAAAGATATACCAGCTGCTATTCTGTTTACAATAGTAGTTCCCTTACTAAATCCTTTTATTTATAGCCTAAGGAATAAGGAAGTAATAACTGTCCTGAGAAAAATTATGAAGAAAAAAAAATCTCATGAAAATTGGAAACAAATGACATCTACTGTAGCTTAGTGAATTAGATGTAAGAAACCCTTCCAAGTGAAATTACACAGAGAAAATGCACAAATTATATGTAAAATACTAAAATATATCATAATATAATCAATTTAGGAAGCAATACATATGGTAGAAAATATACAGGAAAGAATAAACTGTGCTAAGTCTTCATTCAAAATAACAAAAATCAAAACCAAATTTTGAATTCATTCAAGAAGCAATTTAGCATGTTGACAAGCTCATGGACTATGTCAGCATCAGGGATTGGGATTATCAGCGCCCAAAAAGAAAACAACAAAACTGACAGTTACACATATAAAGGAAAATTCTATTAAATATTTACAGCCAGTCCACTTTAACTGGAGCATGAGCACTCCAGTTAGGCCAGAAGACTTTAAGGGCATGAGAACCTTTGACCAATGAAATCACTAAACCATGAGAGGCAAAGTTGAAGCAAGTAAATTTTGAGGAAGCAGTTTTAATAGCATTTTGGGCAACACTATAGTTCGGATAGAGGTGTGAGGAAATGAAGGTGTCAAGTAAAAGTGATTATTATATTTTCAAGTTAAAGTTCCCTTGGGGTTAAATGGTTAAACACAGAATGCCGATTTCAAGAGTGGTTATCTTCAAGGGCGCCTGGGTGGCTCAGTTGGTTAAGCTTCTGACTCTTGATTTCATCTCTGGTCATGATCTCATGGTTTTTGAGTTTGAGCCCTGCATTGGGCTTTGTGCTGACAGTAAAGAGCCTGCTTGGGATTTTTTCTCTCTCTTTCTCTGCCTCTCCCACGCACTATCTCTCTCAAAATAAATAAATAAACTTAAAAAAAAGAGTAGTTATGAGAGAGGGCTATTTACTCCCATGTACACTCATAAAGATGCCCATAACATAAAGTTCCAGGCAAGTAGTCAAACTTCATCTAAGATTTGAAGAACCTCCATGGTCAGGGAGCTACACTAAACTCCTCTATCTTGAGAGGTGAGGAAGGGGTTCAACAACGAGGACACCACTACATTATACATAGACATGAAGAAAAGCACGATTGTTGAACCATGGATAGGACTTACCTACAATAATAATTACTTATTTTTTTTCTTTTTCTCCACTGCAAAACCTGAAGTTGTGAAATGTAAGTAGAATTAAACGATCCCATTTATTTTTTTTAAGAATTAAAGGATTTTGATGTGACAAAATGAAAGAATAACTTTTATTTATTCAACATAGATTTATTGACAGCTTCTTATGTGGAAGCACTGCTGTAGGTGTTGGGATATATCTGTTACAAAAATATCAGTTTTTTCATCTTCTTAAACAATAGAACATTGCCACGATTTTAATGACTAACTTCTGGATAAAGGAGGACCTGTATCAAAAAGAAAAAAGCCCTCTTCTACCTCTTTTCTTGATGCTCTGAGGTCCCATCTAAATTCCCAAAAGGCAGGGTGCCTGGGTGGCTCAGTCAGTTAAGCAATCGACTTCGAGTCAGGTCGTGGTCTCAAACTACTTCATGGGTTTGAGCCCCGCTGTCAGCACAGAGGCTGCTTTGGATCCTTTGTCTCCCTCTCTCTCTCTCTCTCTCTGCCCCTCCCCTGCTCACACACTGTCTCTCTCTCAAAAATAAATAAACATTTAAAAAAAAATAAATTCCCAAAGGCAATTGTCAGGTTGCAGTTATGGTCCAGGCTAGCCAGTCCCTAAAGCTAACTTTGCATGGAAAATCAACATGTTGAGTCTATTTAGAAAAAGTTGTGGGAACATAGATATAGTATTTCCAATCCTCTAATTCACACATACAAAATTATAACCTCTTTGTTTCTATTTGTAACCTCCAAAAAATCTAATCGAGCCAATCCCATAGAATTAGACATTACAAGATTTGAAATGGAGACGTTTCAAGATTTTCCTGGTTGTTTCTAATTTAAATCCCATCAGTTTAAGATTTTCCCAACCCTACCTCCAACCTTCCTTGATTGCATCTAAATGTACAAGTACTTGTTTGATATCATGGCACTGAAGACAGGTGTCATGTTACAGATTGAGCTCTCTCAATCTGTATCCCTCTGAGATGTTTGATCCTCTAACTTTCTGGTGATCTTCTGGTGCCACTACCAGTTTTGGTTTCTGCATTCACATCTAGTTCCCAGGCTAGACATGGAAGCGTGGTTTCAGTTAAAGCATCTACTTTTTAACTCCACGAGGCTCCTGTCATGTCTGTCAGCTCAGTCTTGCTCTCTCTGCTAATTTCGGAGTAAATTCTCTTGACCACCCTTCTGGGATATCTAAGAAGATGGAAAAACTGGGTTAGAGGTTATTGATATACCCTAGCACCTAACTGAAGGAAAGGCCCATGAGAAGACTGGAGGGCACCATTTTTGTACTTCTGATGACACGTGGTGTAGGCTCAGTGCAGGATTTTGAAAGCTTTCATAGGTCCCACCGGAAGGTTCCTCTTGCCATATATCTCCAAACTTCAATGGGCATTTGATTGTCTCCCCGCTAGAACACCCGCTGGGAATATAAGTCACAGAATCCCATCTCATCAAACACTAATTATTTCTCTCTGACTTTCTTTTTATCCCCCAACTCACTACATCCTTATTTCTAGTGTGATACATTGTACTTACCTTATAAATACTTCCCAAAGGTACTTTTATTAAATAAATTTAGACTTTGGAGCTGTCCTTAAAAGTAAGGCTTTCTCAATCTATTCTTCCTGTCTGGATTTTCAAAGTTATGTTTAGGGAAAAAAGCATGTGAGATTCACATTGTTGTGCTCTAACCTTTCCTTAAGTAATAAATCTGAACTGCAAAAGCTACTCTCTAAAACATCAGAAATGATCACGGGGCAAAACAGAATCACAGACTGTTTTCATCTAAGTACTACTGGTTATAGAGATAAAAGTCTCATAAAATTAGGCCTTTTAATATCTTGGCCAATATTCCATAGTAACCAAAGAAAAGAGATTTGGTTAAGACTTTACTTTAAAAAATAGGGGCGCCTGGGTGGCGCAGTCGGTTAAGCGTCCGACTTCAGCCAGGTCACGATCTCGCGGTCTGCGAGTTTGAGCCCCGCGTCAGGCTCTGGGCTGATGGCTCAGAGCCTGGAGCCTGTTTCCGATTCTGTGTCTCCCTCTCTCTGCCCCTCCCCCGTTCATGCTCTGTCTCTCTCTGTCCCAAAAATAAATAAACTTTGAAAAAAAAATTTTTTTAAAAATAAAACTAAAGCTTATGGAAGTAAATATTTTATCTTATACTTAACCAAACTTCAGTTATAATCACAAACGCATACTAATTTTGCAAAGAATGAATCAAGCATTGTTTTCTCTGGCATTATTTTCCAGAAGAATAAAGTATGATAACCAGATACAACCTTTACTTCACTTTTGGATTCAAGGGCTAATAGTAACAAATGCTAATAATGGAGCAATTTTGTAAAATATCCAAAAGTCTCCCAAGGATCTTTCCTAATTCTTACTGCACAAACTCTTATCCATTCAATCTGTTTTTATTGTCCTGATCCTACCAGGCCCTATTTGTCAATGGGACTTTATGTTTCCTTCATGCAGGTCTCCAAGAACACATTCATCAACTTCATGAAGTCTACTGCATCTTTCTCAAGGTCATTTCACATTGGATTCGAATAATGTTTACTATATCAGAATATCAGCAAGTAATATATTGGCACCATGGATAAAGACAGTGGTGCTAAGCAGGGACGAATGTGTACAGCGAGATTAACTCCAAGAGTGATTAGTTCATTCAGGGATATTGTGTGTGATTACAATTCTTCCTTCCCTGAGAAAGCATTGTCACCTCAGAGACTTACAAACTGTTACTGTGATAGCAAGAACCTCTGTGTTGGTTCATCAGTTACTATTGAGGTGTATATTATGTATTATGTATACAGAGGTTAACATTTGAGCTGATTTGTAGACATCTTTAACACTTGCAACACTTTCTCTTTTACATTTTAATTATTGGGGTTTTACCCCTAATATGCCATTTTCTGTTACCAGCTGACTCCAGCTATCCGAGTATCCAGAGTTTGGTGAAATGAAGAATATTTATTCTATACATACACCTCTCGGCATGTCATTTACTTGCCCTTTATAGACCATTCCTTTTTTCGGATGACTAGTCCTCATTTTCTACTCATTTCCAGCCCAGAAAAATTACTCTGAAGTTGACAGTGCTTGCTGCTTTGGTGCAGGTCTGCCTTATCAGTGAGCCAATTTCACCACATGATTTTTTTTTTAATTTTTTTAATTTTTATTTATTTTTGAGAGGGAGAGCATGAGCAGGGGAGGGGCTGAGAGAGGGGGAGACACAGAATCTGAAACAGGGTCCAGGCTCTGAGCTGTCAGCACAGAGCCCGGCACCGGGCTCGAACCTACGAACTGCGAGATGAGATCACGGCCTGAGCCGAGGTTGGATGCTTAACTGACAGAACCACCCAGGTGCCCCTCACCACATGATTTTAAATATTGGCTCATAAGTGATGCTGATAAAGTATCAGAGAAGCAGAATGTAAAATCTGTAGCCCATTCAACTCCAGAAATCATACTTACTGTTAAAAGTTTAGTTCAGTTTAATACCATAACTCTCAGGTTATATTTATAATCTGTTGAAATGGGACTATATTTGGACAGTGTACAGGGGAGAAAAAAAACCCCACGTTTTAGTAGATAACTTTTCCTACATCAGAGCAAATAAAATACCTCCTTGCACACTTGGATGTGCCTGTGTCTTGTATGTCTTTTAGAAATGTAAAGCTAATATAATGTATTATTCATATTAATTTGAAGTTTTCATTAATTTGTTTATCAAAACAGAATTTCAGCTAAATGAAGACATGATTTTTCTATTTAGTCTTCAAAAAAGGTGAACTTGCTAGTGGATTGGGTTCTTTCATTCCTTGAAAAAATATTTATTAAGATGTCTGTGGCACCAGCACTGGGCACATGAGGTAGGAAAGGAAGTATACTTTGGTGCAAAACAATACAAATATACAATATAGCACAGTAACTATGTTTATTCAAAACTATTTTATGTATACACTTAATAGATATAGACATAACTTAGTGCCATCTTCCATAGCTCATAAGTCATAAGTAAAAGAGGTTATGTTTTATTACAAACATTTACGTTGTACTGATATCATTAAAAATTTACTAATACTCTATGGATCTTGTAGTTAATGGATATACAACATTCAAAACTTCAGAAAACTTAATTTTAAAAATAACTTTTAAAATATATGTAACAATTTTCTATATGATTCTATAATGACCAAGACAAGATTTTTTAAAATATTTCTTCGGGAAATACTTCCTGGTTAACATTTCAAACTCTTAAAAGTCAAACATGTCTCATGGACATTAAAAGGACAATAAAGAAATATTATGAACAACTCTATGCCCACAAATTTCATGAAATGGACCAATTCCATGAAATACACAGTCTGCCAAAACTCACACACACACAAAAATAATCTGTATCTTGCAAGCAGAAATTTTATTTTTTGCAAAGTCCAGCTTATCAATTCTTTCTTTTATGGATCATGCCATTGGCGTTATATCTAAAAGGTCATTGCCAATCCCAATGGCATTCATTTTCTCCTATGTTTGTTTAGAAATATAAAAGTAAATCCAGAAAAGTTAAAAAGAGTTGAAGTGGTTAAGAGTTGGGGACAGCAGAAGTTGCAGTGAGGGTATTTTTCATTTTAAGTAATGTAAAATGATATGATTTCCAAGATCTGCATATAAATTGTGTTGATAAAAATAAAAGATAAATTTTAAAACATGGGTAACAATTAAGCTTGAACATTTTGCTCCTTTCCGCTTGCACTGTTTATGGTAGAAAGCTCAGTTAGCATTTTTGAGGAAGGATACATTTGTTTTAAACCTTTGACATTCCAAGCTACTTTTGGCTTCTGTGCCCATCAAAAATAACAGAAACTCCTTGAGAAACGTATTCTATTACAAGACGAGGCAAGAAAATATGCATCATATTTGCCAAGGCAGGACCTAAAGAAAAGGTGCATATAGGGAATGAAAGAATTTTTGGTAAAAGGTGAGAGATGAGACTTCCAATATCTAAAAAGGGCAGGACTTTATTATGTTCATCCTGAAAAATGCTAGAGCTGTCCTAAGCAGAACGCAGACAGGGCCTGATCCAGCCCCAGGTCCTACAAAATGTTGCAAGTGTAAGATATATTGGGCCACTGTGGGAAGAAAACTTTACCACCCCACTGTGACTTATGCTCCAGTTAGTTATTGCTAAACAGCCCCAATACTCAGTGACCTAACACAGTAATAATCACTATATTTTTATCTCTCATGGTTGGGGGGGTCAACTGTGCTTCCCTAGGCAAGTTCTCACTCAATACTATCACACAGTTACAGTCAGATGATGGCTGGGGCTTTTCCTAAAAAATCCTAAAGGCTTTTCCACTTGTATGACTGGCCATGGTGTTAGCTGCTACATGGGATCTCAGTCAACATGTGATACCTCTTTGAGACCTGGTGTTATGGGTTGAATTGTGCTCCCTAAAAACATATGTTGATATCCTAACTCCCAGTACCTCAGAATGTGACCTTATTGAGAAATGAGATCTTTAAAGAGGTAATCAAGCTAAAATGAGGCCACGTGGGTGGGCCCTAATCCCCTATGACTGGTGTCTTCTATAAAAGGGGGAATTTGGACACAAAGACAGATAGGCAGAAGAAAGACTATGTAGGGAGACACAGGGAGAATGTCATGTGAGGATACAGGATTGGAGTGATACAGATGTGAGACAAAACATATCCAAAAATGCCAGCAAACTACCCAAAGCTAAGAAGAGGCAGGAAATGATTCTTCTGTACAGGTTTCACAGGGAGCATGGCCCTGCGTACACCTTGATTTCAAACTCCTAGCCTCCAGATGTGTGAGATGATAAATTGCTGTTGTTTCTAAGCCAGCCCTTTGTGATACTTTAGTCCCAGGAAACATATACATCTGAGTTTCCTTACAGCCAGAACTGGGTTCCAAGAATGAGTGGACCAAGAGAACCAGGCAGAAGTGCATGGCACTCTGAAGGCCTGGTTTTGGACGTCCCATAACAGCACTTCTGCTATCCTTCATCACTGAGATAGTCACAACAGTCATCACTGTTTTACTCACATTCAGAGGGAGCGGCCAGAGACCCCTTGATGGGAAATGCATCAGCATCACACTGTAAGAAGAGCATGAGGAATGAGATATGGTATGTTGGCCATCACAACCTATACAACGTTTAAGAGTTTAGGAAGAGTCGAGAAAGATAATTGGGCAGGGGTGTGGATACATCAAAGGCTGAGTTTAGACACAGAATGCTAAGGACTACTTGACTCCCTCGTTCTTTGTAAAATTTGTTTTCCCCTGAATGAAGGGAAGATGGCTGTTTTGAAACAAAAAGAGGTGAACTCTGAGGTTGTCGCCTTGGTTTCTGGGCTCCTCAGATGTTCCCTCACTTCTATCTCCCCAATAAGCGAGAACACTATGCGGGAGGTATGATTATTACCCCCATGTGACAGGCAAGAAAATAAAGCCCAGTATGGTTTAGTCACTGGATCAATATCCCACAGTAATATTTGTGATCTGAACTCCAGGCTAACTGCAAAACCAAATCCTCTGTTGTCACATAGGAAGTCACAGAAGATCCAGGGGTGGCACACACTTGTTTAGTTTAGCCCATGCAGTACAGAGAACGGTATAGTACTTTTTAAAAATTCATTTCCAAGATTTAACAATTGGGAGAACGTTCATAAAAGCAAATTTTAACTTTTCTTGAAAAGTTGAGAGATCTGGCAACAATTCGTTCTTTTTATGCCACCTACCTGCCCCTTTGAACATTCGAATGTGTAATTTTGCATTACAAAATACTGCCGCTCCTCACACTTAATTATTCCAATACTTACTACAGTAAAAATATTTGCTAACTTGCTATTATAAACTATAAAATATGCTGTTTGAATAATTTCTCGCTGTCTCAGCTCACTTTTTATAGTGAAAACACTAAAAAGAAGAGAAATAACCAAAAAGGCTCAGAAGGGATAATCTTTTAATTCACTAATTAATTAATATATAATCAGATATACAGTGGGCTATTTAAAAAGCAAATAAATAACTAATGGTAAATAAATAAGCTAAATAAGTTTATTTACACTTATTAAAAAAGCTTTTTTGTAACATTTATTTATTTTTGAGAGACAGAGACAGAGCATGAGCAGAGTGGGACAGAGATAGGGAACACAGAATCTAAAGCAGGCTCCAGGCTCTGAGCCTGATGCGGGTCTCGAACTCACAAACCATGAGATCATGACCTGAGCCAGAGTTGGACACTCAACCAACTGAGCCACCCAGTCTCACCTAAGTTTATTTTTCAAAAGGAAAATCTTATACAGCAGACAGTTGACTGTTGAGCTATACATTTGTTTTTTAAAAATTATTTGTTTTATTGGGCAGGAGGTACAGGTATGAACTTGATAGAAATATGGTAGAACAAAAGTCAATGTAATTTATTTTAGGCAAATATACGTTTTCTTTTTATTAACTATGAACTTATTATTTTACTTAGTTTAAATTATCTTCAACTCTTCACCTTATGCTTGTATATTTGTTTTGTTGGTGAATCAATACCAATCCCAGAAGACAGACACAACAAAACTAGCTAGTCCTGTTTAATGTTTCACAAGGCAATTCTCTTTCATAAGGGAATGAAAGCCAAACGTTGATGTGGGAAAGAGTGCATTGTCAAATTGATATGCTAATTTCGGAGAACTGAATCATTATATACTGATATTACTTACAGATCTACTTTCTTTAATAATTAATAATTTAATAATTTAATAATTAGTTTAATAATAATTTAATAAGAAGATAAGGACGAAAGAGCACATATGAAATAAAGGAAAACTGACTGAGATGAAAATCCAAAACTTTCTGTTAAGAGAAAAAACTGCTGGGAATTTTTTCAAATGCAGAAATATGCATCTGCATGGAACTAATTCTTCATAAAAGCAAAGAGGGAACATGAGAAAAGAACCGCCTTTGGTTGTGACACGGATGAGCAGGTTAGGCAGGTACTAGGCTCACTAGTATGTCCTCTCAAAGGAGGTTGTGGGATATACATTCAGCACATTTGCCTTCAGTGTGAACATAGACTGAAAGAATTACTTGAGGTTACCACAACTGGGGACACAAGGCAGGGAAAATTGATTTATTCACCCCGGGAAGACAACTACATATAGACTAGTTCTGTGAGCATCAAAATGATGTAATTTCAGGAGCCCCAAGCTATTCTCTTAGTTAAAATCTCTCTCCATCTCTAGATCAGTGACATATCCCACCATTAGAATATTGAGACGAACATGGTGAACAGATTATATCTTTCCTGCCAAATGAGCAAGTGATAGCACGATTAATTAATGAAGGATATGGTCCACAGACTCAAAAATGAAGTATGTTATGCTTCCACATTAAAGGAAATGATTTGCGTTGTGTTTTTAGTGGCAGCCCATGCTAAGGGCAGCGTGCAGTCTGCATTCCCAGGGCATCTCACCTTCCGGGCAGCGACTGAGACACTCAAAAAGTATATTAAGAAAGAAAGAAAGGCAAACAGGAAGGGAGAAATACAGGAAACAAAAAATTAAGAATAAGGTCTTGGAAGTCCAGAGATTATAATGGAAATCACTTACCTGGAAGGTGTGACTCATTATCCCAATAGTACAGACCAATTCAATAGGTGGTTTGACAGGCGATTCGGAGGGAAACAGCCCAGAGGAACGAGGAACAAATCTGGGAATGAGGCGCCATTATTCTTACACACCAAAAGCCAGATAACACCCCAAATACGTGATTCCTGGAAGGCTAAGGACAGCCTGAGGACATCAGGCTGGACAGAAAGAAATAGAATAAAAGTAGGAGGGATAGGGGCCCTGAAACAGATTATCTTCTCAGTTTTATGTTGACTGCACTAGAAGTGAGGCTCTTTTTTTTAACGTTTATTAAATGTTTTACATTAAAACATTAAAAATAATGTTTATTATTTTTTAAAGTTTATTTTTGATAGAGAGAGAGAGAGAGAGAGAGACAGTGCGAGCAGGGGAAGGGCAGAGAGAAAGACACAGAATCTGAAGCAGGCTCCAGGTTCTGAGCTGTCCGCACAGAGCCTGATGTGGGGCTCGAATTCACGAACCGTGAGATCATGACCTAAGCTGAAGTCGGACACTTAACAAACTGAGCCACCCAGGCGCCCTTGGAAGTGTGACTCTTTAAAGAACATATCACCTGAGCCCTCTTGTACTCTTATACTATCACAGGAAACCAATGTAATACTGAAATTTATTATGTCAAGGATTCTTGCAGAAGCAAGCTATAACGACCATAGTGATGAAATCTCTGGCATAAATTCCCCTGAGGGTTGTCCTCCTTTTTACTGATCTTCAGTGTCCTCCTCAACCCCTCTTATACAGTGTGTCCTCTTTCTACCTGCCATCCCCAGGGAAGCATGTACTGAGCTCCTGTTAGTGTAGGAAATAACACAGTGCCACACACAGTGAAAAGAATTACATGGGCACAATCCCTGTTCCTTAGAAATGTATCCAATGCAGGCTATTTAAGAAGGAAAGAAAGGGCACCTGGGTGGCTCAACTCGTTGAGTGTCCGACTTCAACTCAGGTCACGATCTCACAGTTCGTGGGTCTGAGCCCGTATCGGGCTCTCTGCTGTCAGCACAGAGCCTACCTTGGATCCTCTGTCCCCTCTCTGCCCCTCCCCCACTTAAGCTAGCTCTCTCTCTCTCTCTTCTCTCAAAAATAAACACTAAAAAAATTTTTTAAAAAAAGAGGAAAGAAAATGGCATAGGATATTTCTAGTATATTCAGTGTAATTGACCAGCATAGAACTTCATTCCCCACAGTGCTTCCACTCTCTCGGTTTTTTTCTTCTATTTAACCAACTTTTTAATTAAATATGTAGCCCCTACTTAGAGGGAAATACTAATTTTTGAGATAGAAGATATATTAGTCTCCTCCTGAAGCAATATGCACCAATAACCGATAAGAGGAAATAGTGAAGCACACAACGTAATAATTATGTGTCTATCTATGTCATGGCATCAGGAAAGTGAGTATTGTGGATAACCAGACTTAAAAGATTAGTTCATGCAGGTGGAAAGTCAGCTGCGTAATGTTTATTTATTCAGTAAGTACCCATTGAGCATTTTACCACATACTATGCACTGTGCTAAGCACTTGCTTACTGTGAGCAAAGTCAGACAGGATTTCTGCTCTTGTGGGCTTTAACCCAGGGGAGGAAGGAGACATTTAAAATGATTACAATTCAATAATGTTTAACAGGATTTAAATAAAACTTATCCTCTCTTTTCAGTTTGGTTTTATCAGAAGCTCCACATGCTAAAATGAGAGGTTAGACCCCTGTGCAGGATTTGCAGAAGGTGGTCTTAAAACCCATCTTGGGGCTTTCAGCAAATCACTCCCCACAAAGATCTGTAAGTGATTTGGAGGTTAATCAGAATTTGGAGAACTGGGAGAGAATCTCTGGGGAGAGATACTGCAAGCTCACAGGGTTTCCCAAAGTCCCACCCACTGTGGTGAGGAGGGAGCTGGCCCCCTCCTCACCCTACTAAGCCAGTTGAGAGGGGCTTTATTCACTCAGAGAGCTTGCCGTGTGCTCCCTGACATTTGAGAAATCTGTGGAAGAAGATTTGACTCATTCTTGAAAAATCTGAAAATAAAAGGGCTTGGCCAGATAATTCTGAAGCAGCAAGATCCCAAGTTGAGTTGAGAGGAACTTAGCTGTTTTTGTTTTTTGGGACCTAAATGTCTTTCTCACAACAGGAGCTGACCTGGAGTCCTGTTTAAGAGAGAGGGAGAGAGAGAGAGAGAGAGAGAGAGGAGAGAGAGAACTCCTGAGCAACCTGGAGGCAGTGTGACCCTAACAGAGAGAAATCAGCCTGCCAGGATCCCAGGGACTGTGGGAAGAGTGGTAAGCACACAGCTAAAGGAGAGACATTGATTTTACTTGTTAAAAGAAATATAGTCTGAAGGTCTGCAGAGGGAGGGTCTCTGAGAAACTCCCAAAAGCAGTCTTTAAAAGAGAAAGAGCCAGCAATTGTGCATGGGCTACATGCCCCACGGCCAGATGACAACTGTACCAGCCATATTAAACTGTCCTTCTTCCTAATCTACTCTTTCCATGGTTTGACCATGGAGGTTCAGAAGTCTCTGTCCGTGTAGGAGAAAGTGACTGAGAACTGACAGAAGCTAAGTCCCCTCCCCTATTGTAGGGTTTCCAGACAGAGACAAGCCTAAGCTAAGAGAAGATGCAGTTTCAACTTTGAATGGTGTTTTAATTTTAATATTTCACTAACTGGCCTGAAACGTGATTATCAGACTAGACTGAACTTTTTTCACGTCCCTCTTAAAAAGGATTTCATTATTACTTAGCAATCCTAGAACTTCCCTCAGATTATTTTAAGGTATGGGGAGATTGGATCCAAGGAGTTTAAAAGGAATGATGACAGGGGTGCCTGGGTGGCTCAGTCTGTTAAGCATCTGACTTGATTTTGGCTCAGGTCATGATCTCACTGTTAGGGAGATCATGCCCCGCCTTGGGCTCTACATTGATAGCTCGGAACCTGCTTGGGATTCTCTCTCTCCTCTCTCTCTGCTCCTTCCCCACTGGCTCTCTGTCTCTCTAAAAATAAATAAATAAATAAACATTTTCAAAAAATAAAAAAATAAAAGAAATGATGACAAGTAGAATCACTTCTCAACTTGGATTAACTTGGATTTTACTGCCTGCCACATTTGAGAACTTTAGAGTGTAAAATAGTAAGAGGGAGAATGAGCCCCAAGGTAGATGGTCAGGGAAATTGTGCTGAATAAGAAAATATTAAGCTTTGATTGGAAAAATGAATAGAAGTTAGCCAGGTAAAAAAGTGGGAAGGGGTAGGGAGAGGGGTATCAGAAAAAGTCATTCTGGAAGAGAAAAGACCTTTTAAAAGCCTATATGGTGGGAAAGAGCATTGTTCTAGATACTATGACTGCATAACAAACGACCCCAAAATGTAGCAGCATAAAACAACAAATCATTATTATCTCTTACAGTTTTGCAGGTTGATTGGGCTTAGCTGAGTGGTTCTTGACTGGAATCTCAAAGGTTATTGTAAGATAATGGAGGGCTAGAGTCATCTGAGAGTTCAGCAAGACTAGACAGTCATCCAAGTCAGCTAAGCACATGGCTAGAAGATGATCTTGACTGTCAGCTCAGAGCTTAGCTTGGAAATGTGACTGCATCACTTACCTCCACAGGGTAGTGGAATTGATAGATCACATAATATTTTATTTTTAATTTTTTGAGTAATCATATTGTTTTCCATAGGGGATACACCAATTTGCATTCCCACCAACAGGGTATGAGGGTTGCCTTTTCTCCACATCCTCACGAACACTTGTTGTTTCTTGTGTTTTTGATTTTAGCCATTCTGATGGGTATGAGAGGATATTTCATTGTGGTTTTAGTTTTAGTTTTAGTTTGCTGGAAGGGGGTTATAACCCCAAATGTTTGAAGTCTTTATAGAATTTTTCTGGTTAATTTCTTATCTTACGTGTCCTTGAATGCTCCCTTAAGTCCTGGGCAATAAGTGCTGCTCTGCAACTTATTATAAGTGCTAGTGAATAATACCCAGAGGTTGAAGTTAAGGTGTGTGTTCCTGACATCTGTTGACAAGCTTAGAACTTAAAATGAACCACCCAAATCCAATTGCATATCAGGGGGCAGTAGTTGATTTTAGAAGCTTGAGAATAAGCCACAGAAATCCAAGTTCTTCCTGTTCCGTCAATGGATGTGGATCCAATTTAAGCAAGATAATGATGCGGCTGATCTTCAATCACCAACCGATGCTTCTCAAAATCATTGAAGAAACAAATATTCCACATTAGTGCCGTCTTGTTTGAGACAAAGGATAAAAACAGAAGCTTTAAAAATTCTTCCACTTTGAGATGCAAGGATGGCTTAAAAGCCCATGTAGTGAATGAAGCGCCATTTTGAAACGAACCTGAAACTGGAAACTAGACTGCCTCCGTCAATGTAGCACCAGCCCCAGCCCTATTCCACACCAGACTGCAGTCACAGGACAAGCCACAGCAGCTGCAACTCCTGCACGTGCCAGGCAAAGGCTGCCTTCTCCCCCTGTGCTCTGTCGGCCTCCAGACACTAACACCTAACGTTTATTCAGCTCTTATGTTTCAGGATCTATTTCACTGTCACAGTAACCTATCAAGGCACATACTATTTTATACTCATTTTATATGGCCATTGTCAAGTGCTTCTGGCAAGTGTAGAAGTTAATGTCAATCACTCATGCCTCTGTCCTGGGTGATCCTTTTTTTTTTTTTTTTTTTTTAAGGTTTATTTACTTATTTTGAGAGAAAGAGCATGAGTGGGGTAGGGGAAGAGAGAGAGAGGGAGACAGAATCCCAAGCAGGCTCTGTGCTGTCAGTGTCACAACCTGTGAGATCATGACCTGAACTGAAATCAAGAGTGAGATGCTCAACCAACTGAGCCACCCAGGCAGCCCTGTCCTATGTGATTCTAACCAAAAGAGTAGGAGTGCAATGAATTGATAAGCAGACAGGGGTCAAAGTATTCACTTTATTTATGGAGGCCTAATTATGCCATAGTACAGGGTCCCAGAAAGTACTGGATTAAAGAAAGTAATTTGGTAGTGAAGCCAAAACAAATGAGGCTTCCTAACACCTCCTGCCAAATCTGAACCTTAGGAAGAGCCACGGGGGTGTACTGGGTGTGCAGGCACACTCTCCCTACACATCTCCAACCAGCAGTGGTGTGATGGATTGGGGCCTGTCTCAAAGAGCCAGTGATCAGCAGAAGAGAGTGTTAGAAAGCACAGGAAAGAAATGGCCTCTAGAAAGCAGGCACTGTACCAGGTCTGTTTACTTAAATGTTTCCTTAGACTGTCTTTCTAACAATCTGTCTAGGAGAGAGGGAATCCTATTTCTTGTTTTTATTTTTATTTTCTGTTTATTTCTTTTGAGGGAGAGAGAGAGAGAGAGAGAGAACAAGAGAGAGAAGGAGAGAACATGCACACAAGCAGAGGAGGGGCAGAGAGGGAGGGAGAGAGAATCCCAAGCAAGCTCCACACTGCCAGCACGAAGCCCAATGCAAGGAGCCCAACTCATGAACCGTAAGAAGGTGACCTTTGCTGAAATCAAGAGTGGGTTGCTTAACTCACTAACCCACCCAGGCGCCCCCTATTTCTTGCTTTTAAATGTAGTTTCAGATATAGTTTTCAACATAGTTACCCACTGGAATCACTTTGAAAGATTAAAAAAAAACAAAACACACACACAAAAAAGCCATAGTGACCTGGTCACACCCCAGGCCAAATAAATCAGAAAATCTCTGGGGCACAAATATTGTTTTTTTTAATTCTCCATGCAAGTCCAATGTGCAGGCTAGGCTGAGAACCACTGCTTTATAGGCTTGGTAACCTCATTTCCTCCTCATGCAGCCAGTCACAGCTAGCAGTTTTTGAGTGGCTACTTTATGTTCAGCAATTTACATAATCCTCACGGCAAGTGTATGAGGCAGGTATAAAAATCCTAGCATTTCACAGATGGGGAAAGTGGAGCTTGGAAAGGCTAAGTGACAGACCTGGAATTACAAATTTAGTATTCTGTCTTCTGAACTAGATCCTTCACCAGCATACACTGTGCTTTTTTGCGGATGCCATGATCCTAGCAATATCTCCAATCATAACATATTCCTTCTTTTTTAGGGGAGAGCAGAAACAGTTGGAGAAACTGGAAGACTTCATTCCAGTACTCCCTCATGGAAAAAACAACAACATAAAACTCCTTCCATGGAAGTTGAGGATGAAGAGTGTTTCTCACAACTAACTTTCATAGAGATTTTGAGACTGTGTGGTAGGAAGTAGTAATAAATCAACAGTTGGAGATGGTTAAAATTGTCGAGCAGCTAAAGTCAAAGAGCATCACTTTTTACACAGTCAGTTTAATGGTTTTGAACAGCCGTTCTTGGTATCTTCAGACTGACAAGAAAACTGGATAGCACAGTCTATGAAGATAAGCCAGCGTATGGAATGCGAAGGAAGCGGCCGTGGGAGGTTATGAGAACAAGGGAGTCTAGGCTGCTCATGAACATACCAACTACAACACAAGCTGCATAGAGAGAAACAAGAACAGAAGGCTGGAAGACAGGGAGGGCCGGAAAGGCTGCAGGAGAGCTGAGGTCAAGTTCACACCCTGAGACACTGAGTCAGAAGATAAAAGGTGATGCATTACTCAACAAGCCAAGTATTTTTAAAAGGTGAAGACAAAACAGAAAGAGAATTATCTTTCCCTCCATATTTCATATTTTTAAAACTCTGCAAAGGTACAAAGTAATATGAATTAGATCTCACTTTATGTAAATTTGCTGAGTGTGTGTAAATCTTAATATGTCAAATAGCATATTAACTTTGCTCATAGAATTTTTAGCACGGAAGATCATTTAAATGAGTCGTGTGGCAATTTCCTCTATAGAGCAAATAACCCACTCTTTTTGCAATTTAAAATTCTCTTATGATGAATCTGCAGGACACTGGCATGTATCATAATTTGATTCAAGGAAAAATGTATGTCGTTATAATTGTATGTTGGAACACCTAATGAGCAACAGAAAAATAATTACACACAGATGTGTTTCCTTGTTTTATTCCTCTCTTTTCAAAGCATGAATCATGATTCCCTTATGAGTAGAGGGCTGAAAGGAGGACAGGACCCCACCCAGCTCTGCCAGCACAGAGCTCCGTCAAGCTTGTGAAATTACAACTTGCATCTTCAGGGCTGCACCCATTCAGTAGCCAGGAAATCTCGGGGAGTGTTGTAACTGGCGAAATCAGGTTAATTCAACAGATGGTTTTCATTTCTGGTGAAAGTTTACATGAGGCTTACTTCTTTTTTTTTTTTTTTTTTTATTAAAATTTTTTTTTTTTCAACGTTTATTTATTTTTGGGACAGAGAGAGACAGAGCATGAACGGGGGAGGGGCAGAGAGAGAGGGAGACACAGAATCGGAAACAGGCTCCAGGCTCTGAGCCATCAGCCCAGAGCCTGACGCGGGGCTCGAACTCACAGACCGTGAGATCGTGACCTGGCTGAAGTCGGACGCTTAACCGACTGCGCCACCCAGGCGCCCCGAGGCTTACTTCTTAAAATGCCCTCACACTATCTTACAGTCAAATGAAGATAACTGGATCTATATTATAAGTTTTAATAGTGCTAGTCTGCAATTTGCTCTTGTCTCTGGAATGGGAAAACTAAATTGATCTATCCTATGGCCATCTCATTCTTCTCACCAGTGTGACTAAATCAGTTCACCTTTAAGTGACTTTTCAACTCTGTCCTCTCCCCCCAAAACACACACACACACACACACACACACACACACACACACACGCAAACACTTTGAGCAGGTAAACCGTAACACATTACTATTATATTAATGACATAGACAGTAGGCACAGTGTTAACTGAACAAATAAATTCTTCCAGGATTATTCTGCCCTTTTTATTGTGTCAACTTTTACGGCTATACCTTAAAATTTTTTGAACTGCATCTTTTGCCAAAAAAAGGATATAAAAGGTATTTATTCACATCATTTAATGAGATTAGTGAGGAACTATAAAATTAAGATTTGAAAACACATTTCTTGGGGGCACCTGAGTGGTTCAGCCGGTCAAGCAACCAACTTCTGCACAGGTCATGATCTCAGTTTGTGGGTTTGAGCCCTGTGTTGGGCTCTGCGCTGACAGCTCAGAGCCTGGAGCCTGCTTCAGATCCTGTGTCTCCCTCTCTCTCTGCCCCTCCCCCGCTCACATTTTGTCTCTCTCACAAAGACATTTAAAAAAATTTTTTTTAATGCGTTTCTTAAATTACCGTGAAACTCATGTTCTGAAAAACCTGAAAATTAAGTTTTTACTTTGGGGGTTGCTTTCAAAGATTAGGTGAAAAGAGATTAATAAAACTTTACTTGCCACTGATTTTATGTCATTAGTTTTAATAAAAAATGGGTCAAATATCAGCAATTTCATATGGCTCTACCTGGTTAGAACAAGAGACAGGTGAAAAACTAATTTTCACCTCAAATGATACAACCACGGCCCTCTATGTTCCAAAGAAAAAAGTCTTTGCAAGAGAGGATGACCTCAGATATTCTGAAATGTGCTTAAAATATCAACTACAACACATATTCAACCCCAGAGCTTCTGGTGCTGGCTTCCATACTCAAGGAGGCTACCAGTGAGCCTATAACTCACAAGTCCGATTCTGACGGAGTTTTCACAGTGCATGTCAAAGATTGGTGGTGGACTGACAATCACAGACAACTTTGGAGGGACAAGTGGCAGGGACACTGTCTAAAATGAGTAACTTCCCAATAAAAAATGTCATGTTGGTCAATAACTTTAAAATCCCATACCTAAGTGCTTTGTGTATATTTACTTAGCTTTTCTGCCTGCTACAGAAGGTGCTGAAAGGCAGTGAACTTCAAGAGTTAGGAAGAGGTAGAAAACTGATAGCCAGTAATTGCACAGGTAATAACTGTTGGCAGAGTAATACTGGCTTTAAGTCAGAAAGTGAAGTATTTTACAATAGAACACAAACATCCACAGCCATTAAATAACTTAAGAAAACTCTAGTCACATTAAATAGGATACATAGAGGTCACAAAACTACTTTGAAAACATGTTTTAAAACTCTGAAGAGTGTCTTATTTTCTAATGGGCGTAAGGGGTTCCCATATTTTTTGGAAGATAAAACAGAGACCCTAGCAACAACGCATTTTCCAGAGAAACACAGAGATCCTCATTCAGAATCCTGCACTTCTTTATCCTAAAATATTGAGATTTACATCAACTGAGACACTATACAATATTGAGTTTCTTCTCATTTTTTATTTTTTAAAAAAGACAGATTTAGGATATTGTAAGAAATTACTAAGTTACATTTTTTAAAATCTGTCAAGTGCTACAATAATGGAATAAGTAAATAAGATTTTTTTTAAAGTTCAATGTTTATATATAGACATATTTATAAAAAAATGACTGAATTAGAAGATGTTAAATAATGTTGATACACACCAGGAAGGGATTTAGGCAAGGAAAGGCACATCATTTCACCACAAGAAATAAAGACCATAGTTGGAAGTTAATGACTAGCCAAAGCTTTAGGTCTTGTGGTAGTTTTCCTAGCTCCGGAGGGTCATTACGGTGGAACCTTCTTTATGGTACTGAGCTGGAATACATAGACAGCAGTTGGAGAATTTTACTCTATGACCCCAAAGTACTGTTAGAAAGAAAGCACTCTTAAGCCTGATGTGTGAAGAGGCAAGGAGGAAAAATCCAAAATGGTTTGGTGGTACTGAAAATCCTATTGACATACTAAGGAGAGTTAAAAAAAAAAAAAAAATACAAAAAAAGGTAAAGTAAAATAAGGTTAATCCTCTTGTCTGGCTGAATTGGAATTCCTGCAGTTACGAAGTTAAAGTTTCAAGTAAACACTGTATTTTTCACTTCCTTTCTTGTAGACAAACACAGTATAGATAAACAGCTGCCATACTTCACCTTGAATAAAGCTATATGCCAATATTTGGGGAAAAGGCTCTTAGCTAATCTCCTTATTTTATATAGCTTAAGTCTGAAAATAGCACTAATACTTCTGGCTGACTGGCTATCTACAACAGCACAGTGACCATTAAGTTTTGACAATGAAAGGTTTCCCAGAGACACTAAAGGGTTTCTAGTTGAACAGCTAGCTATTTACTGAAAAGTCTAACCGACATCAGTAGGACTTGCTTTGGGTCAATCTCCCACTATCAATTTTCTTTCAGAAATTTGTGCCAACCGTCTACCCACTTCTTGCTCTCTGGACTCTGAACCCACATTGGTTTGTTTAAAAGATGGAATCATTCAGAATAATCCATATACATTTTAGTGGTATTAAGAAACAATTGTCTGTGTGAATAAATAAAATAGATTTTCAGGATAAAATGGTAGATCCACTCAAAAAAATTAAATTAAAAACAACGGGAGGGGAGACAAGAGAAAATATTAATACTAAAAACATAATAAAAATGGCAATTGCAAAGCAGGCAACTTCCCACTCATGCCACACGATAGGCCTTCATTAAGGTGTACTCTTTCCGATTAGTGTGAGCAGCCCAGATGAAGAGGGCAGAAGCCATGAACTGTAGGGGAGCTGAGACACACGCCAGGCAGAAGGACCATCCAAATTCACCAGACACGTTCTCAGGTAGTTCTAGTTTCTGGTGGAGTAGTTCAATCCCAGCAACATAACAACTCACTGAGCCCAGTGTGCACAGCCCTTGGAGGAGAACAAAACATAACTGGTAAGAGTACAGTGAGAGCTTCTCGGGCAACACAACAGGACGATACTGCATGAATGTTTAAGAGTTACGACTCTTTGGTCTCTATGGACACAGGAAGAGAAGAAAAGCGAAGTATCCTGACAAGACCCACCTGCAAGGAGATGCAGAATGCCTGTGGCAATGGTGGGATACAAACTCCGGCAGATGCAAGCACAAAGTCCAATTACGGCTCCAAAGCACATCAAACCCAGACTGACAAAAGGTAAGAGGAACTGGCAACGCCAAAGATCTGATTTTGAAAAAGAGAAAAAAAAGAAATGTTACCATGATTTCAGATGGTGTTCTCACAATGTCATTTTCTGTCATATACTAAATAGATCTTTTCTCAACAAGTGAGAAAGGAGTACTTTTAATACTGGATGTTTCTTTTCTAAAGCACTTTGTTCAACAGGGTGCTACCTTTGTCCTGATAAAAGTGAAAGGACACTAACAGTTAACAATCACTGAGGGCTTACTATGCATCCGGCACTATTCTTTGCACGCATTGCATGTTAATCCTCCAACATCCCTATGAAGAGGTACTATTATTATCTCCATTTTATGAATGAGGAAACTAAGGCAAGAGGTATAACTAACTTGTACAAGGTAAAACAGTAAGCGGGAGAGCCAGCATTTGAAGCAAAACCTTCTGGCTCTACATACAAATGAATCTAAGTCCTTATAGGATCTCAAGGCGGGAATAACAAGTAAATGAATGGTGATTATAAAAGACCTGTTGAAAGAATATACATGAAACACAAAGCAGAGGATCTCTGCACTCAGTAAATAGCAGTTTTGATTATCATAAATTCCCTCAACAACAGCGGTGGGAAGACAGCTGATGATATTCCAAAGCACCCCCTTACACTCTTACATTACTTTAATTATTAGTAATGTATCAATATCAACTCTAAGCCAAATTCTACCCTATAGTGCTAGTTTTACTTTCTGGAACTACATAAAAGTCTTTTCTCCAACTTCCCTTCAAACTCTGTTAGAAATATACTTTTTCCTATATATTTGCAATACAAATGTGCAGGTTTAAATGTGCAGGTTGAGGAGCGCCTGGGTGGCTCAGTCGGTTGAGCATCGACTTCAGCTTAGGTCATGATCTCAAGGTTCGTGAGTTCGAGCCCTGTGTGGGGCTCTGCGCGGACAAGCTCAGTCTAAAGCCTACTTCGGATTCTGTGTCTCCCTCTCTCTCTGCCCTTCCCTGCTTGTGCTCGGTCTCTCTTGCTCTTGAAATTAAAATTAAAAAAAAGTTTTTTCAATGTGCAGGTTGACTTATATGCAGATTTTTAACAGAACATACTGCAAATGTATTTTCTCTTCCTTATCATTTTCTTAATAACATTTTTTTCCTCTAATTTATGTTAAGAATACACTATATAATACATATAACGTACAAAATACGTGTCAGGCGACTATTTTATGTTATTGGTAAGGCTTCTGATCAACAGTAGACTGTTAGTAATGTATTGGGGAGTCAAAAGTTATATGTGGATTTTCAACCCCGTGGAGGGGTTCGTGCTCTTAACCCCTATGCTGTTCGAGGGTCAACTGTACTTGCCATTTCATGGTCTCTCATAACATGGTCATTCTTTTGGACAAGCTCCAGTAAGCCTCTACAGCCAGAAAACCAGGTACAAATCTGAAGACAGTATTTCTTATGCAGTCTGACCATCAAGGAATGAACACTCCTAATAAATACTTTCATTTGTTTTTGATATCTATACTTTTGTTATTACCACCTAAGGCTACATTAACGTTTTTGGTAGCCCTAATCCTTAGTTGACTCTTAGAGCTTATAGTCAACTTTTTTTTACATATCCCTATCTGAACTCAGGTAGCTGAAATGTTTAACTCAAATACAAAAATTTATTATTTATTCCTATTAAATTTACTCTTCAAAAGGGCCCACTAATAACATCTTTTGGGGAGGTATGGATTCTGTCACCTAATGTATTAGCTGCTTCTCTGAACTTTATATTTGCAATTGGTTAGGTACGTACCTAACCTTAAAATATGTTTTCAACAGAAGAGAGTTCATCGGGATACCGTTAGAGATCTTATTTCAAGTTGACATGACATACTGATTCATCTTGTTCCCAAAACAGAAATCAACAAATGGCAAAATTATTTCTTTTTTTCCCAACTGTCCGGCTGAAATCAATGTACTCACAGGTCCGAAGCAGATCAATTCCACTATTGTGGTTTCCAGGATCAACAAATTTCTCCATGAACTGCTCATTTAGCGTGAAACTCATGCATTTTGTGACATCAAATGACTCTGGAACATGAATTAACAACGATTGCTTATTGCTTTAATTATAAACATTTAACAAAAATCCCTTTCAGTGATTATTCTCTAAAATAAAAAGTGATATAGAAAGATGTTCCCAGAGGACAGCAACCTCTTTGGCCTTGAATGACACACAAGATTCACTGATGCCCAATGGATGCCAGTGGTTCTCAGCAGTGGGCTTAAGACATTGGTACAAGGAAGGGGAAAAAAAAGTAGGAGCAGTAAAATGAATGCGAATAGATATGCAAGAAGACTAGGAAGGAGAAGACAAATAAATAGGAACTTTCATCTTCTCCCTGAAACCTACTCCCCCAGCTGTCTTCCCCCATCTCAGGTAATGACAATTCCATTCTTCTAGTTCCTCAGACCAGAAACTATAGTCATTGTTGCCCACATGCATCCCACCAGTTAATCCTTGAGGGTCCACCTTCAAAACATATCTAGAATCCAGCCACTTCTCAGTGCTACTACTGTCGTCTAAGCCACAATCATCTCTCACCTGAATCAGTGCAAAAGTCTCCTGGCTTCCACCTTTGCCTACTACCTGTTTTGAAAACATGCGTCTAGGTGACCAGATCACCTGTCCTCTGCTCAAAGCTCTGCAATGCTCCTTCACATGTGGAGTAAAAACCGAGGCCCTCATCACGCCTAGAAAATCTTGCAAGGTTTGCCCCACTGTCACCCCCAGAGTACCTTTCTGACAACTCTCCCCTCCTTACCCTCCATTCCAGCCCAGTGGCTTTCTTGCTGGTCCTTGACTAACTCAGGCATGCTCCCACCATAAAGCCTTTGCAGTAGCTTTTCCTTCCAACCCACGATTCCCCCTACCTCTGCAACTTTCCATACAGCCAACTCCTTCACCTACCTCAAGTCTTTACTCAAGTAATGTCTTCTTGTTGAAGCCTATCCTGCCTATGCTATTGAAGATTATAACTTATGCACACCAACATCCCCTTCCCTACATATTCCAAATCCCCTGTATTTTCCTGCATTTTTTCATAGCATGTGTCACCTAACATACTATATAAATAACTACTGTTCATGCTATTACACTTATTTATTGAGTTTATTGCATGCATCCCTTACAAGAATGTTAGCTCCCTCGGACTAAAATTATTTTTTTTCTCTGATGTTCTACATGGAATATGGAGGCATGTAATAAATATTTGCTGAATGAATGATAAACGATTGGTAAGATTCAACCATCAAGTGCTCCTATGCCCTCCTAAGTAGAACTGAACCCTTTACAATTAACTTTAACCACCACCACCCCCCCCTTCCAACTACTTTCTTTTTCCCATTATATAATCACAACTATTGTCCTTCTGATATATGGTAACTCCAGCCTGTTGTGCTGTGATTTAAATACAGTGCTTCCCACAAAGTGGTCAACAGAAGTAGTCATAAGTAGAAACAAATTGTAAAGTTGTTCCTTAGAAACAGTTCTAAAGTTTCCATTTCAATAATTGGAAATTAAACATTTTTAATGGTAAGAATGCTTGCAAAATAAATGAGACAATTTCTTAGGTTTTTATTTCCGTAATGCATATTTTTAACCTACAAACTCTATCAAGTTGTTGTAAAACAGACTCAATATACACAGATTTAAACGTAGAGTTGGATCAAATTATATTCTCTAAGATTCACAGGGCAAATGATAATAACTACTAAAACACAGCTAACACTTAAAAGACTATCAATTCGTATTTGTTGATTTGATTCTGGATACTAACTCTTTCACCAATTACCAAATATTTAAAGTCTTCCAATGTACTTTCCCAATTATTTCCTCATGACATGTGTGAGACTAATAAAAATAATTTTACTGATAAGTACAGAGATTTAAACTGGCTTTCCCAAGATAAGGACAGTTACTTATCCAACCAATTGTAACGAGTATCACGGTACTTCATGGAAGATGGGCAGAGAAGGTGGTAGAGAGAGAAGAGACACATAGATTTATTTCTTTGGAGAGAGAAAGAACCCACAAACCTCCTTTTACATAACTGGGTCATCACCATCACTTTATTATTGAGTAGATAAAGGAGACAGAAGTTAAAATAAGAGAAATACCTGTCCTTTCTGGTGGGCTATACCAGTATGTGTTTGGAGGTATAGTGATACACCGTCTCCACAATCCCACTGTGCCATTAAACCGGAAAAGCGCATCATTATAAGTCTTTTCATCTGCCTCATCACTCTCGAAGTCGGTCCAGATGCTTTTGGCCAAATCACTGGAATTTTCTTGAACTGGACTTCGATATTCATACCAGAAGTCTGTGCCAATCGAGGCTGCCATGTAGATGGTGGAAATGAGGCTAAGCACACAAGCAATTACAAATGCTGTAGCAAAACGGTTATCCATTCTGGCATTCAGACTGCTCTGTTTAAAAGTCGGAGAAAGAAGAAATGTTAGACTTCACGGACATATAGAGGTTACTTTGAAAGGAATTATCTCAAAAACCACCCTTTATCCTAGTCCCCATCCCTTGGCCCTTAAAGTAATATATAATCATTAAAAAATAAATAAAGGCAAGCATGTTCTCAATTAAGTTCAAAATAAAACTCATTATTATGAAAAGTACTTATTGAATGCTCACATACCCAGGATGCTACGGAGACAGAGGTCTTGTTCTCTAGTCTATCACCTGCACACTAAAACAGACAACACTGAAATGGACATACACATTACAGATACAAACAATAGACATGCTCAGAGTCAGCAGTGTACCATACATAAACTCTTCATTACAGGCTGAATTTTTATGCAAGCTGCAGAGCATTAAGTTTTCTGGGGTTGAGCGCGAACAGAGCATTAGAAAAGGAAGCAGAGGAAGTTGGCTCCTCCCAGTTTCCTCTGAAGAGGAAAACCTTCTAAACCAAGGTTAAGAATCAGGAGCTATTTGGAAAACAGAGTTGAGATGTTCCTTAACCCACACAGAAAAGGTAGTTCTGGGTACACAGAATAGCAAAGAGAACAGTAACTATGATAATGCTAGATAGCAATCTGCTCTTAATCTATTAAAGCTAAGGAAAACTCCCTTACGCTGCCAAATTCTCCACTCCTGTCTACTCTCCCCATTCCTCACACTTTTTGACTCTTCTCATCTGCAAACTAAATGATTCCCCCTCAGCTAGAAAGAAAACTGAATTAGGCAGAACATGAATACTCCCAATGTAGCAGGATTCTCACACAGAAAGAGTTGGGACACTGAGGCTTTTCTTTCCAGGAAACAGCTTTATTCGGCGGGCTAAGACCCAAAAGGCTGAGCCCCCAGCGCAGGGCGGGGGGGGGGGGGGGGGGGCTTTTGTACAATTTTTGCTCTTTTGTCTCCCATATATGGTAACATACAGTCTGAATAAGCTACGTTACAGAGTCCTGGGGAATGTCACGCACCGGCACAGAGCCAGGTTGCCTTCCCTCCTCTTGAGGTTTTCACCACATTCCTTAGGGAGGGGCTCTACCACACCAAGGTGTGGACAGGACTCAACGGCAGTAGTAGTAAATGGCCGCAGTAAAATGACTCAAGGCGGATCAAGCTGAGTCAAATCCTGCCAAGTATACACCGTGACCGCACCAAACACCTTACAAAGGCGCACGAAAACAGGCTCGCAAACTGGGATTGCCGAGTTTGGAAGATAGCAAGTGTGACACAGGAGAGATGGGGCAATTACACTGATTAACAATAACTCCAGAAGTTGGTTTTGTATTCTTGTTCTTTCTAATTCTCTTTCATCCTGGTGCTCTCAAATGACCTTAAAAGGTCCCGGCACCGAGAGCGGCTGTTTACCCAGGCCGGACAACTGGCGCTATCACCTCGCAGGGCGCACTACCGAGCCGGGGGCCCCCGCAGTCCAGGGCCACCCCAGGCCAGGGGCCCCAGGTACGCGACCAGGCCCCTCCCCAGACCACTCGGCCGAGGGAAAACCCCCGCCGCAGCGCTGCGGCGGGGCACCCACCCGCCCGGGCCGCTCCCCGGGAGGGGCCCCTCTTCAAACTGCTGAAAACATCCAACGGCTACGCGACCCCTGCCCGGAGACGCCGACCCCGCTCACTCACCGCCCATCCTCCTGCTCCGCCAGCTTCACCCTCAAGCTCAGACCACAGCACCCTACTCTCCCCGCGCCTCCTCTGACGCACTTCCCTGCAGATCCCGCCCCCTCCATAACTCCCGCGCCTCCGCCTCCGCCTCCACCCGAGGCTGGGCTTAGGCCCGGGGCCGAGGGGGCTTGTGGGAGTTGTAGGAGGGACAGAAGGAAAGCGGCGGGAGGTGGCGGCGGTCCGCATTTCTGGCGCCGCGCGCGGTGCATTGTGGGGGATGTAGTTCAACCCCGGGGGGGACAGTAGGTGCGCAAAAGGGGGGTGGGGGGTGGCGGCGCGTCTGGGCTGATGGAATCTTGTATTTTATGAACGAAGGGAGGAAGGTCCGCAAAGGCGACCTGTCTCTGATCACCGACAGTCATTGAGTGTGACTTATATAACAGGTTTTCCAGTTCTGTGCTCTCCCTGTGACATAGCCCTACCTCTAAATATGTCAATAGCAGTAAGATACTTCTGCGATATTAACCCATTTATGTCCTCTCCCACAATCTCACTCCCATTGAAGCAGATAGTCCTTCTGGATTTATTAAGTTTAGACTAAGAAAGATGTGACTTGACCGTATCCATCTAGAATGTAATGTTTGGGTTTCATATAATTTATGTTAATGGCTACTTTCTCTTTATGGCAAGCGATACAAATTTTCTATTTATTATAGTAGAGTTTCGTTTTAATGCTTTTTTAACGTTTATTTTATTTATTTTGAGAGAGAGCACAAGTGGGGGAGGACTAGAGAGAGGGAGAGAGAGAGAGAATCCCAAGCAGGCTCTGCGCTGTCAGCACGGAGCTGGATGCAGGGGCTCCAACTCACTAATGTGAACTCATGACCTGGGCGGAAATCAACAGATGTCTAGCGGAATGAACCACCCAGACGCCCCAGTACAGTTTCACTTTAAAATAAATTCCAGTTAATTAAAGAAAAATATTAAGTTATGATAATACTGAGGGTACCAGATATGTCAAAAACGTGAATTTAAAAAATTGTTATGTAATGTGAAAAAGACTCGCTTTGAGGGAACATTGTCTTAAGCACATAAGGTCATGGACAGCCTCTGAAAGTACAGATGGCCATGTGTCACAGCAGTAACAGAATGACTCTTAAGTCTTCAAGTATTGCACAGAAGTTCATGGATAGAAAGCAGAGAAATCTTTGCAATAATGCATGTGGACCCAGGAACATGGCCCAAGACCAGTAAATGATGGATTTCTCAGCACATACTGACAGAGACAGCTTACTCAAGGACCAGAAAAGCTCTCAAACCCTACCCCATCCCCAAATGCCTTGGAATTTAGCTCAAAGTTGATACTAAATTTCTACCATCCTGATAGATTGAAGGCACAGTATCTGTTTTTCTGTCTGTGGTTCTGCTTCTTTCACCGGAGTTGGCAAACTGATATTCATATCTAGCACATAAATAAAATAAGGTAATAGCCAAATATAATATTAAAATATGACTGGATTTTCATGTAGAATGTCTGACTAAAGGAGAACTTTGTCAGAGGCACCAACTAGAGAAAGTGGTGGAGATGTACAGGCAAATTGTTAATATGCAACTTGACTCCTACCAGAAAGGAGGAGTCATGTACCAGAAAATATCCTTGTCCTTTGGCCTTCATCACAAGTCCCCTATCTTCAGAACTACCTCTCTGGTGAAGTCACATGGTAAATAAACCCAGGTAGAAGGGAAGTTTGAAAGAGGAAGACACTACCTCAATTCATAGTCAAGGAAGCTGATCCCAGGGTGAATAACTGACTAATCAAGCTTGGATAATAGGGTGCACTAACTAGTTTTGTGACATTAGACAAGTTAGTTAACCTCTTAAGTTGCAGTTTTCTTTTCTCCAAAATATGAATGTTGATAAACTCCCTATCCCAAGTGACCATTGGCAAGATTAAATGAAAAAAAGAAATGCATGTAAAGTGCCCAGCACAGGGTCTGGGCATAGTAAACAATCATTAAATTATTAGTATTTGCAGGGGCACCTGGGTGGCGCAGTCGGTTAAGCGTCCGACTTCAGCCAGGTCACCATCTCACCGTCCGTGAGTTCGAGCCCCGCGTCAGGCTCTGGGCTGATGGCTCGGAGCCTGGAGCCTGTTTCCGATTCTGTGTCTCCCTCTCTCTCTGCCCCTCCCCCGTTCATGCTCTGTCTCTCTCTGTCCCCCCCCCAAAAAAAAATTATTAGTATTTGCAAATATTTGTTGAATATCTATAATGTATGGTTAGGGTCAATATAAACAGCAAATGCTCCCAATTCCCCTAGAAGCTGGAACTAAGCCATTTATAGAGGTAGGTGTCCTGCTTACTTCAGGAGGTTTATGAAACTCGGGGCTAACTGCAGATGACGAGGAAAGACTTGCCACGACCACATTTCAGGCATCCTTGCTGAGCTCGGCTCAGAGCATTCCCAGGCTGGGCTCATGGCATACATAAATCTTCGTGATTCAGGAGGTAGATGTTTCTGGGAAAGCCTGCAAAGGAGGAGGCTGCTTTCATTCATCAGGTCTGCAGAATGCCTAGAAAACACATCAGACACATTTACATTTCACTCAATTTAGGGGGCACCTGGATGTGTCTGCGTGTTTGAGGTTGTGACCATCCTACCCACTCAGCACAGGAGACTCAAACTGCCTGACCACACCAGTACCAACAAGCACATAACCATATTTCTCATTTATCTCCGCATCTTGGGTATTTTCTGTTTTGGGTGCTTGCTTATGGTGTGGGTAGGCAAAACAAATCCTTAATAAATTAATGGAGTTAATTCTCCATTCATTACTCTCCCATTCATTACTCTGCTCTTTGGGAAACAGTAGCTAGCCTGACATATTTTCACAAATAAGGGATGATTTAGTGAAACCTAGTACCAATTAGGAAATTTAGATTTAAAACTAAAGGTGAACTAGAACTCTGGCTTGATTTGCTAATGATGATTCTAGTTTCAGGACAAAGGTGTTATGGTTACACTATATTTTAAACAAACCAATAGCTGCAAATCTAGATATGCAAATATTATACCTTGTTTGTATCATCTGCTTAGGTAAAAACTCCTTGTGCAAGAATTCCCTTCAATACCAAATTTTCTAATATACTTAAATTTCATTTTTAATCACATTAAAAAAAAACCTAAAAATTACCTGAAGAAAGATACATCCTCATTATGTTTTTCTCATATAATTTTGTCCTGCTTGTTTTCCTTATAAACTGTGTAAGGCAAAAAGAAGGAAAATAGATATATACACAAGCTGTGGTTTCTAATCAATAACCTTCCTCAGAAAAAAATGCATCAATCTTTGAATTTCCTTGTACCAATCCATTATACAATGGCAAAATTAATCAAGGATGAGGCAAATAGAAAAGTGCATCTAAAATGGTTCTTTCCTTCTAGCAATTCCTGTAAAATGCTACACAGAGTAGCAAACTATAGTTATTTAGATGTCCATGCTTCTGAAGGACAGTGAATGGACCAAATGTAGGTGAGAAGTTTAAAATGAAATTGTCCTCTATTTTAATGTCATCAGTGTGAGTCTTTAGTAAATGACGCTTTTTGAGTCCCAGTGTCCTCATTCACAAAATGGTTATGCTGGATGATCAGTAATATCACTTGAAGCTTTAAAATTTTATGATTCATAAAATTCCATTCTGCTGGAAGAAGAATAATGTAACTCCAAAATATAGTTGTCGTAGATCCACAATGTTCAAGTTTCATTGGGAGATTCCCATGTCCTACACCTCCAAGCTAGGCAATGTACAAGATAGAGATACAGGAAATGCAAATACAAAGGAAAAGGATGAAGGCTCTATGCATTCTGATTAGAAAAGATACAGCAACACAGACCATTGCTGTTTCAACAATAAACAGTAATCATGGAAAACGGAAGCTAAGAAGTTTATGAAACCTCCCTATTCATTGGAAATTATTCAAAGTTCAAGCATAATTCAGTCCGGATCTACAAACATTAATTGACCACCTATTGTATGCCAGACACTGTGCTGGGTACCAGGGACACTAATATAAGTAAACACAATTTTTGTTATGCACAACCTAAATCCAGATTAAATCAACTGTTATGAAGAAACCTAAAGTATATGTGCCTAAAATAATATCACTTTTGTTTATGTAAATATGGGGTACCAAGGGAAATAATCTAATAAGTGAAGGGGAGGAGGGCCCTGATAACAGCAAATGCATGCCATTTAATTTGGCATGATATATTACATTACAGTACATTACACTAAACTCTCCAAGTAACGGTCCAAATAAAAAAGCCACTGAGACTTAGAATATAAACTGATCTCTTAAACTGGACTGTTTAAATGGCTATACACTTTATGATATTCAAGTAAGAAATGAACAAGAGAGTGTTTCTAACAAATGAATATGCAATCACTGTAATAAGTTTAATGAAAAACAAAAACTTTGCTTCATAATCTTTGCCACTTATTCAGGAACAAATCAGTAGGGTGTATGAATAGAGATTTCTTTCTCCTGTGCTACTGGCTATATAATCTGATTAATCCCTACCTAATAGAGCAGCCAGAGTGATTGATAGGGAAAAAGCAGAAGCAGAATATGCCAAAATGCCAGTTAGGGTGGCTGTACTCACAAAATCATCAGCCCACCTGTGAAGCAAGTCTGCAAGTCACAGCTAGGGCTGTATGATAGATAATACTGTATTCAGCTGAGCAGACATCTCAGGGGACAACACCCGACTGTCTCCCCATCTTCAACATTTGATGCAATTCTGAACATATCTCAGGAATTGAGGTGCAGAATAGGGAGGGCCCAGAAGTCTAAATTAATTCCAAAAATTTTGTGATATCAGACTAGAAGGTTGCTAAGAAGTTCGAGTTTAGAGGTTATTTTTAAGCTGAAAAAAAAGGTAGCCAAAATCATAACAAAGCATAACATGTAAAGTTGGTGAAGGTTTGTAAATTAAAACAGTGTTTCTAAACTTTAGTGTGTGTGAGAATCACCTTGGAGGCTTGTTAAATATAATAAGCGACCTTGTTAGGAGTCACCTGGAGTTGTCTCCAGATGATTCTGATTCAGTAGATCTGGGACAGGGTTCAGAAAGCTATGGTCTAGGAGGCACCCAGGTAACTCTAAATGGGTAATGTGGCCTGGCATCCAGAGGTTCAAAACATGACTTTGAGAGTCCAAAGAAGACTTAGCTGGGTAACTCCTTTATGTTAGAGATGATGAAGAGGTAATAGATGGCCTCTCCCTTCAAGTTGCTCATGATCAGCTCAGGAAGTCAGACACCAAAACAACTAATCATGTGAAATGAAGTAATGGGAATTTAATAAGCAGTATTGTAAAATATCTTAGAGAACACAAAGGTGGAAGTAATTATCCCTGCTAAGGATGGAAAGCATAATATCTAAAGTTGAATATAAACTGTATTTATATAGTTATAAAATAAAGGAGAGTTGAGCATTTTTTTTCTGGGAAAACAGTTCTTAAAAGGGGGCATGTGTGTGTGCTGTCATTCAGTTATTAATATTTACATCTTACTCTTTTTTTTTTGTCATCACCTTGTTCTTGCTGCCTTTCCACAGGCTTATGGTATCCAGTGTTGTTTCTGGGTTTTGGTCTATGTGTAGTTGGTTATTTATTGTTAGTATCCTCATGTTTATTTCAAAGAGCATTCAAAGTTCTAAACATGACTGTTGTGCTGTTTGTTTGGAACGATGACTTCCCCTACTTTATCTAGTCAGCTTTTATTGTGGATTCTGTCTTATAATAGCTTTGTACTCTTTGAGTTATTAAAAGCCCAGGACTATGCTGTTTGTTTCCTTTTTGCCTCAAAATACTTAATCTGTTTTCTGACTCGGGTCCCAGGATCGTTTTGATCCATGGTGGATATTCTCACATTGCAACATACTACCATGAACTGCCATATTCCAAAGTGACTGTATATGATAAAGCAAGATATTTGGTCCACAGCTGCTCCAAAGTTCAGTGAGGCAGTCAGACTTATTTGAGATAGTTTACATCAACAAGCCAACAACTTGAATGCTGAAAGAAAATTTAAGACCTGCAGAATAAATGTAGGCCAGACATTTTTCTCTGGAATATGAGCATGAACTTTTTTTTTCATTTTATGATACTTTTATTGGAATTCTTGAGATACAAGAAAAATACAGATATATCTATGGATAGATATATGTATAGATATAGTGTTTAAATATTCTATGTTTACTCCACCAATCCTTGTCAAGTAAATATTGCCCTAGTTCAAACTATTTGACAAAATGAACGATTACATTAAGTATTTAAGGCTTACTCGGTGGGAAAGATTTCTATTCCAGAAATGTCAAAGCATTAGTTTCTCTCATCTGCAGCCTACACTTAGGGAAATATGCCCCCCACGAACAACACAGAAATGCTAGGGACACAAAGAAAGGCAGAGCCCAGTTGTAAATCAACTTCTGAGTGACTTGCTGGGGGTGCCCTAGATCAGGGGAGTCCTCGTCTTTCCCTGACCTAGACCCACATGCCTGAGACTCAGGTCACATTAGAACACATCAGGAAACAGTGACAAGAAAGGGGTACAAAAGGCAAGATAGTTATTTTCAATATAATAATTATGGGAAAAATAAAAATTCAGTAGAAAGGACTTCAAATGTTAAACAATGGTGTTTTAATTCACAGGCATGCATTTTTCTACACAATAGCAGTATCAGCCTGAAACTGTAACTTTGGCTATGAAACCAGATGGAGGGAAAGAGAGAAGGAAGGAGCCTTAAGCCACTTTGACCAGTAAAGAACTGAAATAAATGGAGTCGATTTCAGGATTTGTACTCCACGACAGTTTTCCTAATATGAAAAGGAACAGATGACAGGAAGATATGATAGGACCTGTCTGTTGTTAGCCTGTTTCTCAAATGCTTTGAATGAACCCCAAATCTTTCTGTTAAAGTGCCTGCACTGGCAACTCCATTATAATGTCACTTATTAGAGGTCCGTCTCTGCTAGGTCAATAATCCCAAAAGTGAAGTTCACTGGTTTGTGGAGGTACTTAAAAATAAGTCACAGCTCAAAAGCTAAAAAATCACTGCTCCAGTAGTGAGGTATGAAAAAGACAAGATGGGGGGGACCCAGAGTCTGATGAAGGGGAGTTACTTGGAGGTAGAGAGAAAATCTCCTGATCAAGGATGTTTATTCTAACAAAAAGGAACTTTGCTGGTTGAATTACAAAGCAGATGAGAGTGTAGGGTGCCTGGATGGCTCAGTTGACCGAGTGGCCCACTCTTGATTTCTGCTCATGGTTCATGGGTTGGAGCCCCACATAGGGCTCTGCACTGACAGTGTGGAGCCTACTTGGGATTCTCTCTCTCGCCCGCTCTCTCTGCTCTTCCCCCACTCATGTGCTCTTTTTTTCTCTCTCTCTCTCTCTCTCAAAATAAATAAATTTTAAAAAGAGTGTAAAAATAGCAGTTTGCCATTTTTAAACCTGTTTGTAAGCTACATAAATAACAACAATGCCTGCAGTTGAACCACAATGAATACATACTTGTTGATTATACTAGATCACAAAACCAAGAGTTTTCCTGAATAATTCAAGTAAATTGACATTTCCGAATGTGCAAGGTACTGTACTAATGACAGTGGAAAATTTTTAAAACTAATATTAACAGCACAAGACATGGTCCCAGTCTCCTGAGAATTTTTAAAAACATATTGAATGAAACAGGATTAATTTTGTATAAAGTGAAAGAAGCAAGTAAGGGGAAAGAATCTCATACCCTAATTAGAATCATTATGTTTGCTGTAGATGTAGACTGGTATGATTCGGGAAATTTTCAATTCACTCTTTCTGCAGTGAAAGACTACTTTCCTCACTTTTACCGGGGATGTGAATAAAAGGACTATCTTTTTCATCACCACCTTAAAATTTTAAAAGAAAATAGTACCTTGTCTGTGAAACAGAAAACCAGATCAAAAGGATTTTCAGTGTCAGAAAAGCAAAGGATGTCTTTAAAGTAGGTAAGGAAAAAAAGTTTATTTGTTTTCTAATTTCTGGATTTAAATAAACAAACTGAATATCTTGAAGACAGAAGTCAAAAAAGCACCCCCGTCTCCAGGGCAAATGCAAATAAAGAAAACCACAACCACAACCACCAAACACCAACCAGGGTGGTGTTCTTTCTGAGGATTGGTAGAAACTGCGTTTTTTAATCTCTGTTTTTATGCTTGTCCCATGATCTTTTAAGGGGTGGGGTGGTGGGGGTGGTGGGGAAGAGGTAGCCACTATATAAAAGAAGCTTCCCTGAGATTTTAAACCTTTATACAAAAACTTCCTAGGTAAGGAAACTTAATCGGATCTGGCAGCTGACCTTAGTGATGGACCCAGAAGCAACTGCTGTTTTTTTGGATTATTTCTATGCTACAAGCCAAAATCCTGATATTGAGGAGACCCACTCCCGTGTTGCTTATACATCTGTCTTCCTTCCCATCTTCTACGCAGTTGTGTTCCTGATGGGAGTGTTGGGGAACCTAGTCCTCATGAGTGCATTGCATTTCAAACGGGGCAGCCGAAGACTGATCGACATCTTCATCATCAACCTGGCTGTGTCTGACTTCATTTTCCTTGTCACGTTGCCTCTCTGGGTGGATAAAGAAGCATCTTTAGGACTGTGGAGGACAGGCTCTTTCCTGTGCAAAGGCAGCTCCTACATGATCTCAGTCAACATGCACTGCAATGTCTTCTTGCTCACCTGCATGAGTGTTGACCGCTACCTGGCCATCATGCGCCCAGCCGTATCCAGGAAATTCAGGAGGAGAGACTGTGCATATGGAGTCTGTGCCAGTGTCTGGTTTATCTCCTGCCTTTTGGGTTTGCCTACTCTTCTGTCCAGGGAGCTCACCCTGATTGATGATAAGCCATACTGTGCAGAGAGGAGCGCTACTCCAATCAAACTGACTTGGGCCCTGGTGGCCTTAATTTTTACCTTCTTTGTCCCTTTGGTGAGCATTGTGACATGCTATTGTTGCATCACAAGGAAGCTATATGCCCATTACCAACAGTCGGGAAAACATAACAAAAAGCTGAGGAAATCCATAAAGATCATCTTTATTGTCGTGGCAGCCTTTGTCTTCTCCTGGCTGCCCTTCAATACTTTCAAGCTCCTGGCCATTGTCTCTGGGTTGCAGCAGGAAGTCTACTTTTCCTCATCTGTTATCCAGCTAGGCATGGAGGTGAGTGGGCCTTTGGCATTTGCCAACAGCTGTGTCAACCCTTTCATTTACTATATCTTTGACAGTTACATCCGCCGGGCTATCTTGCACTGCTTGTTCCCTTGCCTGAAGAACTATGACTTTGGGAGCAGCACCGAGACATCAGATAGTCACCTCCCCAAGGCTCTCTCCAACTTCATTCATGTGGAAAATTCGGCCAGAAGGAGGAAGAGGTCTGTGTCACTCTAAAAGTCACTGTGACATTTCAAGCTCTGTTAGTAGATTGGAGACTTAATTTGTGTCAGCGATAAAGAAGGAAAAAAAGTATTGCTGTTGGTATTCATATTCGCATCGCTTCACGAATACAAGGAAGAGTTTATTTTTAAAGAGATGAATGAAAAGTCCCTGTGTTCATGGCTATAATTAAACCATATGCTGTCTTTTTTGTTTTGTTTTGTTTTCCTTTTTTTGTTTTTTGGGTTTTTTTTTTTTTTTTTTTTTTTTTTTTTTTTTTTTTAGCTGAATGGCCTTCTTTTAACTCTGGTCAATCTAGTTTACCCGGCAAAATACGACTCCTGTAGACCTTGAACTCTGACATAAAGGCCGGCTTGGATCAATTCCTTTCTTCATGATTGTTTATGTACATTCAGGCCTTTTCCTCTCTCAAGAACAATGGTACCTTGACCCACGCCATCCTTCATAATGGGCTTCAATTGGACTACATCTAAAGGATTCTGCCCACTTTCATCTGGTGAGAAATGTGTTAATACAGGTAGCAAAAAATATACGTGTGCCCTTTAGTTAATTATTACTGAGTAACAAAGCAAGAGTCTGGCCTTAATCTTTAAAATTTTGTATGGCGATTCTTTACTGCCTTCCAATGTTATCTTTCACCCTAAGCCATTCACAATAACTTTGGACTGTCAAAAAATTCATGGAGATAAAATCATTCTGTATTGTGTTTATGATTTAGGACTTCCTTTATCACCTGGTCTTCTAGAGTATTTTAACAAGAGAGCACAGGGCAAAGTTTGACCTTTATTTTCCTTATAAGATATATTGGTAAAAATGTATCTCATTATAATGGCATAGTAACTATTTTTCAAGAGGGTTTTACTATGCTCTTTTGTTTTCATTGACTTCATACATTAGGATATGACTTTGTTTTAATTACATGTTTTTAATTACTAGTTATTGAGTTATCAAAAGAAATGTAACTACTAATATAATTGGAGGTCCTCAAATGCTTAGCTACATCACCATGTGTATTATCATTTTACATTTTAATTAAAATGTTAGTGCTACACATTTTCTATAGCATCATTTGCTTGGTATATATAATTTCAAGACTTGATTCAGTAATATAGGAAGACAGTATGTTCTGTATTTAGCTGAAGTGAAAAATACAAAATGAAGATATTACTGATATTTTATATACATTTTTCCAAATCCAGAGACTTTGCTGAATTCTTTCACCCAATAAAAATTTATTAAGTCTACTTGCACATATATTCCTTTTAAAGACTTTGAAGTGAAAAACATGTAATTAGCAGCAACCACAAAAGGCTTTTGCTACAGAAAACATACTATTGTAAATATCTTTTGATTCAAGAGAAAGTGGGTTATGTGTTGACCCTCAGTGTTGACGCAAATGAATTACTATTTTACTTCTAAATATTAGGTTTGAAAATAAGAGAAAGCTTAGAATCTTTTCAGAGACTAGGTTATTCAAGCTCATCCCATGTATCTTTCACATTAAAAGAAATCTCAAATATTGGGCATACCATAATCTATTTAGAAGTTGAAAATACAGTGTTTTGTTTTATAAATTGGTTAATTTATTAATTTCTCTTAACCTGTATTAAATAAAAATATAATTTTCTTAAGTATTCTTCTATGTTGTATTAATTTCTATCAACACAGTTATTAATATTGATATTATAAAAGTTTTTAATACTTTATTATAGATATAGAAAAAAAGGACTGTAAATGATAAGAAATTAGGTTTCTTGGAAAACTTTAAACTGAATTTAAAACAGTTAAATAGATCTCCTAAAGTTAAATAAAAACAAAATATAAAAGGTAGAAGCCACTCACGTTATAAAAACAAATCAGCAAAAGCACTATTACTAATCAGGGAAATAAATGTCTTTGAGAAATGCTACTTTTAAAAAATAGCTCAATAAATCAGGTAAAGTATTTGTTAGGAAATGAGAAAAAATAGGTTATTAGATTCAGCTTCATTCTTAATGTTGGGACATTGAGTAAATCATTGTAATCTTTCATACCTAAAGTAGTCGGTAATATCTATGTCTATAGAATTGTCAAGAATATTATAAGTCTAATAAATACAAAAGTGTTTTTAAATATTGGGTAAAAGTTATTATATAAAGCTATTGGTTCCTATTATTAATTACTGAGTGTTACTTTAAAATTTCCAAACTACAGGGGCGCCTGCGTGGCTCAGTCGGTTGAGCATCTGACTTAGGCTCAGGTCATGATCTCACAGCCTGTGAGTTGGAGCCCCACATCGGGCTCTGTGCTGACAGCTCGGAGCCTGGAGCCCGCTTCAGATTCTGTGTCTCCCTCTCTCTCTGCCCCTCCCCTGCTCGTGCTCTGTCTCTCTCTGTCTCTCAAAAATAAATAAAAATGCTAAAAAAATTTAAAAATAAGAGTAAATAAATAAAGAAAGAAAGAAAATTTCCAAACTACAGTATCAAGCGACAATCACTCTCATTTAAAAAATATTAAGAATATGCCTTACAAAAATCTTAGCATATTGCATATATTATACTCATAATGTTCCAATGATGGAAGGAAAAGCAGATATAAATTTATAGATAGAATAACTCTGATAGTAAAAAGTTCAAAACTTGATTAAGTTGGTATTTTACGATGTCATATATGGAGTCCTCTGGTATGAAATGTAATTTACATTATAATAGCATTAAAAGGCTTATTATAAATTGTATCAGTAGGTCTCATTTTGCAGATTTTTAAACCAGGATATTTCCACATTTTAAGACAAATTCATTTATATACTTATATACATATAGATACATGTAGAAGCATAGCTTATCAAGATTTTTGTTATCTCAAACTATTCTGAGAGCTGCTTTGTGGTCATTTCATGTCATTAGTAAAACAAATCAACACACATTTCCATGAATTTCTAGAAAATTCATCCGACATCCTAACAACCACATCTGGCCAGTTACATCTAAAGTTAGAAAAACAAAATAAAACTTAGCAAGAATAAGTATATGTGGAAATCACTACAGATTAACCTCATTTGTTGTCATTTTTTAAAGTGATCCAAAGCCACTGCCAGGTCTTTAAGGACAAATATAAAAGGATAGTCATCCCCCAAACATTTCTCAAACAATTTTTCTTGAACTCACCACAAAAAAGTTCTCCAAGAAAGTCTGTATAAGATGTCGTTGAATAACTTGTAATTAATTTTAAAATCCATGTACTCAAGGTTCACATATCACAAACACACATTTACTCCATTCAGGCCATACCAAAAGAGTAACACTAACCTGATAGTTCTGGAAGGCCCACCATTTGTCCCCTCTAACAAGCCAAAATCACCTCTGAGTGAGAGTAACGCTAGTGAGAATAATGGTCTTAAAGGAAACCAATGTGCGTGACTGAGGGTGGAATATTACTAGGGGTCACGAGTTAATTTTTAAATAGATGCAGAAATGCACAGTATGATGGTGAGCTGAGTGAAAGAACTCTTCTCCTATGATTCATCTTGGCTCCTCCAATCATTCTCTATTCCTCCTGGCAATCTCAAAAGTGAGAAATGACTCATTAGGTGTGTGTGCCACAGTGAACAGGAGGTCTCAGTTTTCCTGCAGAGCTCATTCACAAAAGACAAGCAATATTAGAAGAATTATGAATTTACTGTAGCAGAGCCATTGGTGTAGCCAGCTAGCAAGATGATGGCCTCCAGCACCATGAGAGAAAGAAGTGTCATCTGGAGAAAAAGCGGGAGGATTATTCCAACCATCAGAGTATTTGTAAATGGTTATTGGATTTTGCCTTCCACAGAGATTGGTATGGGATGGTTTGTCTGTTGCAAATGCTGGTTTTTATTTTAAGTTCTTTTCTTTGAGTCAACATTCTCTGTTTTTATCAAGTCTATGAGTAAACAATCATGACTAGACTTTACATATAAGTGGACAGGGAAAATCAACAGTAACAGTGACCTGTGACTTACTCTTGGCACTTCTGATTATCTTTGTCATTTCCTTTGTAGAGTTACATTTCCTAAATGGGAATTGCATCCTAAGACTGCATCCTGCAACATTAAAAAACAAACAAACAGGGGCGCCTGGGTGGCGCAGTCGGTTAAGCGTCCGACTTCAGCCAGGTCACGATCTCGCCGTCCGTGAGTTCGAGCCCCGCGTCAGGCTCTGGGCTGATGGCTCAGAGCCTGGAGCCTGTTTCCGATTCTGTGTCTCCCTCTCTCTCTGCCCCTCCCCCGTTCATGCTCTGTCTCTCTCTGTCCCAAAAATAAATAAACGTTGAAAAAAAAAATTTAAAAAAAAAAAAAAAAAAAAAAAACAAACAAACAAACAAACCTACTTTAAATATTCAATGTGCCAAACTGTTAATGAAGCGAAGGTTCTTATGGCAACTTAAGTCACAGTAAAATGTAAACTTACATGAAATTCCCATTCACTAATCTAAAAGTGGGGGGAACTATTCTGTTAGTTGACAGACATTATTAAAGTAAAAAGTTCTCGGTTTAACTATATAAGTAACAAATTTCTAAGACCCAAAGGTACTTTAAAATTACAGTTGTCTTTTTTAGGGGGGCCTGGATGGCTCAGTCAGTTAAGCATCTGACTGAGGCTCAGGTCATGATCTCACAGTTCTTGAGTTTGAGCCCTGCATCGGGCTCTGTGCTGACAGCTCAGAGCCTGGAGCCTGCTTCAGATGTAGTGTCTCCCTCTCTTTCTGGCTCTCTCCCGCTCTCTCTCTCTCTCCCTCTCTCTCAAAAATAAATAAGCGTTAAAAAAAATCTTTTAAATTACGGTGGGCCTTTTTAAAGTTGACCACATGTGATTAAGTTGAATTGTTGTTAACTTAGGCAAGTGGCCCGTTTAAAGAATTTATGATACAATGTTCATAATACTTTTATAATGTTCTACAGATCTAGTACAGGTTATCATCATCTATCTGACATCACTCAGTGACTTTCTTATTTGCTAATTAAGAAGATTTAATAATTAGCTAGTTTCCTATCATTGCCATACTACAAAGAGTTAGGCTTCATCTACAAGTACTTCGTGATGTCAACACCGATGGGAAAAAACATTTTTATTTGCTATCTCCTATCATTTTTAATTAGAAAGATTTCATTTCCATATTACAATTAGTTCAAAATGAAATATAAATGGTTCTCCCTGCTAGAATTCTTTATGACCTGTACTTTATAAATGTACTCTTCCATTTGCTCTTAATTACATACAAGCAGGAGATATAAATATTCTTGTGATGTTTTTAGATGAAATAAAATATTATGCATCAAAAAATACGTGCGACGAAAAGACTATTTTTAATTTGTAAAAAAATTTCTCGGGCAGAGTCTTCAACAAACAACTTTGCTCTTTTTACTTATAGAGTATAGAAAGTATTTAAGAACTTTGTATGGCAAAACTGTCACAAATCTCTAAACCTGCAAATTCTAGAAGAACATATGATTACTTCATGTAAGCTTAATACAGTGTAGCCTGTGCATACATCTACTGTATGAGGTGTAGAAAATGAAGCAGAATCGAAAGGTCAATCCTGGGTGTTGGGCCTTTCCCGATGGGTTATTTGTTCATCACATCAGGGGACGGTGGCTTAAATTGATGCCTTTTATGCCACAGACTTGTGGAGTTCCTTGAAAATAGTCAATAACTAAAAAATCAAACTGTTAATGCAAAGTGTCTATTGTACACAATGCACTATGATAGCCCAAAATTTGTTAGCATAAGTGACGGATTTCAAAATAGGCAAATAACAGTCACTTACAAAATTTCTCTCACTTTCTCATACATACACCCAGACACACACACACACACACACACACAAATACACAAACATGTTATGTACAAATGCAGCTGATGAGTATCTGTTGAATGTTGTTGCTAATACTCAGTCTAAAGTACTTGAAAGAGTGCAAGAAAGAAAATAAAAATAAAGCAAAGAAAACATATAGTGAAATGGCATCTATAAATATGTAAATATATCAACAATTACAATAAAAATATAAGTGGATCACATTCCCTATTAAAAGGTTGAACAAGTAGCCTGTTTCCACAATAATTTACTATATATATATATATATATATATATAGCACTATTAGACTCTTGTAGGATGTAAAGAAGTAGAACTTGTTTCTTCATGGAATTTATAATCCCCATTGTTACTTGTTTTTTGAACAAAAGAATGAAGTACTAATGCTCAAGAAGAGCTTGTTAGATAATGATAATAATTATAAGTCAAATCGCTTTCTTTTTTTTTTAATTTTTTACCATTTATTTATTTTTTGAGAGACAGAGTGTGAGCAGTAGAGGCGCAGACAGAGAGGGAGACACATAATCCAAAGCAGGCTCCAGGCTCTGAGCTGTCAACACAGAGCTGGACGTGGGGCTCCAACTCACGAACTGTGAGATCATGACCTGAGTCGAAGTTGGACGCTTAAACAACTGAGCCGTGCAGGCGCTCCATAAGTCAAATCACTTTCTTTGATCTTTTCTAATGTTTAGGGAAAGGCCCATAAATAGTCCATATCCAAGTCATTTCAGGTAAGTGCTATTTTGACACGATTGTTTCCTAAATGTTGTCACATTTCCTTAAAGAAGTGTTCACACTGACATCCCCAAATAAAAATTCTTTTGTTGTTTTTAAAAGTCTCAAGTGTAAATGATGATTTTAAACAGGAGAATGCACATTGAGCAGTATTAAGTTTAAATTTATTTTCAAATGACAAACTAAAATAAGATATGCAAAGAAGATAACTCTATACAAATCTTGCCCAAAGACAGTGATTTATTGAGATGCCCTCTCACTTACCCTCACTTTAGACCAAAAGCAAAACTGACAACTCAGGTGGAGAAGTGGTAAATGAGAAATGAAACTTGGCCTGTGGTTTTATGTTTAAAGCAAAAAAAAAAAAAAAAAAAAAAAGATAAAGAAAAGAACAAAAACAGATTCAGACCAGTTAAAGGTAGATGGAAATGGCCACTCTATTTCTAATTAAAAAGTAAATGCAGAAGTGTATAACTTATGCAGCGTTTAGGATTATAAATAACAGTAATTTCAACTCTATAATTCAAATATAGAAAAGATACTACCAATAAATTTATGAAAATATTTAGCCTAATAATCAAAGATGGCCAAATTAAAATAACAAAATACAAATTTTACCTATTATATTGGCAAAGATTTAAACATTAAATACTGAGGTTGACCAGGATTGGAGGGGTGGGGTGTGGGTAGAAATTCTTGGACAGTCTCCTGAGTGGAAGTTGATTAAGCTAGAGAAAATTTAGAAACATTTACAAAAAGCAATTCCACTTCTAGGATTTTAATGTAATTATGTATATAACTATGGCCATGTGCAAACATATATGTACATGCATTTTTATTGCAACATTGTTTGCAAAAGTAGAAAAGTGAAAATAATCTAAATGTCACTGATAGAGAATTGACTGAATAAATTAAGGTTCCTACACATCCTTACAATGTAGGACTACATAGCCTTTATGAGTACTGTACCATGTACTGACATGAAAAAAACCTTCATAATAAATTAAATAAAATTAAGTTAAAAGAAAAGCAGGCTACAAAATAGTACAATTTTCTACAGAATATTCTACAAATATTCTATTCTATTCTATTTGTAGAATATTCTATTCTACAAATATTCTACAGAATAATTGCATGTTTATGACTATTTCATTTATATAAGAATACAGGACTACCAGAACCCTATACAGCAAAATGTTAACTTTGTTCCTCACTATGTAGGTGATTTTTAATATTTTATTTTATTTTTATTTTTGTGATTTTTATTTTTGTTATAACTTGTATTTTCCAAAAAGAATATGCATTAATATTGCATTAAGGAAAAAAAAAGTAAAGCTAGTTCCATTTTTTAAAAATGAAGTACACAGGTAAAAATAGTAGCTAAAAGTAAATTTGTTGTAAAACATCAATTCTGCAATCACAGGTCCTCTGGTTCTTCTGATTTCTGAGTGAGTATAACCCCTACATTGGCCTTGAAACCTTCCCGAATATCTGCTGATTCTCTTTCGGAAGGCCTTTCTGTTACCTGTACGTGTGCTTGTTTCCTTAAGAGCAACAATTTCAGAACTATCAGACATCTATAGTTTTTTTAATGTTTGTTTATTTTTAAGAGAGAGAGAGCAGAAGCAGAGGAGGAGCAGAGAGAGAGGGAGACACAGAACCCAAAGCAGGCTCCAGGCTCTGAGCTGTCAGCACAGAGCCCAACACGGGGTTCAAAGTCATGAACAGTTAGATCATGACCTGAGCTGAAGGTGGATGCTTAACCAACTAAACCACCCAGGCACCCCATACACGTTTACAATTTTTAAATGGTGATGAGAGATTGGCTGTTTTAGCATTCATTCCCCATTTCCCAGTGCCTTCCCTCAGCACAGCAGCTCCTGCAACCTGCCTATGGAATCATTGGTGGTCTTTCCCCCCGCTTGGGAGCTTGGGAGAGAGCTCCCCCAGGGGGAGGGGGAGAGCCATGTCTTCATTTTTGTATGTCTATATCCTATTCCAAATCAGGCATTCATGATTGTTGAACTAAACAGAACATCCTAGAAACATGCCATCTCTGGCTTAAATTAAATTTAAGGATTTTTACAAATGTTAAATATTCCCATTTTTAATTTTTACTTTACTTCTAATATGTTGTAATTATGAGGGGCTAGAAGACTATACCAGTTACACTTCATTTAGGAACATGAATCCTTCCATTCTCCTTGAATTTTGTAGGTCATTCTAGTGGTATTATGATTAGCAAAATGAGTGGTATAGTAACTTTCACTTGATTCCTAGTCATTTCTTTCTCTCTGTGACATTTATGTCCTTTTTAAATGGAAGACTTTTCTTAGTGCAAATCTGATATGATTTGTAATAAAAATTAGTGATTCGCAGTTATAATCATGTGATAGTTGAACATTCCTCCTGTGATTGCAAGGATATTGTCAACCTTTTCACAAACTCCAAGCCTATATTCCAGATGTGACAGATGTGACTCTGTACTTTTGAGAGGACATGAAAGCAGCATTATGGGTCACATAATTGGAAGATAATCTCCATAAAAACTAAGGAAAATGCAACAGCAACTAATAGTCTATTTCTGGCACTACCTGGAAAAAGCAGAGCTAATTCAAATACCATGACATAAAACATTTAAATCATTAGCTTGTGATAGTCATTGTAATATAGCTATTACTGCAGGGAACATGGTATAGCATTGTGGCTAAAGAACACAGATCCAAATTTGCTATTTATTGTCTGTGAAAGGTGAGCAAGTTTCTCAGTATTCCTGAGTCTATTTCTCTCTACAAAATGGGGACAGTTATACTTGCCTTAGATCACGGCGGTTCTAAGAAATTAAAGTGAGAATGTAAGGAATTTGGCACAGTACCTGGTACATATTAAGAGCTTGTTAAGTCACTGCTGAGAACTCCATTTTATAGATAAAGGAAATAGGATTCAAAGAAATCAGACTTCACATAATTCTTAGTGAAGTGTACCAAAAATGCAACCTTGATTTCAATGAAATCTAGGCTTACCTATGTGATTCCAAAACTCATGCTTTTTCCACGTCATATTTTTTTCCTCTGAGTCCCAGATTTTTCAATAGATTCTGTTAACATCACAAGCTTGGTTTGGTTTATTTTTTTCTGTCTCCAAATCCTTTTCAAATTCAAACATGTTTCTTATTTTTTTCTAATGCAAATACCTCAAATCACCAAAATGTCTGCCTATTCGTGGCTAAATAGTGAAGATATTGCTCAAGGGAAGAGGAAGTCCATTTTATTGAAAATACAATCTCGAACGAATCATATTTTCTTGTAGCATGTTTCCCTCTTCATCGCGTTTTATTAGAAATGACATTTTCCATCCTGTTCAGTGGTCACTAAACATCTTATATAGGCAATCAAATGTATGTTGCATGTAAGAAATGGACAGCTGTCTCCTACTCCCTCTCACACTTAATCCCACATTAAAGGACAGTAACATCTATGACAGTTACCCTCACAGGAAAACATTTTTTTTTTTTTTACAGAGCACATACATACGAGGGAAGAATTATAGTTTCATTTTCTTTATTTTTCCATTTTGTTCTAGTCACAGATTTCTTGTAATATTCCTATGGCAAGAAGAAAAGATAAATCCAGTGTCAAAGCTCCCACTATAGACTGTGTGCCTATGGGCTCTGCCACCCAAACTGTATGAGACACTGTAAGTATCACCGTCTTTCCTATTCGGTGCTGTTTGTTAGGCCAAGAAGCTGCACTCACTGGTCTATGTGCAGAGAGAGCAATTTGAATACACACTATTCCTGCATTCCAGGAAACTTGTTTACACTTTTCAGAAAGCACATTTGTATAAATGACTTCCTAATTTTAATAAGGATTTCCAAAAGGAGTTTAAAAAAAAAAACATAGTGGTTTCTCAAATTAGTAACATCATAAACTGCCCCAAACATTTGAAACTTGATTTACATTTACTTTAATTAAGAAATGATATTTCCGTGCAGCATTTTTTGGAGGGGCAGTTAAGAATGTTCTGAAGTAAAATGATAATAAGGTCAATAACTGAATGACCACAATCAAGAAGAAAAGGAAACATAGTTTTTAAGAATAAGAAAGCATAGTGTTCCAACATTAAACCTGCTATTTATTTTCTAAATATATATTTCTTGAGCGTAATTACCTCAGCTTGCTTTATTTAGGAAGGATATTAAAATGTTAACAATAGTTGTTGTAGATAGTAGAACCAAGGACAGATTCATTTTTAATTTTAAATATTTTTATGAATGTTATCCATTTTTTATAATGAATATGTATTTCTTAAAGTTTAAAATAAGGGATGCTGAAAGAAATGTCATATGTGGCATAAAGCATATATTAATATTTCAGCACAATTTTACCTCTTCCTCTAAAGTCAAAATAGGATTTTTTTAAATGTCATTCTCAGTTTTAAGTTTAATATCCATAACTTTGAGATGATTTAACTTTAGACAAAGCCTCAATAAATTAAAATTCAACCAAATCACATTTGTTCTCATATTAAATGCAGCAAGTCATTATTTGGTTCAAAGCTTCTAATTTACTTTTACTAAATTGGCTTGTCCGTTAAGTCAAAGGTCAGGCCAAGTTGTGTGTATAGATGCAGTTCTTTATCTTATTTTAAAATATTTCAACTTTTCAATCAAGTGCAAATTAGAATTGGTTGGATAATAGTTGACTGTGAGTTACACCATTTATTCCAAATGCTCTATTGAAAAGTATTTGCAAATAACATATTTCTTGAAAAGTGCAAATGCCTCCAAATGAAAGATTTCTAAAATAAAAGGAATGATTTTTTAATTTGAGCAATCATATGAGGAAGAATGTTGGTTTTTAACGTCTTTCTCTGTCATGTGGATTTATCTACAAACTTTTCTAGCGTTGAGGCTGTGTAAACATTGTTTGCTAAGTTCTCAAGGAAGCTGAACCACCAGCCTGACATCAATTTTCCATTGTAACAGTACAGTTCTGTTACCAAGAAAAATGCACAGGGCAGATGAATTGTAACAGGTATCTATGGTTCTCATTGCAACGATTTTTAAAAATGGAGCTTATGAACGAGACCCATGTTTATGGAGTATTCATTTAGTACCAAGGAGCTGTTAAATGGTTCACATATGTTATCACACTTAATTTAATCCATAAACCAACCTGTGAAAAAAAACTTATCCAGTCCTCCTTCCTTTTCTCTCTTTTTCCACCGTGGTCAGATCTTCCTTTCAGTCTGAAGCTTTCTCCCCAGCTTCTCTAGCTTCTTCTCTCAATAAATCTTTCCTACTCCTGTCTTGAGATCTGTTTCTCTGCAAACTTGAACACATAAAGAGAAAAAAAAATTTTTTTCTGACAGAATATAAATTTTCTAGAGTTAAAGCACCCTTTGGAAAATGCTTTCTCTCAGACATGTCAAAGATGGAGCATGCTATGCTTTGGAGTAACAAGTGTTTTGTGCGTTTTCATACTGCTGAAGTCATATATTTAGCCGAGAATTCTAAAAATGTGCCTCTGAGAAGTATCTTGATTAGCTGTCTTAACAAAAGCCCTTGATGGGGGTGCCTGGATGCCTCAGTCGGTTAAGCGTCTGATTTCAGCTCAAGTCATGATCTCACAGTCTATGATTTCACAGTCCATGAGTTCAAGCCCCGCCTTGGGTTCTGTCCTGACAGCTCAGAACCTGGAGCCCGCTTTGGATTCTGTGCCCCCCCCCTCTGCCCCCCCAACTTGTTCTCTCTCTCTTTCTCTCTCCCCCCAAAAAACAAATAAACATTTACTAAAAAAAACATTTAAGGTGTCAATGACACCTTAGGTAATAATTCTCACCACTATAGTGATGGTTACTATTGTAACCATTATTATATTTTATCTATTTGCACCTTTCTACTATTTCCAACCTTTCACCCACATCCCTAGAAAACTACAATGAGGAATGCCTTCAAATAATGGAGTAAAAAAACATGGTGTGAGGTGATGGAAAACATAAAGGCTTTAGAATTAGCAAACTTTGTTTTGGAAACCACAACAACAAACCACTGGTGAAGTCTGTGTGAACTGCACAAGTTATTGACATTCTCTGCCTCAATTTTCTCACCTGTGAAATGAAGATAACACTATGTTCCTTGGGGTTATTGAGCATTAAATAAATGAGCAAACTTATGAAGGTCATGAAAGTAATGTTTGTTTTGTCTTTAAATTCTTTATTAATCCTGTATGCACAGATAAAAATACATATATATTGTAAAAACAAATTTTAATTTAAAATAATTTAATTGTGGAGACTTAAGATTTATGAAGATGTTTTTGCAGTATATATGTATATATATATATATATATATATACACATACATATATGTGTGTGTGTATATATATATACATATATATATATATATATATATACCATTAAATATTAGGCAGACTGTATACATATCCAAACATGCAGACCCCCAAAAACAGGGTCCTCCTCACTCATGGTTAATAAATTTACTGTGGCCTCTGGGCAGCGAATTTTATAAATTATGTTTGAAAGCTATTTTATTCAAAGCATTATGATACATTTATTATTTAGTTCTAGCTATTGCCATAACAGAAAATACCTTTAAAGGGATAAGATGATCAGTCCTAATCCCTGTGACTATGTATTTTCTTAGCAGTCTCTGTAGGATTTTCATCTGGTTTAATTAACACAGATGTGTGTATACCTATAAATCTATCAGAAATTATGTATAAAGAAGGAGGGAGCGACCTAAGGCTCCACCAAACCAGGATAGCTTTTTGCTCTGAAGATAAAAGAAAATATTGGCTGTTGTCAAAAAGTTCTCTCTTTGAAAGTCAAAACCTTTCTCAGCTTTGACATTTTTGATGTCTTAAAGTACAGGGGGAAAAAATCTATAAAGATAGGTCTGCAAATATTTTAAATGATCCTCAGTCTAAAATTCAAAATATCACAAATATTTTAGGCATGTCTCTATGCAGAAAAAAACAGGAAACATATACAATACTCTTCCCTCTTGCCTGCAGTTCCGGTAACTATAAACAACACTGCCCTCTGGAATAATTAACTCTGTATGGGGGCAAAGGATTGGGGGAGGGGAGACGTAGAAGGGATGAGGAAGAGGATATGAAATGGGAAAAAGGATCATCATTGTTGCTGATTTTCCATTTATTTTAGGAAAATATTCCTTCCTTGTGGTTTTTTGTATCTGAGATGACTGGCCAGTTGAGGACCTAAGAGGTTGGGAAGGCTTCTCGGACAGTTAGAGCAGGCAGGCGAAGCCCTGGAGAAAAACTCACGTTCTCAAACTGCACATCAGCTCTGCCCTTGACAGCACTGACCCATGGGAGAGGGAATGGCCCGTGGCTGCTCCTCCCTCTCAATCCCTCCCCTTGGGTGACTCTAATGAACCATCTTCAGGTGAATGCACGGCTTCCATCTCAACTCTGATTTTTCTTTAGCCATTTCTGTTTTTGTACCTCTCTGCTTTCTGTTGAGGCCAAAGCAACATTAATGGTTTTCAACATGTTAGATGGTAGTTTACCCCCTTGTTTTACCAAAAAACACAGAAAATAAGAAATAAGAACCCTCTCAGGGTCTTTAGAAATAGCACATTTGAAAATTTCAACATAAAGATCTAGTTAAATTCAGACTTAAATTCAGTTAAATTTAATGTGCCAAGTTTTAGATGACAATTTGGTTCTCTGCATTTTAAAATGCATAACTGTTTACAATATTCTATTTAATGCAGACATGTCACAATGTGCATGATAGATAAAATTAAAGGCTTATTTATATATATTTTTACAGAATATAACACAAACATTGCTGTCAAAGGAGTTGTAAAATCATCTAATTTGACTCACTCATTTTTCAAATAAGGAAATTAAGTGAAGAATCTTATTCAGAAACAAAACTTTTTTTTGGTATTTTTTTAAAGTCACTGAGCTAGTACACATGGACATAATTATAAACATCATTAAATTAAGATAACGATATATTTTTATTTCAGCTAATAAAGTGCTACTTCCCTGCGTCCTCTGAGTGCCTACCTATCAAAACCTTCTGACATCTTCCTCAAAAGCTCCTGGACCCTTCAACATTAAGCAACCAAAAGGTTAACCCTTTACAAGCAAGAGGCCTTTGGGAGCCAGGCACCCGCCCTGACGAGAGTGTCTTTTCAGACTGGCTGGTGCCCAAGAGGGTGCAGGCTGTTAACAGTTTTGAGTATTGTCCCTGCATGCAGCCAATGACAGCAACTTAAATTCCCAGCTGTACTGGACATTTGTTGGTTGACCTAGCATGCATTCTCACACTCCACTTCCACCCCCAGGCAATCATCTACCTCTTCTTCCTCACACAGCTCATGTGTTTTGGTAAAGGTTGAACCCACCCTGAGCGCCATGGAAAAGACTCCGTAAACTTCAGGTCCTTGGTACCTTCCATCCTCTGGCCACAGGTATAACAGGGCGAGCATGTGACCGGCCAACCAGGCTATTTGGAATGCCAGGACAACACTGCTCTCTCCCCTCCCAGGCCCTGTTGAAATTTGCAACAACCTTAGTAGGAGCAAGAGACCCAGTCTTGGAATGAAATTAACATTGTTGACACTAAAGAGGTACAACAGAAAAACTAAGCAGCACAAAGCAAATCAAAATAAACTGAGTCCTTCCTGGCATGGCTGAACTACTAGATCAACCAATGCTGAAGTCCTCCCGAATTCGGACTTCCCAGTCACCTGAACCTAAGTATTTCTTTTGTTGTTTAAGCTCATCTGAGTTGGGTTTTCTTTTACCTGAAAGTTTATGGGACCTCATATATTAACACACTGGTCCACCAGCAAAGTTTAGCCAAAGGTCTCCAGTATAGCCCTTTAGTTAATTATACCACAAAGTTATGAAACAAAGCAGAATTTCTCAAAATGTGTTCTGAAGAATGGCTAAAATAAAAAATACAAGAAACAAGTGTTGGCAAGGATGTGGAGAAAAAGGAACCCTCTTACACCGTTGATGGAAATGCAAATCGGGGCAACCACTGTGGAAAACTGTATGGAGGTTTCTCAAAAAAAAAAAAAAAATAGAACTACTCTATGATCCAGCAAGTACACTACTCGTATTTCCCCAAAGAATGCAAAAACATTAATTCAAAGGGATACATGCACCCCTATGTTTATAGCAGCATTATTTGCAATAGCAAACTATGGAAGCAGCCCAAGTGTTCATCAACAAATGAAGGGATAAAGAAGGTGTGATATATTATATATATATATATATATATATATATATATTACTCAGTGATAGAAACAATGAAATCTTGCCATTTGCGATGACATGCATGGAGCTAGAGAGTATCATGCTGAGTAAAATAAGTCAGTTGGAGAAAGACAAATACCATATGATCTTACTTATATGTGGAATTTAAGAAACAAAACAAACAAGCAAAGAAAAAAAAGAGAGGGAGAGAACGAGACAAACCAAGAAACAGAGTCTTAACTGTAGACAATGAATTGATGATTACTAGAGGGGAGGTAGGTGAGCAGATTGATTCCCTGCCCATGCCGCAGGACCTTGACAGGTCTGTTGACTTTTCTACTTTTCTTTGGGAAGACCTTTAAATCTCTTTAAAAAGCATTAATTCAGAAAACAGAACAACTTCTGTTCTTTCTTCCCTTCACCATTCACCTACTCACCAGCTGCCAGGGTAAAGGTGGGGTGGGGTAAGTTTTCCAGATTTTGTAGATAAAAATACAGGATCCCTACTTAATTTAAATTTCAGATGAATAACGAATAATTTTTAATATAAGTATGTCCCAAATATTGCAGAGGATATACTTACAATAAAAAATTGTTGGGGCGCCTGGGTGGTTCAGTCGGTTAAGCGTCCGACTTCGGCTCAGATCATGATCTCGCGGTCCGTGAGTTCGAGCCCGCGTCAGGCTCTGTGCCGACAGCTCAGAGCCTGGAGCCTGCTTTGGATTCTGTGTCTTCCTCTCTCTCTGACCCTCCCCCATTCATGCTCTGTCTCTCTCTGTCTCAAAAATAAATAAACATTAAAAAAAGTAAAAAAAATTGTTCATCGTTCATCTGAAATTCAAAATTAACTGAGAATCTTGTATTTTATCTGGCAGCCCTAGGTAAGCACAGGGAAAAGAGGTTCCTCTTTTATAGTCCCTACTTTCCTGAGTGCCTTCACATTCCTTGGACAGGGCAAATGGTGAAGATGATTCTTCTGTGCCAACTTGGGAAGTTCTTTGGTCCTAGGGGACCTCTCTAGCATCAACTCTCAAGATCTGAAGGATATTCCTCATTCCCTCAGGATGCCCACCCCATGTAGCCCTTAATCTGCCAGCTGTGGGGCCCCACAGCAGTTACAACCCTCTGCATTGTCTCATGGGAAGCAATGAGACATCTTTGCCCCCATGCAGCAGCAAGCTCCTAGATTGGCCACCAAGGTGCTAATGAGCCAACTTTTGCATCTACGTTTCGAGGAGGGCATCGACCTCAGTCTGCAGTGTCCCTGAAATACGGGAGCACATATCTCCTCAAGTAGTCACACTGAAGCCACTGGGCTTGGTGTTGGAGGCAGCAACTTTCCCCAGGGGAAAAGGTGGGGACCCCATCGCACAGCTGCTAGTCTTTCCTCAGAAAATCTCACAAAAACCTCCTCCTCTGAAAGGATCCAAAAATTGTGGAATAGGTTCCCAGATATTTTGCTTGTAGAGTCTGTGCAGGGTGACTTAGCAACTCGCTTGAGAATTCAGCATTTACTTTATCTTGATGCCTAGTTGAAATTTCAATTTTACATTCTGTTATATAGGTTTCTTTTCTGGGAAAATTCTCACAACTTTTAATATAGCATACATTATGAGTCTACAAGAAGGGGTGGGAATTTGCAGTGGTTCCCAAATGTTTTTAATTACATAAACTTTTTTTCTTTTTCTTTCTTTCTTTTTTTTTTTTTTCAGGAGATTTGAATAAAATTGCTGTTTTGTGGCACAGACTTGGGAAGGGATTGTCCTAGAACATATATATTTTGGTGATCAAGAGCAAGATTAAGAGGTCTGAGTCCATATTTGAATTCCAGCTCTTCCACTTACTTACCTTTAGGCCCTGTGCCCCAGTTTCTTTATTTAATTATAGAGAATGATATCTACTTTACTGAGTTGCTGTGGAAGGGAAATTAGTCAAAACATGGCGAAGCCCCTGGAACAGTGCCTGGCACAAAACATGTGCTCAATAAACCTCAGCTGCTATTTGTAGCAACCACATCGGTAGCAGTAAAAGCAGCAGTCCTGGGGCTGCTTAGGTGATCGTTATAAAATGGCAGAGTTTTAGGGGCGCCTGGGTGGCGCAGTCGGTTAAGCGTCCGACTCCAGCCAGGTCACGATCTCGCGGTCGGTGAGTTCGAGCCCCGCGTCGGGCTCTGGGCTGATGGCTCAGAGCCTGGAGCCTGTTTCTGATTCTGTGTCTCCCTCTCTCTCTGCCCCTCCCCCGTTCATGCTCTGTCTCTCTCTGTCCCAAAAATAAATAAACGTTGAAAAAAAAATTAAAAAAAAATGGCAGAGTTTTAAATGCATTGGGACACTGTGTCATTGTGCAAATCCCCGGGTTTCTAATTTTACAGATATGTAAAGCAAATGTTTCCATACATTTGAATATGGCTAAGTGAATCAAAGTGCCCCGGAAAGTCCTTCAAATAATACTACAAAGTTTGTATCCTCTTGTGTTTAGAAATACAAAACTTTTTTGAAATGTCGAGCATCATTTTCACAGAGTTAGAAGATTATATAAGTAGGAATTACGTTTATTGTTATCACTGGGTAATTTTTAGAGAAGAGAAAGGGCTTAATCTGAAAGAAAAAGAACATCCTTAGCAACTTCAGGTGAGAATAATGATTGCAATACCCAAAGTTGTGTACTGTATGACCAAATTTCTAAACATGTACCATCATTCGGGTCCTGTGATTTTTTATCAGTCGCAGTTCTGCCCGAGGCCACCGTCCCCTGACTGAGCGGTGCCTCCCTTGCATATGAAACTGGGAAAGGCAGAGAGAAAACACCAAAAACACCAAGCCCAGCCAGCCCACACTTCAAGACCACTCATTTTAGACACATGGCTGTATCTTAGCTTGCAGTAAACAGCACAACAAGCAAAGGTGCGCTCTGGATATGCCAGTGAAAAGTCCCAGTCAGAACATTTGGTTCTGAGTAGAGGAGAAACTTTGAGCAATTTCATTCACAGTTTTGACAGACTGTATTGTTATTATTATGAACTGTGCCTACCCGACCCTCAATAAAAATGATGTGCTCAAGTCCTAACCATTAGCACCTTGGGATGTGACCCTATTTGAAGACAGGGTCTTCCCAGGGGTAATCAAGTTAAAATGAGGTCTTTAGGGTGGGCTCTGTTCCAATAAGACTGATGTTCTTATACAAGGGGGAAATCTGGACACAGACATACACAGGGGGAACATGATGGGAAGAGACACAGGGAACAGATGTTATCTACAAGCCAAGGAATGATGGAAGCTACCAGAAACTGGGACAGAGAATACAGCAGATCCTTCCCTAGAGACTTTATGGGGAGCATGGCCCAGCTGACACTCAGCTTTCAGAATTCTGGCCCCCAGCACTGTGAAAGGACACATCTCTATGGTCCTAAGCCACCCAGTTTGTAGTACAGTTACAGCAACCCCAAGAAACTAATACACTGTATGAAAGTATGTCTCTCCCAACATGCTAATGACTAAACATGGCTGTCCTATACTTTTTCCTGCCTGCTGTCAACAGCTCATCAAAGCTCAGGACCTCCCCCCTGAAGTTGGTAGAAATTCCACATAGAAGAAGCCCACACCACATCATGAAGATACAAGGGAGATAAAATTAAACTGGCAAGAATGCCAGTTTAGTACTCTCAACTTTTTTTAAGTTTATTTGTTTTTGAGAAAGAGAGAGAATGATCTGGGGGGGTGGTGCAGAGAGAGAGGGAGCCACAGAATCTGCAGCAGGCTCCAGGCTCCGAGCTGCCAGCACATAGCCTGAGTCGGGGCATGAACCCAACAACCACGAGATCTTGACCTGAGCCAAAGTCGGATGCTTAACCAACTGAGCCACCCTGGCATCCCTCAACTTTTATTTCAAATGGTTAAGAGAGTATCTCTTTTACTGAAGGGGTCACAGGTATATTCCTCTGAGGTTGCCACATTTAAAAAGAAAATATTAGTGTTAGAAACCAGCCATGTTACATACGAATACAGGCATGCCTCAGACATACTACAGGTTTGGCTCCAGACCACTGAAATAAAGCATGTGTTGCAATAGAGCCAAGTATATTTTTGGTTTCCCAGTGCATATAAAAGTTACATTTACACCATACTATAGTTTATTAAGTACACAAAGCATTATGTCTAAAAATAATATAATACTATAAATTAGAAAATACTTCATTGCTAAAAAAAAAGCAAACCATCATCTAAGCTTTCAACAAGTCATAATCGCTAATCACAAACCATAACAAATACAATAATAATGAAAAAATTTGAAATATTGCCAGAACAACCAAGATGTAACACAGAGACATGAAGTGAACAAATGCTGTTTGCAAAAAATGTCACTGACGGGCGCCTGGGAGGCTCAGTTGGTTAAGCATCTGACTTCAGCTCAGGTCATGATCTCAAGATTCTTGAGTTCAAGCCCTGCATCGGGCTCTGTGCTGACAGCTCAGAGCCTGGAGCCTGCTTCGGATTCTGTGTCTCCCTCTCTCTCTGCCCCTCCCTTTCTTGTGCTCTGTCTCTGTCTCTCCAAAAATAAACATTAAAAATTTTTAAATTAAAAAAAAATGGCACTGATAGATTTGTCCATCACAGAGTTGTCACAAACCTTCAATTTGTAAAAAAAAAAAAAAAAAAAAAAATGCAGTATCTGTGACGTGCAATAAAATGGCACACAATAAGATGAGGGGTGCCTCTAAATTTTAATTATAACGTATAAATCCTGGGATCCAAGGAATGATAGCAAAGCTGCAGCCTTTACCAGCATGACTCCATTCCCAGTAACTAACAGGGAGAAGGTTGAGCTGGCTCGGCCCTGAACTTGCCAGCCTCTGAGCCACCCTGGTGCCCTCATTCACTAAAGGCTAAAGCAAAGCAGAGGGAAGAAGTGAGCTACTTTCACGGGCTACCTGCCTCAGCATGACCTGACTGACCCCTGGCTATCTGCTGAAAATGTCTTCCCTATAAAAAAAAAAAAAATGGCAGAAATTTTTGGTGGCTGCATTGTTGTAAGATTCCTGGTAAAGCACATTCCTCAAAGCACACCTCAGAAAATTCTCACAGGAGTTAAAAACATTTTCCCTTTTCCTCTGTTGTTCTCTTCTCTTCATTCTTCTGGCAAAACATCCTACAGAGGCCTTTACTCCTCAGGCCTGTAATCAGAGTAGGGGCACATGTCAAGTCCAAGGTCTCTGGACAGAAAGATTAGATCAAAGAAAATAAGGCTGTAAATTTCATGGGATCTGACACTCACAACAAACAGTAGCTATGGAGCTTTTGCATGAGGACTTCACCATCTGGTTTCAGAGACCTCAGTTTCCTATCTATGAAGGGAGGAAATTGTACTGCATGGCTTCCTATGACCCTTGCACCTTGAAAATCCTATGATTTTGATTCCTTATTCACAAAAGAGTAGGGTATGGGGTGCGCAGGTGACTCAGTCCGTTCAGCGTTCAACTCTTGATTTCAGCTTGCGTCATGATCTCACGGTTCATGAGCTAGAGCCCCAAATCAGGCTTCTCCACATTGACAGTGCGGAGCCTGCTTGGGATTCTCTCTCCCCACTCTCTCTGCCCCTCCCCACTCATGCTATCTCTCTCTCTGTCTCTCTCAAAATAAATAAACTTAAAAAAAAAAAAAAAGAGGAAGGTATGGATGCTGCAATTACCACGTCTTGGTAATCCTGGCAATATTTCAAATGTTTTCATTATTATCGTGTTTGTTATTATTATTCGTGATTAGCGATCTCACGCTTTAGACTAATTTTTAAAAGAAAAAAAGAAGCAGCGTCACTAAAAAGATGGAGACATTACCAAAGGAGAGTAGAAGGATTCTGTGGTAGATTCCTAAGGGAAGTGTTACAACATGAAATGATCCTGCAGGGAAATAGAGAGCTAAGACTTGCAAGTGCAAGAGACCAAGCCATTCCCAGGCAGTGGGTCCCACCGGGCAGAGACCTTGGTGTCTCTCCCTCTTTCTGGCTCACTTTCCGCACTTCACATTCCCCCAGATTTGAGTGCAAAGCCCTGCTACAATGAGTGGAATATAGACTCTTTCCATCTTTGTCTTTCTCTCTCACTCTCCAGATGAAACAAAACTCTTACTTCACACTGAAGGTACCTCTTATAGTCTTGCATGAGATCAGGTGATGTATCAGGCTCCCAGGAGGCAAGAGATGGCTTGCCAAAATTACAATAATTCAAGGGGGCTTAATAAAGACGATAACAAGGATAGCGCAGGTAGCCCAGATTGGTGACAACAGAGCTTGTATCTGTGTTCCAAAGGAAGGGGTCGGGGAGGAATTGCGAACCCGGAAGGAAGAGTGGTTCAGCCCGGAGGCTGCCAGCCTGAAGCAACAGTGAAGAGAGGGAGCCAAGGGAATAAATACGTTGGAAGCCAATATAGGCATGTTGAAAATATTTCAATCCTTGCCAGTTGAAGTACTTCCTGAAATAATTCTCTTAATGTCCCCAATCTGGTAAAAATGTATCCTTACTGAGGAAAAAGCCAGAGGTAGAAAATTTTTGTGCCAAAGCAATGCAGAATTTTTGGTGTGGGATAGATATAAGTAGGCGAATCTGAAATGATTCCTTACTCCCAGAATAAGCTCTTCTACCTGAGATTAAAAACTCGTCAAAAAAAAAAAAAAAGTTCTAAAAGTTTGCTACTTGTTATTCTTTGTAATTAAGTAAAAGAGAGACTGTTTTTTTTCCTTTGGATACACTCAATCTGTAACCAATGATTGATAACAGGGGGAAGAGACCCTTGAGCCTTCTCTCAAATATCCAGCATTTGTTTCAGAAGGCCATTGGGATCCCACTTGTATAGTCTTAGCATAGAGCTAGTTCAGTCCGAGAATCTTCCTGTGTGTTGGATCTATTTTAATTGCATTTCAACCCCCCTCCCAGAGCAAAAGCCAAATTCTCTGCAGTGTCTAACCTGGGGTAGCAAATATATGGCAAAGGGTTTCCACTTTTCACTCCCATACTCACAAGAGATGTGACTAATCAACCGTTTCTAGTTCCTGGAAACTGAAATATGATAGTGACTCTGTCAACAAATTCTCTGTTAACCAAAGGAATTAGCTTCTGCATCCTTCCTCTTTTAGTCCCTTCAGGCTTTTCAAAATGGTATTAGTACCTACTACAAAAGCCTTGTTACAGCCTATTGCAATGAGTCATTACTACATAATAATTGCTTACTCCCCTACAATTAACCTTCTGTTGACATGGCTCATAAATTATGCTTCTCTTTCTTATCTTCTCCTGTTAATCTTGTAACATCTCTGGGGGTAAGGAGTAATCCTAACTAATTAACATTTATTCTTCAGGTGAGCCATGCTATAAAGACTCCAGTAAACAATTTGTTTTCTTACCGGTTTGTCATTTACAACCCAAGCCAGAATTCTTCCACTTCAGAATAAAACCAGAGTTTAATTAAAGCAAGGAGAACATCAGCTTAGGGGGATATAGCATTCCTTCTCTGTCTTATGCTTTAAGATCCATCAGATGAAATCCTGAAATACCAACGTTGGCGGGGGGGGGGGGGGGGGGGGAGGGGGGGGGTGAGGAAGCTTTCCTGATGCTGAAGACAGGTAATTTTTAAGGTCATGCAAGACACTTAAAAAGCTTGTTATATACAATAAATAGGTAATAAATATAAACCAAGATTAGCTTCAAGGAAATGTAGATAATTACATGAGGATTTACTTTATGGTCCATTCATTTGTTCAACAAATGTTAATCATTACCAAGCCAAACATTTGGCACTGCATATAGGCTCTTCCTAAACTTTCGAAGTTGCCAGAAGGACAACTACCAGGTAACTTCACATACTACCCCTGGATCAGTCTGAAACAGGTGGGATTAGCGTGGCTAGATCATAGATCTGGCCCAATTTGGCCAGATCCTATAATCTTGCAGCATTTCTATTATAGATATTGATTGACTCAAACATATAAGAATAATACTACCTAATCCAAGCCCTTTGATCTGAGGGATTATAAAGAATATGTATAAATAGACAAAAATAAACATTCCAACTGAAGTCCTATCTGTTCATCTGATTAAAATTCTATTTTTTTGAAAGATGGATGCTTTGGTCAAATAGTTGACTTTTCTATCCTGTATAAAGGGCTAAATCAGTTTCTCTCATATCAAAAGTTTCCTTTTCCACCAACTTTATTCACTGTCCTGCTGCCCAAAGTCCTGGGTCTAAAGATACCAGTCTGATACCACGCAATCCGATGATAATACACTGAATGCTTGCCAACAAGAAAGAATGCTCAAGGAATACGATGATTAGTGACTAAACCATTTTAAAATGCTATTGGTTTCCTTTGTCTCTAGAGGATATACACCTAGGAACAATAATAAAAGTTCAAAAAAGCCAAAGTCCTTCTTCCCCCTTTCACCACATGAATTAACCTCCTCCTTTATAAACAAGTGATTATTTGCAAAGTTGGTTAAAAGGAGTTTAGATTTAGGTTTCATTTAGAATTTCTCAGCCACAAATTTTGTTTTTCTCCTATTATTTAAAAATTATTTTATTGCACATGATATTCCAAGTACTTAAACTTTGGTGTGAGTTTTTAAAAACGTAGTTAGAAAAACAACAGAGGGCAAAACATGGCACTGGTTATGAAAACATTCTTGAAACCAAATTTATCTCAGGAAGAAAGGAAAACCAACAATGCAGCTTAAGCAAAAAGATTTTTCTAATATTGTACTTGTTGACTCTGGGGTGACTGACAGAAGAATAAACACATCCACCCTTTTCTGCTATTCAAAACACCTTCCCTTTTAAACACATAATGCAGAATCTTACCTTACAGGGGATGATCACAGGCTACTATATTACAGCTCTTTTATTCAAACTAAAAACCATATCTTGGTGCATATAAAAAGTTAAATCAAATCCAGACAGCCAGATAAGAGACAAATAGAGAAAAAAGAAGGAAACCAGATGTTTCTGAAGGCTTTTTTTTTTTTTTAAACCTCTTTGGCTCCAGCTAAGGTTGAGGTTAGCCTGAGCATTGCGTGCCATTCTTGAAGGACCCTAGGGCTGACTCATTTATTTTATCATTTCTTGTGAAAATGAGAGGTGGCAGCCATCACTGAAGAGTGAAGGGTGACTTGGTGACTGATCTCTTTACTAAAATGAGGAAAGCAATCACACGCGATGTTCAAAATCTCCCCACTCCCAGAGAAACCCAGCAGCTTTATAGAAAGGAAGTTATTTCTATCTAAGAAGACAGGTGGCAACTGAAAATACAAATGAAGAAAAGAAGAATAAACATCTTTTTCAGATATGTATCAGCAGTTACAAATAATGAATATTATTCCAGTTTTCTTACCTGCATATTGCAAGTCAAAATAGACTTGATCACTGTGTTTTTAAAGTTCTATCTTTTTAAAGTTCCCTTTCTAAATGCATCACTTCACTCTTAACTGTCCAAAGGACCCGTTAGAGTCTACTTCCTCTAAAACAGGTGCAATTTTAATAGAATAGTGGGGGCAAAGGCCACCCGCCCACCCAGAGTGTTGAGGAACAAGCATGGGCACAGTGAGCAGAGGAAGGTAGGAAGTGATAAGTGTCCTAAGAGAAGTCATGGCAAGGTCAAAGTTCCTTCTCTCCTGGGGCAGTGGGGCTGGACTTTTGATTGAGCTGAGCTGCAGGGACAGACACTAATGTGTTTCCCTGTGGATCTGGAAAGGAAACAGCAAGAACAACCTGGTTGAGCACTTAACTGGAGTGGGAGAGACAGACACTTTTTTTTAAGTTTATGTATTTATTTTGAGAGAGAGAGAGAGCGAGTGAGCACAAGCTGGAGAGGTCAGAGAGAAGGAGCAACAGAATCCCAAGCAGGCTCTGCACCATCAGCACAGAGCCCAAGGTGGGGCTTGAACTCACCAACCGTGAGATCGTTAGGGAGCTGAGATGAAGAGTCGGATGTTTAACAGGACTTCACCACCCAGGCACCCCTGGGACAGACACTTTTCTAAATACTTTACAAGAATATCAATTTTAATCCTTAGCACAACCTGGAGAAGTAAATATTGTTATCCCAGTTTTAGAGCTGAGGAAGTTGAGACACCGAGTTGAAGGAGAAGGAGAGTAAAACTCCGACATCCAGGCAGACTCATCCCATCGCCATTCTGCAGTCTCGATGTTTCAAAACCACACCTGCGTTCTATGTGACTAATCAACATTTTTGTATTACTTCAACTAATGAAGCACATTCTCTTATATTATCTCAATTTATCTTCATTAAAGCACTGAAAAGATGCTCTTGTTAGTAAGCTTGTTACTCAGGTGAGAAAAATGAGTCTCAAGTCGTTCATCCAGGAAATGGTAGAGCCCCGACCAGAACACAAATTTTGTGCCCTCAATTCTTCTGCTCTTTCAGTCTAGCCTCTTGCCTTTCATCTCTGCTCCCCTCCTCTCCTTCTGATTCATGGGAAGGCTGTGATGTCTGTAAATTCCCACATCCACCTGCAGCCAAAATTGAAGCTTTAGTCCATCAGCTTTCCAGCTTCAATTCCTGTTAAAACATAAAGGTCCTTATGAGAAGGGGCACTTTAATCTTTCATCAGCCATTTGCACTTCAGTGAGACCAAGGGTCTGATCAGGGTGAGACCAAGGGTAAACATTTTAATGTTTATTAATTTTTGAGAGAGAGACAGAGACAGAGAATGAGCAGAAGAGGGTCAGAGAAAGAGGAGGACACAGAATCAGAAGCAGGCTCCAGGCTCTGAGCCATCAGCACAGAGCTCATTGCAGGGCTCAAACTCATAAGCCGTGAGACCGTGACCTGAGCTGAAGCCAGCTGCTTAACCGACTGAGCCACCCAGGTGCCCTTGAGATCAGGTTTTCTTAAATAAGCGTTACTTCTTGGGGCGCCTGGGTGGCTCAGTCGGTTCAGCGTCCGACTTCAGCTCAGGTCACGATTTCACAGTCCGTGAGTTCGAGCCCCGTGTCAGGCTCTGTGCTGACAGCTCAGAGCCTGGAGCCTGCTTCAGATTCTGTGTCTCCCTCTCTCTCTGCCCCTTCCCCGCTCATGCTCTGTCTCTCTCTGTCTCAAAAATAAATAAAAACATTTAAAAAAATAAATAAAATAAACGTTACTTCTTAGAGCAGTCTTGAATTCACAGCAAAATTGAAAGGAAGGTACAGAGATTTCCCATATGCCCCTTACCCCTACACATGCACAGCCTCCCCCATCATTAATATCCCCTGCTAAAGCAGAACATTCATGAGAATTGATGGATGTACAATAACACTTCATTATCACTCCAAATCCATAGTTCACATCAGGAACCACTCTTGGTGTTGCATATTTTATGGGTTTGGATGAATGCATGATGGCGTGTGTCCCCAACTACATTATCACACAGAATAGTCTCACTGCCCTAAAAATAGTTTGCGTTCTGCCTATTCATCCCTCCCTCCACCGTAACTCCTGGAAACCATTGATCTTATTTCTTTTTAAAATCAGTTTTTCATAGGCATAGATGAGCATAAAAACAACACAAAGGAACAAAAAACATAAAAACGAGGGCATTTAGTACCTAAGGTATACAGGGTGATGTGGGTCGGGAAATTGAAGATCTAAAGATTAACAAACTCTAGCAACCTTATAAGTGAGGTAGATACACACCTCTCTCTGCCTCACCCCTGCCCACATCTTACTGAGACTCGCCTCATTCAAACTTTTTAGCCATGAAAACCTACGTTGAAACAATATCTTACATTTATATACATAGAATATTAACTAAAAATGTGATTGTTAAGAGTTTGTTAGAATGAAAGTTTAACTATTTTAATAAAAGTTATATTGTTACATGTACCTCAGTATCAACTTCTGCTGGCAGCATCCGATCTATTCTTTTTAAATTTTTATTTATTGTATGGCATTGAAAAAATCCAATTCATAATAATAAATATCTGCAAATGGTTCTTTTTAAAAAATTTTTTACTGTTTATTTATTTTTGAGAGAGTGAGAGAGAGAGACAGAGCATGAGCAAGGGAGGGGCCAAGAGAGCAGGCGACGCAGAATCCAAAACAGACTCCAGGCTCAGGTCTGACAGCAGAGAGCCCAATTCAAGGCTTGAACTCACAAACTGTGAGATCATGACCTGAGCTGAAGTCTATGCTTAACCAACTGAGCCACCCAAGCACCCCTGCAAGTGATTCTTTCAAAGAACTCAACTTGCAGTCTCGGACTATTTCCATTAAGCTGAATCAGAGCTTTTAAAGGGCACTAATTTCTTGCATTCTTTAGTGTAAATACAAAAGTCTGACACATATCTAAAATGCACAGTTAGCATTAACACCATCTGTATAAAAATATCAAAATATGACCAAGTTATGTGCTCAATTGCTTCTATCTGAGTACTGATGCATGAGGAAAACATTCACCAAAAGGCATTCCTGGGTCTTGCCAGGACCACAATCATGTAAGCATTATCATGGTATACTTAGTGGTGTGCATTTATAGGCTTAAATCTTGCAAATGTGAAGCTATAAACTTTTTTAAACAAATCTCTTATCTGCAAGAGCAATGTATGAGCAGAGCCAGGGTAAACTCTGAAAGAAAAGACCATTAAAGAGGACTAGCCTTGCCAGATATTAGAAGATATTATAAAGCTCTAGTGATTAAACTGTGTGTTGAAATAGTCAACCAATGAAAGAGAACAGGGTACATAAATATATATATGAGATATGAATATGATAAAGTTGAGCACTTCAGTATAAAAAAGATGACTTTACCATTTCTTGGGGGAAAAAGCCATATGGAAAACAACAAAAAAAGAACCTGGATCTCTCTCATCCCTTATGTCAAAATACATTTCTGGTGCAGTGATGTGCTAGACCTGGCATATACCAGCTGGCAGGAGCCCATTGCGCACATCTTTTCCTAACTAACTCTGTGTTCAGTTCACATTGATAGCTGATAATTGAGCAGGATGGGAATGTTTACACTTCAGTAATTGGCAAATACTACAGATCAGGGCTGCTGTTGTTTTTGTGTTTTGAGACCCAATTTTCCAGTCACCACTGCTGCTGGAAAAAATCATACAAGATACGAAGCAGAAGATAACATGAAGATTTTTCTTTTTACAACCTTAGAGGTGGTAGAGAAAGTTTTTTATACAATCCAAAATATTTTTTAAAAGATACACTGACAAAAAGCAAAAACGTACTCTGAAAAAATTCTATAAGTCATGTTAAAATTTAAATGTCAAAAGAGGGAAAAATAAACACACATATAAAAAAGGGCTCATTTTCTTATGCAGAGAGCTCTAACCAATTAATGGGGAAAAGCTGAGCAATTTAATATGAAGATGACAGACAGCAATTGATGGTTAACAGAAACATAAATATAAATGGCTAATAAGTACATGAAAAACATGCTCAACCTCATGCATAATGCGAAATCCAAAATGAAAAACATATATATATATATATATATTTTTTTTTTTTTTTTAATCTATAAAATGGCAAAAATCTAGTGTCGGCTGTGATGTTGAGGGTAGAAGTGATGTAGCCCATTCATTCACTGTGGGACATGGTTAAATTAAATTTAACATTATTAAGTAAAATTTACAATTCACACTCTTTCCAACTCAGTGATTTTACATCTAGGAATTTGTTTTATAGGCTCCCACAGTCTCATAAAAATGAGCAGACGTGGATGACTGTTACGGTTCTGTGTGTGTAGTAGTTACTTATTACTACATAAGAAATGCCCCCAAGACTGAAAAGCTTGAAGTCATGTTAAACATTATTATCTTATACAATTTCTGTGTCTCGGGAGTTGGAAAGCCGCTTAGCTGGGTGAGTATTTTTCAGGAGACTGTAGTCAAGGTGTGGGCGGAGGCGTCTGAAGGTCATTGGGGCTGGAAGAGCCAGTTCAGTGTGACTCACTCATATGGCTGACAAGTTGAAGGAAGACTCAGTTCCTCACCCTCCAGACCTAAGTCGTCGGATTGCTGGAGTGTCCCCATGACACGGTAACTGGCTTCTACCAGACTGAGTGACCCATGAGAGAACAAGGCAGAAGTCCCAATGCATTTTATAACCTACTCCTGGAAGTAATACATCACCATATCCATAATACCTTCTTGTTACACAGGTTAACCCAATCCAGTGAGGGATGAGAATATACCAAGGGCATGAATACCAGTGGATGAAAGTCACTGGAGGCCATCTTTTGAGGCTGATCTCAATAGCCACTAATAAGGTGCAGGTTAAATAAATTTCCTAACTTAATGAAATGTCATAGAACCTTTTAAAAGAAGGAAGCAGGAGCAGCCTACATGCGCTGCTATGGGGAAAATGCCCAAATTTGAAGTACACATTTACGTGTTTATAATACAAATCTCTGAGTATTCTTATAAATATAGGAATATATGCACAGTTGCATAATGGTACACAATTTCTGCAACAATTTATAAGGAGTTTTATTAGTGGTTAGTGGTTAAAGATAGGTAACTTTTTTTATGCACTGGTAATGTTTGAAAAAATGTTACTATGCACATATAATACATTCATAATTTTTAAAGCTAGTTTAAAAATATGCTTCACAGATATTTACAGGACAGATAAACAAAGGGAGATATCATTTTAGCCAAGGTCAGATGACAGACTTCCTTCTTACTCTAGCCCTTGCTCAGAGGAGCTGAGGGATAAGCAGGAAAAAACACAACAGGGTTTTTCTGAATTGAGGATTGAGCGCAAAAAGTCTCCCTGATCTCCAGGTCTCCAGACTCTGCAAAACTGGATTACATGAGACAGGAATTATCCCAAAGGAAAAATCTGCTATGGTCGATTTCTCACAATTCTGAGGCCACAGAGTCCAATGGAGGGTCTGGCAGCTGAGAACGTGCAGGAATGTCAAGGCTTGCAGTGGGTAGCAGTTACACAGGGTCATTCAACCATGGAAAGCCTCTCAACACCTTAGTGTTACTGAAACTCAGTGCCCGTGGATTCCCTCATTATCTGCTGCTAGGAAAGCAGGGCATGTGAACCTGTGTCCTAGAAGATCCTCAGGGACTACCACTGCAAGAGTGATCACTCTTGGTGGATTATGATGATGGGGATGTGGACACAGAAAGCCCATGCTCAGTTTATTACGAGGTCAAGCTTGTGTTACAAGGTCAAGAAGCGTTCCGCTGGGTTGAGGGAGAGGACAGCTGAGAACTGTGGGCAGCAAGCATGAGCAAGATAGAGTTATAGATTTTTAAGGAATCTTCCCAAGAGCTTGTATAACAATGCCAAAAACACAATGATAATAATTATATTATCAGATGCAGCTGATACTTATTGAATGCTGATTATTCATTTACTAATTGTGCCCATTTTAAAGTTTAAAATGCTGAGAATAGGAGAAGCCAAGCCATCTTCCCAAGGATATTACATAACTTATTTTGGAATTTCAGTTTTAACAAATAATTCAAAAATGTAATTTAAAAGCATTTTGAATCGAACATTTTAAAGTTTTATTTATTTATTTTGAGAGAGAGAGAGTGCATGCACAAGGGGGTGGGGGGCGGGCGGGGAGACAATTCCAAGCAGGCTCCGCACTGCCAGTGCAGAGCCCAATGAGGGCTTAAACTCACAAACCATGAGATGATGACCTGAGCAGGGATCAAGAGTCAGATGCTTAACCAGCTGAGCCACCCAGGCACCCCTGAATCAAATATTTTAAAAGTAAGCACTCCCGCTCAAGAAATCTGAAAACTACTGCTTTGCTGATCCAACACTGAACCAGTGAGCAGAATTTACAGAAGGGTAAATTTCTGTTCAGTATAAACTTATTCATAATTGAAGTGTCAATCATGGAAGGACATTTCCTGAGATAGAAAGCTCCCCATGACTGGAAATGTTCAAGCAGAATCGCTCCCGCCACCTGTTAGGTATCTTCTAGACAAGGGTGAGCAGCACCCCATCGGTTCCTTTCATAGCTAAGTTCTGATGTTACCACTGAGAATAGAGGCTTTACATCTGTTACCCTTCAGGTTGAACTGAGCTGAAGCTGCTGATTGCAGAAGACGTGATTAAATATATTTCCTAAGACGTGATTAAATATATTTCCTAAGATTGGGGGGTTTTAGTGATAATAGCAAATACATACAAAGCACTTAATTATATGCCTGGCACTGTTTTAGGTGCTTTACATATATTAACATACGTGATCCTTTCTATCACCCTAATGAAGCATGTATTATTTACACAGAATTATCTAAGATCCTAACCTCAAAATCTGGCTACCAAATCCATGCTCTTCAACACTGTGATATTGCAGTGAGATAGTTGCAATTTATCCCTACAAAGGGAGAAGAGTTTAGCTAAAACACTGCAGATAAAAGAATAAACAGACACAGGAAGTGGTTTGTTATGTAATAGGGAGTTTCTGTCCATGTTTCTAGTTCTGTCTCCAAATCACAGGTTGATACTTCGAAAAAAATCAGTGCCTCGATATCAGTAACATTCCTTGTTTCTGAATTCAGTACAAGTCAGTTTAACCTAAAATTTTTAACTTAATGGAGAAAAAAAAGATAAGGAGAAAATCATAAGAATAGCTTAGTAGAATAAGAGATTCTTAAAAACTGAGAACAAACTGAGGGTTGATGGGGGGTGGGAGGGAGGGGAGGGTAGATGATGAGCATTGAAGAGGGCATCTTTTGGGATGAGCACTGGGTGTTGTATGGAAACCAATTTGACAATAAATTTCATATATTGAAAAAAAGAATAGCTTAGTAGAGTGTAAGTTCCCTAGCCTTTTTTTCTTTATTTTTTTGCATAACAATGGGATTTGTTCTCACAGATCAACAACCAGGCACATTTACAGGTCCCTTATTGAATGCAAACCATGGTTAAGTGCTGAAAGTGGCCAACTGTGAGGCAAAGTCTCTCCACTCAGAGGGCTTTCCCACCTCAGTGATTCAGAGTCAGACATGGCTCTACACAGGACTCCCTCCTGTGGGGCAAATACTCCCACCCCTCCCCCCCCACCGCCCCGCCCCACCACACCTCAGTTTTTCTCATACATGTAATGGGGATAAAAGTACCTGTCTCATAGGAATATTTCTTTTCTTTTTTTAACGTTTATTCATTTTTGAGAGACAGAGCATGAGCTGGGGAGGGGCAGAGAGAGGGAGACACAGAATCCGAAGCAGGCTCCAGGCTCTGAGCTGTCAGCACAGAGTCTGACGCAGGGCTCAAACTCACAAACTGTGAGATCATGACCTGAGCCGAAATCAGATGCCTAACTCACTGAGCCACCCAGGGGCCCCCTCATAGGCATATTTTAATACTGAGTAACCTCATGTAATTTTAGAACAGTGCCTGGTACACGGTAAATTGCCAATTAAGTTAGCTATTAATGTTAGCTAGTGTGAGGAGAAATAGGGCATTTATTATTATTAATGTTTATTTACTTATTTATTTATGAGAGAGGGAGACAGAGCATGAGCAGGGGAGGGGCAGAGAGAGAGGGTGAAGAATGTGAAGAAGACCCCAGGCTCTGAACTGTCAGCACAGAGCCCGACGTGGGGCTCGAACTCACAAACGGTGAGGTCATGACCTGAGCCGAAGTTGGATGCTTAACTGACTGAGCCACCCAGGCGCCCCAGAAATAGACCATTTAAATGTACATCTAAGTTTACAAAGACATAAATGATACTGCTGAGCAGTGTGTAAGAATCTGATGAGTTACAGATACTAAGTATGCCTGGGGTCAACATTGGGTGAGATGAATATTGAGAGAGGACTGGGGCTGGCTGTCAGGGTGGAGAGGCTCCTGCAGAACCAGGAAACCAATTCTTTTGCCCACCTTTGATGTGGCATAGTTTCAAATGCTGTTAGGAGTCTGTGCTGCACACTGGACCATAAGGGAAAGAAACAAAATACAAAGAGAATTAGAAAGTTAAACAACAGATGGGAAACAGTGCTAAATAAAAGACACACAGAGGTTAACACGTTATTTCCTTCTGCAATAAGTAAATAAATATATGTATGTATGTGTGTATATATTTGTATAGATATGTGTATATATACATATACAGTAAAACCTTGGTTTGCAAGCATCATTTGTTCAGAAAACATGCTTGTAATCCAAAGTGCTTGTATATCAAAGCTGATTTCCCCATAAGAAATAACGGAAACTCAAATGATTTGCTCCACAACCCAAAAATATTCATATAAAAATGACTGCAATACTATAATATCATACAAAATAATAAAGAAAATACAAAATAGAAAGAAAAATAAACAAATGAACCTGAACTTATGTTTGAAAACCTTCCTGGCTGGTGTGTGGGAGACAAGAGAGAGGAGGGTTATTGTGTAGGGCGACTTTCACTATCACTAAGAGAATCACTGCTAAATGGAATCTTTTTCTGCATGGGGGCCAGTATATAAGCATACAGTTGCACAGATGTTGACTACAGTACAGTATTAATAAACTCTTGTCATATACTGTATTTAATGTAACTGGCAATAAGGCAGCAGAGGAAAGGGTCTATATCTGCAGGCAGCCTGACCTAGAATGAAGCAGAGCAATCCTAAGCTTACCCTTACATGGAAAAGCAAAGGGCCGTCCATAGGTGCTTTGAAGTGACAAAAAATGCCCTAGTGCCAGTTGTGGGCACCTTCCAATGTTCTGAAAATTCACTGATTTCTGCCAAACACCACAGACTGAGACCAAGCATCTGATCATGGAAGACGATCATCCACAATCACCAGAGAGAGAGAAAGAGAGAACCGTTGGGTCACTTGTGCTCATGTGATGTATGGCATCACATACTACTTGTATTGCAAGACACCGCTCATTTATCAAGTTGAAATTTATTAGAAATGTTTGCTTGGCTTGCAGAACAAGTTACTCTCAATCCAAGGTTTTACTGTATATAAGTGTGTTTAATATTTTGATGTATGTGTAAATATATATTACTGAATTGTTTTTCACTTTTCCAGCTAAATTCCTCCTTCAGATGACTCAAATTTCTTAGTTTTAAAACTAACGATTATTTTTGACATTGACTAGAAGAAATGAAAAGCAATTTACCAAAGCCTCTCTCTGTAAAATCTAAACACGTGTGGGCATTTATAGTTCCCACCTGGAGGGGATTCCTGATGAATCTCATCTACTCTTTCAAGTGTCAACTACTCATTCATCTACTTTTCTATCTCGTCACTTGTTTTAATGTGTTTGGTGTGGTTTTAACTGATTTTCTAGGTACCTAATAATGTTTGGACAACAACCAGGTTACTGAGCTCTTTCCCACACATTATGTCACAGTAATGTTGAGAGGTGCATATTACTCATTCTAGTCTACAGAGTAGGTAACTTGAGAAGACAGTCTATGTGACTTTCCCTAGATCACAAAGGGGTGACTGGTCTATGTGGGGCTGGATGGTACAGGAATCTTATAAAAGGTTTCAGAAATGGCATTTAAGGGTCCCCTGGTGTCTGGTTAAAAAAGGAAAAGTGGGGGGGGGGGATAATACAGAGTGAGTCTCTGCTTGTAATGTTGTTGCCATTTATTGGTCTTACTTTGATTTCGTTTTTGATCTGAAAGAAAGCTAAAGGGTTATTTTTTCCTCACAAGCTTCAGAACCCTGCCAGAGAGAGCAACTAATTCCCACAACCCCCTGACTGTGGTCTGGGGTCTGTATTCAGGGGAGCAAGAGGTGTAGTGATGGAACAGAATCCCGCTCCAGCAGCAGGGACACACTGGACTGCTGGGTCCAGGGAAACTCTTCCCGGAACTGCCCCATTGCCTCATCCTCATTAGGGATTAAAGTAAATTATTAAAGCCACAACCCTGTGAACTGGTTGCATTAGCACCTAGAAAATACAGCCTAGGTTCCTAAAGCTACTTCCTACTATGAAACACTTTGGCAGAAGTGGTGGTTCAAGACAGGCCTGTAACAATGTAAGGATTTTTACAAGAGCCTGGGGGGTGGGGGGGTTGGAGGAGGCACATTGGAGGAGAGGTTGGCAGGAAGCCCAAGGTACCCCAGGAGCCTATTCATAAGCAGTCCTTAGCCACCGAAAAGGTGAGGAGCTTTACCCAATCCTGGAAATATGAACTTGTGGCCTGATGGCACCCTTGGAATTGAGTCTCTTTAGTGTAAGATGTCAGAAAATAAGGATTGAGAGAAGCTTCAGGGATTAGGGAAAATGGAAAGGGGGCACGTACAGAGGAAAACAAAGGCAGGTGGAGGGTAAAGGCAAGGAGCAGGCATTAGTGGTATGATGGTTAATTTTATGTGTCTACTTGGCTGTGCCACAGTGCCCACATAGGTGGCCAAAAATTATTCTGGATGTTTCTGTGAGGGTGTTTTCAGTGAGATTGACATTAAAATCAGTGAACTTTGAGCAAAGCAGATTGCCCTCCATAAGGTAGGTGGGCCTCCTACAGTCCTCTTGAGGAGGGACCATAAGGCAAGCTGAGGGCAAAGCACAAGCTAGCACAACTCCCCCTCCCCCAGATGGGATGTGTATGCTATTCCTCAGGCACTCCTGGGTGCCCAAGAACAAAGGAAAGGGAAGAAAACAGATGGTTAACTGATAGAGATCACAGTCATGCAGGACAGGAGTCTTCACCAGTTTACAAATGTCTTAGTAAAGTACAAGAAAAAGGCAATCTTATCAATAGCCTAATCTCTAGAAACCTATAGACTCAGTTTCCTGGAACCCCTAATATCACCCTCCCCGCCCCCCAGAGTGATGTGGAGAACAAAGGCAAGATGGAAATGACAGGTAAAATTAACTTTCTTTATAACTTGCAGCCCATTGACAAATACTTGAGGCAAATACAGAGTATAACCCCCCTAGTGTCATCAGGTTAATGGAGGGAAAACATTAAAGGAGGGAAAACAACCTTAACCCGACAATAGCAAGCCCCCTGGCATCTTATCAGTCCTCTTTAGCTTACGAAAGTCCTTCTGGAGGCCTCCCTTTTGTCTTTACTGCCTCCAACTCCATAGTATATAACCAGTCACTCCTCACAACCCTAGTGCAGCTCTTTCTGCCCACAGGTCCTGTCTCTGTGCTTTAATAAAATCACCTTTTTGCACCAAAGATATCTCAAGAATTCTTTCTTGGCTGTTGGCTCCAGATACTCACCACTCCAAAACCTGATCACTCTGAACGTTTGAATAGAACAAAACACCCAACCCACCTCCCCGGAGCAAGAAGAAATTCTGCAGTATTTGGCCTTCATTTGGACTTGAACTGAGGCATCCACTCTTTCTTAGGTCTCCAGTCTGTGGGCCTTAAGACGTGAACTGCAGGTTTTGGACTTGCCAGCCTCCATAACAGCATAATGCAATTCTTCAAAATAGGTCTCTTTAAGGGGCACCTAGGTGGCTCAGTTGGTTAGGTGGTTGACTTTGGCTCAGGTCATGATCTCGCGGTCTGTGGGTTTGAGCCCCAGGTCGGGCCCTGTTCTGGCAGCTCAGAGCCTGGAGCCTGCTTCCGATTCCATGTCTCCCTCTCTCTGCCCCTCCCCTGCTTACTCTCTGTCTCTTTCTCAAATAATAAACATTAAAAAAATTTTTTTAAATAGATCTCTTTAACACATATATACATCTATATATTTCTAGATCTCTTTAATATATATATGTAATGCCCCCGATTTCGAATCCGAGAGACCACCAAGGAGCCGATACCGATACAAATGCACGAGGGTTTATTTACAAGCTCGAGCTTGGGCCCAAGTATACCCGACACAGCGGAGCAGGGACTTGGACCCCTAGGTTAAGAGGCGTAGCAGTTTTATAGGGGCCAGTGGCCAATGAGATTGTAACACACACAGAAAGTTGCATAGTCATGTCAGTCCACATGCAGGTGGCCAATTGAATTACAATTTACCCTATAGTAACTGTTTGAACTAGCCTATCACTCTGGTCAGAATTGGCGCGCAAGTTTGGCGGGCAAAAGGCGGGGTTTACATTTTTTGGCGGTTAGGGGTTCCACCTACCTAAATGAGCCGGTTTCCAGTAAGGGTGTGCTCAGCGGCTTGACTAGGGTGGGGGAGTGTCTTAAGCAATAAGTAGGTCATGTGGGGGTTATACATGAGACGGTGGGTATAGCACAAAATGGAGTTAGTCTTGCTCTGCTTGTCCAGGGGTACGGGATTTTTGTTAAATTTCTTGGATCCCACAATATATATACATCCTGTTGGTTTGACTTCTCTGGAGAACCCTGACTAATGCAAGTGAGTTGTAATCTTCAGGCTACAGGAAAGAAAATTGCAGCCGGTGAACAAAAACCAGGGATACAGCACCAAGAAGCCAAACTGTGGCTCTGTTTGGCAAGCATACAGATACTGACTACACTCTTGGCTTCTTAATTTCTCAACATCAGTTTCTCTTTGCTAACTTTCTTATTTTTAATTGAATTGATCCCATCATATCTTATGTGTTATTATAAATCACCTTAATTCTTTTTTAGGATAAGTTAGAAGTATAAATAAATAAGTAGATTTCATCATTTGAAGTCATTATGTAAAGCTATATTTATATTTCTACATATAAGGAAAGAACATATGAACTATCTAAATCGAAGAAGAAATGATGAGATATAGCTGATAAATTCCCAGAATTTAAAAAGATGTTCAATGAAGTCCTAGTGTATGGGCAAGGAAAAATATTTTAGTAATAGAAAAGAAAGTGTTTTTTTAAGTTTATTTTTGAGAGACAGAGAGAGAGAGAGAGAGAGAGAGAGAGGGGGGGGGCACACACCCTCACAAGCAGGGGAGGGGCAGAGAGAGAGGGACACAGAGAATCCCAAGCAGGCTCTGCACTGTCAGCAGCATAAGCCCAACGCAGAGCTCAAACTCACAAACCGGAGATCATGACCTGAGCCAAAATCAAGAATTGGATGCTTAACTGACTGAGTCACTCAGGTGTTCCCCAAAAAAGAAAGTATTGAAATTAATCCAGAGGACAAAACATCAAGCTACAGAGATGGGTTAAAGAACCAAAAACTCCACATTAAAAAAAATAAAGGACAGTTTACAAAAAGGGGAAAATGAGTTTGTGTGAGTTTATCTGCCTAAATTTTTATGAGATTTATGGAATTAAAAATATTTTATGGTGGGAGAAAATTAAAAGTTTCAAGGAAAAGACATATATATGAGTAATGAAACATTGTGCTATATTGTCTCTGTACATCTGTTTTCCAAATGTGTATACTTCTAACTATAAAATATTTTTCTAAGTTAATAATAATTCAGGTACAATTTCATGCTATGCCATCAGGAGGAGTCTGAGGCATTCATGACTTTATGTAAGATTATAGCAAGGCACTGAAAAATTCTGAAGAGCAAGCAACTGGGAGAGACTGTCCCACCACAAAAGGGTAATAAGATATGAGTGAGGACTCCAGCCCACCTGTCCACATGAGAACCTGGCCAGCATGCAAACCCAACCCTGTAACAGCATTGCAGGAAAGCCCAAAGGTTTCAGAAAGAAGAATTCTTCAGCTTATAACTCATTTCTCCTAAACAGAAAGTGTCCTTCAATCTCATCTCTTTGCTCACTTGTGTTGTATCTCATACCAATCCGACCATGAAGCAATGGCATTATGGTGGCTGCACATGGATTGTGTGACAGTCCAGGGAGGAAGCCAGATATTTTCTCTAAGACCTTGGGTTGGCTCATTTCCTCCATACAGCTTCCTCTGATTTGGTGGGAATCAAGGGGGAGCATAAGGAGTTGTGGGTTTTTGTTCTTTAATTGGGTAACTTTCCCTTCATTTCCCCATTCTAGTGATTGCCAAGGAAACCATGTGGGGGTTTTTCAACCATTGGTAGCCGGCCCTTCAAGTGTCATTAAAATATAGTTTGAAGAAAACATAAAGTAAAGCTATAAAAACTGAATATGCGGGGTTTTTTTTAGGCTTCTTTCTTTACAAACACAAATATGCTCAAGTTCCTCTATAACCCATGACATGCCTTTGTGGTTGAGCCTGAAGGCTACTGCATTAAGAAAACATAACCCAGAAACTGTGGTCAAGTTGTTAGATGGTCATTGATTTCAATGTAACTTCTAATCTCCCAAGCTTAAACTTTAAAGAGGTCACGTATCTGGGGCATTGTCCAGCGCTCAACCTCTGAAATACCTTCCCCACATACCTTGATGTGTATGAATTGTGTATGAATCTGTGACTATACAGTTTGAATTTTATGAACAATAATTTTACTTAAAGCATATTAGGATATATAGAAAAGATACTTGGGTGCCAGACAGAAAGTTCTATGAATCCTGAAGAATTATTAGAACCTGTTAAATAATTCTTTTTTTTTCTAACCATATCTGATCTCTTAAAGTTAGAAATAGTTAGAACATAACATGCATTTAATTAATCTTAACAGTGAGGTTAAAAACAGGAAGAGGTCTTTCAAAAGCACCGATAATGACAAAAAAATTAATGTATCAGAATGGAAAGTTCTTTCTGATAAGAAAAACCTACATGATGGAAAAATATGCATAAAGAAATGATGGTTTGAGATGTTAAAAAAATCCATGGCTTTTACTGTTTAATATTTGAATTAATCTAATAAACAAATGTCTGCAGTTTAAAAAATTGAATATAAATAAAGGCTTATAATGAAAAACAGCCTTTTTCTATTCCATTTATATCCACCCCTGGTCCTGCTCTCCAAAAGCAACCACTTTTATTTTTATTTTTTTTATTAAAAAAAATTTTTTAAACCATGAAAGAAGAGAGAAAAGAAAGAAAAGAGAGAAAGCATGAATGCTGGAGGGTCAGAGAGAAAGGGAGACACAGAATTTGAAGCATGCTCCAGGCTCTGAGCCCTCAGCACAGAGCCCGACACGGGGCTTGAACCCATGAACTGCAAGATCATGACCCAAGCCAAAGTTGGACGCTTAACCGACTGAACCACCCAGGTGCCCCCCGAAGTAACCACTTTTAAATCTCTTATGTGTATTTTCTGTTTGCCTCCACATTTCTAAATAATAAATTTAAGCTCTTATCTATCTGAGGATATTTGCACTACAGGTATGTTTGTCTATTATCTCTGCTTATTTTTCTCTCTCTCATATTTGGAAATGTCCCCCAAATATCTGATGATCCCTTCCTTTAAAGAGCACTAAAAAGTGGATTGGAAGCTCTGGGAGTAGAGGGTTGGCGGTGGGGGGCGGGGGGGGGGGCAGACAAAAAGGTTAGAGCTAATCATTTTGTAATGGAAACGCCAATGCTCCCAGTGGTAAAGTATTATTTTTTTCCTTAGAACTGCACTAGAAAATAGTTTTCTATAAAACAGCCCTTGAATCTTCTGCCCAGCTGGAAGCCAAATTCTCTGGGAGAAAGAGGGTGAGCCATGGCTTTGAGCCCCCTGCAAATAGCTCACTTTCAAGAAACCCATTTTCATCTCAGCCTATCCTCTGCCCTTGAAAGTCTAAAATAACAGCGGGAAATACTTAAGACATAAAGGGGAAAAATCAGGATACAAAATTATATACACATTATGATTTAACTATATTCAAATGTGTGTGAGATAGCTAAAAACAAATACACCAGAATATTGAGTGGTTATGACTATTTCTGAGGAGTGCTATAAAATGTGATGGCTATTCCTTTCTTGATATTTTTGCTTATTTTACAAAATTTTTCTACAAAGCATTGCATTCATTTAAATATTAGGGAAAAAATTTGGTTTTTAAAGAACACGTATCAAGATGTCAACAAGAAAACCCACAGAGGTGTATGTTGATATCAGAGAAAAAAAGTTTCTCAGCTCCTAGCTTAAAAGATTTACAAGTAAATATTTAATATATATTAACATTAAGAAATATGAGTAAGATGCTAAGAAATTTCCTATCGATATGCTGATATATTAAAATGGCCACTTGAGAACTTGGAAGCCCTGCATAAACCCTGACTCAATCCTTCACCTGAATTTGTGTTTATCATTGGTTTTTCATTAGTTTTATCATTTAAAAACAGTCTATGTGAAAATTACAGCCTGGGGCATATAGTCTGTAGTAATAATGTTATATGATGGCAGATGATGACCACATTTACTGTGGTGGGCAATGAGTAACATATAGAATTGTTCAATCGAATTACTATGTTTTACACTTGAAACTAACACTGTATGTCAACTAAACTTCAATAATAAGAAAAAAAGTCTGTGGTCTAGCTTTGTATCTTTTGAATTTTATACAAATGAAATCATACTGTATGCCTTATTCTACAGGGATATTTTTCGTTCCATGTTTGTGAGTTTTGTGAATAATTGTGGTATTTATATGTCTATTCTAGTGAATACCTCCATTATCACATCTTTATTGAACATCTTAGCTCTCCATTTCTTTATTTTTATTTATTTATTTATTTATTTATTTATTTATTTAGAATGAGTGAGCAGGGGAGGGGCAGAGAGAGAGGAGAGAGAGAGAATCTGCACTGCCAGCGCAGAGCCCAATGTGGGGGCTCGCACTCACGAACTGTGAGATCATGACCTGAGCTGAAATCCAGAATCAGACACTTAACTGACCGAGCCACTCAGGTGCCCCTTCATTTCTCTGGACAGTATCCATTAGTTCCCTCTAAAATCAATGAGAAATTAGCATATTTACATTTTCTCCCCTGTAACTCCAACCGGAAGTCAAGATGCATTGTTATTGTTTTCTTTCTTTGATTTATCAATATATTCTGCTGATTTCTCCACTTTCATGTTTAGTCCTTAAAAATGTAAAAATGCACACCATTTATATGCATAAGTGAATTTTGAAAATTTTTAATTATGTGCCACTAATTTTATACCCCTAAAATATTCTTGCTTATTTATAAATTAAATATACGCATTAATGTACTAATTTATTGTGGACAAATCATTAAGTCACACACAAAAATAGAACTTTTGAAGGGATAAAAAAATATTTTCTTACCTTTCTTCACTGAATATCATGCACTTCCCCTGGGGTATAGGTGCTTTCCTGATTTAGATGAACTGTCCTCAGTCTTTTCAGGATCATGTATCCTTTTGAACATCAAATTAGCATTATGGACTCTCAGAAAAATGCACACATTTCACATGGTTTCAAGCAAACCACAACTCAGGAGCTCCCTAGGAATTCAACCTTGCTGGGTTTATAGACATTGCCGACTCCAGAATCTGTAATAAAGAGAAAAATGAAACATAGTGGAGCCATTTGACAAGACACAAGCATCCTAGTTAAACTAACCCTCTGTGATTAGATATGTAATAAAACTTGTTTAAGATAATCTCTCCAATAGTCCCATAGTTGAATGAAGGAGAGATCTCACAGTTCTCTTATCTTCTCTCCTGTCTCCCTCTCCTTTTCTTTCCTGTTCTCCCTCTCTGACCTTCCTCCTCTCCCTCTCTCCTTCTCTCTCCCTCCTTGTTTACTTCCCTTTACTTTTTCTTCCTTCTCCTCCCACCCCAAAATAAACCCTCCAAAACCCAGGATTAGATTTTCTTCAACAAATGTGCTCCACCTACTGGTACTTTAAAGAATTTCGTATTTAAATACAATTTGGGGGCGCCTGGTTGGCTCAGTCGGTTGAGCGTCAGACTTCAACTCAGGTCACGATCTCGCGGTCTGTGGATTCGAGCCCCGCGTCAGGCTCTGGGCTGATGGCTCAGAGCCTGGAGCCTGGAGCCTGCTTCCAATTCTGTGTCTCCCTCTCTCTCTGCCCCTCCCCCGTTCATGCTTTGTCTCTCTCTGTCTCAAAAATAAATAAACGTTAAAAAAAAAAATTTTTTTTAAATACAATTTGGGAAACTGGAAACACTGACACTTAATGGAAATTATTTTATCACCTAAATTTTAGTACCTCAGAAGATCTTGGTAATTTAGGGTCTAAGATCATTTTTAAAAATCTAAACTTAATATGTGGTTTATCAAACTTATTTACGTAGAACATGTATTATTTTAATGTCTTCTCATATGTGGAAACACAGTCACTGTATAATGTTTTAAACCTCATTACAATCACATCCAACTTGTCCCTTTTGATTTCCTTCTTCCCTGTTCCATTTGCTCCAGGAGCTGCTTCTCTTCCTCCTTCCCTGACCCCTCTTCTCAAGCTCATTTCTCTGTCCCCAGTTCAGTCTCTGACTTTGCTTTCTTATGACACTGCATGCACTTCCTTGGATGAAACCCTTCTTCCACTTTTTCAATTATCAATACAAATAATTGGTAAATATTTGTTTCTAGACTGGACTTCTCTACTGAGCCTTAGACCTGCATCTCTAAATACTGGCTTGCAGGCACGTCAAGACCATCAAAACTGCTCTCCTCTTTTGTTAATGGCATCTAACCCGTTCCAGTGTCCACTGCACTTGAAGAAGCCACCCCAAATTTAATGACATAAAACAGCCACCATTGTATATGTTCACAGATTCTGTGAGTCAAGAGTTCTGATGTAGCATGTCTCTGCTCCACATGCCTGGGCATTCTCTGAGAAGACTGTCTTGCCCTTACAAGGAAGATACCGTATTTCCTTCACATTACTACAAAGGAGAGAGAGAGGTAATGATGAAAAGTGGGTCCTTATTCTTTGTTTCCTCGAAATAGTCACATTATTTAAGTACTACACTGTTAAATGGCATAGAAGATCAAGTTTATAATAAAGAATAAAAACTACTCCCAGCAAAAGTTAATTTGTAATGATATAACTTAAAACGTTCTTTGAGACTATCTACTGAAATGTTTAAATAAACTGCAACTTTAACTGCAAGAAATTGATAAGCTGGGTTGAAATTGTGTACATTAAACTTATTAGAAGGATGTCAAACAGCAGGCATTGGAACATTCTGAAAGTCTCAGGCTGCCTCACCAAATCAGCAAAGGGAAGCAACTTTGACCAAACCGGCATTTTATCCACAGATGCATTATTCCCGTGTTGTTAAATACAGGCATCCAACTGGTGCAAATTTATTTATAAACTTGAATTTGATACCTCCCTAACCATTTCATAAGCAAACGTGTCCATGACGGAGTCAATGTTGCAACTCTAAACAACTGCAAAGCCTAAATGACTTTTCTAAATGACCCTATTTGTGTCAGCTCATTGAAACCAATGTGGATTGAACTGTGCCAACTTCTGTGCAAGCATGTTTTGAAGTACGAACTGAATTAATAGGTGAAGCATTCTTTATAATACTGATTACTGATGAATGAGTTTAACTTCTAGAATCAAAACCAAGTACATTGATTGGAAGGTGAAAGGCAGTTTAATTACCTTACTCAGCTGGTATGCTAGTGTGTATCTGGTATTAACGACCTGTAGAAACAGGTCTGTGAGGTTTTATGCTGTACGGCCTGACTTGGTTTCAGGCAACAATACCAAATCTACTCAGCTATTTGTAAATATCTAAGCTTCTCTACTTAAATGTGCTAATTTAGGTTTATTATGAAATTGGAATTTTACACGAGTGTTTGTTTAGAAAGAAGGATCAATTTTTTTAAATATGGGATTTCAAATACATAGTACTTGTGGCAGGGATAATAGAATACATCCCTGAGAACCATTTTTTTAATATGAAATTTATTGTCACATTGGTTTCCATACAACACCCAGTGCTCATCCCAAAGGATGCCCTCCTCCATGCCCATCACCCACCCTCCCTTCCCTCCCCCCCCCCCATCAATCCTCACCTGAGAACCATTTCTAAATGGGTTCTAAGAGATGCATACAGGGAACTTCTGTCTTCACAGACTAGGAATAAGACAATTACATAGAAAGCCAAGCAATACCAAGCCTGATTACACAATATGTTGCAAAACAGCGTTGGAAGGGTTAACAAGTCACCCACAACGTAGTAGGCAGGCATTATAAATAAGGGAAGAGCCACCTTAAATATTTTCTAGTGTAGTGTACATTAAATGACTGTGAATACACACTGTGGTGAAAGCAATACTAAAGATAAAATGTGCTGAAGGGGTGGAGATTGATGCCAAGGAAAGTTCTTGGAAGTCTGAACTGGCTATGGAAGGATGGACAGAGCATAAGAGATTGTAAGCAGGGGTTGTAGCAGCCTGACTAAAGGCCAGATGGGAGAGATTTAGAAACTGTGCAGAATAATGAGTAGGGGGCATGAAGGCTGAGGCTGAAGGGCAGGGGAGAACTGTAGAGGAAAAGGCAGAAAGGAAGTACTTGGGTCAAATGGATAGCCTTGAATATCAGGTTTTTTGCATCTTTTCTGTAGAAGTGGAGGATGACTAGAATATTTGAGGAAAGCAGTAGTCATGGGATTTGGGGAAGTTATTGTGAAGGGAAAGAATGGAGGTCCAAGTGTCCAGAGACAGGTAGGGCGTTGGAAAAAGTTCAAGTGAAAGGGAAGAGTAGAGTGCTGACAGCAGACAGAAGATTAGGAAACCAAGAACTATTTCAAAGGGATACTCAACAGGATTTAATTAGGGCAATAAAAGAGGGAAAGTCAAATCTACTTTGTGGTTTTGGGATCTAATGCCCTTCCCCCTTGAATCTGGAGCTGGCCTTAATGATACACTGGTAACCAGTGCACTTTAGAGGACACGATACCACATAACCTCTGGGGCTAGATGAGAAAGAAGAAACCACGCTGCCTCTGCCTTGTTTGGTGGAATACCTGTTCTCAACCACCTGTACGTTACAGACCGAGCTGAACCTAGTCTTTGAAGTTGTCCCAGCCTAGGCATACAGGTGTCAGATGATTCCTGTCTGGATGAACTGTAACAGCAATAGACACATGGAAGGATAGATTGTAAGGGAACAGTGTTTGACCTTCTAATGTGATGCTCTTTAGCATGCAGAAGTTTTTCTCTCATTAAACATTCAGTTGAATATGTGGGTAAGCAGAGTTTAGTGATGGTTATAAAATAGTGGTTAGAAATTTGCTCCAAAGCATTTACACGCCATTCCTCAAATTTCCACCCCTTATGACCACTGATATGCATGTATAAGACACCAGCAGTTAGGTGTTCTGGCCATTTGGAGGTACACTCTGGGCCTCTAGTAGACTCAGAATAGGCATCAATATGGATTTAAAAGAGAAATTCATTTTGAGGAACAGCAGAATGATCTATTTTCCAATAGTTATGCAATTCTGTCTTTTCTCCCACAGTCTCATCTGTAAGAGGAATACATGCTTATTGAAGAGTATGAAGAACGGATACCCTGAAATTTTGAAATTTCATCTTAGTCGAATGCCCAGACCCCAACAGCCCTAAACACAACTAAACAGACTAGCAGATCTTTATAAGGCAATTTTTATCGTACAAGGTAAACTGAGGTTTATTTGAACATTTGTTCCTATAAGCCTGTATATTTTTTTCATTGAATCAGCTTTATTGAAGTATAAATCATATACACAATAAAAGTCCATGTTTTTCAGTGCCCTAGTCAATAAGTTTTGATAAATGTAAACAGTCTGGTAATCACTGCCACCATCAATAGATAGACCATTTCCATCCCCTCAAAATACTCCTTGGTTCCCTTCCACAATCAATTCCCCAGCTCTAGCCCCAGCAACTACTGATGTGCTTTCCCTTGTTCAAATTTTGGCTTTTCTCGGTTTTCACATACTGTAGTCATATAGTGAGTCTTCTTCTGTGTCTGGCTTCATTCCCTTGGCATAATGCTGTTCTGCTATTCACCAGAGTGGTTGTTCGTTTTCACTGATGAGTAGTATTTTCACATATTGGTAAATCATCCTTTGTTTATCCAGTCATCTGTTGATGGGTACCGGTGTTGTTTCTAAGTTTGGGCTATTGCGAAAAAAGCTGCTATGGAAATCTGAGTGCAAAACTTCTATTTTCCTTGGGTAAAATACCTAGGGCTGAGGAATGATGGCTTTAGTGCTAAAAAATATTTATCTTCCCTATATCAATTACCTCTAAAAAAATGAAAAATAGAAACATCTCTTAGTCATATTTCATAAAATTTATCAGCAGATCTGTTGTAAGATAGTTGAAGAGTCCATACATTTCCCAGCCCTAAAGAGTCACATACACAATCACATACATTTAACATATTCCAAGATAATGCTTAATAATATGAAGATACTATTCCTTACAAACTTCAACATATTATAAGTAAAATAAAATACACTCACATTATTATATGAACAAAGAAGACACACTATTCTATTGTAATTTACTACACAATCTCTAATTTAAAAAGAGGGCAACTTTAGTCCATCTTTTACAAAGAAATATATTTATAAAATGCCTACGTGCTTTTCACACTAGTTGACTTTAATTAAGGAAGGAAAATATTTCTCATTTCCCAAATGAGAAACATTTCCTAACTCAAACATGCCCAGGATTGTTCTTAGTCTAAATTTGCATATAGAAATGTCTGGAATAGAAAATTTTAAATATCAGACTCCAGGGTTATAAGCTTTCACATTCAAAAGTGCAGAGAATCCAACATTAACAAATTATAGTTCTACAAAAATCAGAATTACATCTTAGATGTCCCTTATTTAAATAACAGTGATGTCACTTTAGAGTTAACAACTACAGGGAATTATTGAATTGTAACACATGCGGATACTTAGGAAATTTCAAGTGTTCCTAAATATCATTATAAAAATGAACATTTTACAATATTATTATCTCTAGAGAAAGATATATAAAGGTTACAATCAACGAAACTTCTGTCATGACAAAGTAAATGTTTTACCTTCATTTCAAATTGCTTTCTGAAATTGTTATGAAGTTCAACCTCACTGAATTAATGAAAATAAAATTTATCCCACCACAGATTTTTGGTGGCAGAAACTAAAACTTTAAAAAATACATAAAACAAAAATAGCATGAAAAGTTTCCTGACACAAGTTATATTTAGATTCCCTTAACTCAACACTTGGAAACTCAATTTTGTATTTTGTAAACTAGTCATATAAAATGATTCTGAAAGTATAAATGAGGTTTTTATCAACCAATTGACTCTGACAAGCTGCCATATCACCACCTGTCACTGGCAGCATCCTATGGAAACTTGTAGTACTTAAAACACACTCAGCGTCTGCCAAGGAAGCAGACTGCAGAGTGGAGAAGACTGGAGCTTAACACACAGGTTATTCACTGCCACACAGTGGCAACGCTGCGGGCCGGTGGAATGGGGCACTCATTCTGTGTCCCCCAAGCCCCAGGCAGGCCACTCCGCCTGCATTAATGCACCCAGTCTCTCGGATGGCGCAGAACTTCCAGAATTTCCGCTTCTTTGGAGTTCTCTGGGGGTGAGTGCATGTACTCCCATCTATACAGGTCCAAAACAAAAGCAAAACATGTAATAATAATAAAAATAATAATAAACAACACACACACCTCTTTACTTAAAATAAGTGAAAATTAAAATTCTAAGAGTAAAAAATTTCTTGTATCTCCTTGTCTCCAATGTACTTAATATGCCTTTTACCCACTAGGCTTTTAAAAAATATTTGCTGCTAAAGAAATAAAATATTTTAATAATTTCTGAGCATCCTTTGGCTAATATTAGTATCTCAGAGCTAAAATACACTTTTACTAGAAACCAGGTTTCATAAAATGTAGAACCACAGAGGATCCACAGGCAAACTTTTTTTAGCTTGGCATTTATGCATTTATTTTAATGTGTTACTTTCTATTTACAGCAATAATATCGGTTTGCCTTTTTAAACAAATTCTCTCTCAGAAAAAATAAGAGTATAAAATGTAAGTGAATACCTCAGATAATATACAAATATAGTCAAAATGGTTAAGCTGTAGTATGAAGTCTGGCAAAACCTCGTTTAGACCAGGGGTTAGCAAACCTTTCCTACAAAGGGTCACATTAATAAATACTCTATTTTTACTTTTTTTATTAAAAAAAATTCTTTTAATGTTTATTTATTTTTGAGAGAGAGAGAGAGAGAGAGAGAGAGAGAGAGAGACAGAGTGCAAGCAGGGGAGGGGCAGAGGGAGAGGGAGACACTGGATCCGAAGCAGGCTCCAGGCTCTGAGCTGTCAGCACAGAGCCCAATGTGGGGCTTGAACTCACAAATTGCAAGATCATCACCTGAGCTGAAGTTGGATGCTTAACTGACTGAGCCACCCAGGTGTCCCATATAAATACTTTAATTTAGGCTTTGTGGGGCCACATACAATACAAAAAAGAATACAACATTCTTTTTTGTTTTTACTAATCCTTTAAAAATGTAAAGTTCATTCTTAGCTCAAGGGCTGTACAAAAACACATCACAGGCGGACTTGGATTCATCTTGCAGCCTCAAGTTTGCATGCGCTTGGTATAGACTAGAAGAAGCTAAAAGTGACCTGTCATGTGAACTATGCAAATGAGCAAGGGATTGATTTATAACCCACCCATATCTGCAGCTTACAATGTACCATATAATCAGGGGCCAGCAGTAATCAGGAGGACTACCGGAAGCCCTTAACTTATCTCTAGTTTGGGGGCACCTGGGCAGTTCAGTTGGTTCAGCTCCTGACTCTTGATTTTGGCTCAGGTCATGATCTCACCGTTCATGAGTTCAAGCCCCGAGTCAGGCTCCACACTGACAGTGCAGAGCCTGTTTGAGATTCTCTCTGCCCCACCCCTACTCATGCGCATGCATGCATAGGCTTTCTCAAAAATAAGTTAAAAAAAAAAAAAAAGAACTTATCTCTACATCTTATTCACATCTCACCTCTAGGGTGTCAGGAACACCTGACAGTGACATATATGAGCTTTTGCTACAGACATGAGATCCCAAGAACAACAGTTATACAAGGACAGAGACAATGCCATTTTGAAGACAGTGACAACTATATGGGCTACTAATCTCACCAGGCTAGATCTGGATGGCAGAATGAGGCAAGGCAGACCTTTAGTGCCATCCAGCAGTCCATTCTTTTTTTTTTTTTTTTAATGTTTATTTATTTTTGAGACAGAGAGAGAGAGAGAGCATGAATGGGGGAGGGTCAGAGAGAGAGGGAGGCACAGAATCTGAAACAGGCTCCAGGCTCTGAGCTGTCAGCACAGAGCCCGACGGAGGGCTCGAACTCACAGACCGTGAGATCACGACCTGAGCCAAAGTCGGCAGTCCATTCTTATTTGGACATCTACCCTCATGGAGAAATGAAGATTCTAGTGCTTATAAAACAAGCAATGGTAATTTTTTTTTAATATTTTCTATTTAGTCTGGACACACATCATTCTCACTTTCTTATACACAAAAAGTCCATTGTAGATCTTTATTAACCTAATAGCACCAACATAAATATCTCTCTCTCTTTCTTTCTTTCTTTCTTTCTTTCTTTCTTTCTTTCTTTTTAATATATCTGTCTTTAAAATCCCCCTCCCCCCCATTTTCAAGTAACCTTTCTGGAAGCTCACCACAGCATCATGTAAAGCACAGAGAGAACGTGGAGCATGTGCAACAATCCCTCATACTTTCACACGTTTGCTATTTCATAGTGGAGAGTAAGACTTCCTCACAGGTGTAAAAATTACTAACAAAATTAAGTTGAAAAACCTGACATACACTAACAAATTTGCTTCGCCCACAGCTCTTCCTAGAAAATCACCAAGTGGGCAAGGTCATTCTGGGTCCCTACACACCATCATCCACCCTATCTTCTTATTCCCTCTATACTTTCTCACCCCTCCCCCACAGAGCCATATCATTCATCCTGCCATTCATTCGTTAAAAAAAAAAATAATTTTCCGGGGCGCCTGCATGGCTCAGTCAGTTAAGTGTCCAACTCTTGATCTAGGCGCAGATCATGAACTTATGGTTCGTGAGATTGAGCCCCATGCTGGGCTCTGCACTAGCAGCACAGAGCCTGCTTGGGATTCTCTCTTCCCTTTCTCTTTCTGCTACTCCCCAGCTCGCTCGCTCTCTCTCTCTCTCTCAAAATACATAAACAAACATGAAAAAGAAATTTAATAAAATTAATTTTCCTTAATTATTTGTGATTTTATTATAAAATCAGCAATATCAAAACCATTGAAGTCGTTAGGTAAGACACTGGAGTGTTCATATTTTCATGTTTTGTATGGGTTAGCACATTGGGAGTGGAGGAATAATTACTATAATGAGTTATTCTTACCGAGCAGTTAGAGGTAAAGACATCAAGATGCTTTCAATCCTGGATCCTGGAGTGAAGAGGCCAAACTTTGTACCTCGATCATACACAAGGTTAAATTCTACATACCTGACGTAAAGACAACAAATAACATTAACGGCCAGTTGAGTAAAATCTTTCTTGGCCCATAACAAGTACCTCAAGGGCTTGGGGCGGGGAGGGGCCTCTTCCTGCCCATTGCCCCTCTCCCTCCCAATCAGCTGAACTGGCACAGGGAATACCAATCTACAGTCAGTTCAGTCTTGCCCATCCGGACAGGCATAAATAAAAGGGTATCCTACCCAACAAACAACAGGATATAGATTCGGCCCCAACATGGCACAGTTACAAAACAAGAAGATTATGTTTTCCAATAAGAAAACAGAATGGACACAAAGATGAGAACTTTAAGGCACAAAAACAAGAAAAAGGAACGACATCCTTTATTAGGATAGAACAGCTCTTCCTGGTATTCCCCCATGAACTGAGATGTTTCAGAAGACCTCATTTCACTACCTAACTTCCATTTACTAAGATAGTGCAAAACGTTCGTAATTGAAAGGCCAGGCACAGCTAACAGCAGTCTATTAATAATTACTAATATATCCTAGATATTCCCTTTTCTTAAAGTAGTTGATAGCACTGAAACACAGTCATATAATCCAGTCTTCCTGCAGATTAATGGCAATCAAAATAAAAAGCATTGGTTGGGTTGCAGGGCTAAATTTTATGTTTCTAAGAAGACTATCCTTAGCATCAACTGAAATTTGGTTTGGTAAATTTGTTTTCCACTAACTGCCACATGGTGTCAGATCTAAACTCTGTCTGGCTGAAAAAATCTGTGATTAGCTTTAACATCATGGGATCTCTTGTAAAAGGTCATTTAAACTTCAAAGATACTTTTTACTACTCCTAAGAATTTAGAACGGTCCATAAAGCTGAAAATTCAATGAATAGACACCCTTTCAGATCATTTCTCAACTCATTCAGAAACTACTTTCTTGGTCTAAACTTCCCTCAGGGGGCACCTGGGTGGCTCAGTCGGTTAAGTGTCTGACTTTGGCTCAGGTCATGATCTCATGGTGCGTGAGTTCAAGCCCCGTGTTGGGCTCTGTGCTGACAGCTCAGAGCCTGAAGCCTGCTCATTTGTTTACCCACTGGTTAGTCTTTAATCACACCTGGAGGAAGATATTCTCTAGAATTCCACAGTACATCAATTTTTAGAAAACACCCTCTGTGTGCAAACTTGCCAAAGGCCTTGAAAAAATTTAAATATATCCATGAATCCCTTTTTAGTCCTCAGCATTTATTTATCATGGATTGAATTTTATGCATTAATAACTATTTAACACCTTCTTATAAGCCTGTTTCAAATGATAATGTAAGTGAAACTTCTTAATTTCTTCCTCGCTAAGAGCACGGAAAAGAATTTGTCTCTCAGCCACCTTTTTCACCCCAATCCTGACTTTCTAAAACATGGTATTTAAGGGATGGCTGAGATTCTCTAGTTTGTACTAATGTCTCTTTCAAAGACTCCTGTATGGAACTCCCTAAATGAATTTGTTGTAAGGATCCTTGAACTGCTTTCCTTTTTTGAGTGAAGGATGCCCCTTTCCTGACATTAGGCTGACTCCTACAAGGTTTCACTTAGTTCTGATCTTTCTGATCCTTCCCATACATTTATCCTCTCTGAAGTGCCTGTAAACCATGAATGAACTTTAGCCATTCCCTTCAATTTAACAGATGCCTAAATTTTATCTTGTTTCCCTTCCCTAAAATACAGCAAAACAACAGTAAGTTAAAGATCTTTTGTTTCCTGGGCACCAGCTGGCTCAGTCGGAAGAGCATGTCACTGTTGACCTTGGGGTTGAGAGTTTGAGTCCCATGTTGGGTGTAGAGATTAATACATACATACATAAACTTTTTAAAAAAAAATTCTAATTAAAAAAAAAAAGATCTTTAGTTTCTGTTCTCCTGTGAAAAAGAAGACTGCAAGAGTGAAGTTCAAGGTCTGGGGAGAGAATAGAAGTGGGTAAGAGACTAAAGGAAATTCCCAAGTAAGGGACTCAAGTCGAAAAGGAAGCAGCCTGACCACAGCAAGGGAAACTCCTACTTGGAGGGGAAGGAAAGGAGCGAGGTATAACGTGTGAAGGATGCAGATAGGGCTGTGAGTGCAGTGTGTAAAAAGGGGAAGACAATGCTGACAACCGTAGTCAGGACCTGGGGTTATCTGAAGGCTCAGAGTTTACTGCCATCTTAAGGCCCAGAGATACAGGGGGTAGGAGGTTCTCAGTGAGAAACACTCCCATGTCGCATCACAGAAAATTCATCTAACACACCACACTTATACGTAACTCAAAAAATACGTGATGTGCAAGGATTCACACAAATGGAATTTTCAAAATGTCTTGTCATTACATAATGAAAAAGCAGAAAACAAAAGAACACAAAACATTGTTCCTATGTCTAAGAAGTTTTAAGGCTTCAGCTCATTAGTATTCACAAAATTTGCCAGCTTTGCACATCAAATCCTGGGCAAAACTAGAATATTGTACTTTCCAGAGGGTTTTTTGCAAATTTTCGTTGGCTGTTTAATGTATAATCAACAGTGCTATGTTGGTTTCAGGTGTACAATATAGTGATTTAACGATTCTATACATTACTCAGTGCTCACCACCACAAGTGTGCTCTTAATCCCCTTCCCCTATTTCAGCCATGCCCCCATCACCCCCCTTACAGTAACCCCTAGTTCGTTCTCCGTATGTGTTTTTCTTGTTTGTTTCTTTTTGACTTTGTTCGTTTGTTTTGTTTCTTAAATTGTACATGTTATTCAGCCATAAAAAAAGAACGTGTCTTGCCACATGCAACCACATGGATGGAGCTGGTGGGTATCATACTCAATGAGTTAAGTCGGTCAGAGAAGGACAAATACCATATGATTTCACTCAAACGTGGAATTTAAGAAATAAAACTGCATGGAGTTTTAAATTATCCTCTTGGGTATACCTTCCCCACTAAACCATGAGCTTCTTTTCAAAAATGCATGTTATACTCACCACTGTAGCCGGGACAGTGCCTAGCCATAAGGGTTGCATAATAAATGTCAAGGAAATGAAAAAAGGAAGGAATAGTAAAAGTATTATTTGAGAAATCATGGGACCAAAGAAAGAGTCCCAAAACAGATGCACTAAGAAACTTCTAACAAGAAAACTTAATCAACTTCCATTTTCCCAAATTTCTAAATTAAAGGACCAGATAACACAGGCGGCCATAAGAAAGAATAAACACAGATATTTCTCTTTAAACTTGAAACATTATTTAAGTTGACCTCTTCAGGGACTAACTTTACCTCCTCAAATACTGAAAGTTTTATTTGCCTGAGATAGAATTTACATGAACGAGAAAATCCATGTTACACCCATGGACCAGTACTACAAATGAAATTAAGACAGCAGTGAGAAATTGATGTGAGCTGGCAGGGAGGATCATTGGAGCTGATCTGCAAATATACCTCGGGTGAAGACAACCTCAATGTGGTCACCCAACTGGGCTCTAAGCTCAATGCACAGAACAGGGTGGCTGAATTTGAGTATCTAGTAAGAAATCAAAACCTGCTTCAACTACTTAACTTCCTTTGTGTATGGGAAAGACTACCAGTTTTGAGGTCACGGTGACCTGCTTCTACATCTGGGATCTTTTATTTACTAGTTGTAATCCTGGGCAAGAGACTTACTTTTCGGGGAGGAAGTTTTGTCACCTGTAAAATGATGATAATTACACCAATCTCACAGGTTTGTAAAGAAAACTAGATGCAATCTGTCTAACACTGGCTGGCACACAGTAAGGACTCCATCATTAATAAGTATTACCATTAAGTGTAAATAATTTCTGAAATGGTTATTTCCATTATAACAACTTCCATGAAACCTTAAAATGGATGGAAAAGTGTGGGCTTCCAAATCTACAAAGCAGCAAAAACATTAAGTGATGCCCATATCTTGGCGTAAGGCTGCAAGGAACTGCTAGAAGACTAAAAGAAATCAGCTGAATTAAATTCAGCAAGTACTAATACATGGCTCCTACGAATCTCTCATATACAGACAAATGAGGTAACCTCTGCTGTTTTTCCAACGCTATTTCAGACAAATCTTAATATTCATTTGATATTCACCTAGTTACCAAAAGAAGTTCCAGTTAGTACTAATACAACTCTAACAAAGTACCTGCCCAAGGCAACACATCACCCTCCATTCATTCACCCACTACAATGGCTCCACCCTCCCCCGCCCCAAGGCTTGCAATGAGATGGTCTATTCTCCTGTTGCTCACTCTCTCACTCACCGTCCTCTCCGCAGCTGCTGCCACAGCTTCTCCTGGGGGGTGAATGAGTCATCACAGTGCTTTTTCACAAGAGGAATATATGAAGGAACCACAGCCTGGGCGCAGCTCTGCACGAAGCGAAACACTTCTTCCTTGGATGGAGAGTCAAGGTCATCAAAAAAGATGCCCCCGATGCCCCTCCGCTCCCCACGATGGACTATAAAAAAGTAATCATCACACCTGGAAGACACAGCAAGGCCATGTCAGGGATCAAAGGGGGAACAAAAGGCATGAACGTCAATGTGAGCATTTCAGCTTATCCTTGACTGATGCCAAAGCAATGTCCTTACTTTTCTGCCCAACTATGAAAATGAAACTAGGGCTTTAGACACATTTCCTGTAAGTAGCAACCATGTAGAAAATGCTTAAGCTTTCATCTGCAAAGCAAGGAATAGAACACATATCTAAAGGATGTGGAACTCTAAGAACTTTAGTGAAAAAGAAACAGAGTCCAGTATTAAGAGTGTGTTTTTTATTTACTTATTTTGAGAGAGAGAAAGAGAGTGCATGTGCTCTCCAGCACGAGTGGGGGAGGGGCATAGAGAGAGAGAATCTGAAGCAGGCTCCACGCTCAGCATGGAGCTGGATGCAGGGCTCAATCCCATGACCCTGGGATCACGACCTGAGCTGGAATCAAGAGTTGGATGCTTAACTGACTGAGCACCCCCAGGCGCCCCAACAGTGTATTTCTTAAAACAAGTGATGCTGCTGCCTTCAGCAGCACTGGGGCTTTTGCAAGAGGCAGGACAGGAATCCTCCACCAACAACACCAACCAGGTCTGACTGGGTGCCAACCCTTCGGCTCTCAAGTCAGGTCCTTTATTCGCCAAAGGAAGGCACAGCAAATAATCTCTAAGGTTCCTTTCAGCAATACAATGCGGAGTCTCCATAGCGGGCATGACTGAGAGAAGGGCTGGTGGAAGGACACGTTCAGAGAACGTCTAGGGACGTATGAAAGCTTACCCCTGTGAGCCAGCACATGAAACTATCCATCTGCTCCTGAGGCTTTCCCCTCTGTGCCCACTATAACAGCTTTCCTAAAAAGTCATTTTCCTAAATGCTCAATTTGTAGAAAATAGTTTACATTGTGGAAACAACTTTTTAGATGATCTCTATAAACAGAAAAACCTGTACAAACAAAAACTAAAAGCTATTTAAAAGGTTCCATTAAAAATAGCCTTAATAGGGGCGCCTGGGTGGCGCAGTCGGTTAAGCATCCGACTTCAGCCAGGTCACGATCTCGCGGTCCGGGAGTTGGAGCCCCGTGTCAGGCTCTGGGCTGATGGCTCAGAGCCTGGAGCCTGTTTCCGATTCTGTGTCTCCCTCTCTCTCTGCCCCTCCCCCATTCATGCTCTGTCTCTCTCTGTCCCAAAAATAAATAAAAACATTGAAAAAAAAATAGCCTTAATAGTTTAAACCAGCAAAACAAAACAACAAAACACAAAACCAGTAGCAGATGCAAATCCCTAGAACTGATACAATGGTATAATTCACCTTGACTGTGACTTGTTGGCTGCCCTTTACAGGCAGATTTTATTAACATAGTTGAAGACCATCCTGGGCAAGGCTATGAAGCCAGCTTTAACCAAATCACACTATTTCAAAATCACCAGAAAATTAAGAAGTTTGCTAAATACTTATACTAAAAACTTCTTTTTTAACTAGCCTGCATCCTAGATGTCTTAGTAACTAATATCACTCAGATAAAGTCATCTCAATAATGGCAATAAGAGGAAACCAAAAAAAGAGAATGTCACCCAAACCAGTCCTCTTCCTGGAAGGAGGCTGATTTGTGTGTGTGTGTGTGTGTGTGTGTGTGTGTGTGTGCGCGCGCGAGAGAGAGAGAGAGAGAGAGAGAGAGAGAGACAGAGAGAGAGAGAGAGAGAGAGAGAGAGAGGGAAAATCCCTCCATCTTACATTCATGCTTCCATAGCTGTGCAATTTTCATTAGTAGTATCAATCAAAAGGAGAATATATCTTTTCTGAGAATTTTAAAGCTGAACTCCATACCCTTACATAATATCAACATCCCACAATTATTAGCTCTAAAAACAATGCAAAACAACAACAACAAAAACACCAAAACTTTTCCTGTTCTTCCTTTTTCAAGAATGTCAATTAGCTCTAGCCAGAGTTGAGTACATTATTCTTATTCCAAACAATTTATGCTTATACTCCATTTCACTTCTGCCAAATATCTTGGATCTCCTCACAACTCATTTGTTTCCCTTTTCTCTACCATTAGAGTTTCCTTAACCAAAGTTTCCAATCCCAGTCATCTTCTTGTCCAAATCTCTGGTATATCTGTATCTTTCCCTAACAGTTCTCTGACTCTTCCCATGTCTGAATATTCCCATGGCAACAAACATTCTCATCTGGGATGAGAAGTTAAAAGCCTACCCCAGGATTAAAAAGCCTCTGATTCTCAGGCATAGATCACCTTAAAATTTATATTTCAAATCATTTGGGATCAAAAAATACACTGCTACCCAATTATTCAAATATTCCTAAATAAACAACACAATAAAACCACTTCAAACTAGCATTCTACTTCTGGTGCCAAAAAAAACCCAGATCAATCTTCATAAGCTGAAAAACGTATTCAGTGACATAATATTGCCTTCAGGATCTACAGGAGGTAGCAACAGAATATATTTTAGGTGTTATGACATCTTTACCTACCATTTTTTAAATTTAGGGTAGAGATCAGGACCATGCTGGTCACAAGCCTCCTTTAGAGTTCTGTGGAAATGGACAGCATCCTCTTGGTTCAAGTATGTTGGAGTGAGGTCACATCCACCACCAAACCACCACAGCTTGTTACCTACAAAATCGAGACGTGTGATTTTCATGCAGACTTCGGACTTTGAGATGTAGCACACTACTCCCTGTATTAGCAAACTTAATTTATCAGCTTAGTTTAACATGAAGTGGGTGACAATCAAAAAATATTTAGGGGCATCTGGGTGGCTCAGTAGATTAAGCATCCTACTTTGGCTCAGGTCATGATCTCATGGTTCATGGGTTCAAGCCCCGCATCGGACTCTGTGCTGACAGCTCAGAGCCTGGAGCCTGCATCTCCCTCCCTCTGTCCCTCTCCTGCTCATGCTCTGTCTCTCTCTCTCTCAAACATAAATAAACATTAATATATATATATTATATAAATTATATAACATATATATATATATAAATTCAACTAAATTTAGCTCTGAATGGCCAGTAAAGCCTAGGCAGGAAAGAAAAGGTAAAAGTATGAAATCAAAAAGTGACAGAGTAGATCCAGGCAGGAAAATATTATGCATGGCAGAGAATGATGAAACACCACATGGGTGGACCAGGAAGTAGATCTCAACTCTGGCTGCATATCAGAATCACACGAGGAGCATAAAATGCCTCTGCTGGGTCACAATTAAAAAACAAACAAGCAAAGAAAAAACAAACAACAAGCAAATCTCTGGCCCAGGTATCTGCAGTTTATAAAAGTTCCCCAGGAGATTCTGATGTTCCCTGTATTAAAAACCACTGCCCGCCCCGCCTTAAGCCCAGAAAGGGCAAAAACACAGAGGGACACAACTTACCATTTGAGAATAACTATTACATGTGTTTAGTTGGGTCTAAACACATAGGCTGTCAGTACCAGTTACCAACTTCTAACATTAAAAGGCTGAACCAAACTAAATGTCTTCAAAATGAAAGTTAAATACATGGACTTTAAATACCACCACCTCGGGGCGCCTGGGTGGCGCAGTCGGTTAAGCGTCCGACTTCAGCCAGGTCACGATCTCGCGGTCCGTGAGTTCGAGCCCCGCTTCGGGCTCTGGGCTGATGGCTCAGAGTCTGGAGCCTGTTTCCGATTCTGTGTCTCCCTCTCTCTCTGCCCCTCCCCCGTTCATGCTCTGTCTCTCTCTGTCCCAAAAATAAATAAATAAATAAATAAATAAATACCACCACCTCCAGAGAGACCACCAGCCGATTCTGTGTCTCCCTCTCTCTCTGCCCCTCCCCCGTTCATGCTCTGTCTCTCTCTGTCCCATAAATAAATACATACATACATACATACATACATACATACATACATACATACCACCACCTCCAGAGAGACCACCAGCCATAGAGCGGCACTGCACAGACACTCCACAGGGTGGTAACAGTAGGTCCGGCTAATTTGGAGACATGGGCTGAACTACACATCCTTAATGAGGCATGATCAACTCCACCCTATCTTAAACCCACTGATAACATGCTGGCGACTAGCAGAGCAATACATTTGGAAGATATTTTCACATTTTCACAAAAGCAAGTTCTCCATTTCGACTTAACCTTATACATGAGGTTTTCCTTTGGATTTTCTTTCCTGTGCAAAGAACCCTGTGTGCACTTTGAAGCTGAGATTCATTAAATCATTCCTTCTGCGTTGGAGGAAATATGGGGAAGTTCAGAGCCCAGCCAATGCTATTTCCACTTTTCACCTCTCGTGCATAATCCATTGCACCTGCCAAGGAATAAGGCTTAATACGCCTCCTGAAAACCTCGTTAAGATTTATATATTCTTTTTCACATTCTTAAATTATGCCCCCCGGCTTGTTTTAAAATTCATATTTGCACAATAATATTTTCCACAGCTCCAGGGATGCTTACCATCAGCTTCTTCTACTTCAAAGTATCTGTAGTTGAAATGGATAGTAGGAGCATGAGGATTCTTGGGGTGGATAACAGAGCTCACGCCCATAGCAGAAAATGGCAATTTACCTGGAAAGCAAAACAGTGGTGAGCTCCACTTACTCATCGGGCTTAAATCACTCCAACTTGGTTTCAGGACCAATTTTCAAAAGCTCCTTTTTGTCTCTTAAAATACAATTTTTAAAAAGTAAACGTGAACATGCTTCTTTGGGATGTGCACCCTAATGTGGTTTTTTTTCCACAGAAGCAATATATATTGTACAAATAGAACTCATGGGGAATAAAGGTTTGCAGGGATTTTTAAAGGCTGTCGAGACTGCCTGATTTACCATCTTTCGTCTTCAGAATTTTCCCTCTGCTTCTCATTTGTTTCGCTGCTTCCTCAGAAAGATTTCCATGAACAACAGAAACGCTCACCCCAGCCTTTTCAAAAACATGCCCATCTTGAAGTACGCAGCTGATGCCACCACCTCCTGTTTATAGAAATACAAGATGAGGAGAGAAGGTAAGGGTGTATGCAAAATCAAAAACAACCCTTGCATGAAGGTGGTGGGATTAGGAGTGACTTTCCTCCTCTACTGTCCAAATCTTCTAGGCCATCAGGATATTTAGCATTTTAAAGTACAATAAAATTAGATAACTAGCGTAGCTTGATGACACTGCGACTGCCTAATGGGCAAATATTCTATCTTTCCCACAGCACTAAACTGAGTATTTCTTCTACATCTAAAATAAATCACTGGACGGGCGCCTGGGTGGCTCAGTCAGTTAACCATCCGACTTGATTTCTGCTCAGGTCATGATCTCAAGGTTTGTGAGATGGAGCCCCCACCCAAAGGGCTCCATGCTAATAGCTCAGAACCTGCTTGGGACTCTCTCACTCCCTTTCTATCTGCTCCTCCCCTGGGCAAGTTTGCTCGCTCAAAATAAATAAATAAACTTTAAAAAGAAAATAAATCACTGGAATATTTTCCCTTCAAAAACTACTGTTCACAATGGCATCCATTGGTTATGATACAAGAGAGAAGTCCAAAGTTAAAAACAGGTATGGGTATGTTTGAGGAATGTTCTGTTATTACCAAGTTTAAGAGCTCTGTATGAATTGTTTTTTCTCAGTGTGCTGTGTACCATTTAATTTTATTTATAGGCACTTAAAAAACAGTAGACATTTGAACTCTTCAGGGATTTGGGCCTTTAAACTGAATAAGATACACATTAATATTTAGGTAGATGAGATTTACTAATAGGTTTTTTTTTCTTAAAACACTAGAGTTATCACAAAGGCAACTGTTCATAGAGGTACTTGTTTGTCTTTATTTCTAAGAATTTTTAGAGCTGGATGGGACGTAAGACTATCCAGTGCAACCCCTGCACATCTCAAGTGAGAAAATGGTGCCCAGAAAGACAAAACACTTTATCCAACATCACACAGCTGGCAAGTGGTCCAATTTGTTTTAGTGCTTTCTATGCATCAGACAATATTTTAAGCACTTCATATATCATCATCCCTACAATCCCCTCATATAGTATCTAATCTCATTTCAGAGAAGAGGACACAGAGGCACATCAAAAATTAAGTAACTTCTGAAGGCCACACAGTTACTCTAGTACTTGTGGTTGGGTCCTTGTTCAATGGTCTTCACTTGAAAACATTATAAGATAGATAACACTACAAAAGACCAGATTTAACCTCACTTAATAGAGATGAGGCAGCATCACAGCTCAAAAGCTGCTGAGGAGAAGGATGCTGTAGTATTCCTAGCTAAGAAGCCAGGAATTCTTCAAGTTTATGACCAAGATGTGGGCTTTCCCTACATAGGCAATAACAAGGTCATAAATACATGATTCTATAAAAACTGGATTTTTCTTTACTGAAGTACAATTGACACATAACATTATATTAGTTTCGGGTGTAGAACACAATGATTTGATATTTGTATACATTGCAAAATAAGTCTAGTTACCATCCAACACCACAGAGAGTTACAAATTTTTTTTTCTCATGATTAGAATTTTCAAGATCTACTCTCTCAGCAATATATGCAATACGATATTTTTGGCTGTAGTCACCATGCTGTACATTACATCCTTATGACTTATTTATTTTATAACTGGAAGTTTGTACCTTCACCCATTTTGCCCATTCTCCTCACCCCCTCCTATCTATTAACTACTAATCTGAAGAACTGGGTTTTGCCACTGGAAGGGAAGATTGTCCTAGCAGGAAGTCTGAGGGGTGCTTTGGGTAGAACTACTGACAAGCCAAATATTTCTTGCGCAACTTGAGAAAAAGACATAATGACACAATGACAGCCTCAGTTGGAGGAGTCTGGCCAACACTTAGCAAATAGGAGGCAAGTTAATCTTTCCATCTCTAAAGAAGGAGAAGGGGGAAATGCACCCAGAGAAGCGGATGAAATGTGAGGAAAATCGATGCTCAATTACAAATATGGACACCCAAGTCTGTTGGCTAAAAATAACCCTAAAACTATTACGAAAGGCGCCATTAAAAAATCGCATAGACTTTGAAACGTCCAGGATTAGAGTAACAGATCTGTATCTAGAGGTCTGCAAACAGAAGCCTGATGACCCTTACAGTCTCAATCTTCCTAAAGGTGTCCCTTCTAACCTAGCAGCCGCTCTGTAGGTACCCCTTTCCTACTCCCAGCCCCTATTTTCCGTCATCTGCTGCCAGCAACCTAAATCTCGATCTTTAACACCCCCCCCACCCCCGTCTCCACCTCCCGCTAGGCGCTGGCCTCCTCACCTTCCTTCCTCTCCCACCGGTCCACGGAGAAGCGGGCGCCCCCGTCTACCTGTGCCAGAGCCTGGCACACCTGGGCCTGGGTCTCCAGGATCAGCAGCTCCATCTTGGTCTTCATGTCGCTCGGTCTCCCACGCAGCTCGCGCAGGTCGGTCACAGGCAAGGCCATGAAGCAGCTGCAGCGACGGGCCAGCTCGTCCTCCTCCTCAGGCTTCCCAGACGAAGAGCTCCGTGCCCCCGAGCTCTTGGGCACCATCTCCGCCCGCTGTACGTGCCCGAAGGCGGCGGCGGCCAGCCCCGCCAGCCCGGCCAGCCCCGCCAGCGCCGTGGTCAGCCCGGTCCCCAACCGGGAGGCTCCTCCCGCGGTCCGGCCGTGCCCCAGCCCGCGGCACTGCTCGGTGCCAGCGGAGCCCGGGGGCCGGCAGATGCGTCCCGCGGAGCAGCGCCCCGGCCAGGCGCACAGCGCTCCGCGGCCGCCCCGCGCAGCTTGCCAGCAGGAGCCCGCGCTCAGCCTGCCCAGGTGCAAGGCCATACTGCCGCGCTGTCACCTCTAGCAAGGCCCACGTCCCGGAGATCGGTCCCTGAGCTTCTGGATGTCCCAAGCTGGGGAGCAGCTCTGGGAGTGGAAACCTTGGCGGGGAAGAGCTACTACCGGGTCGGCTCTCGGGCGGCGGGCGGAGGGGCGGGGGATGCTGGGAGCTGTAGTCCGGCTCCTGTCGCCGCCTGCAGGGGCGCGCCGGGGAGATAAGGAATCCAGTCCCCAGAAGGGCGGGTGCCAAGACAAGGAACCTGGATGCCGAACGTGCGAGAGGGCTGTGTAAGTAATGAGATAAGAGGCTTTCTGGTCACGTACAACCTCTGGTCTGCTATCCAATCAACCACAGGGTGTAGACAAAGTACACTGAGGACGCTTAGGACCAATGGAGCAGAAATATGGCCAGAGTCCTTCCCCATTTACATTTACAATTTACAAGTTACATTTTCAAACAGAGTTGCAAATCCTGGCTGAGTGTATAGGAGGCCCCTTCGTGCCCCGTTTCCAGTCCAGGAGACCTTCTAGAATTTGCAGGAGTGGCTTGGGGCGGAGCCTGAGAGACTCCTTCCGTACCAACAGTTTTTAAAGTGAGTCCGCAAGGTAGTCAAGGGATGCTAAGAAAATCCTAGTAAAAGACTTTAGGAGAGTTCATCATTGCAGTCTTTCCAGTTCATGATCCTGCACTAACCAGTTGATTCTTATAGAAATAGGAAAAGCAAAGTGATCATTTTACTAAACACGCGTAAAAGTAATGACCTGGTGTGTTTGGGTGATCAAGGAATAACATTAGACTTAAAAATACATATCACCCTACAATCGTGGCATGCTGCCAAGTATTTCTCACCTTTTAGTACTTTCAACAACTCATGTAAGCTAGGCGGGGCAAACATTTGCCCTGCTTTCTCCCTGCTACTACCAACACACACACACACACACACACACACACACACACACACACTTCAAAAAAGATGTAAGAAGCTAACATAGATTTGACAGATTTTTGTTCTTATTGTTCCTGTAACATACCACAGTTTTGTGTTGTCTGAACATGAAAGTGTTAGAAAGACTGTCATGGAATGATTTTAATTTCCAGTAGTAGATAATAATTTAAGCCACTTGTGGTCTCTACAAGTTTTTAGTGGCTAGATGCAGTGATGGAACTTCATGGCTATGGGTCAGACAAGCTGTTCAAACCAGTGTATCTTATCCATCCACAACTGCATCTGGCAACTCTCAAAGTGGGACACAACATTAGCTGGGTAGGTATGCTTGACTCACTAGCAGATTCAATAAAAGGTAAAGGTTTGGATTGAGAAGTGAATAGACTACTTCGGGGGAAGAATACCATTGGATTTTAGCCATAGTGTAACATGCTGGGAGGCTGAGTTGCAGGAGGAAAGGGAAGATAAGAACTATCACTGCAGTAAGAGTTGTTTGCCTCTCCTCGATGCCTGTGATAGGGTTTGGCTGGGCCTGGGGATAGCAATTGAACCTCATTAATGGAAAGGACCTCTCTAGCGCATTTTTCTATAGGAACCCCATTCATTTTTGCTCTGATTCTGAGAATACTCATAAAGCTAGGAAAAGATAAGCAGACACAGGCCGCTTTGAACATATGCACAGTCAGATAGTCTGGTCTTGAGCCAACTGTGTACTAATTTGCAGGTTTCCATCCCTCCCCATCCTTGGCCTCTCTTTGCAAAGAGCTTGCTCTCCTTTCCTCTGGTTTCCAGAGACTTCCATACCCTTACCTTATTATGCTATGCTAAAGAAAGGCCTTTATAACTTTCAAACTTAAAAATAAAATAGCTAGTTATTTAATCAGCAAAAATGAGTTTATCTGGGCATAGCGGAAGAATTGTAACTCCAGACATACAAACTACACCACACCATAGGCAAGAACAACAATACAGAGGAACAAAGAAAAGGAGCTTCCTTTTATAGAGGAGAGAGTTGGGAAGGGTTGTTTGGAAGGAAATTTCATAGGAGGAGAAAGAGAGTTCAGAGTTGTGGTGGCTTCCCATTGGCTGAGTTGTGACAGTTTCTCATTGGCTGGGTTGTTGCTGGGTAAAGAGTAAATCTTCCTCCTTCCTGAAGGGGTATGCAAAGTAAGATGTAACTGATACTGAATGAGAACCATCCCTTAATTTTTTCCTGACCTGATTTTGAATTGGGGTTCATTTATTTATTTTCACACAGCCTGGTTAGTGTGAATGTAAATTACCTTCCTGTGGCTACAAATAGTCTCCAAGAGATTTAAGACCTATTTGTCAGCATGGAATAAAAAAAACATCCCCTATTCATTTTCTCATCCTTTTTTGAGCCTGGTTTCCTGCACTGCTTTATGTTCTATATGATCCTGCAAAACAAAAAGATTTTGAATAGCCTTGTACAAACTCATGAGGCATATATATATATATATACGTATATACATACATGTATATACGTGTATATATGTATGTATATATGTATATATATACAGTGGTTATGTATATATGTATATACCACTATATATATATATAGTGGTAGTGAGATAGCAAAGAAGTGGACTTTTTGATATTTTTACTCAATTTTTTAGAATTTATATTTTAAATGTTTAGGTCTTTATATAATTTTATTTTAGAGGGAGATTGTGTGTGTGAGTTGGGGAGAGGGGCAGAGGTAGAGAGAGAGAAAGAATCTTAAGCAGGCTCCATGCTCAGTGTGGAGCCCAAAGCAGAGCTCAGTCTCACAAACCTTAAGATCATGACCTGAGTGGAAATCAATATTTGGATGCTTAACCCAACTGAGCCACCCAGGTGTCCAGAAATGTTTAGGTCTTTAGAGGCAAATATTTACATATTTCATTAAAATAATTGGTTCTTATAGTTAAATGTAGGTTAAATATCCAATGCAATTTGTTGTTACTGACTTGCTTTTTCTTTATCTGAAGTAATTTTAAGATTAGTTTCTAATAGAGGTATAGATACCACCCAAATAGTCAAGAAAAGTTTTATGAAAGGGAGGAATCATGGTGCCTGCTCCTTAGTCCTTCACCTTTTGCCTTTAGCCCTCCCTATTTCTTCTCTATAGTAATATGCATGTGATATCTGGAGTTGCAGCAACGATTTGTGACGAAGACTATCAAAATCACATGAAAAAATTTGCAGAGCAGTAAGATAGAAGGAGCCTGGATCCTGATACTTCCTTGAGCGGATGGAACTCCTGGGCTGGAGTTTTTGTTATATGAGAAAAATAAATAAAGGTACTATTTGTCAGATTTTCAGTACCTTCAGCTTAAGTCTTTCTAATATCCTAATTATCCCATCTTGATTCTATGTCTACCCTGGAGCCAACCAACAATGGCCAGGGGTAGAGGATGGAATCGTGTTACAACATGATGACCTCCAGAGATGCCTGGGTGGCTCAGTCGGTTAAGTGTCCAACTCTTGATTTCGGCTCAGGTCATGATTTCATGGTTCGTGGATTTGAGCCCTGTGAGGGGATCCATGCTGGCAGTGCGGAACCTGCTTGGGATTCTCTGTCTCCCTCTCTCTGCCCCTCCCCTGCGCTCTCTCTCTCTCTCTCTCTCTCTCTCAAAATAAATAAACATTAAAAAAAAAAGAACATGATGACCTCCCACTATAATTGAGGGGAATGGTCAGTATTGGATATCGTTTCCAGAAAAAAGGGAAATATGGTAAGCAGATAATACAGTTGATGCCCAGGATAGAGATAAATTTTTGAAGATAATTCTGGGGTATTGAGCTTATGAATCTAAGATGAACACAAATATGGAATTCAGAAAGAACTAACAAGTTAGGTGTCACAGAAGGTAATAGGTTTAACCTAGACAGTTATTAAAAGTTATTTCTACCGGTTCAGCCAAAGCTATCCAGCTGTTCCATTTGCCTTAGGTACAGTAGTTTCCTGGCCACCCTGCCCCTTCACCATATAATGCTCTCAGCAACCATTCTAGGAGGCTTTAGAACACTATGGGTCAACTGAAAGGGAGAGTCATTTGGGAAGATGTTGGGGACAACGTGTTTGGGTATATGCAGGTATCTCTTCTGTTTAGGCAATCAAGGGACAATGGGCATGGGGCAATAAAGACATCAGACAGCAGTAAGAAAGACATTTAACCAATGTCATGTGTATCTGCCTCCATGGTGTTTTCGTGGCACTTTCAACTAATGTTATTTGCTCAAGAGATGCAAAGCTGCTTTCACTCACATCATGGCAAATTCATCTTATCTGGTGAACTAGAATGCTTTCTTGGAAAACACACATCTAAGGCTTTTTAACTTAAGCCCATATGAACATCTTTTTAAACTTAGGAGTCAAGAATTAGTTCCCTTTGTTCTCTACGTCTATCTAAACATTTTCTTCCATGTCTAACAGCTTAGCAAAGAGCAGGACCTGCTTCTAGAGGTTGAATGAATACAGAGGGAGAAAAAGGCACTTTTGAAATATTTTCTTTTATTGCAAGACATGCTGAGATGCTGGTGGGTTACAAATGGAAATATGAATCCTGAGGAGTGAGGGCTGGAAGGGTAAAGATTTGTGAGATACCCACTATGCTGGAATGATGAAAAGTTCATAGAGGAACCTTTAGAAGAAAAGGATAAAGGGTTCAAAGTCAGAACACAGCGCATAAGACACATTTAGGGACAAGGAAAACAAGAAGTCGTAGGGCCTTTGGTGCCATGTCACAGAAGTATGAAGGGGAGAAGTCATCAAAGAGGAGAGTGTGGTCCGTGGGCAGAGATCTGCACTCTCTGCTCAGCTAACACAAGTGCTGAGTACCAGATAATGAAAATTATAAAGTCACTCCTGCCTTTGAGACAGAGCTTCAGAGAACTGGATGAGGTGGATGCTAAATTGAAAGGATATATAGAACAATAGTAACTCAGAGTGGGTAGTTATAAGATTGATCTTTGGTTTGAGGTGGAAAACTTGAGCATGTTTTTTGCTGAAAGGAGTGAAGCAACTGAGCAAGACTAAAAATTCAAGAATATGCACCACTAGGAGACCTTATGGCCAGAACCAAGCTTTGTTTTCTCTGCTACTTTTCCCAAACTGAACCATTTAATCTCCATTCAGATAGCACAAAGATTAGGGGACATGGGAATGAGGGCTGGGCCAGAAGATTCAATGCTCCTGGTCCTAACATATGTACCTTCAAGGGATCTGGACTTCTTACTCCAAATGTTTGCCCCCACCCTCACTCTCTCCCTAACCAGCAGCCTTACTATTCTAGGCTCAACTGTAATAGAAGGGCTATGAGAACTTTGTAGGGGTGACTATTCTTGGTCCAACTAAGTCCTGGATCATTCATTTTTCCTGTAGACATTTATTTAACACTTTCATGTGCTATGTTAAAAACAACCACATCAAGTGGATGGAAACACTGGTATTGCCCTTACCTGCTGGATCAGGAAACTGAAGCTTATGTTTAGGCATAGACCAAGTTTCTAACGTGGACCTTGTTTCTAATGCTCTTTTAACATCATTCCACTGTTACACCTACACCTTACCAGGAACCAGGGTACACAAAAAAGTTACCTCCCTTTTCCTATCCTCCCAGAAATGGATATTCCATTTGAGCCACCAGATAATCTCTTCCAGTGAAATACTATACAGGCAGTTCCCACCTTGCCGGGTACTTCAGGACCGTAAAAATCACTGTGAAAACAGAAGCGAAACAAATCAATCTTAATAATCAATGTGAAACAATTATGATTGTTCTGTGACCTTTAAAACTTTCTGCCAAAACACTAAGAATTCAGTTACTGTAGGTTAGAAATGAAAAAAAATATCAAAATTCATATTTATTTGGTACACTACAATTTAAAGGCTTAGAAATATTCAGAATTCAAGTGTCTTATTTCTCTGTACTTATCAAGAATAGTTTGAAAAGTGCTGGGCTTCTCTTCTTATTCTGTAATTTCTGACCCAGAGTGAGCATCTTTTCTATACCTTAGTGAAGTGTCATGCTCTTTCTAAGTTTAAATTACCTTCCAACATTTTGTCCCTTGTGCCTTCAAAGTTGTGGAATATTCCAAGAGTTCCTTTCAGTTTTTATTTATTTAAGTAATCTCTACAGCCAATGCGGGGCTTGAACTCACAACCTTGAGATCAAGAGTCACGTGCTCTCCTGACTGAGGCAGCCAGGTGCCCCTCCCACACCCCCAAGAGTTCCTTTAATGTGAAATTGTTGTTGTTTTATCAGTATCACTTCTGGCTTGCCATAACCACTTTATTCCTTTATATTAATATGTTTTCCTTCGCCAAGTTCCTCTGATACTTAATTTTATGTCTCAACTTGGTTGGGGCCATGGTGCCCAGATATTTGGTCAACATCAGCTTTTCCCTGGGTTTCCAGCATGCTGGCTCACTCTGCAGATTTCTGACTTGCCAGCCTTCATAATCATGAGCCAGTTCCTTAAAGTAAATGTCTTTACACACACACACACACACACACACACACACACACACACCTAATTGGCTCTGTTTCTCTGGAGAACCCTCACTAATACAGTTCCTATGGCTGAATATCTGTCTCAAAATGTGGGAGGAATGAAATTTCCATGGTCAGCTATTTGTTCTATAATTTCATGTACATTCAATTAGGATTTCACTTCCAGCGTTACCACTTTTTGTTTCTTTACTACACTTTCATCTTTGTTGCCCAATTACCACTTTCCTTAATCCATTTTGGCAAAATGTCATGTGGACTTATCACTGAGAAACGAGGAACCAACATAGCTACACACTTTGCTCTCTGTGCATAAACTGAATAACAGACATTTGGTGACCGATCACTAACAGACTTGCAGAAAAATAATGTGATTGGTCAGTGAACATTGTGTGCACCTGTTATTTATGTTGTTATTTGTGGACTGAAGAGGTAGCACAAAGTGTGTACTTCATGCAAGTACCCATAGTTATATGATGTGGTAACTGAAATTTGAACTGTGTTGTTGGAGACCTGGTGGTATTTAACTAAGACACAGTAACTAACTGTAATTTGTGCATATTGAAACCATGCAATGCAAGGACTGCCTGTATTTACTTTTAAACCAGTTGTCTAGATCTATAATTTAGCAACCTTTACCATTAAGGACCGTAAAGCAAAGAAAACAAGGTTCTCAACTGAATCAGCAGCATCTCTATAAAAATCCTATCATTTTATTAACTGGCATTCTTGAGATACCTGATACTTATTTTCTTTACTATTTTCTGTGAATAACTGGCTGCTTAGAGAATCACGTAAGAAATGTCCAAATCTAGGAAGTGGTTTGCGGTAGAGACAGCTACTAAGAATCTATTTTCCCTTTCTCCCTTTAATGATGGTACTCCAGGTTTAGTGGGGATGTAGCTGCCTCACTAAGGACCACATTCCCATCTTTTCTTAAAGCTTTTGACCAGATTCTGGCCAGTGGGTGTGAGCAAAGCTGTTGAAGGCCACTTCTGGGTTTGTCCTTAAAAGGAATGGATGTTCTCTTCCCTGGCCTTTTCTCCACTGGCTGGTATACAGATGCAAGAGCAGGAAGTGGAACAGACACTCTGAACCCAGAAATTGAATCTATGTGTTGAGTGGGGGTGTCAGAACTCCCCTATAGAGACTACTATTTCTGGACAGTTATATCAGAGAGAATAAATGTCAACTTTGTTTAGCCATTACATTGTAGGGTCTTTTGTTACAGACATTTAACTCTAACCTAAAAAAAAAAAAACCACATGGATGGCTTCCTTTTTGGGAATAAGTAATAGCCTGTCATAGTAATACAGGGGATTTGTACACATCATACTAAATAGTTAATGGATTCTCCCCCCTTCTAACTTTAAGAAACTCAGAAGGGAGATACTTCTGCAAGTAGTTAGAAGGGACAAGAGAAAAACATATGGGTCTTGGTCCAATCCCCTTCTGACATAACAAATTGAGTAGGACCTACTGATGGACAATTAATGATGTGATGAAACCACCACAGATAAGACGAGCAAAATCTGCCTCTTGCACAGAGAGGTTTTGGTGTTTACCATAAACACTTACTGTGCACTAAGGATATGAGCCTCCATTCCTAACAACCAGACTTGTGGGATTGGAGCCTTCCAATATTTAAATTGAATTCCCAGGAGCTACTGAGGTATGATGAGAGAGACAGTTATCTGGCAATATTTATATAATACTTCTGTGACAAAAATCAGTTTAAGATAGTATTAATAAGTTAAGACATTGACATGTAAATAATTTATCCTAATACAGTCCTTAAAATTTGTACATCATGAAATTTGGCTATTTTGTACAAAATTGATAAAAGATCAGATCCAACACCAACAAGTGTGTAATGCTCATAGGTGTACACTAGAGGGCACTCATCTACTATTTTCTGTTTGAACAAAATTTACAGTAATGGTTTTCAAATCAGTGTGTAGAAGAATCATCTTGGAATCTTGTTTAAAATGTATACCTTTGGGCTGTGGAGAGGCCTGAGAATCTGCATTTTTAATGAGAGGCTATAGGAGAGCACGGTAAAGAGCATGACTTGTGGAGCCTGACTGCCAGGGTTTGAAACCTGGTTTTGCTACTTGTGAGCGTAAATAATTATTTAACAAACCTCTGTGCTCAGTTTCTCATCCATCAGATGAAGTTAGAAATAGCACTTACCTCTTAGGGTTGTTGTAATGATTAAATGAGCCAACTTAAAACATACAACCTAGTGCCTGGCCATAAATATTCACTCTATTTTACAAGCGTTATTTTTGGTAAAGATATTCACTGATTTTGTTGTGGGAAGATTTGAGAAACACATGACTACTTTTAAAAGGAAAAAAGAGGGGCGCCTGGGTGGCGCAGTCGGTTAAGCGTCCGACTTCAGCCAGGTCACGATCTCGCGGCCCGTGAGTTCGAGCCCCGCATCAGGCTCTGGGCTGATGGCTCAGAGCCTGGAGCCTGTTTCCGATTCTGTGTCTCCCTCTCTCTCTGCCCCTCCCCCATTCATGCTCTGTCTCTCTCTGTCCCAAAAATAAATAAACGTTAAAAAAAAAAATTAAAAAAAAAAATAAAAAAAAATAAAAGGAAAAAAGATATACTCTTGATAGTCTGTGCAGCCAGGCTAAGACTTCAGGTTCTGCCCCTCAGCTGAGTGATAACGGAACGGCAGCAACCGAAGGAGCAGGATGCATGAGGCAAAACAAGGCTGACGTTCATTCGCATGTTCTGCCAAAGACTTGGTACTGTATTCAGGAGTCAGTGGAAATCCTGTGAAGGCACTGAGGCAGAGGGTGGCACGATCAGATTTACATTTGAGATAGATCATTCTGTAAGCAGAATGGAGGATGGAATGTGAGGGGGAGGCTGGAGACAGGTGGATAGAAGAGCTCAGGAAAATGCAAGGCTGCTCCCTTTTCTTCCCAAGGGAGAGTCTCTAGAAAGCATTGGGGTTATTCACACAAGTGACTCTAATAATAACAGTTTGAACCTCGTAAGTCCTTTCTTTTTAGGAGCTCAAAATAGAGTCAAGTTTGTGATAAAACACTCTCTCTCCACTCCCCCGCGCTGACTTACATGCACTGTATAGTATACAGTACCCAGTAGGCATGCTCTCTAGGTTTTGAAGCCGCAGATCCTGCAAATAGGACTCATGGAAGCTCTGTAGTCACCAAGGAAAAACCGGACTGCTCACCACAGCACCAGAAGCTTAGAAGGGAGATGATACTTCTGCATCTGCTTGGTGATCTTGTAGATGGCGGGGTAGATTTCCAGGAACCATGGCAACTTTGAAGCGTCTGACCTAAGAGGAATAAACTTTAGTTCTGCTCCCTCACATCCCAAGCCAGTGTGGGAGGAGCTGCGCAGGGGAGGAGAGGACAGGGGAGGATGGGAGAGCTAAGGTCACAGTCTCCACCTTGGCTCTGCCTGGAATTCACCAGCAGGGTTCTGCTACTGTCAAATTAGCTGGGTCGACAGTGCCAGGGAAAATAGCTACCTGAAGAGTGACTGTATGACTTCATGAGAAAGGAATTTATCCCTGGGGGCTGCTCTGCTGTATCAGTTCCTGCTTGTGCACTCAGCCAAGCTTCATATCTAGTCTCTGTGTCTCTTAGAAACATATCTGTTTTTAAGTCTCTGAAAACATGCAAAATGTAATTAGCTAAAAGAGCTCTTCCCTCTGTTACAGTTCTGAAGATTGCAGAATCATAAGCCATTATCTTAGACTGAGCTAGAACCTAATCCAGTGGCTTTCAAATTGTTTTGGTATCAGATTCCTTGAAATGAAATCGTGTGAAAAAGTCCAATTAAGATGGGAACAGAAAGAGCTGTTTCTATTGAAGGTGGTTTCTGGCTGGCAGTTGCCTCTCCTGGTTGTCAGACTTCCCACATCATATCATGTGACTTCATTCTTCAAACCCCTTGAAACTAGAGAGAAGCAAAGGTCCTGATTAAACCAATTCTCCCATTTTACAGAGGACAAAAAAGGGGCCCAAAGAGATACTGATTATTTGCGTAGAGTGTAAAGGCAATTGGGGGCATGCATAGAAATAAAACTGAAGTTACTATTCAAATTCATGGTAGAGAACAGAATTTGGAAAGGATTTTCTTTTTTTTTTTTTTTTCTTTTTTATTTAAAAAAAATTTTTTTTTCAACGTTTATTTATTTGTGGGACAGAGAGAGACAGAGCATGAACGGGGGAGGGGCAGAGAGAGAGGGAGACACAGAATCGGAAACAGGCTCCAGGCTCTGAGCCATCAGCCCAGAGCCCGACGCGGGGCTCGAACTCACAGACCGCGAGATCGTGACCTGGCTGAAGTCGGACGCTTAACCGACTGCGCCACCCAGGCGCCCCAGGAAAGGATTTTCTTAATGGTTTCTTTGGAGTTGGATCAGTATGTCAAGAAGAACAAGACAAATTGGAATGTATGAGGAGTGAGGGCAAGATTTGACTTAGATCCAGAAGAGGATTTCCAATAGGAAGAGATATAAACTTTGGAACTTTGGTGTCTCCTGCCTAGAATTTGTTTAATGTAGCAAAGCTACTTATCTGTCTGGAGAGAATCAAAGCAAGCTATGAATTATAGTCTTGCATTGAAGTGGAGACCTTCAGCTCTCCCAACCATTAGTCAGCATCGTCCTTGGCATTATCAAACATGCATTAAAGGTCTTTACCAGTTAAATACAAAGGTGCTTTTCCCACCAGACACTGTGAAGGTCAGTAATTTAGACAGAAAACAACAGGGAAATTTCCTAATAATTCAGGGGAGAAACATTCCCTAGTTCCAACCTATAGAGGCTGCTTTTAGGCAACAGGCTTGAGCAGTGGAAACTTGAGCAAGGAAAAGGGCCCACGACAACCACACTGCTGAGTGCAAACAGGCTCCTTAAGCAACACACCTCTAAATCGCCATAGGCCCTAAGTGACCAGTGACAACGAGGCACAGTTCCTCAAATTACCAAAAAAAAGGAGAATTCCATACATTCCCATACTCCTTCACCCATCCTTCAACTATGGCCCCTCATCACCGCCTTGTGGCAGACAGTCTCTCCTTTGCTGTCCTGCCCACCATTCCCTTGAAGTGTATTCAACAAAATTCTATCTCTTTTGTTCTGTCTTGGGCGAATTCTTTCACTGGCCCATGCCACTAGCCCACACCCAGTTGGAATGCCCCACATTTGGTGCCCCCCCCATCCAAGTGAAGCACACCACATAATCTTTCTCACTCTTTTATCTATGTTCAAAATCAAACTCAAAACTTACCTGGTCCAGGAAATGTGTACCCACCTGATTCAGTTCATTATTGTTTTTAGCAACTTCTATTCTTTTTTTTTTTAATTCCAAGGTGCTGTTTTATTTACTTATTTTTATTTATTTATTTATTTATTTATTTATTTCTCAAGTTAATTAACATACAGTGTAATCTTGGCTTCAGGAGTAGAATCCAGTGATTCACCACGTACATATAACACCCAGTACTCATCCCAACAAGTGCCCTCCTTAAGGCCCATCACCCATTTACCACACCCTACCCCCTCCATCAACCCTCAGTTTGTTCTGTGTATTTAAGAGTCTCTAATGGTTTGCCTCCCTCTCTGTTTTTATCTTATCCTTCCTTCCCTTCCCCTATGTTTATCTGTTAAGTTTCTCAAATTCCACATATGAGTAAAATCGTATGATATCTGTCTTTCTCTGACTAACTTATTTTGCTTAGCAAAATACTCTCCAGTTCCATCCATGTTGCTGCAAATAGCAAGATTTCATTCTTTTTTTATTGCCGAGCAACTTCTATTCTTTTTTTTAAATTTTTTAAATCTTTGTTTATTTTTGAGAGAGAGAGAGAGAGAGAGAGAGAGACAGAGCATGAGCCAAGGAGGGGCAGAGAGAGAGGGAGACACAGAATCCGAAGCAGCCTCCAGGCTCTGAGCTGTCAACACAGAGCCTGACGTGGGGCTCCAACTCACCGACCACGAGATCATGACCTGAGCCGGAGTCGGAGGCTTAACCGACTGAGCCACCCAGGCACCCCAGCAACTTCTATTCGTAACTTACCTCACTGAACCTCTGTTCTTTGCCTATAAAGTGCAGATAATAAGAAAGATTTCTCAGTGTTGTTATATGAATAAAAGGAAATAAGATATACTAGCTGTTTAGCACAGTGCCTGATAACAGTTATTTAAAAACGATTAGTTTCTTCCCTGGGATGGATCTCTGATAGACCAACTTAATAAAAATTTGTAAGGGGTTAAATTTTTCTATAGATATCTTCCCTTTTCTTTTAGAATCCACTCTAATTCTGGGCTGTCTTAGTCTTTATTTCTTTCCTTCTCCCCTGCCTTTTTATTCTGGAATAACTATGATAAATTTTCATTAACGTGGAAATTAACTCATTTGTTAAGAACAAAGTGGAGAATGAATCAGACACCAATATTCAGTACTGTAATTTGCCTTTAGTTACAAAATTTTTAGATTGCTTTCCCTTAAACATTCACAGCAGAAGTGTTTGTTTCTCATGACTGTTACAACTCTAGATAGTTAGAGAACATTTTTTATCTGTAAATAATTAATTATATAGCCTTGACCAAGGGTAAGTGTCTCTGCAGATCAACATTTGGTCAATCCAGACCAGCCGAAATTAACCCAGGTTAGTGAAGTGGAAATGCTAAAACTGGAAATTTAAATACTTGAAATGAAAAATTCAGTGAATGGGCTTCACAACTGATTGCAGATTTTATAAAAAGGGAATTGGTTAACTTGAAGACAAATCAATAGAAATTATAATTCAAATTCAATAGAAACTGAACAACAGAAAAAAATGATTGAAATAAGGATGAACAGAGCGTCAGTGAGCCTCAATTTTGTGAGACAATATCAAGAAGTCTATGTATCTTTATAGTCAAAGGGAGAGAAAGCAGGGGTGGGGGAGAAAGGAGGAAATGGGCAGAAAAAATATTTGAGGAGATAATGGCCCAAATTTCCCCACATTTGATGAAAAATATCAGTTCATAAATATAAGAAGCTCAGCAAACATTAAGTAGGATAAATACAAAGAAAACCACTCCTGGAAATTATAGTCAAACTAATGATCACCAAATAAAGAGAATATCTCCAAAGAAACCAAAGATAAAAGGCATATTTCATACAAAAAGAAAAATAATATGAAAAATAGCTGACTTCTAATGGAGACCATCAAACAATGAAATTACATACTAGAGTTCCAAGAGAAAAATATCTATCAACCCCAAGGTCTATATCCAATGAAAATCTTCCTCAAAAATGAAGAGAAAATAAATTTTCAGATAAATAAAAACTGAAAAAATTAATCACTATTAGATGATCAAAGACTACTTTTTTATGTTTATTGTTGAGGTGGGGGAAAGGCTGAGAGACAGAGAAAGAGACAGAGGAATGAAGAACAGACTCCGTGTTGACAGCAGAGAGTCCGGTGTGGGGCTTGAACTAAGGAACCATGAGATCATGACCTGAGCCGGTCAGGTGCCCTGTAAAGACTACTTTTATTTCTTAATTTAAAAAAGGAACTAATTGCTTAAAGCAAAAATAGCATTGTACTGTTGGTTTCTAACATATGTATATATAAAATGTATGGCAACATTAGCACAAAGGATGAGGGAGGAAGTATATTGGATTATGCTGTTGTAATGTTCTTAACTTTACCTGAAGTATTACAATACTAACTCCAAGTTGATTGTGATAATTGGAGGATGAATAATATGATTATTAGAATGCCAGTTAAGGGGGCGCCTGGGTGGCTCAGTCGGTTAAGCGGCCGACTTCGGCTCAGGTCATGATCTTGCGGTCCGTGAGTTCAAGCCCCGCGTCAGGCTCTGTGCTGACAGCTCAGAGCCTGGAGCCTGTTTCAGATTCTGTGTCTCCCTCTCTCTGACCCTCCCCCGTTCATGCTTTGTCTCTCTCTGTCTCAAAAATAATAAATGTCAAAAAAAAAATTAAAAAAAAAAAGAATGCCAGTTAAAAAAAACAAAGAGTTAGACCTACAAATACAGTAGAAAATTTAAGATAGAATGCCAAATTTTTTTATTAATTCAAGAGAAGGAAACAAGGTGGAATAGAGAAACAAAAACAAATTGGAGAAATAGAAAATGAATTGCAAGAGGGATTTACCTGTTCATCTTGAATAGAAGTGCTCCTTTTTGTGGACATCCTAATCATTCTCATAGAATTTGTTCATATATACCTTGCACCATAGTTATTTGTTTACAGTTTGTTCCCTCTTACTAGGCAACAAGCTCTTTGAGGATAAGAACCATGGCCAAATGGAAGAAGAGAATAAAAACTATGCAGACCTTCAAGTTCACTAAAGATTCAGTTGAAGTATCTTCCAAGTGACTAACTTGCTTCCATGTGAATACAAAAAAAGAAAACCCAAACGAGTAGCAAAGGGTAAGTTTGAGCAATCTTTACACACACACTTATCATATTCCAAATGATCTTATTTCCCCACTGGCCAATTGGCTTAATCATTTCTATATGGTGCCAACTGATCAAGAGGTCACAAAAACTACCTCTAAACAAGATGGTAAAGAGGCTTCTTGTTGATTAGGGCCAACTCCAACTAACGGGTTGTGTGGCCACATCACACTCAGCAAAGAAGAATATCACAATTGCCTTATTGTCAGCCATGAGTACAGGTGGGAGAAGTAACAGCACACTTGGTATGTAGCATGATCCTGACTTAGAGTGTCATAACGCTGATGTTTGCTCTGACTATAGTCCCTGGATTTTCCAGAACTATCCCATAAATACACTCTAAGTTATCGGATAATGTGTTCAAATTTGAGGTTTAGAGAATATGATCATCATATTTATGACAATATTATTCACATGAATTGACATGGAGTTCCCTAAAACACTCTTTAAAAGCTCATCAATTCTTATTGTTCCCATAGTCACTCTGCAAAAGGTGAGATGAACTTGCTAATTTTGGTCCAAGAGTAAATGAACTCACTTCATTATTACTACTGTTCTTTCGGGGGCTCCCCAGAATAGTAGTTTGCAAATAAACACCTTTGGAAAAAATGTTTTTATATATGAGCCTTGATGATCTAGGTACAGGTGTGCTGAATGCACTTTCAGCATTTACTAGTGGACATTCTTTCTAAGACCCTTAATTTTCACATCGTATTTGAAAAGACAAAAGAAGTGTATTTGCCATTAACCACATGGCATTTTTCTGAAATGAATTAATTTTCCCTAAAGCTTACTAAAAGTAAAACCTAACCCTAAAGTCATAACCAAATGTTTTACAGTATGAGAAAGCAGAATACTAAGAAGCAAACCCAGGAAATAAGCATTTATTCAAATACTCTTTACTCGGTGCCTAGTCCCATTACATATTTTTAAATTACGCCACAGAAGCAGCCAGTAACTCTATAGATGTTCATCAGCTGACTTCTGGTCAGAAAAGTGTCAAGGAGTTATTTGGCTAACATTTCATAAGAAAAATTTACAGCAAATATCTTTCTTTGAAATTTTACTTTCTCTTGGGAGTCTTTTCATGGGCATTTTCAAATGATATTTAAAATCTTATACCCAAATGATTCAATGTTAAAATCTGAAACCATCCAAATCACTTTACCCAAAAAGTATAAAATAGATAGATACACATATGAAAAACAACTCATTTTAACCAACAGAAGAGAGAGTATTGAATGTAGCATGGATTTTAGCTTTTTTTTTTCTTTTAATACCACAGATCTCATACTTTCTGAATTTGGAGTCAATAGCAAATTTTATAACTTATTTGTGCTTTTTGTATATAACAAGTTTTTTGAGATATAATTCACATACTCTACAATTCACCCATTTAAAGGGTAATTTTTTTTTTAGTTTTAACATATTCACAGAGTTGTACAATCATTTTTATAACCAACTTTAGAATATTTTCATGATCCTAAGGAGAAACTCTGCACCTACTACAGTAACTTCTCATTCTCTTCAATCCCCTCAGACCTAGGTAACCAATAACCTAATTTCTGTTTCTAAAGATTTTTCCTATTCTGACCATTTCATATAAGTGGAATCATAAAATGTGTGGTGCCTTGTGACTGGCTTTTTTCACTTGGTGTAATATTTTCCAGATTCATCCATGTTGTAGTACGTTACAGTACTTCATTGTATTTCATTGCTGAGTAATATTCACTTGTGTAGATATACCCCATTTTATGTATTTATTCATCAGTTGATGTATATTTGTGTTGTTTCCACTGTTAGGCCATTATATAAATAACGCTATTTTGAACATCCATATACAAGTTTTTTTAGGGACATAAATTTTCATTTCTCTTAGGTATATAGCTAGGAGTAGAATTGCTGGGTCATATGGTAACCCTCTATTTAACCTTTTAAGGAATTGCCAGGCTATTTTGCAAAGGAATTGTATCATTCCAACAAGCATCTCAATTTCTCCACATCCTTGTTGAGACTCATTATTATTTGTCTTTTTTATTATATAGATCCTGGTGGGATGATGCAATACCTCATTGCATAGAAATTGCTTTTTGTTCCCTGTTTCTTAGACACCGAACAGCATAAAATTAGTTTCATACTTCTCTTATTTCCAATAAGGCCTAGCCTAGGTGACACATATTGTAAGTGACCAATGAATTCTTCTTTAAAATTAGATTAACAATGATTAAATGTTTGTTAAAACATCTAAGGATCTAACACACTCTCTGGGAACTGATTTAAGAAGTAGTAGCCTACAATAGGGACCTTGGTAAGCTGAAAGACAGCTAGAGGGGGTATATTTCTTATAATCCATAATTAACTTTCAATTTCTGGTAATGACCGACAGAATAATTTTGACCAATTGCTCCCATAGAGAATAATCAGAAAATCTAGACAAGCTTTTTCCAAAAAAAAAAAAAAAAAATTCTTTGTAGGTATTTAAGAGCTAACAAGGCATGAAGATCGTTAGGGCCAAGATTGAGGAAAGGAAGGAAAAGAATAAGGGTGGAATAATAGAGATGAACCTGCCAGTTTAGGCACTTTTGTCCTAAGGGTATATACCGACTATGGAGGAGATGAGTAAAAAGTTGAATAGAGTTTTTGATACCCTCATCTGGATGGAAGACAAAAACTGGATAAGAGGACTAACCAAAGAATGGGGTGGGGGCCAAAGGGGTCCTAGTAAATACCCTGAAGTCTAAACCATATGAATATAGAGATTAAGATTTAGCCTAGCTTTATAGTATCTCCATTATGATACCATATCAAATGAACTTGCATTGCTAACATTTCTAGAAACTCCTCAGATAAATGTAAATCCACGTAAGAGGTTTAGAGTGAATTTTATATCCTTGGATGCAAGGATGAGAAAAAGAAAACAGCCTTAAATTAATTATCTAAGCATTCTTCTCTACAAGTGAAAAAAAAGCAACTTATTCCTAAAGAAAGCAGAAGGAATGAAATCATAATGAGCATGGAAAATGATGAAATAGAAAAAACAAAATTCAACTTAAAAGGTTTATAAAGTCAAAGTTGTTTCTCTGAAAAAAATTATAATTCCCTGGTAAGACTGTAAAGAAAAAATAGGAGAGAAAGCACAAAGAGATAATAAAAGGAATAAAAAATGGACAAACTAAACAGACAATAAAGATAGGGTTCTATGAAATTCTGAATACTTTTATGCCAATGGATTTGAACATACTCATGGAATTGATAATGTCAAAATCAATACAGCTTTCCAAATATGATGAATAAGAAGTATGAATAAATCTGTGATTACTTAATCTGAAATATAAAACCTCTCCACAAAATATTCTGGGCCCAGTAGACTTCAGCAGTGAATATTATCAAATAGTTAAAAAAAAAGTAACACCGATCTCACACCAATTCACTCATAGAGCATTTTAAAAAGTGGAAACACTTCCTAACTCATTCTGTGGAGCAACATAACCCTGATACCAAACTACAAGGACACCATGAGAAAGGAAAATTTGAAGACAACTGCACTAATCGACACAGGGCAAAATTTCTGGACAAAACATTAACAAAGTCCAAAAATATAGAGAAAGGATGATCTATTCTGTACAAGATACATTTAGCCGAGAATGTAAGGTTCCTTTAAATTCAAAGATTAAGCAACATAATTCATCACAGCAACAGAATAAAGGAGAAAAATCGTAAAACATCTAAACAAGAGGGGCTCCTGGGTGGCTCAGTTGGTTGGGTGACCGACTTCGTTTCAGGTCATGATCTCGCGGGTCATGAGTTTGAGCCCCACATCGGGCTCTGTGCTGACAGATCAGAGCCTGGAGCCTGTTTCAGACTCTGTGTCTCCCTCTCTCTGCCCCTCCCCCACTCACTCTCTGTCTCTCTTTCCTTCAAACAATATGCACATTAAAAAAAAAAAAGCATCTAAACAAGAGAAGATAAAAGCACACAAACTTCCACATTTATTCCTGATTTAAAAAAACAAAACAAAACAGGGGCACCTGAGTGGATCAGTTCGTTAAGCGTCCCACTTTGACTCGGGTCATGATATCACTGTTGGTGAGTTGGAGCCTTGCGCTAGGCTCTGTGCTGACAGCTCAGGGCCTGGAACCTGCTTCAGATTCTGTGTCTCCCTCTTTCTGTGCCCCTCCCCTGCTTACACTCTGTTTGTCTCTCTCTCTCTCAAAAATAAAGAAACATTAAAAAATAATAATAAAAAAACAAAAACACAAAAACCACCTCTTTGGTACTGCTACACTGGGAAATAATTTGGCAGTTTCTTACAGAACTAAATATAAAGGCACCATATGATTCAGCAATTGCACTCATGGACATTTATCCCAGAGAAATGAAAACTTAGGTTTGTACAAAAATCTATACATAAATGTTCACGGCAGCTCTACTGATGGTAATCAAAAATGGCAACAATCCAGATGCCCTTCAATGTGTGAATATTAAACAAAATGTGATGTATCTGTACTATGGACTACTACTCACCAATAAAAAGAAATGAACTACCATATTTATATATGAAACAACTTGGATGAATCTCCAAGGAATTACACTAAGAAAAAAGCCCCTCCCCAAAGAGTACATATTATATGACTTACTTGATTTATATAAGAATTTTTAATGTTTATTTTATTTTTGAGAGGGTGAGAGTGTGAGCAGGAGAGGGGCAGAGAGAGAGGGAGACAGAAAATCCCAAGCAGCCTCCATGATAGAGCGCAAAGCCCGATGTGGGGCTCGAACCCACAAACCATGAGATCATGATCTGAGCCTAAATCAAGAGTTGAAAGCTTAATCGACTGAGCCACTCAGGTGCCCCTGATTTACATAAAAATTTTAAAACTAAAAATTTTAGAAATAAGGAACAGATTAGTGCTTACTAGAAGTTAGCGATAGTAAGCAGGAGGAGAATGGAAGGGAAAAAGTTTTGCTTACAAAAGGGCACCAGAAGCAATCTTTGTGGCGATGCTGCTGTTCTGTATTTTGAATACAGTGGTATATACAGGAACTACATATGAGATAAAATTGTATAGAACTAAATACACATGAGTACAAGTAAAACTTGGAAAATCTGAGTAAAATGGGTAGATTGTAATGTCAACTGATTGGAATATTATACGATAGCTCTGCAAGATGTTATCATTGAAAGGAACTCAATAAAGGGTACAAAGAATCTCTCTGTGTTATTTCTTACAACTGCATATTCACCTACAAATTACCTCAAAATAAAAAGTGTCATTAAAAAATAATTCCTAACTAACTAGTAATAGATGAGAATTTCCAAAACTAATCAAAAGTAGTTCTAAAAAACATAACAACAAACATCGTATTTGAGGAAATATTGAACTTTAATATAAAGAACAAAACAAATGCCTGCTTTCCTCACTTTTATTCACCACTGTATGAGAGGAATAAAGCAAAACAAAAAATAAAACTTATAAGGACAGAATAGAAAACTGGCATATTCATGGAGCTCCTGGGTGGCTTGGTCGGTTAAGTGTCTGACTTCGGCTCAGGTCATGATTTCACAGTTTGTGAGTTTGAATCCCGCATCGGGCTCTGTGCTGACAGCTTGGAGTCTGGAGCCTGCTTCAGATTCTGTGTCTCCCTCTCTCACTGCCCCTCCCCCACTCTCACTCTCTCTCTCTCTCTCTCTCTCTCTCTCTCTCTCTCTCCCTCTCTCTCAAAAATAAATAAAACATTAAAAAATATTTTTAGAAAACTGTCATATTCACGAATCATGTGGTTGTATATGTAAATTCCAAAAGAATCTACAGATAAATTTTAATTTTGATAAATGTATTATTAGCAAAGACACTGGAAAAGTCGATATATAAAAACTATATATACAGTATACGAAAATAAATTATATGCATTAGCAAAAAATGGAAATAATCTAAAATACAATAAATTTGTATTTATTTGTTTATAATAAAATAAGATTAAATGCTTAAGAATAAATCTAACAAAGTTTTGCAAGTCCTCTACATAGAACACTACAAGCGTCATTAAGAAAAATTAAGAAGATCAAATAAATGCAAGTGCTATAAATGGATTTTTCAAAATCAGTATTTTGAAGACATCAACTTCTTGATCTATGGAGCAAGTGCAATAACAACCAAAATTCTAGTAAGTTTTTGTTATTGTTGTTGAAATTGGCAAGGCAATTATATAATTTATGTTGAAATATAAAGAGGTAAGGGGAGCCAAAACACTGCTAAAGACCACCAGGTTTTCCCACCAGGGAAACTTTGCCCTACTGAGAATTAGTTAGGAGAATTATTAAATTCTTCTTAAAAAAATATTTTTTTCATGTTTTATTTATTTTTGACAGAGAGAGAGCACAAGTGGGGGAGGGACAGAGAGAGAGGGAGACGCAGAATCTGAAGCAGGCTCCAGGCTCCCAGCTGTCAGCACAGAGCCCGACGTGGGGCTCAAACTCACAAACTGCGAGATCATGACCTTAGCCAAAGTTGGTCTCCCAACCAACTGAGCTACCCAGGCACCCCTTAAATTATTTTCAAGATATTAAAAAGCTATACAAGTTAAAGGAGTGCTGGCACAAAAATGAACAAAAAGACAACTGGAACGTAATAAAAAATGCAGAAACAGATAATGCTTAGATGGTTACATAATTATGACGAAAGTAGTGCTGCGGAAAAGTAGGTAAAAGATGGTCTTTTCAATAAATGGTGCTGGGTCAATGAATTAATCTTCTGTAGTTGTCATAACAGATAACCACAAACTTATCTTAAAACAGCACAAATTTATTTTTTTATGGCTCTTTCTGTCAGATGTCCAACACAAGTCACAATGAGATAAATCAAAGTATTGGCAGGGCTATGTTATTCTCTGGAGACTCAAAAGGAAAATCCATTCCCTTTCCATGCCCAGTTTTTAGAAGCCACCTGTGTTCCCCACTCACTGTTTCACATTGACTCATGGCCCCTTTTCCTCCATCTTCAAAGCCAGTCGTATTACATTTCTCTGATAATTCTTCCCTAATCACATCTCTTTCTGACCACAGCCTGGAAAGGTTATCTTGTTTTAGGAACTCATTTGATTAAATGGGGCCCACTGAGAAAATCCAGGATAATCTCCCCATCTCAAAGTCACATCCACAAAATCCCTTTTGCCATGAAAATGTCCATAATTGGGACACGAACATCTTTGTAAAGCTATCACTCTGCCTACAACAGTCAACTAGGCATCCCTATGTAAAAAAAATAAGAAATACTTCCTTTACCTCTTACCATACACAAAATTGATTCCCGATGAGCTGTAACTCTAAAAATAAATAAAGTTTTGGAGGAAAATATAGAACATCTTTATGATATTAGGGTGGTAAATGATTTCATAACCTGGACACAAAAAACATTTAACATAAGATTGAGAAATTGGTTTATATTAAAATTAAGAACTTTTCATTAAAAGATTCTATAAAAAGGTAAATTGCAAGTGACAGAGTAGGTGAAAATACAGGGAACACACACCATCAATGAAAGTTTGGGTTCTCCTGAAAGCAGAGCCTAAGAAGAGGACCAGGGTATAAAAGCTTATGTGACACTACAAAAGTACAAGTTAACAACATCCCCCCAAAAAAGGTCTTAGATGTAATAGATAACATTTATTAAATGCTTTCTACGTGCTAAACTCTGGTCTAAGCATTTTGTGTATATTACTCAATTAAGGCTTAAAACACGCCCAAGAAGTAGGTTCCTTTATAGATCCCATTGAGGAGGAAGCTGAGTTACAGAGTAGTTCATGTCCTAAAGCTACTAAATATTGCTTGTGAAGGTGAAGATTTTTGTCTCTTGTTTACTGCCACATTCCCAGTGCCTGGAAAAGTGTCTCTTAATTGACTCAAGTGGCAAAGACAGGATTCAAACCCACACTGTCCCTGGTGACAATTGTATTGTTAACCATGTCATGATACAACTCATGATATTTCTCATTAATTTCAATTCCCTATTCAGGTCCAGCCTATGAGAATTATAATAAAAGTATAGGAAAATGAAAATTAATTTAAAAATTTCATCCATTAATCTAGATGTCTTGAGAAAAGGCAGATGAGAGAAACCAAAGGCCTAAAGAATGTTGTAAAACACTTCTCTTACACCACTCAGTGTAAGATTGTGTTCCTGTCATTGCTAGTCGCCATGTTGGTCCTTACCAATGAACTTCACGGATTATAGAAACTTACCTTCATAACCCTTGTCTCAACATCCCAGCCTAATCCTTCATGACCCTCTCCCAGCTGAAAGACATGTTAGTGTTGGCTGTTGATTCAGCAGTTGTGTTACAGCCACTAAGTCATAGTTAGCTGACATCAAAACCAAACACATGTTCCTCTAAGAAGCAGACAGCTGGGGCTTTCACACTAAATACTGAGCATTTTTTCCCCAGTAGTCCAGGAGCCTTAGCAGTTCAGGGAGGTTGATCAAGACTACAGATCACTGTTTAGAAGTTTTTGTTGCTGGTGGTGATGGTGGGATGTTGGTGTTGGTGATTGTGTGTGTGTGTGTGTGTGTGTGTGTGTGTGTGTGCATGCATATGAAATCTATGTGGAAAAGTTCATGCAATAGTGTGCTCTCATTTTAAGAAAAGTGATTACAGTACAATTTCATATAATAAAGACACTAAAGTCTTTTCTGAGAGATCACAATTTTTTGGACAAATAAATATGAAAAATATGCAACAGAAGTGTCATATATTAATAAATTATTAAAGAAAATAATTTTCTTAAATATAGCTTCTGTTATTACTTAAATTATTCACACAGTAGAGGACTCGATATTTGATTTAATCAAATGTGTGGAATTATACCCTTATTATATGTAAGTACTTTAGAAACCATTGCTACCAAAAACTTGGTGGATTCTTTAGACAATTCCATCATTATTTAGTTTTCCATGTTTCTTATCTCTCATTGTGATGCTCAGAACTTCATATATGAAAACTTTTCTAACTTCTTGAGGTGTACTTTTAAGAAGTTTTCTTGGTAATGAACTACCTTGGGTACCTTGTTGAAAATAAACTGACCACATATGTATAGATTTATTTCGAAACTCTCTATTCTGCTCTATTGATCTGTATGTCCATCTTTATGCCAACACCACACTGTTTTGATTACTTTAGCCTTAAAGTAGGTCCTGAAATCAGGTTGTTTTCCTCTGCAAAACTATTTTGACTATGCTAGTTGCTTTACCTTTCTATGTAAATGTTTTGTTTGTTTGTTTTTTACCTTTAACCCTTTCCTCCATCTCTCCCATCCCCCAACCCCTCCCTTTGGCAACCACCCCTCTGTTCTCTTTATCTATGGGCTTGATTTTTTTTTTAAGGTTCCATGTATAAGAGAGATCATATGCTATTTGTCTTTCTCTGACTTTTTTCACTTAACGTTAACTCCCTCAAGGTTCATCCACGTTGTCACAAATAGCAAAATTTCCTTCTTTTTTTTATGGCTGAATAGTATTTCAATGTATGTATACATCACAACTTCTTTATTCAATCGTCTCTTGATGGACGCTTAGGTTGTTTCCATATCTTGGCTATTGTAAATGGCGTTGAAATGAAGATAAAAGGTGCATGTATCTTTTGAAATTAGTGTTTTCATTTTCTTCAAATAAATGCCCAGAAGTGGAATCGCTGGATCATATGGAAGCTCTATTTTTAAGTTTTTGAGGAACCTCCATTCTCTTCTCCACAGTGGCTGCACCAATTTACATTCTCACCAACAATGCACAAGAGTTCCATTTTCTGGGGCGCCTGTGTGGCTCAGTCGGTTAGGCGTCCGACTTCGGCTCAGGTCATGATCTCACGGTCCGTGAGTTCGAGCCCCGCATCAGGCTCTGTGCTGGCAGCTCAGAGCCTGGAGCCTGCTTCAGATTCTGTGTCTCCCTCTCTCTCTGGCCCTCCCCCATTCATGCTCTGTCTCTCTCTGTCTCAAAAATAAATAAACATTAAAAAAAAAAAGAGTTCCATTTTCTCCACATCTTGCCAACATTTCTTATTTCTTATCTCTCTGATAATAGCCATTCTGACAGGTGTGAAGTGGTATCTCGTTGTTTTGAGATGCATTTCCCTGACAATTAGTGATGTTGAGTATCTTTTCATGTACCTGTTGACAATCTGTATGTCTTCTTTAGATCCTCTGCTCATTTCAGATCCTCTGCTCATTTTTTAATCAACTTTTCTTTTTCTATTGAATTGTATGCATCCTTTGTATATTTTGCATGTCAATCCCTTATCAGATATATGATTTGCAAATATTTTCTTGCATTTGTAGGTTGCCTTTTTATTTTGCTGTAGTTTCCTTTTCTGTGCAGGAGGTCTTTAATGTAGTTCACTTGTCTTTTTTTTTGCTTTTGTTACTATTAATTTCTCTGTCAGATTAAAAAATCATCATTAAGACCAATGTCAAGGAACTTACTGCCTGTTTTCTTCTAAGAGCTTTATGGTTTCAGATCTGACATTCAAGTGTCTAACCCATTTTGAGTTCATTGTTGTATATGGTGTCAGATAGTGGTCTAGTTTTATTCTTTTTCATGTGGCTGTCCTGTTTTCCCAACACTATTTGTTGAAGAGACTGTCCTTTTTCCATTTTATATTCTTGGCTCCTTTGTTGTAAATTAATTGACCATATATTTATTTTTAGTTCTGGGTTTGTGAGTCTTTTCATATTCTTACATTAATAAACCAGAAAAAGAAAGCATTTATTTGAATACAATGAGATGAATAGCACATTAGAAAAAGCCCGAGTTTTTGGAGCCAAACAGAGATGAGGTCAAACCCAGACTCTGCTACTAGTTAACTGTGCGACTGTAGGTGGGTGACTTGACCTCTCTGTTTTTCACTTTCATAAGAAGGAATAAAACACCTGCTTGGCAAGATTGTTGTGAAGAATTTTTACCCATCAATTTCATCAACGTTTCAAGCATTTATAAATCCTACTATCGTATAAAACAAATATTGAAATAAATAAAACTCTCTTGCATCTAGTTATGCTATAGTTCATCAACATCTCAAAAGTGTGGCACCAGAATTAAACAAAAATATGATAAAATGCTAGATGATAAGCTCCTCAAGTCCTTGATTGTCTTTATTACCGTGCAGCACTGGCCAGCTAGCCACTTCTGGGAGGTGCTAGGTAAGTGTGTGTTGGATGGCTAGACCCTGTGAACATGAGTCAGTACATAGTAAGAGCAGGACTGGTTATGTTCGGTGATCTGGTTACTAGAATTGCTTATTGAAGACTGAACAGCAGCCATGAGGATTCAGAAAATGCTCATCTCTAGTATCCTTCACTGTGGCAAAAAGAAGGTCTTGGTTGGAACCCAGTGGGACAAATGAAATTGCCAATGCCAACTCCTATCAGTGGATCTGGAAGCTAATCAAAGATGGGCTGGTCACTCAGAAGCCTGTAACTGCCCATTCCCATGCTCAGTGCTGAAGAAACACCTTGCCCTGCTGCAAAGGCAAGTATAATGGGCACGAGCATGCAAAGGGCACTCTCAAATGCCTGAGAATGCAGCCTGGGTGAGAATTCAGAGCTGGCTGCTTAGAAGATATGGTGAATATAAGACTCCCCACCACAGGTATCACAACCTGTACCTGAAAGAGAAGGGGAATGTGTTTAAAAACAAGCTTTCTTTTTTTTTCTTTTTCTTTTTAATGTTTATTTATTTATTTGGAGAAAGAGATAGAGAGTGAGCAGAGGAGGGGCAGAGAGAGAAGGTGACAGAATCCCAAGCAGGTTCCACTCTGTCAGTGCAGAGCCCAATGCGTGACTTGAAGCCATGAACTGTGAGATCATGACCTGAGTCAAAATGAAGAGTCAGACGCTTAACCGACTAAGCCATCCAGGTGCCCCAAAACAAGCTGATTCTTAAGGGACACATCCACAAGCTGAAGGCTGACCAGGCTGAGGCTCATAGGAAGCACCTATGAGGAACAGCTCCAGGTAAAGAGATCAAGACTGAAACCAAGAACTGAAGCTCCCCCTGTTTTGTCTGTACATGTGGCCTCAGCAATTCTGTAGCTCCATCATTATCCAATAAAATAAGCCATTATCTGTCTGAGGGGTCAAAAGTGAACTGCATTTGTTTTTCTGCCAACTCTTTAATTCAACCAATTAAAAAATCTGAGTCTTTCAATAAGCTCTCCCTCTTTCTGTTTATGGATTATTAAATTACTGAACTAAAACATAGGATTTCACATTCATCTTTAGTTACAGTTTATCATATTAACTTTAGCCAATTTGATTTTACCTGTTGAGTTCTGTTGGCCCCTAATCTGTCATTATGCATGCTAAGTGATTAAAGTGTCAAACTCTATTCACCCAAAATGTTGACTTAAGAAAAATAAAAGGAAAAGAAGATAGGATGGAGTATAATGCCTTGTAATATGTCACCAGAGCCTTATGCTAAGGGGTTCCCAATCCAATAAACAGCATCTCTGATTTTCAGATGCTGATGGGGGTAATTATATCATCATCTAGTGCAAATTCTTGTATCCTTCCACCAAGACATAAACTCCTTTGGTTGTATTTTGGCATTTCTCTCCATTATTCTTTAAATATTACCAATAGTGCTTTTCTTAAGTTACTTCCAGAAATCATTATTTCACCCAAAGAGTAAAGTTCACTTAGACTTGGACATGTGCCCTGATTTAAATTATTTGGGTACTGTTTTATTCCCTCCTACACTATTTAGACTTCCCTCCTACTTCTTATGTCCCTACTATGCTGCTTGTATTTCTCTATTAACATTTGAGATTTGTTGGTATTAGCTTCAAATATATATATATATATATATATATATATGTATATATATATATGTGTGTGTGTGTGTGTGTGTATATATATATATATATATATATATATATATATATATTCCTAACCCTCAACACACACGAAAATTTATATTTCCTGATACTTTTTTACATTTTCACTCCCGTCATGTATTTGTCTTCCATCTTTTTGTATTTGCCCTTTAAACATTTGACCATTTACTTACTGTTTCATAGTGAATGAATAGCTATTGGCAACCTGCGATGTCCTGGTCTTTCCTAGATGATGGCCAAGTCATGACCCAAGCGACTACTTTCAAGGAGCTCATACACTAATAGAGAAGACATACAAGTAAGCAAGCAGTTGCAAAGGTGTGGAAAGAATTACTATAACCAAGGTGCGCAAAGCGGGGGATGCTAAACCCAAACTGTAAAAGCCAGAAAACATGTTTTGGAGGATATGACAGCCATGCTAAGTCTGGAAGTAGAGGCTGCAGAATATGTGTGCAGGCACAAGGATTTCTGTAGATACCATCCCTTTCTTTCTCACCAGACTCATGTGTGAATCTTAGCGTCAAGGCTTACTATTGAGCTATTTCAATAAATTACCTCACTCATTTACTCTTTCACCCATGAACACTTCTTAAAGACCCACTCAGTGTCTGGGATTGTTAAATATTGTCTTTTCTTTCAAAGACCTATGATGGAATTCCCTGCTTTCTCCCTCCCACGTGATTTTTGGGAACTTTTGAAGTCTGGTTTTCCAAAGTGCCAAGTACTCATTCGGCTCTGTCCATTGTTCCTTTCTTGACAAGCAACAACTTTAAACTTTTAGGTTCCTTTTTACTTTCAAATTGTTCAGTCACTATAATTCACTGAGTGGTTTCTATGGGCCACGGCACTTTATTATATGCTCTGGGAGATACAAAGATGACTGAAATGTAGGCTCTCTCCTCATGAGACTGAAAACGAATAGGGACAACATGTGCACAAAGAACACAATAAATGCTCCACTAAAGATATTTTATTTTTAAGATAAAAATTTCTTGATTAGTCTTGCTTCTTTCTTAATCATCAGGAAGATGATAAGGTGAACTAACAGGACAGAAAGTGTGAATTAGGTTTAAAAAAACTTTAAGAGGAGTTATCTAATTAAAAAAAAATAGTGTCTTTGTATTTCCAGCACATTCCAGGGGAAAGGTCACATAGACCAGTCTGATCACTTTCTATAATTCAAAAGTCAATTCATTAGGTTACCCAAATTTAATGATGGTATTATGGATCAAATTATATTTAAAAATACATATAGGAACTACAGTGTTACCCATGGACTTTCACTTCTACATTATATATTGTAATTTTGGAATACTTTATAATGATCATACACTAGATTTATAATTAGAAAACAAATGATATGTTCATAAATATGTATGTGGAGCTTCCATTAGGGAAAAGCATTGTGTTAATTCTCTAGAAAGGTTTTATTAGGTTACTTTTCAAAATGAAAATATAGAGAGAGATTATAGAAGCTTGAGAAAATATGAAAAATAGAAAAAAGAAAAAAAATCACCTGTAAAGCTCCCATATTCACACAACTGTTACTGATGTTGATGATGTATTTCTTTCCTCCCCTTTTTTTTCTATATATTGGCAAGTTTGTTTTTAAGTGATCAGATGGTAATGTTTTTTAATAATGTTTAGCCCACAAGAGCAGGAACATTTTGTTCATACATACCAGTTCTGTGTTTTGGAATTGTAGCATTATGGAATGTTTACATGAAAAGATGTTATAGATAACCTAGAAATTATCCAACTCTCATATTATGTCCGTGTAAATAAGATCTTTATCTTCCAAATTTACTGTTTTGGAAATGGGGTCATATTAAAGTAATAGCCCAGATTTTATTGTCACTTTTCCCCATCTGTTCACACAGGACCCTAATCTCCTGAAGTTTCCCCAAATTCTTTTGGGATTTCTGGCAATATGTTACACATACTATGAGCACCACCAGTTGACCATGTGGTTAGCTGTCATTTTCTTTCCTCTTCCCCAGCTCTAACCTTTGCAGGCCAGATGTTGCTGAGTGCCCTGGCACTGCTGCATTCCCAGCCTGCTGCCATGGAGGGTCTGGAAGCCCTGACAGGCCAGAGCAGTGCAGGGGTGTGGAGAAGCAGCGTGGAAGGCCCCCTTCTCCTCTCCTAGTAGAGGGCTCCTCAGCAGTGCCATAAGTGTTCCATGTCTTGGCACCTTAGCTATTCAAAATGTGGCAGACTTTGCTACTCAGTAGCATTTGGTAGGCTTTTTAGAAATGCAGAATCTCAGGGTGTCTGGGTGGCTCAGACAGTTGAGCATCCATCTCTCGTTTTCTGCTCAGGTCATGATCCCAGAGTCGTGGGATTGAGCTCCATGTCGGGCTCCTAAGATTCTCTCTCCCTCTGCTTTCTCCCCTCCTTGTGTATACTCTCTCCCTGAAAGACAGACAGAAAGAAAGGAAAGAAAGAAAGAAAGAAAGAAAGAAAGAAAGAAAGAAAGAAAGAAAAGTAGAAAGAAAGAAAAAGGAAGGAAGGGAAGGAAGAAGGAAGGAAAGGAAGGAAGGAAGGAATGGAGAAAAGAAATGCAGAATCTCAGGCTCCAAAATCAGAATGCGCATTTTAACAAGAACCCCAGGTGATTCATATTCAAATAACAGTTTGAGAAGCACCTAAAGTACTTCTCTGGGATTAAAGGCATGAATTCAAGTGGGGACAAAGGCAATGTTGGGTCAGGGAACAAAAGTGACAAATGATAGGACTTTTTATAGTGATTCCTTCCCTTTGATGACCTTATCTTTGTGATTGGGCCAAACTTGGAATGCTTGGGTCCTTCTCTTAGGAAGACTTCTCCCTTGGGAGATGCTCTCACTCCTTACTGCCTCATAGAGTTTTGATGACCTGTCACGTCTATTTCAGCTCAACTAAACATGGCTTAGGCTCAAACTAAGAATCCACCAGACCATGAGAAATTTTACAGGGCTGCACATATAAAATATATTTTTATTTAGTAAATGTTGACTTAGTACCTATTATTTACAAAATACTTCATTATGGGCTGTGGGAATACCAAAATAAGTAAAACAGTCTCTGCCCTCCAAGGAGGCAAATAAAGAAGGTGTGTGATGAGACAGGTAGGGACTTTTGAGGACAGTTTGAAGAAGGAGCCAAAAGGTTGCTAAACGAAGCAGTCTTCTGAAGTTTAGCGAAACCACTGTATATCTTGTCCCTACAGCCTCTGTGTGCCTGTTCTCCAGGTGGATGCCCTGCTTCCATTTCCATTTCTCTACGTTTTACCCACCCTCCAAGGCCAATTTCAAATGTCAATTTATGAATAAAATCTGCCCCAATCCTCTCAGCTAAATGTGCTTTTGACACTTTAGAACTCCCATCATATCCTGCCATTAGATCAGTTGTGTGTGTTGAGACCTTACAGGGTGGGGGATATGTCATCTATTAGGCAAGGAATGTATTTTAGTCAGTCTTCCTAGATTCCCCACAGGACCTAGCATGATGTGCCATAAATAGTTTTTGAAGAAAGAAGAAAATGAAATGTAATGCAGCTACTCTGTTAATGTTTCCCTGTTCAGGAAATGTATTAACTTTCTCACATTCAGAGTGAATGTGAGGGAGAAAGCTGAACGCTGCTGGGTTAGGAGGATTAGGGTTCCTGTCCCCCACCCCCATTTTTCTTAGGTCAGACTGGTGTTTTCATGCAGAAACAACATCCTCATTGGTAGATTAGGAGCTGTTAATCTCAGCTGGATGGAATTTCATCTAGTTTTCAGCTGGATGGAAGTGGGCTGGCTATATGCCTGTTGGTATTTAAGAAGTCTCCTACCTTAATGGGTAGCCCTTTTTATGCCTGGTTTTCTCTAAAGCTGAGATGGGATCCCAGGCTCAAAAACTCCTCTCTGAGGCCTGTAGGGTTGCTGTTAATTATCTAGCATCTTATGAGCTGAATGTCAGTGATGCTTATTTAACTATGGTTAGTATGAGTTTTTGAGGCTCTGGGAGGGAGGTTTTAGCTCTGGTTGGGGTGATGACATATCCTCTATATCTTTAGTAATGGTAGCTATTGCATGTTTGTGGGTTGATACTAGATGAGACAGTAACTTAGAGGCTAGGGTTTTGCCGCACTGAGGCCCAATGATTCAGAGCTGCGATTACAAACTATGGGAGGTGATAGGGACAATCACAGTGCTTTCTTGTGGCTTCCCAATGCTATATGAGCATCAACTATTTGGGAAAACGAAATAAGCAATTTTTCACCCATATAGTCTTAGAGAGTTAATGTAGATATATTAGGATTGATGAACTAGATTGACATTTAAAATGTCAATTTATGCTGGACTTCTGCCAGCATTTCTACATGTTTAACTGGAAATAAATGCCAGCATGTCAGGTTCACAAATCTGACCCCTAAAAAGGCCATAATGGCCAAAGATTAGGCACCAGCACATTAGAATCTGGGTGGCTTCTCCTTGAGGTAGCCTGGGTTGAGAAAGACAGCCTGGGCCTTCTGAAAATCAAAGGACAAACTACGGAAAGAACAAAGAAGGCCTCCTTTGAACCACACAGAAATAATGAAGTGAGCTTGTGTAGGATTTTTCAGTCTTGAAATTCAGTTTCTCTCACCACCATTCTGCCCCCATTCTCACCCCTGTTCCAGTCCTATTACTACGATGAAGAGACGGAAGCACCTCTTTATCTCCCCTTCTTTGAAGACCAAATTGAGGTGAAGAAAGAACATGCAAAGCAGTTCATAACCTATCTAAGAGAGCATCGGAGTAAAATCTGCCTTCCGGTGATTAAGGTGACTGTGTGACTTTGTTACTTTGTTAGGATCAACTCCGTGGGTCCAGAGAGCTAAATGATTAGTTGCTACCTAACTTGTAAGGTTACTCATGTTCTTAGATGGGATCATAGCAACGGACTTTGAGGGCAAGCATGTGTCTTATTTGCAATCTCTTCATATTTTGTGAGCAAATCTTAGCCACGAAAAGCTTGTTTGGTTTTTCTTTCTTTCTTTTTTTCTTTCGGTTTTTATTTATTTAAGTAATCTCTACAGCCAACGTGGGGCTCAAACTCATGACCCTGAGAACAAGAGTCTCATGTTCTTCCCACTGAGCCAGGCAGGGGCCCCTTGTTTGTTTGTTTTAATGGACCAACAGCATCAGCAGCACATAGGAACTTAATAAAACTGAAAATTTATGGACCCAAACGGGACAAACTGATTCAGATTCTCTAGGGGTGGGGCCCAAGGAATGGTAGCTTAACAAGCTTTCCAGGTGATTCTAATGCTCTGCATAGTTTGAGAAGCACTCCTCTAATGACTTCTTCCTAAATGTGTTAGCATCTTATGTTAGATCTTTAGTCTAATTCAGATGCACGCTCAGGTATCTAATATGGCTATATTCAATGTAGTAAAACAAATTCTTTTTCACTGGGACATACACTCCAAAAGGACCATCTAAACCTTAACTGGGGGTATTATATGTAGAAACAGTCCTACTAATCTGACAGGTTCTTTTAACTCCAGCTTTATAAAGAGAACTAAATGTCTAGTAGTAATAGAACTGAACCGCCATCATGGAATCCCAAAGCCCATGTAACTGTACTGGTAGTAGTCAAGCTTTGTAATAAATTAGAATTACATGGGGGGCTTTTAAAAATCTCGATACCCAGTTATACCCCATACCAATTAAGCCAGGATTTCTGCATTTGAGAGCCAGACATGAGTATTTAAGATGCTCTGCTGATTCCATTGTGCCACAAAGTTTGGAAACTACTAGCCTATGTAAACCTAGTCATAATGGAACCCAGGGTGTAGAGTGTAATAAAGTTTCTGAGGTAGAAAAGTGACTTCCTTGTTCCTCTTCAACAGAGGCCTGACATTGATAACTGGGGAACTGGCATTCAAGCTATAGAGTCTGCTCTGCAGTTGGAAAACACATTAAACAAGCTCCTACAAGACCTGATGAACTTGGCTTCTCAAAATAGTGAAACTGATGTAAGTAGTTAACTCTGAAAGCAAGGTTATCTTTCACTTCTGTGAAGACTTCTAAGAAATGGGTCCAAAAAAATAGATCGTCCCATATGTGCTTGTTTTCCTCAAGCACATACATGAACTCATTTCTGGGAGTAGGTTGGTGTGGGAAGAGTAGGTGTACCAGCAAGGAGGAGTGCAACTCAACACAAGATGGAGAAGACTTTCTGGGAATGATACACTCTAGATAATGTTGCTGGCTTGTAAATGTCTTAGACCAAATGTGCTTACGTTTTAATGGATAACAGAATCACCTGGAGGATTTACTAAAACAAACTGCTGGGCCCTATTCCTACCCCCCCCCCCCCCCCCCCCGCCAGAGTTTTTAATTCAATTTGTTTTATGTAGTATCCAAGAATTTGCATTTCTAACAAGTTTCCAGGTGATGTTGCTGGTCAGGGGCTACACTTTGAGAACCACTATCCTTGAGTGTCCCTGAAAAACTGAGTATTAATGATGACCCCTTATCCTATAGACTTTTCTGAAGTCTTCTTGGTTGATGGTGAACACTCTACCTTGTAGTGGTAACTTTGTTGCCAACTCCCTAGCTTCTCAGAGTCAGTGGGGAAAAAAAAGTCCTAATACAAAAGTTATCAACCTTAGAAGATACTGGACTCACTGACAAGTTCTGAAAAGCTACAAATGACTGGGTGTTATGCTAGACCACTTAAATCTAAAACTTTAGGAATGGGGCCTGGGTGCCTACTCAAAACCTCCATGTGATTCAGATAAACAGGGTAGAAAACCATTGCAGTAGGAGCTCATTACTTAAATTAATCTGTACTTCTGAGGAGATGCTCTAACAGTCATATTCATTAAAAGTGGATATTTGTACTCACCTAGCGGTCTTGAATGTCTTCAACCAGTGCTCTTTAGATTTCAATATGCATATGAATAGCCTAGTTCCTTCTTAAAATCTGATTTCTGGGTGAGGCTTGAGATTCTGCATTTCTGGCAAACTCCCAGGACTGTTGGTCCACGCACTATAAGTTGGGTAGCAAGATCTTAGATCATCTCCCATTGCAGACAAAGGTCTTCAATTAGTCCTTCCTGGTTTTATTTTTGTAGCTCCTAAACTTCCTGAAAAAGTTCCTGGCTAAACAGAAAAGGAACATAAACTATCTGGAATACCAACGTAGCTATCAGAAGGAATTAGACAGGCTGACTGAGAAGGAGGTCACACCTGAAAAACCTGGTGAAGCATCAGGTAAAGAGGCTTAACATCTGAAGGCGACAGTGAATGTTCCACTGTAATAGGTTTCAAAGGCAGCTACTTAAGAATCTTGATCTCTATTTGACAGAAGACTGCTTTCCTTTTATCTAGTATCCCATCTTCATTGTTACACATGGAAATAAATTGGTTTTGCATTATAATTATGTGTTAAATTGCTATTGGAGTACAAGAAGGGTTATTTCCATCAATGTGAGTTTGGCGAAAGCTTCCTGGAACAGTGGGTACGTTCCCACTGAAAAAAAGCCTTCCCTCATAGTTCAAACAACACCCAGATGCACAGTCAGGATTTGATAAATTCAACTAGTCCAAGTGGATATAATAGAAAGTAGTAATTTCCTTAGGTCTTACTATAGCTCCCCTCCCCTCTAGCTTGGATACGTATTTTAAGTCTAGAAAATAGGAGGGTTTTCTCCTAATTGAATGCAAAGCTAACAAGAGCTCTTGGTCTAGAAATGGTGACTCCCACCTGAAAGTGTACAGGGGATAGGCAGCTGCAACCAAAGTGTCCTTTCACAGCTGAAGGTAGGCGTGGCGAATAGGAGGGTACACAGGCAATGAAGGCACTGAAGACTATGGGGATGACCTTACCCTCTCCACTGTGGGCCAGCTGGCAGCTACCAGCATAATTGCTTAGGAGGAAATAATGAGTATGGAAGCTTGGGTCAGACCCAAGGGCCTCACGTAACTTGTATACAACCTGGGAAGAAAGGTCGCTCTATAGGATTACGTTGTCACTCCAAAACTTACTAGCTCCAAGGCCTTGAATAAATTTTTTACTTCAATCATAGACTCACTTTAGTTGTCTATGGAGTGGGGTTAATAGTATTTAGTTTATAGTTAATAAGAGGATTAAGTAAATTAATATGTAAAATATGTAGAACAGTACCTACTCAGATTATGTATTCTGTTTGTAAAATAGCATACATTCTTTTTAAATTTTTTTTAAGGTTTATGTATTTTTGAGAGTGAGAGAGACAGTGTGAGTGGGAAGGGGCAGAGAGAGAGGGAGACACAGAATTTGAAGCAGGCTCCAGGCTCTGAGCTGTAGCACAGAGCCTGACACGGGGCTCGAACCCACAAACCGCGAGATCATGACCTGAGCTGAAGTCAGATGCTTAACTGACTGAGCCACCCAGGCACCCCAAAATAGTGTAAATTCTTAAACTTGAGTAAAGTCAATACATGACAGAAGCAATTACAAGAAAACAGGTCACTGAAAGTGAGGTAAAATCTTGGGGGGAAAAAAGGAATATTTTTTTGAAGCAAGAAAAAGTGATAAGGGCCAATTAGATATCTTAGGGTAAAAAGAAATCAAGTTAACAAATGGACTGAATATTCAAACACAGCTAATCAAGCAAGTGATTTAAAGGTAAGCTAAGAAATTCTCAGCCAAAGGAACAAAGAAATGGTACTTGAGATGTTAAGACATGTAGTTCGAACAAAAGATCTAATTGGAGTTCTGGGAGGAAAGAGAAAGTGAGGAAAAAGATCCATTGTAGTCATATTTTACAGCATCAAGAATAAAAAAGCTCCCCATAAAAGAGATTATAAAGAATGAAAACTGACATATTAATAACAGCTTTCTCATCAATATTAGATGAAAAGAGACAATTGAAAAATGTCTTCAATATGCTAATGAGGAAAAATAAGAGTTGAGTCTGACCCATTCATACATAAAAATATCGAGTACACAGAAGTTTCTAACCTAAAGAGGACCTTCACTGCGAATGATATCATTGTTTCAATGGCAAAATAGAAAGGCGTGCAGGTCCAATGTAATCTAGGTGATACTAACTAATCTTTCATAGTACTTTATGATTTAGTAATTCCAGTGAGGAAGGGCATGTTCCTTGGCAATCATCAACCACATAATGGACTTCTTTACCTACCTTCTCACACCTCTTCTATAACTTCCTCTTTTTGAGAACCACTGCTATGATTAACTTATCACCACTGGAGAATTACTAGTTCACAAAGTATTCTTGAATAAATTCCTTCTTTTATAATTCTAACTATGTCAAATTTTATCCCTAATAATGATAGACATTCACATTAAAATCAGGAATAAGACAAAATTGCTTTAACTTCAACACTACTTTGTATATTACTAGAGGTTCTGGAGCAGGGTTTCTCAATCTCAGCACTGTTGACATTTTGAGCCAAATGACTCTGTTGTGGGGAGGGTCCTACCCATTGCAAAATGTCTAGCAGCATCCTTGGCCTTCACTTACCAGATAGCTGTGACAATCAGAACTGTTTCCAGACATTGCTAAATGTCTGAGGGGCAAAGTCTCTCTGCTTGAGAACCACTATTCCGAACAATGCAATAGAAAAACTAAAGGAAAAGAAGCTATATCTGCTTAAAAAGACTTAGTTAATGTGATATGATTATAACTAGAACTGAAAAGCTATTATAACTTACAAGAAAGTTTAATAATGTTGCTGGATATAGGAAAAATATCTACAAGCCAATCTTTCCCATGATCAATAAACAGGGAAACATTAAAAATATATTTCTTGCTTATAATATCCACAAATACATAAAGTAGCTAGGTCTAGGAATAATCCTTAAAAAGTAACTTGAAGACTATATGAAATAAAAATGCTTCCTGAAAGAGATAAAAGCTTTGTATAATGGAAAGAGGAGAGAAAGATTAAATTTGTGACACCTTCCAAATCAATGTATAGGACTAAAGCAATTTGGATCATAATCCCAACAGTATTTTGAGGGTTCAGAAAATTTAGTACTAAGATATAAGCATCACAGAGAAAAACATGAGAACATACATAAAACTTGGTTAACATCATTGAGAAATACAAAGACCAGAAAGAGATACTAACTTACTACCTACTCATCAGAGTGGCTAAAATTAAAATAACTGTCAACACCCATGTGCTGGCAAGATGATAAAACAATTGAAACTCTCAACATTGTTGGTGAGAACAAGTGGGGCAACTGCTTTGGAAAACAGTAGGATATTTCCTTGTAAAACTAAGCATACATGTACCCCATGAATTTTTGGAGAACACATATTATTCCAAAACAAATGATATTATTGACTAAAATTGGGCACAGCAAGTTATGGAGAAAAGATAGGAGGAAGAAGTTAACTCAAGTTAATTCACTTGATGCTCATAATAGGAATCAATAGATATTGTCTGAATAAAGAGGGTTCTAAGGGTATTATATAAAAGGCTAATTATAAAGGCAGGCACTAGAATAAAAATATATTAAGAATTATAATTTTTTAAAAAAAAATTTTTTTCCCAACGTTTATTTATTTTTGGGACAGAGAGAGACAAAGCATGAACGGGGGAGGGGCAGAGAGAGAGGGAGACACAGAATGGGAAACAGGCTCCAGGCTTTGAGCCATCAGCCCAGAGCCTGACGCGGGGCTCGAACTCCCGGACCGCGAGATCGTGACCTGGCTGAAGTCGGCCGCTTAACCGACTGCGCCACCCAGGCGCCCCAAGAATTATAATTTTTAAAATAATAGCCTCCATATTGAAAATTTATATAAAATGTTCATATGTATATTTTATTTTGTTCCCCTTAAGTTAGCTCTTGTTTTAGCCCTAGTTCAAATGTTCACCCAGAGTCTTTTTGCTGAAGTTTCCCTGATCATCTTTTGAATGAATGAATTTTGTTCTTTGGGAGATGCTTCAGTAAGACCTAATGTAGACAGTATTCCCCAAGTCCTTGAATTTGCAGAAATTGTTGCCTATAGCTTTGATACTTGAAGGACAGCTTGAATGGATTTAAAATGATTGGTTCAAGTACTGATGCATAGGGGCACTTGTACCCCAATGTTCATAGCAGCACTCTCAACAATAGCCAAATTATGGAAAGAGCCTAAATGTCCATCAACTGATGAATGGATAAAGAAATTGTGGTTTCTATACACAATGGAATACTACTTGGCAATGAGAAAGAATGAAATATGGCCTTTTGTAACAACGTGGATGGAACTGGAGAGTGTTATGCTAAGTGAAATAAGCCATACAGAGAAAGACAGATACCATATGGTTTCACTCTTATGTGGATCCTGAGAAACTTAACAGGAACCCATGGGGGAGGGGAAGGAAAAAAAAAAAAGAGGTTAGAGTGGGAGAGAGCCAAAGCATAAGAGACTGTTAAAAACTGAGAACAAACTGAGGGTTGATGGGGGGTGGGAGGGAGGAGAGGGTGGGTGATGGGTATTGAGGAGGGCACCTTTTGGGATGAGCACTGGGTGTTGTATGGAAACCAATTTGACAATAAATTTCATATATAAAATAAAAACAAAAATAAAAAAATAAATAAATAAAAATAAAATTGTTGGTTCAAACTTCCTTTCCTTAGGTATCTGATAGGTATTGTTTCATTTCTGTTAGAATGGACTATAGCTGTGCCAACGTGGCTTTCTTTCACTTCGAAATAAGAGGTGCCTGGGGCACCTGGGTGGCTCTGTCAGTTGAGCGACTGACTTCAGCTCAGGCCATGATCTCAGGTTCATGAATTTGAGCCCTGCAGTGGGCTCTGTGCTGACAGCTCAGAAGCTGGAGCCTCCTTTGGATTCTGTGTTTCCCTGTCTCTCTACCCCTTCCCCACTTATGCGCTCTCTCTCTCTCTCTCTCTCTCTCTCTCTCTCTCTCAAAAATAAATACACATTAAAATTTTTTTTTCAAGAATTAAAAAAGAAATGAGAGGCAACTGGGTGGCTCAGTTGGTTAAGCATCTGACTCTTGGTTTTGGCTCAGGTCATGATCTTGTGGCTTTGTGGGCTCTGTGCTGGCAGTATGGAGCCTGCTTGAGGTTCTCTCTCTCTTTCTCTATCTCCCCCTTTCTCTCTCTTTTCCCCTCCTCCTACTCACCCTGCCTCTGTTTCTCTCAAAATAAATAAACTTTGAAAAATGATACAGTGGTTTTACCAGATGTCCAAAGTTTGCTACTAGTGTTAGTAAGATACATCTAATGTTTGTATGATATATGTTAGTAGGAAGTCTTGGTAGTGGTCATTCTGGGACACTTTTCTTATATCTTCAACGTGCCTTTTAATATACAAACACAAGTCTTATTTCAGAACATTTTATAATGTTTGTTTCACTCCTTTTGGTTTTTCTCCAATGAAACAACTCCTGTTAATCTCATTTTTAATCGTTTTGCCTAATCTTTTATAACTTTCACTTTCTCTTTTTAAAAATCTTTTTCCTCCCAAAACAATAAGATACCTAGTAACAAACCTAACTAAATAAGGAAAAGGTCTTTACTTTTAAAACTATATAGCACTTATGGAAGAAATTGAAGAGGACACAAAGAACTGGAAAAGCATTCCATGCTCCTGGGTTGGAAGAACAAACTGTTAAATGTCTGTACTGCCCATCGCAATTCATGCAATCCTTATCAAAATAAAACCAGCATTTTTTCACAGAGCTAGAAAAAAAATACTAAAATTTGTTTAGAACCACAAAAGACCCCAAGTAGCCACAGAAATCCTGAAAAAGGAAAAACAAAATTGGAGGCATCATGATTCCAGACTTCAAGCTAGATTACAAAGCTATAGTCATCAAGACAGTAAGGTACTGGCACAAAAACAGACACATAGATCAATGGAACAGAATAGAAAACCCAGAAATAGACCCACAACTGTATGGTCAACTACTCTTTGACAAAGCGGGAAAGAATATCCAATGGAAAAAAGTCTCGTCAACAAATGGTGTTAGGAAAACTGGACAGCAGCAAGCAGAAAAATTAAACTGGGACATGTTCTTATACCATACACAAAACAAATTCAAAATGGATGAAAGACCTAAATGTGAAATAGAAAACCATCAAAATCCTAGAGGAGAACATAGGCAGCAACCTCTTTGACCTCAGCCACAGCAACTTCTTACTAGATACATCTCTGGAGGCAAGAGAAACAAAAGCAAACATGAACTATTAGGAGTTCATCAAGATAAAAGTCTTCTGCACAGCGAAAGAAACAATCAACCAAACTAAAAGCAGCCTATGGAATGGAAGAAGATATTTGCAAATGACAAATCTGATAAAGGCTTAGTATCCAAAATCTATAAAGAACTTACCAAACTGAACACCCAAAAACCAAATAAACCAGTTAGTAAATGGGCAGAAGACATGAATAGACATTTTTGCAAAGAAGACATCCAGATGGCCAACTGACACATGAAATGATACTCAACATTGCTCATCATCAGGGAAATACAAACCAAAACCACAATAAGATACCACCTCCCACCTGTTAGAATGGCTAAAATTAACAACACAAGAAACAACAGGTGTTGGAGAGGATGCAGAAATCCCTCTCGCACTGTTGGTGGGAATGCAAACTTGTGCAGTCACTCTGGAGAACAGTATGAAGGTTCCTCAAGAAACTAAAAATATAAATACCCTATGATCTAGCAATGGCACTATCAGGAATTTACCCGAAGGTTACAAAAATACAGATTCGAAGAGGTATATGCACCCAATGTTTATAGCAGCTTTATAAACAATAGCCAAACTATGGAGAGAGCCCAAATGTCCATCCACTGATGAATGGATAAAGAAGATGTGGTATATTTACATACAGTGGAATATTACTCAGCCACCAAAAAGAATGAAATCTTGACATTTTCAATGATGTGGATGGAGCTAGAATATATTATGCTAAGCGAAATAAGTCAATCAGAGAAAGAAATACCATATGATTTCATTCGTTTGTGGAATTTAAGAAACAAAACAGATGAACATATTAGAAGGGGGAGGAAAAAGAGGGAAACAAACCACAAAAGACTCTTAATGATATCTCTATCATCAAACTGAAGACTGATGGAGGTGGGTGGGAGACAGGCTAGATGGGTGATGGGTATTATGGAGGGCATTTTTTGTGATGAGCAGTGTGTGTTCTATGTAAGTGATGGATTACTGAATTCTACTCCTGAAACCAATACTGCACGGTGTGTTAAGTAACTAAAATGTAAGTAAAAAAATATTTTTGCTTATTTCTCTTTCACTTTCTTCACTTCCCCCATGTGTATATATTCCCTGTTTTGTGTTACACTTTATATAGTATCCATTTCCTCTTATGTTCCTTATAATTTGGTCTTTATTTATAAAATTATTTTGGGGGCACCTGGGTGGCTAAGTCAGTTAAGCGTCAGACTTTGGCTCAGGTCATGATTTCACCATTCGTGGGTTCTATTGCCCCCGTCGGATTCTGAGCTGACAGCTCAGAGCCTGGAATCTGCTCTGGATTCTTTGTCTCCCTCATTCTCTGCCCCTCCCCCACTTGTGCTCTGTCTCTCAAAAATAAATAAACATTAAAAAAATTTTTTTCAAAGTGATTTTGCCTGTGTTTTCTACTCCTTTCCTAAATTTTACTAATCATTTCACATACTTCATTGACTTACCATCACCTTCTCTTTGTTGGCTCTGTCTTCCCTGACTTCTTGTATTTATTTATTTTTTGTTATCTTCTTTCCTGGTTGCAATTACATCATAATTTTTTCTCCCTTTATTCATGTTGGGATGTTGTGTTGAAGTATTTCTCAGCTTTGGAGCAGTATTTTTCTAATGAGTGTTTATAGTCTGCACAGAAGTTTTGTATTTATTTTTAGTTCTTTTTTGTTCTTTTGTTTTCCTAGAGTAGCTTTCTTTGCATCTAGTTCTAGGTTCACAATTACTTTGCTAATCATATTTGAATGAGTTGGATTTTCTCAGTTAGAAAGGAGGATCTTTTGAAGTAAGGGAAGGGGTAGCTTTCCCAGTTTCTCAGCTAAAGAGCTCCTTCCTCTATTACTATGATAAATGCCACTTCTGGGACCACGCCTCACTTAAATTTCAGATCCTAACTTGGTTCAAAAAGGCTCCTATCATCAGCCAAAAACTTCTATGGTACCTTCACCACCTCTGGTGAAGAAGTCACTTTCACCAGGGAATCCTGCTTCTAACTGCAACTTTCTAACTCCCCTTTTTTTAAGAAGTGCTATTTTCTTGAATCTGCCACCTCTGTGTGAATCCTCACCCAAACACATTCTAAACTTACTGTCTTCAGTTCTCCCATCACACCCACCCTCTTTGATCACAGCAGTTGTCACTGATGAGGGGCCCCATCCTTTTGAGAGCAAATATTTACTATTGATGTCTAACATCTGGCACTTCTAAAAAACTCTTCTGCACACCTGTTCTCAGAAACACAGCACTGTTGTGGTTTCCTGAACTAAACCTACTGACTTCAAATGATAAAGATACATCAAGGAAGAAAGTGGAAGACAGAGAATCCAGTACTAATATATATCAAAAGCACACATACTAAAATGTCTGCTTCCCAAATGTGAGCAATAACTCCTGAGCACAAAAACCATATCCTTTTTCTGCTAAAGATGGTTCAGGAATAGGACTGGGCTAGTAGAAGGCCCTTCTGGAACTATTAGGTACATAGATGCAAAAAGGCAAGCCTTCATAAAGACAAATTAGGTTGGAGGAAGGCAGCTGATTTTGTGACTACCGAAAAGAGAGTCACTTAGCCTAGACTGCTATTCTGGCACCTTCTCACCTACAGGAAACTGGGAAATAGATGACCCAGAAATTTCCAACTCAAACAACAATGACAAATACGAAAGAAGAAAGAAGGTGGGGAGAGAGCCGAAGAGGCATGGCATCTACATAGATGCTTTTAGAGAAAAAGAAGGGGAAATAAAACACAATTTATTAACATATGAAGAATATTTTTACGTGGACAGTTGAAAACTATGAATTAACTTTTTAACGTTAGCTATTCTAGTGGGTATACAGTGTATCCTATTGTAGCTTATTATTACTGAAGTATAATTGACATGTGATGTTATATTAGTTTCAGATGTACCACATTGATTCAACAATTCTATACGTTACTCATGCTCACCATGATAAGAGTAGTCACTGTCTGTACCATATCACATTATCACAATATTATTGACTATATTCCCCATGCTGCACCCCCATCTCTGTGACTTATTTATTCCACAACTGGGAATTGAAACCTCACAATCCCCTCCATCCTATGGTAGTTTTAACTTGCATTTCCCTGATGACTGTGAAAAGCAAATGCTTAAAGCTGTTAGAAAAGAATATCGGAGAATAAATTTACTGTCTGCCTTGGTTCTCTGTAGAGGCAGAACTGAGCCTGATAAAGAGAAATAATACAAATGCAATCTATTTGATGGGCAAAACGCAGACACTGAAGATCCTCCAGTATCCTGTTAGCATTAGAGGTATGGCTACTGGGGTCATTGACTAGAGGTTTGCCGATGCTCACAGATATTACTGTTACTATTCTCATTGCATTTACCTTAAGCCTGAATGATACAAGAGTAATTATGACTTTGTGAATAATTTTCTTGTGCCTCTTTTTAATTGCTAGCAATGTGCTGTTACTAGCAGAAAAGAAATTTTTTAAAAACACTATAGACAATTTTTTAAACATCAGAAAACAAAACTGCTAGATTTTGCACCTCTTCAGTCATACTAAATCATATCAATTAAACAAGTATTTATTAAGCATCTTCTATTTTTCATGGACTTAACTTAGATCCTGGGAATACAAAATTAAATGGGCCCTAGCTATTGAGACATGCACAATCCAAAGAGAATACACTTATAATGTAAATAATGAGAATTCAGTTTGGTAAAAGCATGAATAAAAGCCTGTAGGAGGCACAGAAGAACATAGAGAAAGAGCGACCATTTGTGCTAGAATAGAAGGGACGTGGATACAAAAGCTTCTGATCTGTACTTGGACAGATGACTCAGAGTTCAACAGAAGGAGGGAAGGAGGAACAGAGCATTTCAGGCCAAGTCAATGGAACAGGGTCAGATCACAAAGTGTTTGTTATGGCGTGTTAATATGCTTGGGCTTTGTTCTTCAGGGGATGGGAAAGCAATGAGGAGTTTAGAGGTAGATGTGATGTAATCAGATTTGCAATTTAAAACAATGACCTTGTAGCATAGTAGCTAATGGTGTTGTTCTTGACACTTCTGTCTGTGTCTATCACGTGACAAAACAAATAAGTAATTATGTTGGTGTTTTTGAGAACTGGGATTTCTTGACTGGAATAAAGGAGAAATAAATGTAGGATCAATGAGGTTAAGTAGAAATCCTATAGATGCTTAATTATGAATATCAGGATGAGCTCATAATATATTTACCTTTTTAAAAAAGTCCTAATGAAAAGACCTGGAAATAAGTAGCAATGAGCACTCTGACACCCTCAGTATGGTCTCTAAATATGATTTGTCACTAGACGGGGCTAAGGCTCCTTTGAGAAATGGCTGCTTGTCCTTCTGAGTCAGGATATATACTAATAATCCTGAAACATGTTATCATATTAGAAAGCAAGGTTGTCAAAAAGAATTCAGAACCAACTTGAAGAGGCCTCCTTTCAGTAAGGATAGCCAATTTCATGAGAAAAATAACCACAATGGACTGAACCATACCAAATATGCTTAAATTTATTGGTAAAATATTAAATAATAAATAATAACAATAGGTAATTGTTAAATAATTATAATATACTAATTATAATAAATAACACTAAAAAAAGTGGTCACCTTTGGAGGATAATAGCTAATTCATACTCAAACTCTGAAAACTGGTAACAAGGATTTAATTTATCTTTCCTATATGAACTACTTTGGAATAACCTAATAGTTAACAAGGGGAATTTATCTTTGTACAAAATAATACAGTGTGCATAATACTTTTTTTGCCAAATTAAAAAAAAATGAATTAAATGGTAAAAAAAAAAGCCAAAAAACAAAAAAACAAACGAAAAAACAACAACAACAAAACTAAACAAGGGATGCGTGAGTGGTTCAGTCATTTAAGCGTCTGACTTCAGTTCAGGTCATGATCTCACGGTTTATGGGTTGGAGCCCTGCCTCAGGCTCTGTGCTGACAGCTCAGAGTGTGGAGCCTGCTTCAGATTCTGTGTCTCCTTCTCTCTCTGCCCCTCCCTTGCTTGCACTCTGTCTCTCAGAAATAAACACTAAAAAAAAATTAAAAACAAACAAACAAAAAAACCTAGGTAATGGGGTGCCTGGGTAGCTCAGTTCGTTAAGCATCCAACTCGATTTCAGCTCAACTCATGATTTCACGGTTCATGAGTTGGAGCCCTGCATTGGGCTCTGTGCTGACAGTGCGGAGCCTGCTTGGGATTCTCTCTATCCCTCTCTCTCTCTCTCTCTCTCAAAATAAATGAAAAAATATTAAAGAAAATAACTAGGCAATGATCACCCATGGCTGCTATTAACAGAAAAATAAAGCCAGTCAGGCATTTTGTATCTCCTGATGAAATTATACACTACTACTCATGAAGTAATTTTAAAAAGAAAAAAAAAAGGAAAGAGTTAAACTATATCATAACCAGTCTCAAGATTTAACTACCCTATATAGGATATGCAGGAGAGAAGAATCTATTGAACAACACAACAGGAATGCACTCAACAAAATCCAGAATATGGGAAACTACAGGACAAATGTCCCAGGTTTGTCAACAAATAAATAACATGGAAAAAAGAAATCTTAATTGAAACAATGATCCTAATTGAAACAAATTTTTTAAATGTGAATATTTGATGATATTAAGACATTACCAATTTTTTTTCAATGTGATGATTATATTATCATTATGTATAAAATAAGAATCATCAGTCTGAAATATTTATTAATGGAATGATATGAAATATTTATTAATGAAATGATAAAATTATGAAGGGGAGTAGAGAATGGGATAAAGATGAAATGAACTTGATTAGTAATAAAACTGGGTGATGGGGTCCTTGGGAATTTATTCACTGTTCTGTGTATGTTTCAATAATAGCTTTTTAAAACATTATTGCTTTTAAAGGGTAATTTTATTTCCCTAATATCTGGATTGGGTGGAGGCCAATTTACTGTAACCTCTGAACGCTGATGTTAGCACCCTACATTTATTGACAACATCTCCATCTTTCTGTCACAGAGCTCATTGGAATAGTCATTGCAACAATGTTCATGTCATTGTGCTTGCAGAGGTGTCAGAGTTTGGAAATTAGTCATTAGCCCTTTTCAAGTTGCTACAATTATCACTGCAAGGATGTCTGGTTTCTTATTTTAAGTTAGTTAACCTACAGTGTAGTCTTGGCTTCAGTAGAACCTAGTGAGTCATCTCTTACATATGACACCAAGGGCTCATCTCAACAAGTACTCTCCTTAATGCTCGTTACCCATTTAACCCATCCCCACCCTCACACCTCCCCTCCAGCAACCCTCAGTTTGTTCTCTGTATTTAAGAGTCTCTTGTGGTTTGCCTCCTTCTCTGTTTTTATCTTATTTTTCCTTCCTTTCCCCAATGTTCATCTGTTGAGTTTCTCAAATTCTACATATGAGTGAAATCATGATATCTGTCTTTCTCTGACTAACTTATTTTGCTTAGCATAATACACTCTAGGTCCATCCACATTGTTGCAAATGGCAAGATTTCATTCTTTTTCAGCTCTGAGTAGTATTCCTTAAGTAAAGCACAGTGCAGATTGCCACCAGTAAATGGGCTACTGGATTATTTAACTATCAGAGTAGTTGTGTTCTGCCTAGTTTCTGTAAAAAGATAAGCAGGTTTCTAAAGAAGCCCTAAAAAAACAGCTCGAACACAGATTTCTCGATGTCTCCAGCTTTTACATCAAATTGAGAGGCTCTCACATACCATTTGTGTCAAGATGGCTTCCTGCGTAGCCCATGCGGCTCCTATCTCTGGCTCTAAACAGCTCTATCTTGTGCCTGAATACTAGTGCATAACAGATATTACCGACGATTTGGGGATGATGAAATGGAATTACAGCAAAGCCCAAAAAGCCACCAATTTACAAAAGAGTAACAGCTATCTCAGCTGTCCTGCCACCTCTAGCAGATTCCCTTCGGGGCTAACCAGGGTATTGTGGGGCCAGGAATCTGTTCCAGGATTCCTCCAACATCTGAGTATTTGGATCTCTAAGACTCACTCAGGAAGAAACTAAACATTGTCGTTTCTGTAATATACAAAGTCATAAACTCTTCGTTGTCTGAACCTGGCCTAGAAGACCAAAATCTGTTCACGTATTTTCCTAAACAGATGTGCAACTGTCTCTCTAATAGGAGTTCTGCCTCCCTCCCAAGCTAGTAAGCTGAAGCTATTGCTTACCTCCCGGATAACAGGTGCTTGATCTCGTGAACTGTGAGATCATGACCTGAGCCGAGATCAAGAGTCAGATGCTTAACCCGCTGAGCCACCCAGATGCCCCTCCTTACACAGTATTTCTGTTTAAACCAGAGTAGGCACTGTGACTTGTTTTATACAATGATGTAATAAAATAAGATTGTGCCAACTATGCCCATTGAAAGAGAACCAGTAGGTATAAACAAACACGTCCACAGTAAATATACCCAGAAACTAAGTTGCTTTTTACTATTTTCTTTGTGTTATAGGATGCTTATTGACTTAAAATACTGTCAGAGAGATAAACTTCCGTGCTGTGACTGATTTTTAGTCTTTGTTATGGTAAGTTAATGTACTGCAAAACTAAAAGTATAAACATACATAGAAAAGCCACTTAAATGTGCGACTTACCAATAAGCATAAAATGTTAGAAGAAGCATGGGGGGGGGGGCGCCTGGGTGGCTCAGTCGGTAAAGCGTCCAACTTTGGCTCAGGTCATGATCTCGCGGTTCATGAGTTCAAGTCCTGCGTCAGGCTCTGTGCTGACAGCTCAGAGCCTGGAGCCTGTTTCAGATTCTGTGTCTCCCTCTCTCTCTCTGACCCTCCCCCATTCATGCTCTGTCTCTCTCTGTCTCAAAAATAAATAAACGTTAAAAAAAATTAAAAAAAAAAAGAAGCATGAGGTGGTTTAAAAGCCATTTTGGGGGATAGGGTAATAATAATTACAGCCAACATCTCCTGAGTACATATGACGTACACTTCTAAGTGTTTCATATTAATGCACTTAATTTGCCTTACCTCATCCAAAGTGTTTTTTACATTTAATCCAAGGAACAACTATTTCATGGAGCTACTGTTATTAGTCCCAACTACAGTGAGGAACTCGAGAGGGTCAAGTAACTCACCCAAATCCATCTGGCTCCAGAGCCCCCATTCTTAACCACCATCCCCTAACTGCCTCTCAGTGGTAATCAATCTGTTATGAAGATCCTCTTGGTCTCTTGTTCTCTAGGGCTATATAGTTTTTGTTCTGTTCTGTTCAGTTTTGTTTTGTTTTGTTTTAGAGAAACAGGGAGAAAGAGCAAGTGGGGAAGGGACAGAGGGAGAAGGAGAGAGATAATGTCTAGCAGGCTCCACACCCAGCACGGAACCCAACACAGGGCTCGATCTCACAAGCATGAGATCATGATCTGAGCCAAAATGAAGACTGAGCCAACCAGGCTCCCCTGTATGGTCTTTTATCCAAACTGTAGCCATATGTCTGCTTCTTTCTTTTTCTCTTTGCAGTTTCTCCATATTGTTGGCTCACAGTCACCTGAGTCCTCTCAACTTGATGTGTCCTTCATTGGAAAGCCAGTAAAAACTGACCAAGTTCTAATTCCAAAGTACTAGGAAAAAGATTTTGCTTAGCCTGAGAAGTCAGGAATCCCTTGCCCTTGGGGACAAACAGCTGCTAAGCTACAGAAGAAAGGCAAGGTCACATATCATAAAAATGGCTACCAGGGTTCACAGAAAGTAGTTTTCAGAGAAGTGTATGGGTTAGAAAAAAAAAATCTTGTATTTTTAGACTGGTGTATGTGTTCACTGTATTGATATTCTTATTCTTTGCATGTACAGGTCCGTTTGGATTAAGATCATAGGAATATTTGCAGACAGTTTACCCTTCCAGAACAAAACCTGTTTGTATTCTTCCATTACCTAACAAATGCAGAATTTGCATAGACTTGAGATAGAAATCTGCATTCGTTTTCTGTGATGCCACCACAACAAACTCCCGTCAACCGGGGTTCTTAAAACAACAGAAAGTGATTCTCTCACAAATCTGTAGGCCAAAGATCCAAATTCAAAGTGTCATCAGGGTTGGTCTTTCTGGAAGCTCTGAGGCAGAAATCATTTTATGCCTCTTCCTTAGCTTCTGGTGGCTGCCTGCAATTCTTGGCATTCCTTGGCTTGTAGATGTGTCACTCTAATGTCTACCCCCATCTTCACATTCCTTCTTCCCTGTATTTCTCTTCTTCTATCCTTAAAATTTTCACTGGATTTAGAGTCCATCCTAATCCAGTGTGATATCATCTCAATCTTTATCCTAATTACATCTGTAAAGACACTTATTCCAAATAGGTTTATATTTTGAGGTTCTGGGTGGACATGAGTTTGGGTGTGCACTATCTGACCCACTCCAGCATCCATAATGCCTCTTTGTGGCTAAGACCCTAGGAGCCGCATTTGTCCCCTCCAAATTGACTTGTTTTACCTTTACCAAACAATATGTGGTGAGCACTGTTTTAAGTATATCACAAATAATAACTCATTTTATAGTTGGTATGTATTGGTACTGTTTTTCTTCTGAGTTATCTCTCCCATGAGTGATAGGCAGACAGCCCGGCCCTCAGCAGCTGGTCCAGTGCTCTGTGCATGGTCACCTTGATAACGACTGACATGAGACCCAGCTGCAGCTGCCTGACACTGAAAGTCCATGTGTTCTCTCTCTTAAAAGTAAAATATCATCTCCTAGAGAGAGCTAAGTAAAAGGTTCAGGAACCTGACAGATAAGATTTAAGATTCCTTATGTAAATATCTCCATGGAAAATAAACAGCAGGACAGCGCCCTAAGGCAAGAAAGAAAAGGATCATAATGAAGATGTATGAGCAGCCATGGCAGGAAACAGAACTGGCTGTGCCATGGCGTAAAGTCACTGTTTCCCACATTTCAGTAACGAGGAGCTGTCTTGGAACATGTGCCCCACCAGGTTTTTCTAGATGGCCATTTTTTTTTTTCTCATCTCCTCTACCCAGACCCAGAGAGCCAACTCCTAACTGAGGTGCTCAGTTGGACTGAATACTTTTTAATATTTGTTCCTTGTTTTAAAATACCATGAAGATCTATAACATAGTAATCTGGGAGCCAAATAAGAATACAGTAAATTAAATGTTATTTCCTTTTAGTGGAATTACCAATATAAGAGTTTATGTAAGACTGGAGCTACCAATTTACCTAGAAGTGATTTTTATCAGCCCTGGGGGTTCACTGCCATGTCTTTGTTGTGTTTATGTCCTTCATACAGCACAGGTGAGCTGAAATCTCTATTCCGCAGGCACTCTATAAAATATAGTGCTTCGTGATTTGCTAGAAGGATTGACTGCCAACAGATGACAAAGGTAAATTTCTTAGAACAATGAATGGATAAAAACGACACATGTGATAGAATCAAGTACTTACACATGGTAAGAATATTGCCCACAACGGGAAGAACCGAAACTGGAATCAATTAGAATGCCCTCTGTTGCAAAAACAAAGAAATGGAAAACTGCAACAATCCAGTGCATGCAGGACTACTAAGGAGGCCCACATGCTTCAGTAATAAAGGTTTGGGTCACCCTACCAGGTAAAGAATCATGACCAGATTAGGTGTTTGCTGAAGGCAAAGGGAACACAGAATAGGTAGTAGAAGGAGGTAGTTATAAATACCAGCATGACCAGTCAGAAACAGAGACTATAATGGTCATGAGTATTTATTCCTTATTATTAAAGAGCATTAATATGGAGCACTTCCTCCTTATTGTTTATCATGAATACAGCTGTATACATATCTGTGTGTATCTTTGTTTCTTCCCCTATCTTATTCTCCTATAATGTAACATAAGCTGTGTTAACTTTGTATCACCATTTTCAATTGATGTATATAAATGTTAATTTGACATAATAATATTTAAGTTGCAGGATATCAGAGTAAAGAGTAAACATCACTCAAGTACTATACCTCCTCTTGTGGGGAAAAGATTAGTGCATTTTTGGTTGTATGCAGGATAGTTGTACCACATTAAGCAGAATTATGACATTGTTATTGCCTTTATTTTGAGATTAAGTATAAGGTAAGGAGATGTGTATAGGTGCCAAGTTCAAAAGGGGTGGATTTGTGATGGTTACTTTTATGTGTCCACTTGACTGAGTCATGCAGTACCCATACATTCAGCTAACATTTTTTCTGAGTATATCTGTGAGGGTGTTTATTGATTGGATTATCATTTGAATTGGTGGACTCAGTAAGGTTGATCGCCCTCCCCTAGGTGGGTGGGCATCGTTCAATCCATTGAAGGCCTGAATAAAATAAAAAAACATGGGGAATCAAAACTTTGCCCCGTCTGCCCGACTGCATGAACCAGACATTGATCTTCAGCCCTCAAAGGGACTTATGCCACCAGTTCCATGGAATTCAGACCTTTGGACTTGAACTGAACTACACCACCAGTTTTCCTGGGTCTCCAGTTTGCAGATAGCAGATTGTGGAACATCTCAGACTCCATAGTCAAGTGAGATTAATTCCTCATAGTAAACTTTATCATATATATTGGTTCTGTTTTCCTGGAGAGCCCTGACTAATACAAAGTATCCCTTTCTCCTACTTAATACTCCATATAGATACTTCATATAATATCTGGTCATATAAATTGGCATAGTCAACTCCAGATCGGAATAAAATCTGTTCATACATAAAATCAGTTACTTACCTTTTGGATTGGAGCAATAATAACAAAAAACATAATGGCTATTTTTTTTTCAAATAATACCAAAGCAAGAGAAGTTATAGTTGAATAGACACATGCATACCATATTGACAGCATTTTAAATATATTCTATCTTTTTGAAAATAACTTTGGTGTCATGTATTTTTGCAATATTTCCAATTATTTTATTTGGCTTTATAAAACACCTTTTTGTTGGAATTAACCAGACATTTGTTAATTGGGCATGTTTTTTGTTCCAAGATAGTATCAGTTAGTTGGTAGATAATTTCTCTCACCATTTTATAAAAATCGAGCAATTTAGTTTTGAAAACTATCAGCAGATCTAATCCTGATAGAGTCTTATTAAATTTTACTCATGAACTTTTCAACTTCTAATTCTCTTCTTTAAAATTTACAAAAATGGGGCACCTGGGTGGCTCAGTCGGTTGAGCAACCGACTTCAGCTCAGGTCATGATCTCACGGTTTGTGAGTTCGAGCCCCGCGTTGGGCTCTGTGCTGACAGCTCAGAGCCTGAAGCCTGCTTCGGATTCTGTGTCTCCCTCTCTCTCTGCCCCTCCCCCACTCATGCTCTGTCTCTCTTTGTGTCAAAAGTAAATAAACATTAAAAAAAAAGTTTAAAAAAATACAATTTACAAAAAATGATTTCAAGAAAAAAAAGGCCAAATCTTACTTAACGTATCTCTACAGTACTAACTGAATTAGAAACCCAGTAGAAATGAAATATAAGATTTCATGATATTATATGACTGGTTTTTTTTTCAAATTAGCCATGGTGCAAGAAGAAAGAATTTGCTTCCATTTTTTGCCATTAACTGCATTATCTGCCTACCCTTGATTATATTCAGGCCCTTGAGAGCAAACTGCAATTCTGGCTGAAAACAGGGAAAAGAGAAGTAGAAATTTGTAGGTTAGGACTGGCCATTCTAAAATTTCTCTGTTTCCCTTTTAGCAAAATATTTTCTTAAAAGATACTCATATACTTGCTTCCTCCGAGAACTTAAATTTGTTAATGATGCTGTATCTTGGGTTGGGTGAAAGCCTCCCTAAAAGGATAGAAAAAGACCACATAGAACAAAAGTCCCAGTGAAAAGCCTATCTTTGTCAATGATTTTAGCAAGGCTTGTTACCTTTCTAGGATCAGAGTTCTTACCTATAAAATAAGGAGGGGATCTGGCTCATCCATTCTGTACACCTTTCCTACCATGACCCACATAGTAGATGATCATCTCATGATCTCATTTGAGGAAAAAAAATGGCTTAGCTCACAGACATATCCAACTGAAAACTGACTATGTCCACATAAAAAAAATGGTTTTATTAAGAATGTTTATATATGGGAATGCAAGCTGGTGCAGCCACTCTGGAAAACAGTATGGAGGTTCCTCAAAAAACTAAAAATAGAACTACCCTACGACCCAGGAATTGCACTACTAGGCATTTATCCATGGGATACAGGTGTGCTGTTTTCAAGGGACACATGCACCCCCATGTTTATAGCAGCACTATCAACAATAGCCAAAGTATGGAAAGAATCCAAATGTCCATCGATGGATGAATGGATAAAGATGTGTGGGTATACACACACACACACACACACACAGAGTATTACTCGGCAATCAAAAATAATGAAATCTTGCCATTTGCAACTACGTGGATGGAACTAGAGGGTATTATGCTAAGTGAAATTAGTCAGTCAGAGAAAGACAAAAATCATATGACTTCACCCATATGAGGACTTTAAGAGACAAAACAGATGAACATAAGGGAAGGGAAACAAAAATAATATAAAAACAGGGAGGGGGACAAAACAGAAGAGACTCATAAATATGGAGAACAAACTGAGGGTTACTGGAGGGGTTGTGGGAGGGGGGATGGGCTAAATGGGTAAGGGGCACTAAGGAATCTACTCCTGAAATCATTGTTGCACTATATGCTAACTAATTTGGAAGTAAATTTAAAAAAAAATAAAAAATAAAAGTGAAAGTAAAAATTAAAAAAAAGAAACTAAAACTGAAAACAAGAATGTTTATATAGTAGGTATTATTATTATTTAAAAAATCAAGATTTTATATATTTTTTAAAAATGAGGAAAATCAAAAACACTTTCAGAGACATACAGTAAAGAGCAAGCAGATTTATTTATTTATTTATTTATTTATTTATTTATTTATTTATTTAATATCTGTTTATTGTTGGGTTTTTTTTTTTAACATGGCATGAGGGGCCATAATATAGTCCACTGAGAGTCAAATAAGAGGTCAGAAAATGACCTTTATTTGCATCTAGTAGAGTATCTAGTACAGTAGCCCATCCTTACCCACACTTTTGCTTTCCCCAGTTTCTGTTACCTGTGGGCAAGCAGACTCCTGAGGCGGACGATGCTCCTGATGTGTGGTAAGACCAATTGGACCTTAACGCTGGGTCACCATTCCTACATCATCATTCACCTCACTTCATCTCATCACCTAGGCATTTTATAATCTCCCGTTAATACAAGAAGAGGGGTGAGTAAAATATTTTTAGAAAGAGAGAGACCGCATTCATGTAAGTTTTATTACAGTATATTGTTAGAATTGTTCTATTTTATTATTAGTTATTGTTGTTCTCTTACTGTGCCTAATTTATAAACTAAACTTAATCATAGGTATGGATGTAAAAGAAAAAAATGAGCATATATAGGATTTGGTACTACTCCCAGTTTCACACATTCACTGGGAGCCTTGGGACATATCCTTTGTGGATAAGGGGCCGGGAGGCAGCTACCCAATTATGGTTTATGTGGGCCTGTTTTGACATGACATTCCTGAAAGTATTTACAAGCTTATAAGGTAAAGTAATTGCCATTTATCTCACAAGGAAAAATAGAAATAATTCTTAAATTTTTCTTTAAAAAAATAAATTTTTATCTGTTTAAGTCCTTTACTCCAAGGTAAACTTAACTGAACTGATTTCTTTATGCCAAGATATAAAAAAATCTTCTGATGTGGCTTTCTAAAAGGGTAATAGTGCAAACAGTTTGTTCTCCTTGAAGCAGTGTTTCCTGGGACAGTGGTTTAAAAAAAGCTTGTGTGCTTTGTGTGATGCGAATCTGAGATTTGGAGTTGGAGACCTGGGATTTAGTCCTAATTCTGCAGCTCACTGTGTGACCTTAGCTAAGCAGGACACCGGATCTCTGAAGTCTCAGCTTCATTTTATGATAATCATGAATAATCAGCTATACATCTCAGAAATACAGTAGATACAAAAAAAGCTAGTGACTTTTTTTATAATCCATTATTTTTTTAATTTACATACAAGTTAGCATACAGTGCAACAATGATTTTAGGAGTAGGTTCCTTAGTGCCCCTTACTCATTTAGCCCATTGCCCCCTCCCACCACCCCTCCAGGAACCCTCTGTTTGTTCTCTATACTTAAGAGTCTCTTATGTTTTGTCCCCCTCCCTGTTTTTACATTATTTTTGCTTCCCTTCCCTTATGTTCATCTGTTTTGTCTCTTAAATTCCTCATATGAGTGAAGTCATATTTGTCTTTCCCTGACTAATTTCACTTAGCATAATACCCTCTAGTTCCATTGAAAAGATTTCATTATTTTTGATTGCTGAGTAATACTCCATTGCGTGTGTGTGTGTGTGTGTGTGTGTGTGTGTGTGCGCGCGCCACATCTTCTTTATCCATTCATCCATCGATGGACATTTGGGCTCTTTTTTATACTTTGGCTATTGTCAATAGTGCTGCTATAAACACTGGGGTGCATGTGCCCCTTCGAAACAGCACACCTGTATCCCTCAGATAAATACCTAATGGTGCAATTGCACCAGCAGTGCAAAAGAGATCCTCTCTCTCCACATCCTCGCCAACGTCTTTTGTTGCCTGAGTTGTTAATGTTAGTCATTCTGACAGGTGTGAGGTGGTATCTCACTGTGGTTTTGATTTGTATTTCCCTGATGATGAGTGATGTTGAGCATTTTTTCATGTGTCTGTTGGCTATCTGGATGTCTTCTTTGGAGAAGTGTCTATTCATGTCTTTTGCCCATTTCTTCACTGGATTATTTGTTTTTAGGTGTTGAGTTTGATAAGTTCTTTATAGATTTTGCATACTAACCCTTTATCTGATATGTCATTTGCAAATATCTTCTCCCATTCTGTCAGTTGCCTTTTGGTTTTGCTGATTGTTTCGTTCGCTGTGCAGGAGGTTTTTATTTTGCTGAGGTCCCAGTAGTTCATTTTTGCTTTTCTTTCCCTTGCCTCTGGAGATGTGTTGAGTAAGAAGTTGCTGCGGTCAAGATCAAAGAGGTTTTTGCCTGCTTTCTCCTCAAGGATTGTGATGGCTTCCTGTCTTACATTTAGGTCTTTCATCCATTTTGAGTTTATTTTTGTGTATGGTGTAAGAAAGTGGTCCAGGTTCATTTTTCTGCATGTCGTTGTCCAGTTTTCCCAGCACCATTTGCTGAAGAGACTGTCTTATTCCATTGGATATTCTTGCCTGCTTTGTCAAACATTAGTTGGCCATACATTTGTGGGTCCTTTTCTGGGTTCTCTATTCTGTTCCATTGATCTGAGTGTCTGTTTTTGTGCCAGTACCATACTGTCTTGATGATTACAGTTTTGTAATACAGTTTCAACTCTGGGATTGTGATGCGTCCAACGTTGGTTTTCTTTTTCAAGATTTCTTGGGCTATTTGGGATCTTTTCAGGTTCCTTACAAATTTGAGGATTGTTTGTTCTACCTCTGTGAAGAATGCTGGTGTTATTTTGATAGGGGTTGCGCTAGTGACTTTTTTTTTTTTTTAAGAAATGTCACTTCATTACAGAAATACAATAATAGCAATTCTCTTTTTTTTTAAGGTCAAGAGTCTTTTTTTTAATGTTTATTTACTTATTTTGAGAGAGGGAGAGAGGAGAGCATGACTAGGGCAAGGGGCAGAGAGAGAATCGCAAGCAACCTCCATGCCCAGTATGCAGCCTGATGCACGGCTTGATTGTGAGATTACAAAATCATGACCTGAGCCCCTATCAAGAGTTGAATGCTTAACCAACTGAGCCAGGCAGGCACCATGGTAATAGTAATTCTTAATTCTAACAATGTATTCTTGATTTAATGAATAAAGAAGGTTCATTTTTAATGAGCATTTAAGTATTTTTATGTACACGGAAACTATTCATTTTCCTCTGAAATTTTTATTTTATACCTTTGTTCAGCAAACTATAATACAAAGGTAAATGCTTTTCAGCTTTGTTCAGTTCACACAGGGGCTAGTAACTTCTTAATGACAAATATATTGTTATTGGATGGTAAAATGCTATTTAGACAATTCCCTATTATTTTGCACCTCGAGAGCAGATGCTTATTCTTAATATAGATAAAACCAACCTTCAGGCCACACCTGAAATTTCTTCCTACTGATTGGAATCATGGGAAATTTCTCAGAAGGGAAAATTTAATGTTATTTAATGAGAACCTATTAAGCACTTACTGTAGACTTGGAAAGATTCAAGATATGAATAAGACATTATTTTAGCCTTTAAATTTCTCATAATCTGAGTGCCACAACTTACCCTGGAGTCTAAAATTCTTCAGTACCTAATGCAAAAAAAACATTAATGACTTCTTTCCCAGTCCCCATTTTTAAAATCTAATCCTGATTTAGATACATCAGATGAAGATAATAGCTAAATAACAACAAAGATGGGCATTTACAGCAACATTCTCTATCATTTATAACCTCCTTTAGGAAATGGGATGCTCATACTTTTATTTTTAGTGTTTATTTTGGGGGGGAGGTGGGGGGAGGTGGGTATAAGTATATACTTATACTTATAAGTATATAAGTATACTTATACTTATATAAGTATAAGAATGCTTATACTTTTAAGTCTTCAGTATTGTCTTAAGTGCTCACAGATGCTATAAACATCTTTATAATGACAAGGAAAGAGTGACACAGGAAAACAAGTAAGGAAGAAAAGTAAAAAAATGTTTACTATTTTTATTCATTTTTTCAATACTAGAAAGCTTATAAAAATGGATTTTATTTTTAGTTTGATTGAAAATTAGCAATACCTCATCCTTAAAATATTTACTCACAGAAAAATTTCTTAGCAGACAGGGGAGAAATAAGGAAAACTTGTTGAACTTTTCCAATATTATAAAGTGCATCATGATATTAGCTACTCAAAGATATCAAATCAAGGAAGAGGCTGGAAAGACCAGCAAGATATGTGTGAACTCCAAGTTGGCAGTGGCATTAAAACTGCACTATTTCTAGGAACATATAACAAGAACCCTGCAAGAGTCATAGCTTTTGACCCAGTGATTCCACTATTAGGAATTTATCTTAAAAAAAAAAGTAAAAGCTATGTATACATACTTTTGTAAAACAGTAGCATTTATAATAGCAAAGCCCTGGAAATGCCCAGTTATGCAGCAGCATGCAATGGGTGCCTGAACAATGACAAATGATATGAGGGAATCTGTGCAACTATTAACAATACAAATACACGACTGGAGAAAAGTGAATGCAAAACTATCTTAGTACAAACAAACATAAGGTAATTATGACACAATAAAGTCAATGCATGCATAAATATAACTGAAGAAGCTACCTACAGATATAAATAATTCTTTAATATGAAAGTATACTTTTACGTTTAACAGTGTAGGGAGATATGAGTTACTTACCATAAAACTCCTCTATTTAGGGTTTTCCACCCTGGGCTGCACCTGCCCGCTCCCCTCTGTTACCACCAGCTCCCGAGCTGAGCTTCCCCGGCCAGTGGCTCTATGGGCTGCAGGAACTCCACAGTGGCCCGCAGGAACAGCTAAAGATGCTAACGGAAGAATCGATAAGGGTAGAGGACAAGAGGAGAAACTGTGGACGATTATATGTAAGTCTAATATCTGAAGCTGTCAATATGGTATCCAATCAAACACTGCACAGAAAAATTAAAAGAAAATAGCAGGCCTCCAGGCGCCTGGGTGTCTCAGTCGGTTAAGCGTGCGACCTCAGCTCAGGTCATGATCTCACGGTCTGTGAGTTCGAGCCCCGTGTTGGGCTCCGTGCTGACAGCTCGGAGCCTGGAGCCCGCTTCAGATTCTGTGTCTGCCTGTCTCTCTGCCCCTCCCCTGCTCATGCTCTGTCTCTCTCTGTCTCAAAAATAAATTTTAAAAACTCAAAAAAAATTAAAAAAAAAAGAAAATATCATGCCTCAATAATCAAAACCTTGTTCATTAAGATTGGGAAGGAATTTCACTCTGTGGACATCGTAGCATGCACATCTAAACAGTTGACTAGTCTGCCTCCCCTCCCCACCCAAATTCTTAAGTCTGTAGTTGAAACCATAGGAACATGTTGAATGTTGTGGTGCTAGAAAGGAATTGGGTAAACGATACACGGATTTATTTAAGTGTCAGAGAATTTCTTTTGTTAGGAACTGTGTATACATTACAATATTTAAAAATAAGCCACTGAAATTTGCATGCCCTCTGCACATTTCTGATTAATTTTCTATAGTTTCTTTAGTTGAAAGTATTACATCACCAGCAATCCTTCATAGCCATTGATTCTCCCATTCTCCTTTGTGTGATCACAGCATCTCATCAAGTTAATCCTATACTATTTTCAAGGACCTGTGGATGGGGTATCTAGAAAGTTCTTAATTTGATGATGACCATGTATAGCCATTTAGTATGGCAATGTAGATTACTCAACTTACCAGTGTATTTCAATAATTAAAAAATTTTTATTCCTCTTTAAAAAAAAACTCATCTGTTTAAAGTGTACAATACAATGGTTTTTAGTTCATTTATAGAGTACTTTATATATATATATATATATATATATATATATATATATAATCACTGAGCTTTTCCTATTTTTCTTTTAAGATGAGGCAAGAGATCAGTAGATCTAATTGCCTGGGACCAACAAAAAGAAAGGAGTCACACTCTAATTTGTTAAGAACAATATTTCATATCATTGCCATTCCATCCATGCAATGAACATAATTTCTGCCTAGTATCCAAATAGATGTCCAGTCCATCCAACAAGATTTTTAAAAAATTCAAATCCAGGTGCATGTGGGTGATTCAGTCTGTTAGGTGTCCAAATCTTGATCTCCATGCAGGTCATGATCTCACGGTTTGTGGGTTCAAACCCCACACTGAGTTCTGCACTGACAGCACAGAGCCTGCTTGGGATTCTGTCTCCCTCCCTCTGCCCCTTCCCCATTTACTCTCTTTCTATCTCTCAAACTAAATAAATAAACTTAAAAAAAATCAAATCCAGATGGTTGCCAGAGAGAAGTGGGTGGGCAGATTGGAAAACAGATGAAGGGGAATAGGAGATATAGGCTTCTAGTTATGGAATAAAAGGTATATCATAAAGGGGATATAGCCAGTGATATTGTAATAGCATAGTATGGTGACAGATGGTAGTTACATTTGTGAGTATAATATAATATAGAAACTTGTTGAATGACTATGTTGTACACCTGAAACTAATATATCATTACATGTCAAATATATAATTAAAAAGAAAAAAGAACACTACTAACCTAAAAAAAACAAAATTCAAATTCATTGCTGGCAGTAATTTACCTCTTTATTTCCCAGCTCACATAAGGTTTGTATTGTCTCCCAACTGGGCCTACCAGTTCAAATACACCATGTCTGCTATCAATTTGGGGGCCCAGAGCTTTGGTAAGAAGAAGGGAATAACATCATATACATTGGGTTTATTCTCAAAAATAAATGTGCAATAATGGTAAACACACAACCTTTGGATCTAGACTTTGGATTTGAATCCCAGCTCTGCTATTTGTTAACTACTCGGAAGCTCACTTGGCTAATAGTACTCACTTTCAGGGTGGTAACCGGCATGATGGATCTAAAGCACTTAGCATTATAGGTGGAATGTTGATGAGGCTCACTCACTGCTGTAATTATTATAATTATTAATCCTATTATGTTAGCTTAGACCAACATACATGCAAGTCTTGTTTCTCAGACCACACCAACGCTGAGAAAACCAATTAAGGGGATGAGTTATTCCCAAGGAATCATTTCAATGCCCCATTTTCCGAGGACCTTCCTTGCACCACCACTCAGGCTGTTTGACATTCTAGAAAGGAGCGGAGCCCCACCACTTCCTCCTTCTGCACATGCATGCGTACATACACATCCTTGGAACTGATCTCCATCTACAGACACTAATCTTTCCCTACCACTGATGACCTGCCCCAACAAAGTTCCATCCTCATCCCAAGCATATAGTTCTGCTTTTCCTAAACCATAGCTTTTGGGAAATTCTAAAGGCTGGTATTGTTCCTTGGGGGAATACCCAGGCACACAAGTCTGTGACTATAGAATAAAGTTAAACTTCTACTGCCTTGGCAGGAGCCCTATCAATATTTTTTTCTGGAAATTTCCACACACACACCTGCTTATGCTTGCATTTACCTGGACATTTTTGAGATGTTTCCAAAGTGCTGCCTAAGGCATTTTGGCTATAGATCCATAGTTTTCCTAGAATGGAGTCCAGGGACTGAATTGTCTGAAAAGGTCAGAGTTCTAAGAGTGGAAAGAGAGTAGGGTGCCTGGACTTGAGAGAAGCAGGTGGCAGAAAAGAATTTGCAAGTGGGAGGGGCTGCCCAGTTGTCTCATGGGGGACCTGCATGATCAAGCAATAGTGAGATTCCTAACTATGAAGTTTGGTGTAGAATCCATTGTTCAACTTGGACAGAGAACATTTGACAGTGAGATCAAGGTCAGAGGCCCATCTCAAATTTCCACTAGGTCCCAGGATTCCTTATGGAACCCTGAAATAGAAAAGGGGTCCCACCCACTCACTCCATGAATAAAATTAGATTTTCTGTCAGACAAAAATTGGATTTTCTTCTAAACTTGATGGATGTGTGGGAGAGCACATTGATTTAATTTAGAAAAAATGTTTAAAAGTTACATTTCTTTCACTTTGAATGAATGGAGTAAATCATGGTTACTTTCCTATTTCAGCTACATTTAACTTTTAAGGCTCTAGCAACTATCTTAGGCTAATTATTGAGAAGTTCTGGTAACTTCTGCTACCTTGAAAAGTTACATTCTAAAGGGATGATCTGGAAAGCAAAGACAGATTTATATACAATGGATTATCTTTTTACATTTGTATTTAAAAATTTTTTAATGTTTATTTATTTTTGAAGGAGAGAGAGAGACAGAGTATGAGTGGGGGGGGTAGGGGCAGAGAGAGAGGGAGACACAGAATCTGATGCAGGCTCCAGGCCCCCAGCTGTCAGCACAGAGCCTAACACGGGGCTTGAACTCACGGACAAAGAGATCATGACCTGTGCTGAAGTCAGATGCTTAACGAAATGAGCCACCTAGGAGCCCCTAATTTTTTTTTATGTTTATTTATTTTGAGAGAGAGAGAGAATAAGAGAGCGAGCAGGGGAGGAACAGAGAGAAAGGGGCGGAGGGGACACAGAATCTGAAGCAGGCTCCAGGCTCTGAGCTGTCAGCACAGAGTCCTATGCAGGGCTCAAACCCATGAATGGTGGGATCTTGACCTGAGCCAAAGTCGGACGCTTAACTAACTGAGCCACCCAGGCAATTTGTGAATTCTGAAAAAAACTACAAGAGGCGACATAAACATAGTGCAGAAAACAAGACCTTTAGAGGCAGAAAAACAAGCTGTGAGACCATGGACAATTTGCTTACTTCCTCTCAGGCTCGGCATTTTGATCTATAAAATAATGATATTGAGAATATTTTCCATCTGGTTATGGTGAAAAAGAAAATGAATGCACACTTAAAAGCACAAGTCCTTAAATAAATGCTCATTTATCCTCTACTCTAACCACAATTGGCTTCTTTATGATTGCCTTTATTTTTAAATAAGTTTATTGACATATACAGAAAAGTACACCACAAGCATAGAGCTTGATGAATTATAACAGCAGGAACACATGCATAAAATCACCATGAGATTAAGAAATAGAACACAACTAGGGTCAGGGAAGCTTCTCCTGTCCAATCCCAGTTGTTATATCCTCTACCTCCTCCCATAATATAACCACTACCTTACCTCGAACGCTATCATTTAGTTTCTCATTTGTTTGTCTTAGATTTTATTGTGGTAAGGACACAACATGAGATATATCCTCTTAAATTTTAAGTGGACATTGTTAGCTATAGACACAATGCTGTAGTGGATCTCTGGAACCTACATATCTTGCTTAACTGACACATTTTGCCTATTGATTAAACAAGCCATTACTTAGCTTGGTCTGATTTTTAATGTAATATATATTGAACCATAGAGTATGTATCAGCATTCTTTCACTTACATTGATAAAATTCATTCATAGTTTGCATTAAATGGATGTTTTTTCCTGTTCATTGCTACAGGGTTTTTCCATTGTTTGAATATACCACATCATATCCATTCTTATTCTGGTGAGCGTTTGTGTTGTTTCCAGGTTGAGGTCATTGTGAATAGTGTTGTGGTAATTTGTATTGACGGGCATGCATTTCTGTTGGGAGTATACATAAGGGTGAAATTGTTGGGCCATAGGGTATCTATATGAACAGCATCTGAATATGTGAATATCCTGCCAGTTTTCCAAAGAGACTGTGACAATTTTCTACCTCAAAAGCAGTATGAGATTTCCCATTGTTCTACGTCTCTGCACTTGGTATTGACAGCTGCTTCTTTTTTAATTTAGCCATTCTGTGTGGGACAGATATCTTGCTGTGGACACTTCCCTGACAGCTACTGAAGCTGAACACCTTTTCACACATTTGCTGACCATTTGGCTATCCTCTTTTGTGAAGTACTTGTTTAAAAGTCTTTGTGGGCATTTTTGTATTGGGTTGTCTTTCTACCCATAAATTTGTTTAGTAGTTCTTTACATACAGTCTTTTAGCCTATTTGCAGTATTAATGGTGTCTCTGATGAAAACAAGTTTTAAAGCCTAATGTATGTCAGTCTCATCCTTTCTAGTTAATGCTTTCATCATGCTAAAGAAATTGTTTCCTACCCCAAAAACTATGCAGATATTTTCCTAGGCTTTCTTTTAGAAGTGTTATTATTTTTGTGACTTTCATGTTGGTCTAAAGCTACCTGGAAACTGTTTTTCTTTTTGTGATGTGAAACAGAGATTAAGATTCACTTTTTTCCTACATACATATATCCAATTGAGTCAGCACCATATATTTGTAAACAAATATTCTTTCTCACTGCTCTGCAGAGCCACTTTTCTTACCAATCTATTGGCCGTGTGTGTGTCTGGATTCTCTAAGTCTGTTCCAGTTGTCAACTGCCTATTCTTAACTATTCTAATATTATAGTAAATATTATAAGTGTTCTAATTATTTTCCTTTTCTTCAGGATTATCTTACCTCTTCTTGGCCCTTGCACTGCCATATGCATTTTAGCCTGCCAATTTTTTCACAAAACATCTTGGGCTTTCGTTGGAATTGCATTACATCTATAGGTTAGTTTAGGCAGTATTTTACATATTTAGTATGTTGAGTCTCCAAACCATGAACACTGTATTTCTTCCATTTGTTTGTATCTTCTTTATTATCAATAATGTTTTGTAGTTTTATATACAGAGATTATAGCTTTCATTATTTTTAGCTAGATTTTACTATTATGATGCTTTTGGAAATTTTAACTTCTCAAGTTTTTATTTGTTCTCAGTATTAAGAAACATAGATTTGGTTTATACTACCCAAAGTAATCTACACATTTAAGGCAATCCCTATCAAAATACCACCAGTATTTTTCACAGAGCCAGAAAAAAACAACCCTAAAATGTGTATGGAACCAGAAAAGACCCAAATAGCTGAAGTAACCTTGAGAAGCAAAGCTTGTAGGCATCATAATTCCAAACTGCAAGTTATATTACAAAGCTGTTGTGATTAAGATGGTATGGGACTGGCACAAAAATAGAGAAGTAGATCAATAGAACAAAATAGAAAACCCAGAAATGAACCCACAACTACAAAGCCAATTAATTTTTGACAAATCAAGAAAGAATATCCAATGGAAAAAAGACAAATGGTGTTGGGAAAGCTGGATAGTAACATGCAGAAGAATGAAACTGGACTATTTTCTTACGTCATACACAAAAATGAATTCACAATGGGTGAAGGACCTAACATGACAGAGGAAACAAAATCTCTTTGACATCTGCTGTATCAACTTCTTACTAGACACATTTCTTGAGACAAGGGAAACAAAAGCAAAAATAAACTATTGAGAATTCATTGAAATAAAAAGCTCCTGCATAGCAAAGGAAACAATCAATGAAACTAAAAGGCAACCTTCGGAATGGGAGAAGATATTTTCAAATGACATACCTGATAAAGAATTAGTATCCAAAATATATAAAGAACTTCTAAAATTCAACACCCAAAAAACAAATTATCCAGTTTAAAAATAGGCAGAAGACATGAAGGCATTTTTTCCAAAGAAGACATCCAGATGGCTAACAGATGCATGAAAAGATGCTCAACATAACTCATCATCAGGGAACTACAAATCAAAACTGCAATGAAGGGCACCTGGCTGACTCAATTGGTGGAGCATACAACTCTTGATCTCAGAATTAGGAGTTTGAGCCCCATGTTGGATGTAGAAATCACTCAAAAATAAAATCTTAAAAAATAAACCCTACAGTAAATTATGCATCACTTCACACCTGTCAGAATGGCTAAAAATTAACAACACAGGAAACAGTAGGTGTTGGCGAGGATGCAGAGAAACGGGAACCTTCTTACACTGTTAGTGGGAATGCGAACAGGTGCAGAACTCGAAAACAGTATGGAGCTTCCTCAAAAAGCTAAAAATAGAACTACCCTACGACCCAGCAATTGCATTACTAGGTATTTACCCAAAGAATACAAAAATACTGATTCAAAGTAATATATGCACCCCCAATGTTTATAGCAGCATTATCAACAATGGCCAAATTGTGGAAAGAGCCCAAATGTCCATAAACTGATGAATGGATAAAGAAGAGGTGGTATATATATATCCATTATACAGACACACACACACACACACACACACACACAAACACACAATATATATAATATATGTAGATATGTAATGGAATGTTAGTCATCGAAAAGAATGAAATCTTGCCATTTGCAACAACATGGATGGAACTAGAGAGTAATATGCTAAGCAAAATAGGGCAGTCAGAGAAAATAAATACCATATGATATCACTCATATGTGGAAATTAAGAAACAAAACAAATGACCATAGGGGAAAAAAAGAGACAGGCAAACCAAGAAACAGACTCTTAATTAGAGAAGAAACCAATGGTTACCAGAGGGGAGGTGGGTGGGGGCATGGGTTAAATAGGTGCTGGGGATTAAAGAGTGTGCGTTTTGTGATGAGCACCAGGTGTTGTATGTAAGTGTTCAATCACTAAATTGTACACTGAAACTAATAATACACTGTGTATTAACTAACTGGAATTTTTTTTTAATGTTTATTTATTTTTGAGAGACAGAGAGACAGAACATGAGCGGGGGAGGGGCAGAGAGAGAGGGAGACACAGAATCCGAAGCAGCCTCCAGGCTCTGAGCTGTCAGCACAGAGCCCGACGTGGGGCTCGAACTTGCAAACCGCGAGATCACGACCTGAGCCGAAGCCGGACTCTTAATCGACTGAGCCACCCAGGCGCCCCTTAACTAACTGGAATTTAAATAAAAGCTAAAAACAAACCAAAAAAAGAAATAGCAATTTGGGTATATTGGCCAGTATCCAGTAATCTTACTGCACTTATTGCACTCATTAATTTTAACAGTTCTGTAGATTGTAGGTTTCTTTACATACACTACCATTTATTTATCTCTTCCATTCCAATGCTTATTACTTTTTTCTTGATATGCTGTATAAGCTAGTACCTCAAGAATAATGTTTAACAGAAGTAATGGTAGCAGGGTTTCTTATTTTATTTATAAACTTAGGGAAGATGTTTCAATATTTTACCATTAAGCATGATATTTGCTATAAGTTTCTTTAGAGATAATTTTTATCACATAAAGTACATTTCCTTCTATTACTAGCTTATAAAGAATTTTTATGAATAACATTGAATTTAGTCTCTTGCAGTTTGTCTCTATTAAAAGGATTATATGATCTCCCTTCTCTATTCGGTTAAAGTAGTGAAATCCATGAGTAGATTTTCTTTGTTGAACTAAACTTGAGTTCCTGGAATACAGCTGTACCTACTCATGATGTATTGTCCTTTTATGCATCTTTTTGCTAATATTTTAATTAAGATTTTTGCAACTAGGACCATAAGCAAGATTATCCTTTATTATTTTTGTAAGTCCTACTCAGTTTTGATATTAAAGTTCTACTGATCTTATAAAGTGAATCGCGAAGAATTACCTCTTTTTTACTCTCCAGAAGAGTTTAAATGGTCTTATTTCTTCCTTATTGGGAAGAATTTCCTACTAAAGTCCTGTGGGCCTAGAATTTTATATTTTTCAGGAAGGATTTTAATCACATATTCAAAGATCTCACTTTTAAATTTTTTTAATGTTTATTATTTTTGAGAGAGAGGTAGAGAGAGTGAGAGCAGAGAGAGAGGGAGATAGAGAATCTGAAGCAGGTTTAGGCTCTGAGCTGTCCGCACAGAGCTCAATGCAGGGCTCAAACTTGCAAACCATGAGATCATGACTTGAGCTGAAGCCAGATGTTTAACCAACTGAGCCACCTAGGCGCCCCTCAAAGATCTAATTTTTTTAAATAGACATAGGATTATTTGTACTTTCTATCTCTTATTGTTTCCATTGCACTCAGTTTTGATTTTCTAGAAATTAATCTATTTTATTTAAGTTTTCAAATTTATTGGCTTAAAGTTGTATAAAATATCCTCTTATAATGTTTCTAATATTCATAGACTCTGTAGTGATGTCTTCTTTTTCATTGCTGATATTACCTATGCCTTCTTTCTTTTTTCTAGATCAGTCTTATCAGGACTTCATCAATATATTAATTCTTTTCAAAGAACCAAGTTTTTAGTTAATTGATCATTTCTATAAATTTGCATCTTTATTTTTAACTTAAATTTTAGTTTTTTTATGTTAGAGAGAGAGAGCAAGCAGGAGAGAGGGACAGAGGGAGAGGGAGAGAGAGAAAGAGAGAGAGAGAATCTTAAGCACGCTGAGCACAGAACCTGATGTAGGGCTTAATCCAACGACCCTGGGATCATGACCTGAGCCAAAATAAAGAGTTGAATGCTCAATTGACTGAGCCACCCAGGTGCCCCTAATTTACAGTTCTTTCCATAACCCCTTGAAATTAGAGATTTTGTTATCTGGGTATGTAAATAATTAATTTAGAGTCAGTTTAATATTTGCACTTAAGGCTATAAATTTCCTCTTTAAGCATGATTTTTGTTTGGTTAGCAAGTCTGGATATTCTGCATATTCACTATCAATTCACTTTAAATATTTGCTAATTTTTATTGTCTTTTTTTAGCCTTATTCATCATTTAGAACTATTCTGCTTAATTTCCAAACATTTGGAAATTTTCTACTTTATTTATATGTCTTTTAAGTCTCTTTTTTTTCTAAACTGACTTTATTGAATTATAATGTAAGTACTATTAAATTATACTTATTTATATAGTTCAGTATATCTTGACCAATGTATGCACCTGTGTAACGTCCAACAAATTCAAGAACAAATTCATGTCCCATAAAGTTTCCTCCTGCTCTTCAGTAGTCAATTTTCCCACATCCCTGACCTACGAAACCACTATTGTGCTTTCTCTATAGATTACGATTTTCCTATTGTATAACTTCATATAAATGGAATCATAGAGAATGTAATCTTCTATTGTCTGACTTATTTTGTCAACGTAGTGGTTTTGTGGCATGCATTGGTAGTTTGTTCCCATTCATTGCTGAGAAGTATTTCATTGTATGAATACTATAGTTTATGAATCTGTTCACCTGTTGATGGCATTTGCATTTTTTCTGGTTTGGGGCTGTTTTGAGTAAAGCTGATGTGAATATTGGGGCACCTGGTTGAGACCGACTTTGGCTCAGGTCATGATCTCACTGTTCTTGAGTTGAAGCCCCTCATCAAGCTCACTGCCATCAGCGTAGGGCCCACCTCAGATCCTCAGTCCCCCTCTCTCTGCCCCTCCCCACTTATGCTCTCTCAAAAATAAATAAAACATTTTTTTTAAAAAGCTGTTACAAGTATTTTTGAATATGTATGCACATATGTCCTCCTGTCTTTCCTAATGTGAAATTGCTGGGTAAAATGGTACTTGATAAGTAACTACCAAACCATGTTCTGAATGAGTTGTACCATTTTATATTCCCACTTTATGAGTTTCCGTTACTCTACATCCTCACCAACCCTTTGTATTGTCAACCGTTTTACTTTTAGTTGTTATAGGTTTGTAGTGGTATCTCATTATGCTTCTAATTTATATTTCTTCTGATGACTAATGATGGTAAGCATTTTGTATGTACTTGTTTGTCATTTCTAGATCTATATTTGTTCAAATTTTGGGCTTATATTTTATTATTTGTTTTGATACTTAGGGAAAGAGCAAGAACAAGCATGGGATGGGCAGAGAGAGAGAGAGAGAGAGAGAGAGAGAAATCTTAGGCAGGCTCCATGCCCAGTGTGGAGCCTGACACAGGGCTCCATGTTACAACTGTGAGATCATGACCTGAGCCAAAATCCAGAGGTGGACGCTTAACCAACTGAGCCACCCAGGTGCCCCTGTATTTTAAAACTGGGTTTTTGTTCTCTCTTATTATTCAGTTGCAGATATACTTTTTATATTGTCTTACTTTCTTAATGGGGTATTTTAAAGAGCAGAAATTTTTTATTTTTATCAAGCCCAATTCATTCATTCATATATATATACATATATGTATATATACATATGTATATATACATATATGTACATACATACATGTATATACATATATGTATATATACATATATATGTATGTACATATATGTATATATATGGCTAGCACTTTTTGAGTCCATTCTGAGTTATTTTTTGTCTATGGAGTGAGGTAACTGTTGAGGCTTTTTTTTTTTAACCCTAATTATCTTTTGCTTATTGATCTCTTGATTAATTGAACTGTCATCATAGAATGACCCCATTTCAATCTTTTGGAATTTACTGACACTTTATTTGGGGCTCACCATATAATCAATTTTGGCAAATGTTGTATGTGTATCTAGAAAGAATGCACATGCAACAGTTGCTGATTACAATGATTTATATATATGTGAATTAGGTAAATTTTGTTAATTGTACTGTTCAGATCTATTGAAGGTCTACTGATCTTTCTCCTCATCTTCCCCCTCTCTCTCCTCCTCTTCCTCCCCCTTCCTCTTTTGGCTTGCTCCATCAGTTATTCAGAGATTTGTGTTAAAATTTTCCCACCGTGATTGCCTATTTCTTCTCTTGTGGTTTTGTATGTATGGTTTTGCTTTATATATTTCAAAAGTTTCTTGTTAAATCATTTGAATTTAGAATACTCTATTTTCCTAACGAATTAAACTTTTTATCATTTGAAATGTCCTATTCATCCCTAAGTAAATGTTTTTAATCTACATTATCTCATATTAGTGTATCAGCCCTGTATTGTTTTGTGTCTGTATGGTTTACACATTCTGTCCTTTTACTTTAATCTTTGTGCACTTATATTTAAGATGTATCTCTTGCAAGCAAAACATAATATTTTTATTATCAAGTCTAATAATTACTGTCTTTTAATTAGAATATTAGCCTGTTTACATTTGACACAATTACTTATGTTTAGAAGTTCAAATTTAATGTTTGATTTTCTTGCTGTTTCTCTGCCACTCCCTCTCTTTTCCTCCCTCTTGTCTGCAGTGATTTGAATTAGGCTTTTATTTATTATATATTTCACCTGGATTGCTTGCTAATTATACATTTTCACTATTCTTTTAGCTTTTACTCTGGAAAATGCTACATGCATCCTTGACTTGTTAAAGTCTGACAAAAAGTAATATTTAAATTACTTCCCGGGCGTGCCTGGATGGCTCAGTTGGTTAAGGCTTCAACTCTTGATTTCAGCTCAGGTAATGATCTCACAGTTCATTAGATTGAGCCCCTCCTAGGGCTTAGGACAGACAGTGAGAAGCCTGCTTGGGATTTTCTCTCTACCCCTCCCTCACTCATGCTTTCTCTCTCAAAATTAATAAATAAACATTTTTAAAAAACTATAAATTACTTCACAAGCCACACGAGGCTCATGGAACAGTTTAACACCATTTACCCTTTCCCTACATTTTGTGCTATTGTTGTCATGGATTTTACTTCTGTATAGAACTCAAACACTTCCAGATATTATTATTATTCTATACATTACACATTCGTTTAGATTTACCCATGTATTTATCTTTTCTGTTGTTCTTTATTTCTTCCAATTTCATTATGCTTTCTGTCTGGAATAATTTACCTTCTGACTAAAGAACTCCCATTAGTATTTCCTTAGTATAAATTGGTGAATAATTCTCTGTCTTTTTATTTTAAAATATCTTTATTTTGCTTTCACTTTAAAAAGACATTTTCTGTGGTTATCAGATTCTAGTATAGTTAGTTTCCTCTAGCTCTGATAGAAGATGTCATTTTATGTTTGTGGCCTACCTTCTTTTTTTGAGAATTCAAAATCTGTCTAATTGCTGCTATTTTGAAGATCAGATATCTTTTTCCTCTGGATTGTATTAATATTTTGCCTTTGTCTGTGTTCTTTTGAACACTTTTACTATGATATACCCATATTTGTTTTATCTGTACTTAATTTAAATGGTGTTTATAAGTTCCTGAATTTGTGGCTTGACATTTTGTAAAGTCCTGTCATTTTGATTTTCAAATTTTCTGTCTGCTTCATTTTCTCATCTGCTTATTCTTTTTTCTTTTTGGTAGATTTCAATTACATACATGTTAAATATTTCACCATTCCCATAGATCTTGTATGTTTCCTCTTTTTTGTGTGTGTATTTTCCATTTTCTTTTCTCTCTGTGCTTTGTAGTAGATATTTTCTCCCAGTCTGTGTTCCAATTTACTAATGCTCTCTTTTAATTATACCTAATCTGCTTCAATCAATTTATAGATTTTAGTTCAATCAATTTATAGATTCTATAAATTTATAGAATTTATATTTGAAGAATTTTAATATTTTCCTGTTTTATGCTGAAATTTTATCCAATACTTGGATTTCCAGTGAGTATGTTTCTATAATATGGTTTTCTCTTGTTTTTCTGTCATATGGTCTCATCTCCTGATAAACATAGTAATTGTTTATTTGCAGCCACACAAGACAATACATGTGATAAATTATACAGATATTTTAAGACTCTAGACAATACCATCTTCCAGAGAGAATTTATTTTTGTTTGGAAGTTGGATAAGAGACAGATTAATTTTCATTCCATCAAAGATTTAGCTGATTTAATTCCAGCTTCATTATTTTTGAGGTAATGTCTGTCCCTTCTGGAGTTACAAGCTAGAACTGGAGTGTTTGCCTGGGCCTCTCCTCCTTGGTCCTTAAGTCCCTTTTTTTCTTACCAACACTGTAAGACTGTTGGAAACTCTGCTCAGCATCTCAGCCTCTTGCTTTCTGCTTACACATAGACAAATGTCTACAGAGCTAAATTGGGCTCACTTCTATGTACTTTCATTCTGTCTTAGCCTAAGTTCCCTAGAAAAAAATGGGAGGTATAACTCTGAGACACCAAAGTAAAGGGAAAAGAAAGTTGGGCAGAAAAGAAGGAAGGGCAAATACAAACTAGTGCAATATCGCAGATGACCACAGCTTCACAAAGAGACGCAGCTCACTGCTTGGATGCAGCCTGTCTTGGAACAGTCTGTTGGAGAAAGGAAGAGGAATTTATTCAGGGGCTTCCTCCACTGAATGACTTCTTTCATTGGTCAAAATTTACCCCACAAGGCATTAACTTCTCTGCATTTCCAAGTTTTTCAACTGCCCTCTTCAGACCTACTGTGGAAACAAAATTCTATAGCCTGCAGCATGTTGCTTCATCCAATTCCTCGAACTAGTGACAGAAATCAGATACTTGCTGGGTACAGTGGGGCCTCCTGCCATAGCTGCAGCAGCTCAGACCACATCAAGCACAAAGGTTTCCATGCTGGAGATTGGCCTCACCTGGGCAGAGGCTGAGGCAGTCTGTGGATCTATGGATGAAGTGGTGGTGACCTTAGATCCACAGTAAGTTTGAGGACCTGGAAGACAGTTAGGCCCTAGAAGATTTGGGAAGGTTCCTCAGTTTGTCCAATGCACTTTCTCCCAGGAATCGTGACCTACCTTGTGGCTTCAGAATTCCCCATTGCCTTCAGATTGATGGCTTTATATATTGTCCAGCATGTCACATTCTCAAGGGAAGGCTTGGTCTGTAACCAGCTACTCCATGTTACTGGAAAAGAAAAGAAAACAAAACAAAACACTATCTCTTCAAGATCTTATTATAGTGATATAAAATGTTTACCCCAAATATAGTTAAATAAATTAGTTGACACTAGACTTACAGTAAAATTAGTGGGACACCAAGATGTCAGGTCCTCACTTGTAGATATAAATCACCTCTCACTTATAAATTGACTTCTCTGACAAGTTCAGTCAATATTTTCAATGTCAAACTGCCCTTGATTTTCTCAGATTAATCCACTGATTGTATCACTCATCTAATGGAAATTCCCATCTTGACTTAAGCACTAATCATGGGTGGGGCCATAAAAGAAGGGCACAAAATTTGCCAGTTACATCATTCCCAAAGCGGAAGGTTCACAATTGGTTTAATCCTGATTACTTCAAGAATTCTCTCTCCTTCCTCTTTCCAGCTATAAACCTACCTCTGGTCTAACCTAGTCTGTGATTCAACTCCTTGTGACCTATTGTAAGAATTTCAGAATCTCCCTATGTTGCTCTGCAACATTGCTAACCTAGGTGAACCCTGAATTTTAGGCCAAAGATACTAGTTCTTAGTGAAACCTCCTTATGGAAGCTTACTACTCTATCAGTTCTGTATTTTTATGTAATATGAAACACAAAGCATCAATGGAAGGAACTCTATTAGGAGTTCTAAAGAAGAGACCTATCTTCCACTTGCTATCTTCTCAGAACATCTGTGATGCCTCTCTTATAAAAATCACCTTTTAGAGAATGGTAATAGGTGCATGCTGATTGATAAAGATCATGGAGATCCAGAGATGCTTCACTAGCTTTCTCCAAGATAACAGTAAGTTCCCACAGAGATTGTAGAGTAGTAACCTTTCTTTACTTCCTCCCAATCTGTCATTTGTCACCACCATACGTCATCCTTGCCACTGTAATTTGAATATGTGTGGTGACTGGGAAATGTTGACTTTTCCAAAGGGAAGAAGACCTTTCATCAGTAAAGGGAATATGCATCACTGTGCTTCCCTGCTAGAACCTAATCTACAGTCCCTATCTCAACATCAAGAAATACTTTATCACAAAATATTTATCACAAAATACTTTATCAGAATCTCATTTATATGATATGTATGTCTACAAAACATATATGCATGTGTGAATATATATATTAAAATGGTAACTGATTATATCAGGATCATGGAATTATAGGAGCAATCTACTTTCTATGCACTTATTAATATTGTCATAATTTTATATAGTGGGCATACAGTTTTATTCTAAAAAAAACTAATTTAAAAAACCTGTTAGGGGCTCCCGGGTGGCTCAGTCAGTTAAGCATCTCACTATGGATTTTGGTTCAGGTCACAATCTCACACTTGTGAGATCCAGCCCCACCTTGGACTCCACGCTGGGTAAGGAGCCTGCTTAGGATTCTCTCTCTCTTTCTCTCTCTCTCTCACTCTCTCTCTCTCTCTCTCCCCCTGTCCCTCTCCTGCTCAGACTCATGCTCTCTCTCTCTCTCTCAAAAAAAAAAATAAATAAATAAATAAATAAATAAATAAAAGAAATTTAAAATTAAAAAATTAAATGTTTAAAGAAATACAAAATAAAAACTGTCAGATGGTGGGCTCTTCTAGGTACAATATTTGTGTTGTGCCCTTCTGGGTAATTAAATCAGTTAATAAACATGAAATGCACAGAACAGAACTTGGTACATAGTCTGCTCTAAATAAATGTTAGTTATTGTGTTTACTACATAGGAAATTAAATTCATCTTTTTCGCAAACTGCAAATTTTAAATATCTATATTTGGGGTCTTAAAGAGAACATACAGATCTACCAAGGAACCAAAAGATCTACTAAGGAGGTATGCCTCTTTTTTTTTTTTAAAGTGAAGTATGATTGAAACAGAAAAAAAAAGATCTATGATAACCATTAGGCAGAGGAATAGAAGAGACTGAAAGTCAGCAACTCTGTGAGTGCCACCACTACTTAGCTAAGGTTACAATCTGCACAGACAAGAATGAAAAAATATCTAGAGAAGAAGATTTTGAGGAAAGGAAGAGTGGAAGAATGGAAAGATGGCAGAAATGGAAAGGACAGGAAAAAGTTGGAAAGGATGTAAAATTAATTGGAGGAAAGAGAAAAGGAGAAGATAAAATGAAAGTGACTAATGGGAGAGTGGCATTTACAAAGACCAATCAATGTTACTTACATTTGCCAGGTGTTCTGCTAAGTGTTTTATAAGGAATGTCTCATTTAATTATTAGAACAGTCTTCAGAAATTGGTATTTGATTGTCCCTATTTAACACATGAGAAAACTAAGGTTTTCAGGGTGTAATTTTTCCCCAGATCGTGTGTTGATAAGATTATGTCCAAAAAGCCCAGTCGTCTTGGAGCCTCACTTTGGTCTGATTTGTCCTTTTAGGGATATGACATCAGATCTGCCTGGAGTATCAAATAAAAAGCCAAAATATCTTCCCCTTGTTTGATGTCCTCTATATTGTCATTATTTCCTATCAACCTGTGAAAGCAAGGAGGTTTAATAAGGTTGAGAACAACTTAATATGAAGAGAAATGCTGAGCCCTAACATTAATACCATGTCCATATTTTCTAAACTAAAAATGAAATCATTAACTTTAAGACACTATATTTGCAAATGTATTATATATAAAATTTTACTAAGGTATAAAGAGAAAAATCACAAAGCACTTTTTTTTTTGAAAAGCACCAAATTAAATAAATCTGTTTGGCCCCAGAATTTTAATACTGTGACTATAATACCTGGCATCTGTGTCATCCCTCATTTAATAAGAAAATGTTTCACACAAAAAACAAAAAGCTAAATGGGAAAAGTAGCTACTGTGAAGTTTTTACTTTTTGTAATATTTGGCTAAAAGAGTTCTCGGTCGGTAGTCACAGAGTATGGGTCATTAGGTTCCTGCTCGGTCAACTGTGCAATCTTTGCCACAGCCCCTAACGTCTCTGAGCCTTAGTTTTCTGGTCTATAAAATGAAGGCTTAGGTAATATGTTTGCAAAGATCCTATAACTGTGTAGCATATAAAAAATAAGGCAGGGAATTCTCCCGTGATAAGAATTAGGTCATAGGAACTTTAAAATAAATATTTTAAGGTTTCTAATAACACTTTGCTGGAAAAAAAAATCACATGTTAAATCATGATTGTTGACTTTTACTTGGTACCATAAATGATAAGAGACATAGTAATGGTAGGTGATTATACTGAACAAAAGAAACAAAATAGGGGTGCCTGACTGGCTCAGTTGGTAGAGCATGTGACTCTCGATCTCAGGTTCATGTGTTGAAGCCCCACACTGGGTGTAGAGCTTTCATAAAAAAAAAAAATAGCCATCCATAAATGCCAAGTTGGTGAATGCTATTCATCTTTATTATTTTGTAATATTTTGTATAATATATGCGAGAGCCAACAATTTGGTCAAAATGGAATAATCAAAAGAGACTTTTATGCATTCTTTTGATCTGCATGGTAGCAATTACTGGGGTGACATTTAAAGTATTTTGAGGAGTCAGGAGGGTGTGAAGGAAAGAGAGGAAATGGTTGGTTATTCAAGAGCTCTTAGAAACCATCCTTCAGTTAAGGTCAAATAACACCAATACATTACTATGTGATGATCCAATAACTTGCTACCTAAGATACTTTTTCCTAACTTAAAGATTTAGAAATCTGGAAAAGTGAAAAAGTTGAGAAAAAAATTTTAGTTAAAAATTTAAATAGCTATATTTTCAAATCAGTTAGTGAATATTCATGTTCAAGTAACAGAACACACTGCTGAAAGACGCTTAAAAAATAGGGTTTTGTTACTTTATAACCAAAAACTCTGGAGGAAAATATTTCCAGATTTGCTAGAGCAACTCCACAATTTCATCAGGTGGCAGGACTCTGTCTGCCATACCTGCTATATTGACTTGATAACCGTCACGCTTGCAAGATGGCACTCCCATGCCAGGTACCATGTGTAAATATGACAATATTTGGGGCCCCCAAATGGGCTCCCATGTGTTGCTTTTTGTTAGAGAGGAAGACCCTTTCTCAGAAAACCCTTTCTTATATTTTCCACTGCCCAGAACTGGTGTCCCTGCCACAGGTGCATGCAAAGGGTCTAACGAAGCAGTGCCTGCTATTTCCATTTCATAAAAGCCATGCTTTGCCAACATGGAAAAGGGGGGACACAGCCAACGCACACACTTTTACATGTTGGTCTATGTCCTTCCAAACATTTCTTCTTTGCAGAATTTTTATTTGTACTGTTTAAATCACACCATGTGTCAGGTTTGGTGGCCCACCTTTATACTTTATATTTTACCATAAGCATTTGTCCCACAGTAATATAGTCTTTGGAAATTTTATTTTACATGATGACGTAATAGTCCATGCAAAGAAACATTCATAATTTATTTAATTTGTCATAAGCAGTATTTCTTTCATTTAAAGAATACTTACTGGGTATTACCCACTATATACTAGAGGCTTTACATAAGTGCCTCTAATCTTTACAACATTCCTGCAATGTAGCTATTACCAGCCCAAATTTGCAAATGAGGACACTGCTTACCAGCAGCTTACTGATATTCCTGCTGGTAAACTGCAGAAAAGGGAACTTGAGCTCAGGCCCAAACCAGCCAACACAATGATATTTATTCAACATTGTTGGCGGGAGAGAAAAGAAATTGAAGTCCAAATGAATGGGCCAATTCATAAATATAAATTAGGTAAGTTTACTATTGAGCAAAACCAAACAAACCAAACTAAACCAAACAAAAACCTGAATTCATGCTGGCAGCCAGCAAGTGGCTACAAAGCTATAATGGATATTGGGCTCTGTTAATATGGACTTGAAGTTACAATTCGTTGTCCTACTTTTCATAAACCATCAGTAGTTATTCAGTTTGCATCAGTAGTTCCATCAAGTGAACTCTGACATCCTGTTTTTCATAATTCTTGAGCAGGCTTATTCTCATTTTGTTCTTCATGATTCTTTATCAGTACTTCCTACAGTTGCCCCTGACAGTGTGACCAGCATATACAATCAGTCACATTCTTCAACATTCCTCGGTAAGGTTAGATTAAGTTCAGTTCCTCAAAGCACCAGCAATAAAAAGCTCCTGATTTAACTCCCATATGGCAAAATAATCCCATTAGCCAAAAGAACATTCTATAAACCATATAAACTACACACATGGTATTTGCTACAAATATGCTTTTGTCCATATCCTCAAACAAGTGACCATTAGTCTTTGTGTTCTGAAGATATTAAGAAAGCCATATAGTATCTATAGGTGTCAGCAGTTAAATTGAATACATGAATAAAAACAAACAAACAAAATAATAGGGGGGAGTAAAGCAAGGAAAGAAGGAATAAAAAAATGAATATATAGGTCAGGAGAAGGGAAAAATGGACAGAGCTATAATTACTGTCAATTCTGCTGTGATAAGATAAATGCTAGGGCAGACTGAAAAAGAGCACAGAGCAAATGTTTCTGGCCAGCTGAAAGGACTAGCAGAGACTAAGCCAAACTCAACTGCTGTCGCTGATGGAATCCCGACGGGTTACCTTCTCTGAGGACATACCCTCCTCCCACCCTCCTCCGGAGACTGGGCTCTTGATTACAACAAACTCCCTCCCAGTTCCAGGCGTTTTGGGCCTAGCCTTCTTTGTTTTCGTAACCAGGACACGCCCCAAAGTGTTTTCCCAAACACCACCTCTTTTCAATGACACGTCTTCACATCTTACTTCCACGCTCCCCTGCCCTTCCTGCCTAATGATGTGGGTGGTTCCAGGAGAACAGTGACTGAAACAGGTTTCCTCTGGACTTGACACAGCAGAGCCAGATAGGAAACGATGCTGGCAGCTTTCCCTGTGAGGCCAAACACTTACTAAAACATGTTGGTGGTATGGCAGATGAGAAATCAGTCCTTTAGAGAGCAGGGAACACTCAGAGCCTCCCTGCTTCACCCTCTGCCCCAGTTATCAGGGCTGCTCTAGGGCCAATAAACCAGAAAGTTCCCAGTCTGTCTGGCCAGACCAAGATAATTTGTGAGAGTAGGCTTCATTGTGGTTCTTTGCCCTACCCTGATACAAGCCTCTGGAAAGAGAAGGGAATTCATAAATTTGTTTCAGTTTAATCTTAGTGACTAACCAAGAAAAAAATGCTGTCCCTACCTTTTCTCCATTCTAGATTACTAAAATTCCCACTGGTCCCTTGTTAATAATCCAGTGCTACAAGTCTGGGTTTTATTTGAGACCAGAGAAAAATGGTGAGTAAACAAAGGTGTGAAAAATAAATCTTATTGGGATATACTATATGTATATATTAAGATTATATTATATAATTATATATTATATGTATCATATAACATTGTATATATATATATCATAATATATATAATCATACACTATATACTTTTATATATGAAAAATAAATCTTATTGGAATATATTATGAGTACATTTTATAATTATGTATTATATAAGATTCATAAGTAAATTTTACAAGTTTATAAAAAGAAAAAGAATAGACTGGATAAATACAGATCTGGTTTTCATTCGAAGCACAGTAACATAGGACCAGTTGGCTAACTTTTCAAACATCACTCAAATTGTTCATCACTAAAATGAAGGTGATGAATCTACTTCAGAGGGATGTTAAGAATTATGAGAGAGGATGTTTATGGAGTGTAAGGCATAGAATGATTGAAATATTAGTTCCCTTTCCTCTCTCTTTAACCCATCAGCCCAAGAGAACACAGATTTTTTTTTTAAGTTTTTCAATCAATCACCAAATGCACTGAAGTATTAAAACATTATGACTTTCAAAGAACTTCCAATCTAGGTGGGGATATAATCTTAAGTCACAATAAGGGAACAATAGAAGTTCACAATTTAATCAAGTAATCAATTGTGTAACACGTGGTTCCAATTACTGAACAGTAGTTGTCAAGAAAAAATGAAATGAAAATGGACTAAAGTTTTCTTTCATGTAGCCCTTCCCTCCTCTAGCATCTTCTACACATTCTGTGGAGTAACAAATAAGTCTGAGTTAAAGTTATTTATATAAAAATATTAATTTTTATTTTTCTATATAAAAATAGACTGACAGATATACTTGATGACACTTTTAGGGGCACATCAGACAAAGTTCTATTAATCCTCTGAGGATTTGCCCAAAATCTCTTCCAAAAACAGAAAAAATCCTCTTAAGAGTCCATGTTAAAATTAACCTCTCCTTCTGACCCTCTTATAATCTGCTTTACTGCCACTTTGTGCCTATCATGATGATTATAAAATAAAAACATTTTATATAGGTAAATTCTCCCATGCTTATTTGTATTCAATAAAAGAATCCATCAAAAATGGATGAAATGGGGCGCCTGGGTGGCGCAGTCGGTTAAGCGTCCGACTTCAGCCAGGTCACGATCTCGCGGTCCGTGAGTTCGAGCCCCGCGTCAGGCTCTGGGCTGATGGCTCGGAGCCTGGAGCCTGTTTCCGATTCTGTGTCTCCCTCTCTCTCTGCCCCTCCCCTGTTCTGTCTCTGTCTCTCTCTGTCTCTCTCTGTCCCAAAAATAAATAAAAAACGTTGAAAAAAAAATTAAAAAAAAAAAAAAGGATGAAATAAGTAAGAATCCCCAAGCTCCCTTCTACTCCCTTTCACCAAAAAAGCAGATACTCTACCAAATACCAAAAATTATATATAAAAACATGCAAATCCCCCTTTGGAACTGTTCCTGGGATCAAAACTCTGTGGGGAAAAATGTACATCTTTTAGACTTTTCATCTTCATCTTTTACCTTTAAAGCAATTGATAAAAAAACATTTGCATTTGTAAAAGGACTTTAATATGATTCATGCATCATCTTTCTTCTTGGCCTTCTAATACAAACCCAGGGTGTTATTTACCATGTCTACAGAATCAACTCTTCCATATATCTCTGGCCAATTCTTTTACCACACAAAGATGCTCTTGCTCTCAAGAATCAGACAAAGTAATAAGTGTGGGAGAAAGACAAAAAGTATTATCTGGACAAGAACCAAATAAACTCAGTCAAAATTAAAGAAAAGAATAAAGTAACTCGCATGTACTCTACCTACTGTGTGCCAGACACTGTTCAAAACATCTTATAATTAACTCATTTAATTCTCCTAACAGTCCTATATGGAGTAAATATAAATGTCCCCATCTTAAAGCCTGAGGGCAAGGCAAACAAAAATCAAATTAATTGAGATGTTCCAGCTAAAGGATACATTTCTTCATATAAATACCTATCCACTTATTTACCTATCTGAGACTAAGAAGTAGGACGAACAAAAAATTGAAGAGGAGATGCTTTTAGAGTCCTTTTATGAAGCCTACATTACCCTGACACCAAAACCAGACAATGACACAACACAAAAAAGGAAGTATCAGATTAATATCCCTAATGAACATAAATGCAACAACTCCCAAGAAAATATTAGCTAATCAAAATCAATAATACATTAAAGGGATCATACAGCATAATCAACTGGAATTTACTCTAAGGATACAAGGGTGGGTCTGCATATGCAAATCAATCAATGAGATAATACATTAACTAAATGAAGGATGAACATCATATGATCATTTCAATAGATGCAGAAAAAGCATTTGACAAAACTCAACATCCATTTATGATAAAAACTCTCAACAAGATGGGTATAAAGGGAACATACCTCAGTCCGATAAAGGCTAGGGCCATCTGGGTGGCTCAGTTGGTTAAGCGTCCGACTTCAGCTCAGGTCATGATCTCATGGTTCATGGGTTCAAGCCCTGGCTCAGGCTCTGTGCTGACAGCTCAGAGCCTGGAGCCGGATTTGGATTCTGTGTCTCCCTCTCTCTCTGCCCCCCCCCCACTTGCACTCTGTCTCTCTCTTAAAATAAATAAACATTAAAAAATTAATTAAAATATACGATAAAGGCAATATATGACAAACCCATACCAAACATCATACTCAACAGTGAAAAGTTGAAAGCTTTTCCTGTAAGATCAGGAACAACACAGGGATGCCCACTGTCTCCATTTTTATTCAACATAGCACAGGCATATCTCAGAGATATTGCAGGTTTGGTTCTAGACCACCACAATAAAATCAATATCACAAAAAAATGATTCAAATAAATTTTTTGGTTTCCCAGTGCATATGAAATTTACATTTACACCATAATCTATTAAGTGTGCAATAGCATTATGTCTAGTAAAACAACATAATACCCAAATTAAAAAATGATGTAGGGGTACTTGGATGGCTCACTTGGTTAAGCGTCCGACTTTGGCTCAGGTCATGATCTCACGGTTCATGAGTTCGATTCCTACTTCAGGCTCCACAGCTGGTAACATGGAACTTGCTTGGGATTCTTTCTCTCTCCCACTTTCTCTGACTCTCCCCCGCTCACACTATCTCTATCTCTCTCAAAATAAATAAATAAACTTACAAAAATACTTTATTGCTAAAAAATGCTAGCCATCATCTGAGTTTTCAGTGAGCCATAATCACTGATCACAGATCACCATAGCAAATGTAATATTAATAATGAAAAGTTTGAAATACTGTGAGAATTGCCAAAATGTGACGCAGAGACATGAAGTGAGCAAATACTGATGGAAAAAATGGCTCTCATAGACCTGTTAAACATAGGGTTGCCACAAACATTCAATTTGTATTAAACAGAATATCTGCAAGATGCAATAAAGTGAAACAATAAAAACAAGATGTGTCTATAGTTGAAATCCTAGCCACAGCAATTGGATGAGGAAAAAAGAAAAGCATCCAAATTGGAAAGGGAGAGTAAAACTGTCTCTATTTGCAGGTGACAAGAGGCTATCTCTGGAAAACTCTGAAGACTATCAAAAAGCTATTAGAACTGATCAGTGAATTCAAGTAAAATTGCAGAATATAAAATCAATCTACAGAAATCTGCATTTCTATACACTAATAATAAACTATCAGAAAGAGAAATTAAAAGGAAAACAATCTCAAGGGGCACCTGGGTGGCTCAGTTGGTTAAGCGTCCAACTTCATGATCTCGCTGTTTGTGGGTTCCAGCCTCTTGTCAGGCTCTGTCCTGACAGCTCAGAGCCTGGAACCGGCTTTGATTCTGTGTCTCCCTCTCTCTCTCTGCCCGTCCCCTGCTCGCACTTTGTCTCTGTCTTTCTCTCTCAAAAATAAATAAATATTAAAAAAAAACATTTAAAGAGGAAAACAATCTCATTTACAATTGCTATCAAAAAAATAAAATAACTAGAAATAAATTTAACTGAGGAGTTGAAAGACCTGTTCACTGAAGACTATAAGACACTGATAGAAGAAATTGAAGAAGGCACAAATAAATGGAAAGATATTCTGTGCTCATGAATTGGAAGAATTAACATTGTTAAAATGTCCATACTACCCCCTCCCCCCAAAATCTACAGTTTCGATGTAATGCCTATTAAATTTCAGTGGTATTTTTTGCAGAACTAGAAAAAATAATTCTAACATTTGTATGGAACCACAAAAGACTGAATAGCTACAGCACTCTTGAGTAATAAGAATAAACCTGGAGGTATCACAATCTCAGGTTTCAAAGTATACTACCAAGCCATAGTAATAAAAAATAGTATGGTGTTGGCATAAAAACAGACGCATAGATCAATGGAATAAAATAGAGAACCCAGAAATAAACCCACATGTGTAAGGACAATTAGTTTATGACAAAGGAGGCAAGAATATACAATGCGGAAAGGACCATCTCTTCATTAAATGGTGTTAGGAAAACTGGAGAATCACATGCAAAAGAATGAAACTAGACCACTATTTTACAGCATACACAAAAATTAACTCAAAAATGGATTAAAGATTTGAATGCAAGACTTGAAGCCATAAGGTTCCTAGCAGAAAACATAGGTGGTAAATAAACTGCTTGACATTGGTCTTGGCAATATTTTTTGGATCTGACTCCACAGGCAAGGGAAACAAAAGCAAAAATAAACAAATAGAGCTACATCAAACTAAAAAGCTTCTGTACAGTGAAGGAAACTATCAACAAAATGAAAAAGCAATCTACCGAATGGGAGAAGATATTTGCAAATTATATATCCAATAAGGGATTAATATCCAAACTATATAAAAAAACTCATACAAGTCAACAATAAAAAGTCCTTCCCCACAAAAAAAAATCCCCAAATACTCTAAAAAAAATAGGCAGAAGATCTGAATAGTCATTTTTCTAAAGACGACATATAGATGTAGGGGTGCCTGGTGGTTCAGTTGGTTAAGTGTCCGGTTCTTGGTTTTGGTTCAGGTCATGATCTCACGGTTTGTGAGTTCAAGCCCCATGTTGGGCTCCATGCTGCCAGTGCAGAGCCTGCTTGGGATTCTCTCTCTCCCTTTCTCTCAGCCCCTCCCCTGCTCATGCTTTCTATCTCCAAATGAATAAACAAACAAATGAAAAGAAGACATACAGATACCTAACGGGCACATTGAAAAGATGTTCAATATCACTAAGTATCAGGGAAATGAAATCAAAACCACAATGAGATATCACCTCATACCTGTTAGAATGACTGTTACCAAACAGACAAGCAATAACAAGTGTTGGCAAGGATGTGGAGAAAAGGGAACCCTTATACACCGTTGGTGGGAATGTAAATTGGTGCAATCCACTATGGAAAACAATATGGAGGTTCCTCAAGAAATTAAAAAACTACCATAGCTACCCACTTTTCAGTATTCCACTTTTGGGAATTTAGTTGAAGAATGTGAAAACACTAACTCAAAAAGACACATGCACCCCTATGTTCATCACAGCATTGTTTGTAACAGCCAAGATATGGAAATATGGAAACAAACTGAGTGTCCATTCATGAATAGATAAAGAACATGTGATCTATCTATATTTGATTAAAGACATATAAATGTGTGTGTGTGTGTGTGTCTGTGTGTGTGTATGCACACTACTCAGCCATAAAAAAAAAAAAAAAAGGAAAATTTGCCATTTTCAGCAATGTGGATGGACCTACAGGGTATTATGCTAAATGAAATAAGTCAGATGGAGAAAGAATAATACCATATATTCACTTACATATGGAATCTAAAATACAAAACAAACAAAACTTATGGAGAACAGATTGGTAGTTATCAGAGGCGCAGGGGGTTAGGAAGTGGGTGGAACAAGTGTTGGGACTCAACTGTATGGTGATGTATGGTAATGGTAGTGATCACTTTGGGGTGTATACAGATTATAACGATGTACACCTGAAACTTACATAATGTTATATACCACTTTTACCTCAATTAAAAAAAAAAGTAGGTCCACATTCTACGTAAACCAGAGCTGGGAATAGGGCAGACTAGGCAAAACATGCAGATATCTTTGCTTTTCAGATGGAGGATGACAGACTATGCCTACAAAATTATGTGCAAATGATTTAATTAGAGTGGTGGGATTTCCACAGAATGTTGTGAGTAACCCTGGTGATGAGAAATTATCTAAAGCACTTCAGCAAATACTTTCCAGAAGGGAAACCAGACAATCCATGGAGATGCAGGTAGAAAATACTAGAATATATTCATTCTCTTTCTATGTAGTTTTAATTTAAAATAAAATACGAAATTAAATATTCACGTTGACACTTGCCCTTGTGATTATCTACCAGTCATTTGCCATATACAGTATGAAAGAGAGCCTAAGGGATGAGTGGAGGGTAGACAATTTGACTGACATTGGCATCCTTCCTGATCGGTTTGCCACACATGGCAGACCGTGCCTAGTTGAGTGGATTTACGTATTCTAGCTCTATTTTCAACCTAACTAACTCTCACAAAATGAATAGGTGATTAAAAAAAACATATTCTGGCAACGAACTGAAGGCGCTAATAGTACACAAACGAACAACCAGAAAACCGCAGAGCTTCACTCCTATTCCTACCACAAGCTCTCGTCAGACATATTACAAATCAGCAGGAATATTATTGAAATATCAGTTTATTTACTTTTTAGAGTTTACTTGTGTTTATTTTTTAAAAACTTCTTAATTGTTTCACTTATATTGTTTTTTTTTTTTAATTCCAGTGTAGTTAACATACAGTGTTATATGACTTATCGGTGTACATTATAGTGATACAACAATTCTTTAAAAAAAATTTTTTTAATGTTTATTTATTTTGAGAGAGAGCAAGTGGGGGAGGGGCAAAGTGAGAGGGAGACAGAGAATCAGAATTCCAAGCAGCCTCTGCACTGTCAGTGCAGAGCCCGAGGGGGTGCTCAAACTTACGAACGATGAGATCATGACACCCAAAATCAAGAGTCAGAGGCTTAACTGATTGAGCTATCCGGGTGCCCAGCGAATCAACAATTCTATACATTACTCATTGCTCACCATGATAAGTGTACTCTTTAATCTCCATCACCTGTGTCATGCACCTCCTTCCATCCACCTCCCTCTGGTAAAATCAGTTTGTTCTTTATAGTTAGAGTCTTTCTTGGTTTGTCTCTTTTTTTCCCCCTTTGTTCATTTGTTTCTTAAATTCCACATATGAATGAGATCATATGGCATTTCTTTCTCTGACAAACTTACTTCACTTAGAATTATACTCTTAAGCTCCATCCATGTTGTTGCAAATGGCAAGATTTCATTTTTATGGCTGAATAATATTCCATTATATATATTATATATATATTATGTATTCATCTATCCATGGACCCTTGGGCTGCTTCCATAATTTTGCTATTATAAATAATGCTGCAATAAACAATTTATATGCATTATTATGATGTATGGTTAATATAAAAAACAAAACACTACCATTGTAAAAATATTTAATTTTTATTTCATTTTATTGCAAGATTGAAAAAATGGTCACAAATTCTATTCATCCCTTTGCAATGTGACTATGGCAGCTACTCATAAGAAGAGGTAAGGTTTATTCTTCTGTGCCTTGAATCTGGACATGACCATGTGGACAAAGAGATAGTGGGAAAAATTACACAAGCAAAGGCTTCAAAAGTAGTTGTACACTGGGGCTTGTTCCCTTGCTGCTCTTAGGGACCCTCCAGCTACTGGCACATAAATAAGCCTGTGGTAGCCTGCTGGATGATGATATGTGGCCCAGTATCCAGATGAAAGCCAACTAACCCACCAGATATGTGAGGCCACTGACTGCCAGCTGAACAGGAAAGCATAATTAAGGTTACCTGAGAGCAACAGAAGAATGTGTCCAAAATGTCAACCTACAGGATCAAGAACTAATAAATAAATAAATAAATAAATAAATAAAAATAAATATTGTTTTAAGCAACTAAGATTTGGAGTGGCTAGTTCCACAGTAAAAATTGATATAGAAATTAGTACCTAAAAGTGGGTTATTGTTGTAAAAAAAAACCCAAAACACCTAAAACATGTGGCCTTGGGTCCCTAAATTGGGCAGAGACTGAAAAAAAAAATTAAGAATCCAGTAGCAAAAATGAGGAAAAGTGTGAGTAAACTATTAGTGGTTGCTGAAAAAAAAAGGCGAGGAAATTGCTATAGCTGGTCGGAAAAAAATGGCAACATGTATCATGTAGTTAAAAGCAATTGGCAAAGGGTTGCTCGTAGTAACTTAGGAGATTAAATAGATATATTTTTTCCTAATGAATTTATAGACCTTGCAAGATGACTTCCTTGCAAAATGTTGAAAGTGTTGATTGGTTTTATTTAGCTGCCTAGAAAGAAAGAAAAGAGCTAAGGAAAGAATCTGGAGGGAATTTACAGAAAATAAAACTGCTTCTCATGTCTAATCCCTTTAGCCAGTAAAAATCTTTCAAGTGAAGGCAGTCTGAGACTGAAGATCATATCAAGATGTGGCTATTAAAACTTTATTAAGATATTTCAAAGAATTAAGGCGGTATCTAGTAGACCCACTCAACTTAAAAAAAGGAGCTGAGTCTAAGGATTATAAGAATGTTATCCCACAACAGACACATCCACAAAATTCTATCTCAAAAAAGTTGTGGGTGTGGCTTTTCTTGAACCAACTACTCTCAAGTCAGATTCATAGCAAAACCACAAACTTTTGAGAATTGTATTGATGAAAGGACCGCACACTTGGGATGAAAATTTGAGATCGCTCAGATTACAAAATAGCCTCAGGAACCCTTGCTTTTTACCAGCAGGAAGCAATCAGAGAAAGCTATTTGGCTGTAAACATGGACTTTTCCTTATAGAAAAGGAACAATGTCCCAGAAGATAGAGTCAAAAACTCAGAAGGTAGGAGCTAAGAGCCTAGGAGAACAATGGAGCAGGGAGATAAAACTAGACCTAATCAAGAAATATTTCTTGCCCCTAGAATGGGGAGACTTGGCAACAGATGTCCAGTTGGATTTCAGAATCATTATGGACCAGTGGCTGCTATGTATTTCACATCCTTCCCCTTTTTGATGTCAGTGTGTACTGTAATGATCCTGTTCTCTGCTTTGTCTTTGTATATTATTGGGTATATTGGGGACAGATAATGGGTTAATTAGTCTTTTTTAGTTTATAGTAGAGGAGCCCATCTGAGGATTCTCACCTGATCTGCTTTAGATCACAAGACCCATAAAAGCATGACCATAATTAGATGAGATTTTGGGAGTCCAACATGCGGAAGGAATGATCATTATTGTGTCCAAAGGATAGACCGTGCCAGGTTGCAAGGTGGCTATAATCCTTGATTGCTTCTTTCATCAAGCTATGTCTATTTCTGCCTTGAATCTAAACTGGTCTTGTGACTTATTTCACCATTAGTATGCACCAAAAGTGATGTCATACCAATTCCAGGCCTAGGACATCTTTGCTCTCTCTGTTCGTGTCGGCCAGTGCCATGATGAGAGGTATGTGGCCCAGTCACCCTTGTCCCTCCAGCCAACAGCCAAAAGAGGCAGAAGCAGAGCTGCTTGAGTTTTTAGCTGCTCAGAGACACCTGAGTGAGCTAAAAATGAGCCTGTTGAGAAAAGCATCCAATTGATCCCAGCCCAAATTTTTGACCTAAGAATTATGAAATAAACAAATGGTTGCTATTTCAAGCACACAAATTAGAGTCAGAAGAGGTTGTCATGTAGCCGTAAATAAGTGATACAGACACCCAAATGCGACACAACAATTTATTATTATCCCATCCTTTCTCCTCTTTTCTTTACTTCTCTCTCTGCCATAAATCAAGCGTCCATATAGCAGTGGGTCTGTTTGGGACACTGTAGTCTGTTCCAGTAGTCTGTTTGCCTGTGTCTGCATCAGTTCAACACTATGTTATTCAATGTAGCTTGACATCTGATGATGCAAGTGTCCCTCAACACATCCTTTTCTTCTTCTGGAGAGTATTGGCTATTCTTGCCCTTTTGTTCAACTCTGTACATTTTGAATGAGTTTATCAAGAACAATAGGGAAAAAAAAGACACTCTTATGGGATTTTTCTTTGAAATTCTATTAAATCTATAGGTAAATTGGGAAGAATTGACATATTTTTAATATTGACCCTTCCTATCCATAAACAGCTCTTCATTATTTAAGTGTTCTTTGGTCTCTTTTAATATATGTTTATAATTTCCTACAGAAATATTAGTTATATTTCTTTAGATTTATTCATAAGTCTTTTATATTTTTGTTAATAGAAAATAATATAAGAATATAAATTAGACTTATAAATAATCTTAATAATATTTAGATAGTTTTAATAAATAAATATAAATCAGATTTTTTAAAAATTTCCTGGGGCTCCTGGGTGGCCCAGTCAGTTAAGCGGCTGACTTCAGCTCAGGTCATGATCTCATGGTCCATGAGTTCAAGCCCTGCGTCAGACTCTGTGCTGACAGCTCAGAGCCTGAAGTCTGCTTCAGATTGTGTGTCTCCCTCTCTCTCTGCCCCTCCCCTGCTCTCGTTCTCTCTCTCTCTCAAAAATAAACATTAAAAATTTTTTAAAAATTAAAAATAAAAATTTGACTGCATCAAAGTGCAAATGACTTATTAATTGTAATGATTTTTGTATATTTGAATATTTTTTATTTAGACAATAATCTAGACAAGATAGCTCTCTCTCTACCCGTTATGCTTGGATGAGTTCAAAGCAACAGCTGCAAATACAAGAAGAAACAGAGAGAAGAAAAAGAAACAAAGCCAAAAATGCCCCCTTCTTCCACTAAAGATTGAAAGTTTGAAGCAGACTGAGAGGGGAAAGGAATAGCTACTTAGATAAGAGTTTGTAGTTTTAATCTTACACTTGTAGGAATGGGGGTAAAATATTATTAGATCAGACCAAACTTTTATTTCCTAAGAGCAACTGCATGATCTCTGGTACAGTGGGACATTTGTTTATCTTAAATGTCCCAATGAATGAAAACAATTTAAGCTTCATTAAAAAAATTATAACATATTTAATGGTTCTCTGAGATGGCAAGGAAACTAAGATACTCACAAACTCAACACCAATATAAAAGCGGGAAGTGGAAGACAGTATGGAGGGTCCTCAAAAAATTAAAATAGAATGACCATATGATCCAGTAGTTCCTCTACTGGGTATTTACCCAAAGAATACAAAAACACTAATTCAGAAATATATATGCACCTGTATGTTTATTGCAGCATTATTTACAATAGGAAAATTATAGAAACAACCCAAGTGTCTGTCCATTGATAGAGGAATGGATAAAGAAGAGCTGGTATAGGGGTGCCTGGGTGGCTCAGTCGGTTGGGCATCTGACTTCCGCTCAATCTTCCTTCTCACAGCTTGTGAGTCCGAGCCCCTCATCGGGCTCTGTGCTGATGGCTCAGAGCCTGGAGCGTGCTTCGGATTCTGTGTCTCCTCTCTCTGCCCCTCCCCCACTCATGCTCTGTCTCTGTCTCTGTCTCTCTCAAAAATAAATAAACGTTAAAAAAACTTAAAAAGAAGAGGTGGCATATATGCGTATGTATATATGTATACATATAAATTGGACTATTATTCACTCATAAAAAAGAATGAAATCTTGCCATTTGCAACAACATGGATGGATCTAGAGAGTATAATTCTAAGTGAAATAGGTCAGTCAGAGGGGCACCTGGGTGGCTCAGCCAGTTAAGCATCCAACCCTGGCTCAGGTCATGATCTCACAGTTTGTGAGTTCGAGCCCCATGTTGGGTTCTATGCTGACAGCTTGGAGCCTGGAGCTTGCTTCAGATTCTGTGTCTCCCCCTCTCTCTGCTCTTCCCATGCTCATGCTGTCTCTCCCTGTTTCTCAATAATAAATAAACGTTAAAAAAATAGTTCAGAGACAAATACTGTAAGATTTCATTCATGTGGAATTTAAGAAACAAAACAAAGAAGAGACCAACCCAAAAACAGACTCTGAACTATAGAGAACAAACTGGTGGTTACCAGAGCGGAGGTGGAAGGGGGGGTGCGTAAAATAGGTGAAGGCGATTAAGAATACACTTATGATGAACACTGAGTAATGTATACAATTGTTGAATCACTATATTGTACACCTGTACCTAATATGGGACTGTATGTTAACTACACATGAATTAAAATTAAAAAATAAATAAATAAAATGGGAAACCTAAGAGGTAAGCAAGAGCCAAAGCCAACATTTGCCTGAGGGCATCTCAAGTTCCCTGGTGGCTCTGAGTTTCTGATTTCATGACCACCCAATTCTGGTGACAGAAGATAAGGCTCAGAGACCACCAAAGATGAGAGTCTAGTAGGACTACCCCTTCCATATCTGGAACCTTGGTAAGCAAAAAATGCCCCCCAAAGATGTCCTCATCTTAATTCCCTGAACCTGTATGTTGTTACATGGCAATGGGGGACTAAGATTGCAGATGGAATGAGAGTTGCCAATCAGCCAAGTGTAAATTAAGTGGATTATTTTGGAATATCCAGTGGATATAATGTAATCACAATGGCCTTTTAAATGTGGAATAAGGAAGATGGTCAGAGTCACAGAAAGATTTGAAGATTCTATGGTGTTAACTTTGAAGATGGAGGAAAAGACCAGAAGCCAAGGAATATATGCAGCCTCTAAATGCTGGAAAAGGCAAGAAAGTGGATTCTCCCATTCAGCCTCTAGAAGCAATGCCACCCTGATGACACTTTGATTTTAGCCCAGCAAAACTCATTTTAGACCTCTCACATCCAGAACTAATAAGACAATACATCTGTGCTGTCTTTAGCCACAAAGTCCATGATAATTTGTCACAACGGCAATAGAACAGTAATACAGACCCCCAAAGGGATAATATACTTCCAGAACATTTTCAGTACAGGATTGTTAGGGAAGGCTATGGCTATAGAGATAATATAATAATTTCTATAATAAATGTTAAATGAATGTTAAAATGAAACACACAAGCACACTCAACCCACTCAGGAGTTCAACAGAAGCTCTTGCTTATTGAATTGGATTTAATGAAATAAAAGGATTTCTGCCCCTGCAAAGGCAGGGCAAGGTTCATTAACAATTACATTTACTGGCAAAGGAAGAGCTGAGTCACTATGAGCCTGAAACACGAAAATGATTTAAGTCTGCATGAATTCTGCAGAATTCAAATACCATAAATAGAAATAAATGCCCTTGTCTGCAATCGGTTCCTTCCTTGTCTTTCATATGGTTTTATCTTTTGCCCCAAATGGATTTTTGTAAGTGAAGTAAATAATTCAAACTTCATGATATTCAAAACATGAATCATGAGGGTTATTTGGGAAACATTTTACATGTAGGAAATGCAACAGACCCTTAGGTTCACAGAGTAAGAACCCACTAATCCTTCTGTCTCTTGTTCTAAAGTGTTACTGCTTCCTTGTGTGAGGGGTATTCTCATCTTCTTTTAACTCGATGGGCATTTGATATTACAGCGGTGATCTTATAATTTTATATTTTCCTTTCAGAGCTTATGTCTTGTGTTTGAGAACACTTTTGCTAACGAAAATATTTTGTGGTGGTGATGTAGTGACCTCAGAACATTTGAGGCAAAGACAAATTAGTTGGCCAAATGGTAACCAGGTTTAAAAGGACTGAATGTTGGGGAGAAAGGAGTTGAAGATAAGGGTGTAATCAGGAGAACATAACATTGGCTTTACCCAGTGATATGAAACAGCAAATTGTATTCCCTTCTAATGCCCGTACCCTTAACCTCTTCCCCTTGCTATGTACTCAAGAACTAGTACTGAGCACTGGCAGCCTTATATCCTCCCCACAGCTACTCAGGGTAGAATCTGTATATCTATATTTTCCATACGGACATCCCATCAAAACTCAGCTGTTATGATTTTCTCATTCCTCTGCTTCCACTTTTAGCTATTCTTATTAGGTAGTAGCTCATAAAGTAATACATATGTGATATTACATGTAAATGATTCTGGTATTCTTCTTTCTCCCTAGAAGCCAACAATGACTCAGACTGCTGTTTCTTTCCTCCAATAGCCATCTATCCCCCCAGGGAGTGTCTCCTCCATCACTGCCAAGTCAGTTCCTGGAATTGGTTTTGAAAGGTGGCAATGAAGGGAGAACCTGAGAGGTGAGAGGAGAAAGGAGAGAGGTTAAGTTAATCCTCAAAATAAAGAGATAAGAGAATTTTGGAAATGTAGGAGGAAGGAAAGGTGCTAGTGTAGTGTAGGTATAAGATAATCATGGACAAGGGGGAAAAGGTAAGAAAGATGCTGGTGGTGGGAATGTGTTAAAGAAGCAACTTCAATGCATTTATAAAAGCACAACATTTAGATTGTAATCCTGTTTTTATAACTAATAGATATTTGGTCTGGGCTTGTATGAGTAAGACGTTATACACAGACTGGACGATAGGGATCAGAGGTTAAAAGGGTTGGACATGAGCTCATTCTGGTTTGCCCAGGATTTCTCCAATTTTAGCACTAAAATGTTCACATCCTGGAAACTTCTTCACTCTTTGTCAAACTGGGATATTTGGTTACTCTAAGTCATTAGTGACCAATAATGGCTTCACATGTTCTGTTTCCTGAGAGAATAGTAAACTGGTTTTTCCCGAGAGTAGTTGCTGAAGATGAAGAGACAACTATGATGACACTTACCAAGAAAAGGGTAAGAAAGAAGGAAAAAAGGGAGGGGAAAAAGAAAGCTGAAAGGAAGTGTGTGTGTGCAAGTGTGTGTAAGAGAGTGTGTGTATGTGTGAGAATGTGTGTGTGAGAGAGAATGTGAAAGAGAATGTGGGTGAGAGATTGTGTGTTAAAGAGAATGTGTGTGTGTGAGAGAGAGAATGTGTTGTGAGTGTGAAAGAGAATGTAGGTGAGAGACAGTGTGTTAAAGAGAATGTGTGTGTGTGTGTAGAGAGAGAATGTGTGTGTATGAGAGAATGTGCATGTGAGAGAGAGAATGTGTGTGAGAGAGGTAGTGTGTGAGAGAGCTGGTGTATGTGAAAGAGGTGTGTGTGTGAGTGTGCATGTGAGAGAGAATGTGTGTGAGAGAAAATGTGTGTGTGTGTGTGTGTGTGTGTGTGTGTGCGCATGCGTGTGTGTTTATAAGGGAGGACCTGAAGCAATCTTGACCTAATGCAGTAGTTTGCAGCCAGGGGTGATTCCATCCTCCAGGGTTTATCTGGCAATGTCTGGAGATGGTTTTGGTTGCATCGTTGACATCTACTATGAGTAGTGGATGGAATCTAGTGAGTAGATGGTGAACATGCCGCTAAACAACCTGCGCATTGGACAACCCTCCACAAGAAAGAATTCTCCAGCCTCACATGTCAATAGTGATCAGAAAAACATAGAGGAGGAGGGTTGGGGGTGCAGCTTTCCTGTCTGGTTTTCCAGTGTCTAAAATGGTAGTGCTAGTATATAAATAGAGTGCTACAAGAATATGAGCAAAAAAGCAGGAAACAGGTGTCAATGTCTTTTATTCAGATGCCCAGGTTTAGGATAAAATGCTTGACTGTGAAAATAACAATGCTTTTCTCCAAGGTTTTCTGATGTTAGGAAAAGGGGGAGTATCCCACTCTGCTCAGAATCTATAAAACGTAATGTCAAATTGGAATTAAATCGGTAATTAGGAGAGGTGAAGTTGATCTTATGAGTGTTAGAACCAGCTCATTCATTCCCTCAACAAGCGTAATATTCTTTCACACCAGGATTCTTGAAGAAACTGGAGACCCAAAGATGAATATGATACAACTAGGAGACAAAAAAATGTATATAATTATTTAAGATGAGCATCATGCCATGGGAACACAAGAAGAAAGATATTTTCTGGAAGAAAATATCTCAGAAGAGGTAAAATTTCACCTGGGCCTTGAAAAATAAGTAGTAAATAGGAGTAAATAATCCACCAGAGAAGGCAAGAAAAGGACAGTCCAGACCAAGGCAACGGCAAGTGCAAATCATGGGGCTTTAAAGAGTTATGTAGTAGGTCTTTGAACACTCACCTTTGCAGCAAGTAGACTTGTGGAAAAAAGAAAGAAGAGACTGGCTATCTGAAGTTAAGGAAAAGACTACAATGATATCTACAACCCATTCTCTCAAGTCAAACAGCATATACATTGTCCCCACACCCATGATTATTCTCTCCTCTCAGGATCAGCCCACATGTCCCTCCCTCTTTGTTCAAAACCTCTTCTTCAAGGTCCCTCTATACACCCCTCAGGCCAAAGAGATGCTTTTGTCCCTGCACTATGCACAGTTTATACCATTTAATACTCATTTACCCCTTTGTTGTAGTGACTGCATTTCCTTAGTATAAATCTTATAATTGCCCATCTATGTCATGAACTTGTAAACATTTTTTTTTTTTTTAAGTTTATTTATTTTGAGAGAGACAGAGAGCATATGAGCAGGGGTGGTGGGGCAGAGAAAGAGGGAGAGAGAGAATCCCAAGCAGGCTCTGCGCTGTCAGCGTAGGGCCCTAAGCAGGGCTCGAACTCACGTACCATGAGATCATGACCTGAGAGAGTCGGATATTCAACCAGCTGAGCCACCCAGGTGTCCCAACATCGTGAACTTTTTAAAGAGATGGACCAAATCCATATGGCTTGGTTCCCCCAAGGATTAGATTACCACAGTCCTTGGCAATCATATATACAGAATAAATGTTGGTGAAATAATATTATTAAAATAAAATACTATTGGATGTGAACAAAACTGAAAAGGAAACTTAAGTATGAAACATTTAATTTAGTGCTCTGCTAAAGGTTATTTTTCAGGGGAGAAAGAAAGCATTCTTCTAAACTTATGATTAGTAAATATTATGTATTTCATACATGGCCCATCTTGGTCACTCAATAAATATTTTTCTAATAAATAAAACATCAAATAAGATGTTCAAAATTGAGTTGATGTTACTGGTTAAATTTCTTCTAATGGGTCATGTTGCTTTTTACATCAGCATTCTATCCCTGTGCTTCGGCTTTCAATGCATGAAAGAAATAATCAATTGCCCTGATACACTCTCACATGCCCCCAAAAGTATGACTATGTTTGTACAGAGCTCCATTCTTTTGAGATAGGCAGATGGAGTTCACACTGGCTGACACAGTACCACATTCAATGGAAGCTTTGTAGTGGGCAGAGGTGGGTGGGGTGTGAGAGTCAGTCCTCTTTGAGAAAAACGAGCCAATATATTGGACTTAACTTGGGCTTTTTGGTCCTGGCTAAGCCTTCAATAGGTTTAACCAGAATTATCAATAGACAAGAATTTTAGAATCATGAAAACTTCAAGCTAGAAGGAAGCTCACAATATCATTTTGTCTAATCCCCTGACTCCTGGACATAATGTTGCATCATTCTTGTTTTATTTATTTACATATTTATTTACTGATGAAGCATTTAGAGTTCAAATTACTTTCCCAAAGTCACTTGCAAAAAATGAGCTTTACTAGCAGTCCCTGGGTGGCTCAGTAGGTTAAGGATCTGACTCTTGATCTCGGCTCACGTTGTGGTTTTAGGGTCATGAGTTCAGGCCCTGAGTTGGGCCCTGCATTGGACTCTGTGCTGGTTGTGAAGCCTATTTCAGAAAAAAAAACAAAAAATGAAAGTGAGCTTTACTAAAGAATATGAAAATTTCCCAACTAGCCACTCCATTTGAAGTTAAGACTGATACATTATTTATACTTTTAATACTTACCATATTAGAAAACTGAGAAAAATTTAAATATTTGCATTTATTTATTTACTCATTTAAAACAACAAAAATAAGCCCGCTGCATGTTATCATAATGTAAAACTACGAAAAATAATTATCCTTTCCAAAACAAACAAACAAAAGGCCATGATATGAGCAACATTGTTTTATATACTTGCAAATCTCTTTAATATTTAGCTTAACAGGCAGCTAGATTCTCATCTTTCCATGCATTCAATCTGTTGCTGTATATTGTTTTGGTTGAAATAAATGAAGAAACTCCAGCCTCATACAGATGAGTAATTGAGAATGAAAGAGGCATTTTAATATGCTTTTCAGATAATTGAGGATATTATTCTCTACTACTACACCAAAACTTGATATTGTCAAACTCTGAGAGGAGAGTTCACTTTTCTAAGCGTCAGGGCTGTTGTGAGAATTACATCAGATGATGTTTTAAAGAGCTTAGGACAGGGGTGCCTGAGTGGCTCAGTCGGTTAAGTGGCCGACTTCGGCTCAGGTCATGATCTCGCGGGTCTGTGAGTTCGAGCCCCACGTCGGGCTCTGTGAGGACAGCTCAGAGCCTGGAGCCTGTTTCTGATTCTGTGTCTTCCTCTCTCTGATCCTCCCCTGTTCATGCTCTGTCTCTCCCTGTCTCAAAAATAAATAAAACGTTAAAAAAATAAATAAATAAAAGAGCTTAGGACATATGTCTGCTACATATGTATGTGTGTCTGGTTGTGTATATATATATCATATGGCTTATAAGGTAGAACTTAAATAATTAAATCAATCCCACAAAGGAATTTCTATCATCTCATATATATTTGGAGCTAACTGGAACTTATAAAGGGAGTTGGTTTCTTGTGCATCTACAAATAACATACACACACATACAAACATATATACATATATACATGTATGTATATATGTATATATGTTTACACACACACATACATATAAGGGGTTACTGAAATACAAGATGGGGACAAAAAGACCCCAAAATATGCATTACAACACATATGGATTCAATTGATCATTTTAGGTTCCATATTGTACCTATTCTTTATTTTTCTTTCCTGGTCCAGAATTCTTGTTCAGACTTGCTTGTTCTTTTACGAGTTATTTTATATACATATAAAAGAACCAAACTGCAAAATACAGGGAATGCTCTCTTTTCAGAACCAGCCCTTAAGCACTGGTTAAATGCCAAAACTTAAACGTTCTTAGCATTAATATGGAAGTGCATATATATATATATGCATATAGTGTATATATATATATATATATATGCACTTATACATATTTATAAATAAATATATATATAAAATTTATATATCTATAAAGAGACACACAGACATCCCAGTTATAAAAGGTGGTCTCTTTGCTTTGAACTGAGATACGTTGGTTAAAACACTTCGGTTGTTAAAGTTTACCTGCTTTCACAATACAAAGATTATCTGGGCCTCCAGTGGGTAGGATGATCAGATAACTGGTCACAGGCCAAAACTGGATGGCTAGGGAATGACTGTTTATTGTAGCTACTGGCTCAGAGAACAGTGCCTGGCATGTAACTATAAGAGCAAAGGCATCTTGTTCCAGGAGCCAGCTAGTACGGAGCACGGTAGGAATTTGGAGTCAGGCCTGGCTGACCCCAAAGCCATGACCCTTTTACTCTTACTCTTCACTGTCTCTGGAAAGCGGGAGGCAGTGCGTGAGTGGTTCCTTCTTACATGTCATCCTGCCCCCATTCTTTATCTCACAAATTATAGGATCTGAAACCTATTCATTCCCCTTCACACTACAATAATGAGCACTGAATTTGCTGCTTGACCACAACTACAGAAGGGAGGTAGGGCTAAAAAGAAATCCTCCTCCAAAAGGAATTTCCATCATCTCCTATACATTTGGAACTAACTGGAGCTTAGAAAGGCAGGTGTCTTCTTGTACATCTACAAATAACCTTGACCCTGGTAAACAATTTTCTGAAAGTGATTCTTCTGGTGTCCATCCCACAGTGAGTGGTTTTGTTTGGTCAAGTGTTGGTTTCTGGGTAGTTAGTTTAGGATGGGATGAAAGGTTTTATAGTTAAGGGGGTTGGGGGTGGACACCACTACCTTCCTCTCTCCTCAGGCCCATGAGACCAGTGGGAAGGGGTGAGCTTGCTGGTTCCTGGCAGCACTTTTCAGTCTGTATGGACTGTAGAAGGGGCTTTGAGTCAATCCATGATTCCCCAGTCCTGACCTCCCCTCTGCCAAACTCTCCCCAACTAACTCATTAACTTTCCCAGGGGTTTTCCTTTTTTTTTTTTTTTTTTTCCCATTTGATTTACCCAAGGGTTAGGCTTGCTCTTAGGGTGGGAAAGACTTTAAACAATTTGCATTTGAAAAGAGGAAGTGGAAAGAAGAAAAGAAAAACCAGGAGAGGCAAAGCCAGCTGTTTCCCACAAAGCTTTGACAGCTGCACAGCTGTTCACTGTCCTTTTGCCCCGGTGGAAACTGGTTTCCACCCTAGCCCTCTCTGCTGCTTTTGTGTCTCCCTGGCCTATCCAGATAGCTGTAACCTTGTCCCATCATTTCTCTTAGAAGGTTAAGATTCTGAGCTGCATTATGTGAGCTCTGGGACAAGTGGGTCAGTTCTTCACTGTTACCTCCGCGGCTATCGTTTTCCTACAATAACAATAACCATCTATGGCACTGTACAAATACTACCTCCTCATTCCATCCTCACAGTTACCCAGTGAGGAAGAGTGTATTATTACCTTCACGTTACAGATGAAGAAAGTGGCACTTAGCCATGTGTCCAAGTCATCTGACTCTAAGGCCTGTTCTCTAGACCGAGGATTCCAAAATGTCTTCCTGTCAGTTGCATGCTTGTAAAGAACAGATGTCCAGGCAGCCAACTCAGAGATCTTGACTGAGCAAATGTGGAGTGGGGCCCCAATCTATTTTTAAGACACGTCTGTGGTGAAGGCTGGATTTAAATCTTCCTGGTGCTGCTCTACATCTTTATAGATGCTGCTTGGCACAGCCCAGGCGCATTTCTTAGCTCTGATTAATCACTCCTTCCTCTGGGTTCTCAGAGCACCCTGTTCTCACTGCTAGTACAACAGGAAACAAACACACTGTGTTAAAATTAGCTGGTGCTGTGTCCGTCTCGCTGACAAGTTGGGAAGTTACTTGATTTCCAGGATCCTGTTTCTCTTTCACTTCCTCTTCCTGGATTGCTCTATCCATTGATCTTTACACAGCTTGGTTCTCCTTACTATTTGGGCCTCCACTTAAAAGTTCCCTCCTCAGAGAAACCTTTTCTGAGGACCTGCCGAATTAATTAAGAAGCCCATCACTCATTCACTGTCATGTCACCCGATTTCATGATGTAGCAAAAAGTACAGGGCTTCCCACAGTAGGTGCTCAATTAGAACCCAATTACCCAAAGGCAGATTAAGCACATTCTTAGGGCACCAGAAAAACAGAGGTACCAAACATTTTTTAAACAGGTTGGCATATAGTTTTTCATTTTTTTTAACTTTTATTTATTTTTGAGAGACAGAGTGAGAGTAGGGGGGAGGGGCAGAGACAGAGGGAGACACAGAATCCGAAGCAGGCTCCAGGCTCCGAGCTGTCAGCACAGAGCCCAACATGGGGCTTGAACTCATGAACTGTGAGATCGTGACTTGGGCTAAAGTCAGACACTTAACCGACTGAGCCACCCGGGTGTCCCCCCCACCTTTAAAAAAAATTTTTTTTTTTTTAACCATGGAAGGCATGTGAAAATAAAATTAGGATCTTGATGGCCTACCTTCCACTTACATTATGGCCAAGTATTATTTTTATATAGAGTTATATATTGATAATGGGCTTCAAAACATTTGGGGGCTTTGAGTCTCTAAAGCTTTTAATCTGGAATCTATGTTAATATGTCTATTAACATCTTTGCTTTCTAAAAACATTTTGAAAACCAATTGGGCAGGTATTATTACCTAGTTCCATCTTGAAGTGGTAAAAATAAATAAATAAAAAGCACAATAAAGAGGAGATGGAGTCAGATTTCACAGGCTAAGGGCTGAGCAAGACTTCTCCCCCCACCCCCATTGCACACACCAATCACAGGTCCAGCTTGGTCATCTGTGCTTCTGACCTACTGGCTATAGACTGGATGTTCCAATGACCCCCTCTTTGGGTTCCATTAATTAGCTAGAGCAGCTCATGGAACTCAGAGAAACATTTTACTTAGTAGATTACGAGCTTGTTCCAAAGGCTATAATTCAGGAACAGACAGACAGAAGAGATATGATGAGGGAGCATGAAGCAAACTGGGAGCAAAGTGCAGGCAGGCTAACAGCAACCCCCCCACCCCACTCAAGCTGGGACATGTACAATATTCCTTGGACACTCCAGGTTACCAAGAACAGGAAAGGACAAAAAAACACAAATGGTTAAACTGATAAGAGTCTCCACCAGTTTACCAGAAAAAGGCAATCCCATCATGGCCAAAAATCCAGGAACTCCCTACAGTCTTAATGTTAATGCTTTACTAGAGGGAACAACCTTGGCTTGACATTAGCTAGGCCTCCAGTAAGTCTTTAGCTTGTGAAAGTCTCTTTGGAAACTCCCTCTCGCCCAACTCCATAAAATGGTCATTCCCACACTTACAGTGCAGCTCTTCCTGCCCACGGTTCCTGTCCCCATGCTTTAATAAAATCACCTTTTTGCACCAAAGACGTCTCCAAGAATTCATCCTTGACAGTGGGCTCCAGAACCCACAAACTCCCCATCACCCCAAAACTTCATCAAATGCATAGACCAGAGTATGGGAGAAGAGTGTGGAGCTTCCAAGTCCAAATATACTCCCCTTCCAAATCTCCTTCACCAACCTGGAAGGTCTCTTACAACCCCATCCTTTGGGGATTTATGGAGGCTTCCTCACATAGGCACGATTGATTAAATCATTGGCCATTGGTGACTGAACTCAATTTCCAGCCCCTCCCCACTCCTCAGAGGTCTGAAAATTCCAACCCTCTAATCACGTGGTTGGTTCCCCTGGCAACCAGCCCCCTCCTCAAGTTCAGTCCTAAAGCTACCTCATTAATATAACAAAAGACACCTTTGTCACTCTCAACACTTAGGAAATTCCAAGGGTTTTAGGACCTCAGTTCCAGAAATGGGACTTAGACCCAATATATACAAGTATTCCCACTTTTTGAAAGTTTGAGTTAAGGTACTTCATTTTTGCGAAAGAGCTATGTACCTGAGTAGCTGTTTTTGCCAACAGAACACAATCTGAAGAGGACTTTCACTTTCATAAAAGTGAAAATAGCGTATAGTGTTTGTTTTGCATGGAGCCATTACAGAGGCAGCATATGCTGAACAGTGAGAGGGGCACCTCCGGTTCCTTCCCCAGGAACCACATTCAGCATCTCAGCATGAAGCCACCACAGCTCTGAACAGTGTCTGTGAACATCTGTGCTTTCTCGAAATTTATTTTGGGCACCTGCTAACATGATATGTCCTAAGGTATCTGAAAAGCGTAAGAGAGGTTATTTTTAGGGTTTGGGGACAGTCAAAAAATTTTTCCATATAAATTTCGGCTTATAAAAGCTTTCATAGGAGAGTTCTTCCTTCAGATAGTGGGGGAAACCTGCATTTCTTATAAATCACAATACTACACCAGTCAGCGAGGGCCCAAATGCCAAGGTATCCACAATATAGAAAATAAGAAAATATGAGTTATGTACTTTAGTCCTATAAACCCTATAAAGGTGACTGAAACATAGCTGCAGACTTGTGGAAACCACTGCCTTCTAACTGGAAGAGGGTCTGTTAGAAGTGGAAACACTTGGTCTTTTCATGGACTCAGACATTATAATTAAAGTTTGACTCGACTGACATTCTTCCTTAGACTTGGGGACGACACATCACCTTTTCCCGCTCTGTCCAGTTTTTAAAGAAAGGTTTCTTACAAATGTGTTGTCCTTTATTGATATTCTCAATAAACGTTGGCAAGGATGTGGCTTGGAATGAAACTACTTCTTTTTCAGATATAAAGACAGACATAGGTCCTGTAAAATCTACAGAGAGAAGCAGTGTGAGGAGAGAAAAGCATGTCACTGTGATCTCTGAGGAGCTGTCCCTCTCCAGAACCTAAAGTGGGCCAGAAAACTGTTTCAACTCATCCTGATTCAAAAGGAGGATGAGATGCAGGGGGCAGAAGAGAAAAGGAAGTGAGGAGCCTAAGAAGACCATAAGGGTATTAAGGGGATGTGTTCCAAAAAGGACGCTTAGCAGAAATCAGAGACGGCTCTCTCTTCCACACAAGGGAAGAACATTTATTAAATAATTTTGTGCTGCAGCCTCTATTAATTGCTTGCTAACATATTTTCCCACCTATCTCTTGATTCAGTTTTTGTAAAAGCAGATGAATCGATTTATCAATATACAGTGAGTTTAGTTCAGTGCTTATAAATTTTGGTATCGCAGAATTACAGCTATTTTAGGATTCAGAAAATTAATCTTTTGCCTATGCAGGAATTCCAGAAAGGAGTTAGTTAATGCAGGCAACCTATTCGATTACTAGACACCCTCTAGTGTTAACTGTAATTGGCTGGGTAGGTACGTAGCATGTTAATGAAATGGGTTGATCCAAAAGATAAAGTTGAGGATATGCAGAGAATAAAAATGAACCCAAAAATGTGTCTAACGGAATCTCCTACCTGAAAAGCAGGTCAGAATATCTTCATTCAAAATCCATTCTCAAAGCCAGTATTGTGATAACACCAATAGAGAGGCTGTAGTTACTTTCTGCTGGGAGTCTGGTTGGTCAAGGTTCTGTGCTGCTAGTTGCATAGGCAGGGTGCTTTCGGGGCAGTAAGAAGGAAAAATGTGACTGGCTTTAACACTGAGTATATTTTAATATATTACATGGATATAATAAATGACATACTATATGATGACTCCAGGGTCAGATAATTTAGTAGCTCATCCAGCTCATCAGGGATCCAGGCCCTTTCTGTCTTCTTGCTCCGCCTGCCTCAGATGTTAGCCTTGACCTCAAATGTGTTCTCTATGACTTCGAGATGGATGCCCCATCTCCAGGCATCACCTCTTCACACAAAGATGTCTCACACCTGGAACAGGGAAAGAGAGCACTTACTTCCCTCCTGTATCTTTTGAAGAGATGAAGGCTTTTCCAAAGGCCTTTCTCTCCTATCTCATTGGCAAGAATTGGGTCCCACATGCTCATTGCCGATCTAAATAATGACAAAGGCCATGGTTACCATGCTTGGCTCAGACCAATCCTGCTTTACACCCTTGTGGCTGGGCAGAAGCCCAGCCTCCCTTAAAGTTTATGGCCCACTGGTCCTGAAAATGCTTGGGTTTCAATTGACAAGGGGAAAGAAGAAAATGGATGTACAACAGACCACCCCATAAAGAAGGCAGTATATTTGGAGACAGAGAAGGGATCGTAGCATCCTCAAAAAAAAAAAAAAAAAAAAAAAAAAAGGAACTCCTTATTATTCACAAGTTCTTTCAAATACTGACATCAATGTTTTTGCCATTTCCACTTGGGCTTGGATATTTTTTCTGGATAGAAGTAAAATAAGTCTAATCTCTTTTGTTGTGCCAACTGCCCAAGGATGGTATTGAAATACAGTTCTCATGTAACTCCTAAGCCTTTTCCTCCCCCAGCTAAATTCCTCCAGTCTCCTCAGCCATTCCTCATGGTTTCTAAATCCTTCACTATGTCTTCTCACTGCACATCCCTCATTTCTCCCCCAAAAGAAACTGAACTTTTAAGATCTAGCTTTGGAAAGCCCTTATATACTCCGTGATCTCTATTTTCTGTTCCCTCACTCTCCACCTCAAAGCTAACATTTATAGAACCCTATATGCCAGCCAGTGGGCCAAAGGGGTTACCTAGAATCTCACCAAATCATCGTCGGAACCCTATGGGACCGTTCTATCTTAATTTCATAAGTGACAAAATTGAGGCACAGAGAAATTAAGTAATTTGCTTACATCACACAGTGTATAAATGGTAAGGCCAAGATTCAAAATCAGATGATCAGACTTTGGAGTCTTGCCTCATAAGCACCACACTCTACAGACTTATCTGCTCTTATCTGTATCCCCAGAACACTCCTTGTCCAGTGCCTGACACATAGTAAACACAAATACTTGGTGAGTGAATGAGTGATTCGTGGTTCTTCTCTTGTATATAACACCATCTATTAATTTCTTCCTGAAAATACAATTCCCCACATTGAAAACACTACAAGTGTTTTTGACCAGAAAAACTAAATGGTATATGTGGAAAGTCAAATAATGCCTGCCAAAAGATGTATACATCCTAATCCCATAAATCTGTGAAAGTGCTACTTTAAATGGCAAAAGAAATTTTACAGACACGATTAAGTTAAGGGTCGTCACATGGGGAGATTATCCAGGTGGGTCCAATGTCACAAGGTCCCTAGAAGAGGGAGGCAGAAGGGTCAGAGTCAGAACAGGCGATCGGTTGAGAGAGGCAGGGGTCACAGTCAAAGACATGTGAGGATCCTACCCTGCAAACCTTGAAAATGGTGGAAGAGCTGTAAGCCAAGGAGGGTGAGTGGCCTCTAGAAGCTGGAAAAGGCAGGGAAACAAATTGTGCCCGCCCCTCCTCTGGAAGGAACCCAGCCTTGCTCATGTTGATTTCAGACTTGTGATCTCCAGCTGTAAATATTTATCCCTCCTCCATCTCAAGAAGGTAACTAAGTTTTGGTGTTTGGTTGGCTCAGTGACTTTTCTGTTACAGGGTAAGAAACAAGTTAACAGATCTCTAGAACATCTCTGCTGGTGCTGCTTTTGTTTTCAAAAGACTGACAGGCAGAGGTGTGGAATCCAATGTTGTCTTTTGTTCCAGTGGGGTGAAGGGTGGGCAGGCAGGCTGCTCTACGGAAAAGAAGCCTAAAACAAGTTTGGGAGATTTGCTCAAGACTGAGAAGTAAAAAAGCGAGTTGTGGGTCCTTAGGATATTACTCTAAGAGAGCCGCTCCAGGTGATGGGGGTGATAGGGTGACTCAGGGAATGCAGGTCTGGAGTAAGTGAAATAAACACTATGCAAGAGGGAAACACAAAGGAAATCAAGATGAATTACTAAAATATAACTCCAGGAAAGCAAACATTTTTGCCTGTTTCCCCACTGGCAAACTACTCCTAGCACCTGCAACAGTTCCTGGCAGATAGCAAGCAGTATGCATTTAATGACTGAATGTGGAGTGTGCTAATGACATGAAGGATGGAAGTTCAGGTGAGATGGAGAGAAAGAAGGACAGATCAAAGATAATTCTAAGGTTTTAAACGTGGAAAGGTGGGAGGAAAGCATTATCAGTAATAAAAATGAGTAAGTGAAAAGAAAAAGCTGGTCAGGGTAGAAGACTTAAAATTTGGCTTTGGATTTGTTGACTCTGCTTTTTGTGCAATTCTTTGCATACAGCACGTGCTGATAAATACATGTGGAACTGAATGCTCAGTGAGCAGCAGGACGTACAAAGACTAAGAATTAAGAAAGTAGAGCTCGCAAGAGAAGACTCCCAAGTCCCTCTATGGAAATGGTGAGTGAATCCTTGAGAGATCTCAGATACAGGATAAGCGTGGGGGGCGGGGGGGGGGGGGGCGCTGAACAGCAAGGGATATGCACATTTTCTGAAATCATGTACAAATGAACTTATTACTCACCTCAGTTAAAGAAAATTTAGGGACAACTTCCAGGTATTTAGTATTGGAGTTTTATTGTTTTCAAGTGTATGGATTAACATTTTGTATGACAGATTCTCAGCCGCAGGACTCTTAACTCTAAAGGGCCCAGGAAAATTGAACTGTATTCAGCTTTTTAATCTATAGCCAGTAAAAAAAGTTTTATCAATTATACAAAATTTTGTGAATCCAGAGTCTAGGACTTCGTTGACTTAGTTAAAATACATTTATTTATCACTGATAAGCACGGAGACATACAGTTAAGTCCTGCCTATTCCCATCTCTCTCTTTAAGCAAAAACAAAATTGTTTCTCTTTAGTCCCTTAGGCAGAGCTTCAGAGGCTCTGAATTTTATGCGATAAATACTCAATTTTATGTGATAATACTAAATGATGATAGAGATTAAAATTATTTGTATTTGTTAATTATTTGTTATTTGTTTTTTGTATTTACCACTTTTGAAGCACTGAAGAGAGCTGCTCAGATGGTCAGGATATCACCATGTGGTTAATATACTTGTAATAGTTAACAGTCATGTGCAGGATTTGGAAAAACTGCTTCCAATATGGCCCCTGAGTGCAAGAAAGTAAATTTGGAAGCTTACCAGAAGATTCAGTAAAAACGAAAATTGTAAACATTGTAAAATGAAAACCGATTCCTAGTCTAACCCATTAGGGAACAGTGGTCAGTTTCAATCCTTCATTTTACTTCTACTTCAGATGTTCATGGCGGTTCCTATCTCTACAGCTCTTTATTATTGATATCGGTTCTCTTGTATTCATAATGTCCTATAGTGTAATAAACGGTTCTGATGTGGAATAGAAATGAAGAATTGAAGTGTTGCATTTGCATGCTCCTGGGGAGCTGCCGCACATGTTTCCCTTGTGATGACCCTGATGCCATTATGGTTAGTGCTTCTGCTAACGTAATTACATTAAAATGGGATCTATCCCAAAGTGAGCTCAGGTGTGAAAGTGAGCAGACTCAGCCAGGAAGAATGATTACTGGGGTCCTGAAGAAATATTTCCATAATCTACAGTCTGCACATCCCTGGAGAAGACATTCTGGTTTGGGGGAACAGGAACTGGAACAATGGGAACTGGAAATGTTGGCCATACCATTGCAGCCACCATCTTGATACCCGTATACAAAAAGCCAACTAAAGTTTCCCAGGATTCCCATTCAATTGACCAGGTTCTAAGTGTTTTTGTGAAACGTCATACTCGCATAACCGTCATTAATTCTCTCACATCCTTCATCTCTTGACTAGAAAGGCACTATGTCATGGGTATGAAAAGAGAGCCTTGGAGTTTAACCTGGATGCAAATTCTAGGTGTGACACATACAAGTTCCGGTCCTTGGGCCAATTAGGTAATTTCACTGAGTCCTCAATTCATCATCTGGAAAATGGGGATAATGATATTCAGCTCACAGGGCTGCTGTGTGTGTGGTAAACAATATAACCTATAAAATCACCTAGCATCTGGCAGGAGTACAATTAATACGAGCTCACATTTGAGTATATCGAGTGGCCTCCACCTTGCCTTCTTTTCTGCCATTTCACACTTGGTGCCTCTCTATCTCCAGGTGTAATGACAGGAAGTTTGGAGAGGTTCCTAGGTGGTTCCATAGGCAGTGGTTCCTAGTGGACTCTCCAGAAGCAACTTTGTATCCCAGCAGTATCTCTCTGCTTGACAAGTCACTGTCTTATAATATCCTTTGGTGATGCATCCCCTGTAAGTCTGGGAGTAGATGAATTTCTTTAACGCTGAGGTTAAGAATAACAGAAACCAAAATAACTGTCACTATCAAGATTTTGATGAAAATGGCACACAATCACCCCTGTATATCAAAGCTTTTGTGATTACTTCTCAGAAAAACCACTGCACCCTGCCCCAGGGTCCCCAAGAAGTAAAGCTCAATTTGTTATGTCTCTAAGAGACTGCATGCAAAAATTCCTAAATTGTAAAATGTTTTGAAAATTCTCACTTTTTTCAGTTAAAAATAAATAGTGAAAATCAAACATCCCGAACTGTATAATTTAGAAAGAAAAGTCCTCCATGAATGTACTCTCTAGATGCAGCTGACATTCACAGCTTGTGTGTATTCCTCCAGATACTGTGTGTACTAACATCTGCTGCATTATAACTATCATTATTTCTATTTAAAAAAATATTAAACAACATCAGAATCCTACTGGGCAATCTGTTTTGTAATATGATGTTTAAATTTAATGGTATTGTGGACATTATTCCAAGTCATTAGATAGAAGACTAGTTCATTCTTTTAGTGACAACATAAAATTCTATGGTATACGTGTACCCTACAATTCCAGTCCCTTACTAAAGGCTATTTGAGTCATTCCAGGGTCTCCATTTATAAGCAATATCTAATAGGCAATTCTTTTTTTTTTAAATTTTTTTAACGTTTTATTTATTTTTGAGATAGAGACAGAGCATGAACAGGGGAGGGGCAGAGAGAGAGGGAGACAGAGAATCGGAAGCAGGCTCCAGGCTCTGAGCCATCAGCCCGGAGCCTGACGCGGGGCTCGAACTCACGGACCGTGAGATTGTGACCTGAGCTGAAGTCGGACGCTTAACCGACTGAGCCACCCAGGCGCCCCTAATAGGCAATTCTTATACACAACTTTATATAACTGTGCAAGGATATCTGTAACAAAAGTTTCTCTTGGTGGGATTTCTGTATTAGAGTATATAAATGTTTAAAATTACAAGTGTTTATGCTAAAATATCCTCCAAAAAGGGGTCACCGATTTGTACTCCCACCAATAGCACAGGAAAGTGCCTGTATCTCCACCCTGTTTTAATACTCATAATTTTTCCCAATAAGTGCAAATTATACCTAAGTTTAAATTCAAACAGTGAAGTCAAGACTCCCCAAAATATACTAGAATGTAAGCTGCATAGGAACAGGAATTCGTATGTTTCCTTTACTGCTCTACACCTGCTTAGCTTAGTGCCTGGCGCATAGGAGACACATTTTGTTTAATGAATATATGTTTTATTTTTCCCTTCAGAGTGCTGCTTGTCCTTGTAGTTGCCTATTTTTCTATTAAATTCTTGGGTTTTTTTCCCCCATGAGTTCTTGGTAAAATAAGAAAATTAACCATTCTCTATGTGTTGCAAATAATTTTACTCAGATTGTGTTTTTATTTCTCAATATATCTTGCCACTCAGAAGTTCTACATTTTAATGAAATCACACATATGAACCTTTTTTTTTTTTCATGCTTCCGATATGCCTAGTTTTTTCTTTTCTTTCCCCACTGCAAAATAAAAACACGATTCCATAGGTTTTCATCTTGTCCCTTCAATGTGGCTGTGAGGGTTTTATTTTATTTTGTTTTCACCTGATGCTTCTATTTAGTCTCTACTGATTGGGGAAAAATGTATTGCATAGAATATAGAGTGTACACAGGCAGGGAATCACCAAGGTAGAGAGTTCCAATTTGTGCCTAAACACTGATGCATTTTTATTTCAGGATTTTAATCTCTCTTCCCACACACATGCTAACTTTGTTAGCATCTTTAAAAAAAAATTACAAATGTTATTTATGTACATTGTAAAAAGTTCAAATTATCAGAAATATTTAGAATCAAAAGCAAAAACCTTCCTTTACTTTCTCTCTATAATTCCATTCTCTAGATGAAATCTCTGTCAACACTCCCTACGGATTCACAAATACATACACACATATGAGTGGTTCTTTCTCTGCTTGATATTAATAAATAACCGCATCTATGATATGCTACACATATATTCAGTATATGTTTTTGTAATGCCCCGATTTCGAATCTGAGAGACCACCAAGGAACCGATACTGATGCAAAGGCACGAGGGTTTATTTGCAAGCTCGAGCTTGGGCCCAAGTATACCCGACACAGCGGAGCAGGGATTTGGACCCCTAGGTTAAGAGGCATAGCAGTTTTATAGGGGCCAGTGGCCAATGAGATTGTAACACACACAGAAAGTTGCATAGTCATGTCAGTCCACACGCAGGTGGCCAATTGAATTACAATTTACCCTATAGTAACTGTTTGAACTAGCCTATCACTCTGGTCAGAATTGGCGCGCAAGTTTGGCGGGCAAAAGGCGGGGTTTACGTTCTTTGGCGGTTAGGGGTTCCACCTTCCTAAATGAGCCGGTTTCCAGTAAGGGTGTGCTCAGCGGCTTGACTAGGGTGGGGGAGTGTCTTAAGCAATAAGTAGGTCATGTGGGGGTTATACATGAGATGGTGGGTATAGCACAAAATGGAGTTAGTCTTGCTCTGCTTGTCCAGGGGTACGGGATTTTTGTTAAATTCCTTGGGTCCCACAGTTTTCTGAATGTAGAACTTCTAAAGCCAACGTACTGTAGCCGTTATCCCGTTAGCAAACTGAATCCGTATATACATTTATAATAGCTTTGCAATGGCTGCCTTCATTATTAGGAGATACCACAGTCTAATTAGTCACTCTATTCTTGGGCACTGTTTTCCTGTTTTTAAACATTATAAACAATGCTGCCGTGACCATCCCTAGTCATATTTTTGTATTTGTATGTGATCATTTCTACAGATGGAGTCCTAAAAACATGGAATTGCTGCTTTTTTTTAAAGTTTTTTTTTTTTAACATTTATTTATTTTTGAGACAGAGAGAGACAGAGCATGAATGGGGGAGGGTCAGAGAGAGAGGGAGACACAGAATCTGAAACAGGCTCCAGGCTCTGAGCTGTCAGCACAGAGCCCGACGCGGGGCTCGAACTCACGGACCACGAGATCATGACCTGAGCTGAAGTCGGCCGCTTAACCGACTGAGCCACCCAGGCGCCCCTGGAATTGCTGCTTTGAAGGTGATATACACTCATAGCAGATTGAAGTTTGGGAAATGTAGAGAAGACTCTGTGCCATTCACAGCGCACTGTGATGACTCCAGCTGGCACTCTGTTTCAGGAGTGCTATCGAAACTAGTTGTTGTTGTTCATTTGTTTGTTTCAAGTGTGAATTTCGGAACATGAAAATAGAAAATACAAAACTATTTGTAGTTTCATGCATGCTTTGCCCAGCAATTCCCCTTTTCAGGATCCATCCAGTAAAAACATTCTCATGAAGCGAAATAGCAGTAGGTTCCGCTCTGTAAACCAGCTGAGAGATAAAGGAGTTAGCTAAAGATGTTAATTCGTGGGCTGAGTGCCCCCAAGGAAAGTTACCTATAATACTTTGACAGAATTACCAGTCATGCAACTGGAGTAGAAGTTAGGAGAGCATCTCCACAGACAGGTGGGGAGGATAGGACATCTCCCTCCTGTCTTGGGAGCAGGGCCCAGCAGCTAGGACAGTGGCCCAGGCCTCTAACACTTCTAACATAATTAAGAGCTCTGAGCAAGCTGCTTGGAGATGCAGTAGTTTTGCCGACTGAGCCCACCCACCTGCAGGAGGCGCCTTACCAGGGTTTGTTCTGGGTGCTACTCAGTAACCAGAATGGCTGCCTCTTCTGGACCAGGATAAGTAGGAGTCAACTAAGAGATCAGTGTCTTTCCCCACCCTTTCCTCTTTCCTGCTCCTCTTTCCGACTTTGCTTGGCTTGAGGCCAAACTGTCTTCTAAGGAAGACAGTTATGGAACTTTAATTAGGGTTTTGAAATTCAAAACCATAACAACCTTGTAAATTTGATAGCAATCACCAAATTGCCTTCTAAAGAGGAAGTTTTACTTCATCCTTCTTTGAATAGTTTCCTTGACACCTTGATGAAACTCATTAAGCTCATTAACCTTAGTTGTTGCCAATCTGATTTCTCCTTATTGTCTACATTTTCATAAACATTGTTATAAAAAGACACTAAAATCTTTGCACCTGTTTATGGACTATTTGTATTTCTTCTATGAAATACAAATTTCTGTGAAATTTGTATTATGCTTGCTTATGACCATCATCTTAATTTTGGCTTCCACCAGATATTTTATATGTTCGTGTGTTTAGAACATGATGAACCCTAGTTCCACTCTCCTACCTCCCCTCATTCTCCAGTTTGTGGAAGGAGAGTAAATGCAGTTCCTGAGACTGGGCTACTCAGAACTCTGAAACCTTGCAGGGACTAGCAGAGTAAGGAGACACTGCTGTTTATGAAGTTGCAAATAAGCTTTCTGATAGACCCGCATTCCTTTTCCAAGCACTCACTATACGGGGGAAATCAACACAATGGTTATTTACATAAACAAACATAGGGCTGAGATCCTGCTCTGAAATGGGGATGTTGCAGAAGTTGTGGCACTGCTTAGGAGAACTAAACTGCCTTTTGCTGAAGTAACAGTTTTCCCAGGCTGTAGGCAGTCGGCTCTAAGTTAGGATTTAGACTGCCTACTCCCTGTGGTTTACTCATTTTGAGATGCACATGTTCTTTAAATAACTGCTTACAATAGATAAAACCCCAAGACAGCCAGGAGAGGCTGGCAGGATCTTCATTTAGAGTGGGAGGAGGCACAATTGTATGTGAAAAAAAAAAGTTTAGTTTGGTCAAAATCGGTCTTGAGCCAGATTACTGTTTAGAACTGGACAACCTAAGTCTTGAGAAATGTTAGAAAAAAGAATTTTTCTTTTTATTATTAATGTATAAGGCGATATTGTTAAAAAAATGGCCTCTTGTCACTTGAGGTGACTGTTCTGCTGAGGGGACAGCATTTTGAGTAGGTCTCCCCTATATGAAGTAGACAGTCCTACACCAATCATGCTCAAAAAGCCTGTTCTTGGGACAGGACATGAGGAACATGAGGATTTGGAAGACAGGACTTATACTGGGATTGAGGAAGATGTCCTAGTGTCTTTAACCTTACTCTCTACAGGGTACTGAATGGCACCCCAGGGTAGTGTGGGGAACCTGGCTTGAACTTGTCCCTAGGGTCACAGAGGCCATATCCTATGAAACAATGTGATTTTAATTCAGAGACTGCGTCATCCATAAACACCTAGCAAATGGCCAGCCTTGTATGTGCACTGCCTAAAAATTCTGATTTTGGTGGCCATTCATTTGATTCACAGCTCCAATGTAGGCACTATGACATTGGGCACATTGCTTAACCTCCCAACTCTGTTTCTTCATTTCTAAGATGAGATTATTCTGGCTTACAGGATGGATGGGAGGAACATAGATGATACGTAGGCAGTAACTGACTCATAGTGGGCAGTGACTGGTAGTTAATATTCTTGTTTCCTGACCTGATGGTTTTTGCGCCAAGCAACGTGCCAAGAATTCTTTGGATCATCATCTATTTGAATCCTAACAAGCCCTGAAGATAGGTTGTATTATACCACTTTTACAGGAGACAAAAAGGAAGCACACTGACGTGAAGCCACTTGCTTAAGGTAACGAGGCATGACAGTGGAAGAGGTGGAATTTGAACTAGGTTAGGGTGACCTCTGCCTTCTTGGCCACTACTACAAAGCAGCACAAAGGCCAACTAGGAATAGCAGATGGCCTCTCCCCTGAACACATGACTTTGCAGATCCCCAAATCCTAAAAAGGGCAGAGTGGGTGAAGCGTAACACTAGTGTAATTCTGAAGATCATGAGCAAGAGAAGGGTAGTATGGAACTCAGGAGAAACTAGAAGAGCAAAGCAACCTCAAGGAAAACTGACCTACACGGGCAAATTCCCTAAACATCATTCACTACTCTGGTGTCTCAGGAGCGACCTTTAAAATTACACAATTTGTGTGGCCCTCTTCCAAGGCAATCCACAGACAGGGAAAGAGCTAGAAATGTTCTGAACACACTCCCATTTTTTGGATTGGTAAATCTGGGAAAATAACAAGTGCTGCCTCCTAGGGCTGTTGTTAAACTTAACACAAATACCAGAAGGTCCATCACAGAGGAAAGGCTTTGTTTCAGCGCGGTGACACATTGCCGCTTTCAATTATACCCAAGTCTGTGGCTCTTCTCTCTGGGGTCATTTGACGGCATGTGATTACGATGCTTAGTATGCAAAGGCTGGAGCTATTAACTGAATGTTGCTAGACAATGAATTATTTCACAAACACTGAAATATAAAATGTATTCAGAGCCATCCAAGTATGAGGACATTATTAACAATGCTTTTCTCGAGAGCGCTACTTTAACAAGAAAATGCACATCCCACCTTCGTTCTTCCCCCTAAAGTAACATCTCCAAAAGATAAAAAGCACCAACACATTTGTCCTTGAAAGGCAGAGCCCGGGAATTCTGGAGATCTGAACACCCCTCCCTTTCTGCTAGAGACCAAGCCGCCTGCCTCGCCTGGTGTCACAGAAGTCCCCGGTGCGCCAAGCAGATGTGTTTACTCCAGCCGCCCGCCAGCCCGGCGGGGAAGGGGAGTACCCTGGCCGCCCCTCACTTTCGTCCCGGCAGCTCTCCAAACAACACCAGGGCGGGATGGGAGTGTCTTCTTGGCTGTGGAACCTGATCCTCCTACCTTGTCCTGAAGCCACCCGCTGCTTTACCCGGGCCCTCCCGTCGTGGTGATTTTCCGTCCCTGACGCCCGGCAAGGGCGCGCGGCTGGTGTCCGCCCAGCCCGAAAGGTAGGGGCTCGGCTGCTTTCCTGCCTCCCTGCTCCGGGGGGCGCGGAGCCCTCACAGCCTCGCTCTGCAGTGCACCTTCCTCCGTGGACTCGGGGGCGGCCGTGGTCAACGCGCGTCTGGCGCCAGCAGACGAGCAGGAGGAGCGACCCCGCGGCTGCGGAGGCGCTCGGCGCAGTCGCCTGGGATCCGGACCCCAGCGAGGAGGGCAGCGCGCGGCCGGGCGCCTCGGACTCCGCTCGGCGCCGCGCCTTCCCCAGCTCCCCCGCCTGGTCCGCGGACGAGGAATCGTGCCGGCGCTGCCCCTGACCCGGGCCACCTTCCTCCGGTTTCCGCCGGCCGCGGGCTTCGGCGGCCCGATGCTGCAGGCGCCGCGGGAGAGGCAGCGGCCGGCTGGTGCGAGCGGCGGCGGGCGGCCGGAGAGCCGCAGGCCTCCCGCCGCAGAGTCCCGCACGCCTCTGCAGTCTTCGCGCCTGGGCCTCGGCGGGTAACTCTCCCGCCGGCTTCCCTGCGGGTTTGCATTGCCGGGGCGAGGGAGGTTGGGTGGCTCAGACCGAGCTCCTGACCCTGATCCGGGCGGCCTGGGGTCTGTGCGGCCCCAGGGGCTGAGCGTCAGGGGGCGGGGGACACGCTGAACCGACAGCCCCTGCATGCGCCCTGCGGACCCCAGAGCGTTGCGTGCTCTTGGCCCCCGGGTTTAGGGGGTGGGGGCACCGGCCCGGTAAGTGGAGCCGTGGGGCGCTCGGACCCCCAGGGCGGGAGGAGGTGTGCTGCGAGGGTAGAGGACCTGCTTTGGGACCCTCTTTCCTGTGATCTCAGGAGAGCTTGGGCACTCGAGTGTGACCAGGGTGGGGGCCCTTTGCTTGCTGTTTTTTGTTTTTGTTTTTGTTTTTGTAAAAGGGAAGGGTCTGTACTCGAACAGGAGGGACTAGAGGTCTGGAAGGTTCTGGTCTTTCAGAAAAATTTCCAAGAGACCCTCCTTCCCGCCACGGTAGAACTAGACCTAACAAAACAAGCACCGAGGCAGTCTGGGGAAAAGAGCGGCGGTGAGAAAATTGCAGTGTTTGGCCGCCGTTAGTTTTCAAGATTAAAAAAAGAAGAGGTTTGTCATTTTGAGGCCGCTTGCTCTAGAGTTTCCTGGAGATCTCAGCCTCTGTCTTGTGTGCTGTTCTTTTGGCTTAAAAGAACATCTAGAAACGATTTTCAGAAGCTGAAACCCCAGACACCTTATAGGATCTTAAGCAGAAGGGGCGGGGAGGAGGAAGTGCTTGCTGTTAGAAAGGTACTATTTAAAAACTGCATGTGAGAGTGGGGATAGGAATGACATCGTGGATGCCATCAGAAGCCACATTAACTGCAGGTTCTAACTCAAAAAAGTCACATGCGTCTGAGTACTATGATGGTGGAGAGTTCAGGACACTGCAGGACAGTCAGAAGCTTCTTTTCCTCTTTGGCTCTTCTCCCCATTTTCACGTGGATGTTCAGGTTTCTGATGGCTGTCTGTTTTATCTATGCTAGCATGGATATTGGACTTTCCGGTCTTCAAACTTACTCTCCTAGCCACAGAAGATGACCCTTTTAGTTTACCGCGAGATATTAAGTGTTTGGGAAGATCCGATTGGCTGCCAGGTTAGTTTCCTTTTGAAAGCACACCGATTTGACATTTGGAAACTGGTTTGTGTTGCTTCCTTTTCTTCTCACCCAGGACGGCTTTTCACATTCAAATCTGCAAAAGAGACAGATTGTCTTGTAGTCCCCTGTGTCTGAATAAGGCCAGTTGCTTCAGAGACACTTCAGATAATGGCAACTTTGGTTTATGAGAACTTTTTCAGAAACTGATTACGTTAACCCTGATCTGGCTTCATAAGCGTCTTTAATTGTTCATGTGGAGGGGGAGAGGAGATGTTCATTTCTTGCTCAGTGGGGCTTCCCTGGAGCAATATTTTTACCATAATCCCTGAATGTCACAGTCCCAGAGTGCCTGCCTCCGGATAATGGGGCAATAAAATGAGACCATGTTGCAGTGCATTTGTTGGAGATATTCCCCAATGATTTGCCCCAAATCAAGAAAAATCTTTGAGGCCCAGAAAGGGATGGACAGTATTGGCACAATACCATTGAAAGACTTACTGTTATAAACAAACAAACTCCAAAACGTAAGTCTGTCTTTTGTGAAAACTTTAATTCTCAAGTTATCCAGAGGGAAGTGACAGCTGTTTTCTTCTGTTGGAGCTATTTCTGTGTTCCACATCGTGTGGAATATTCTAGGAGAGAGGTAAAGTAGTGGCACATTTCCCATATTTCTCTGATACATCTCCTTTGCTACCAATGCAGATTACCAGTTGGCTTCCATGGGTTTTATGATTCCATCCAGGGTTGGGGGCCAGATATCTGTTTGATATGCATTCTAGGTAATGCTTATCAAGGAGGTGAGAAAAGCACAAAACTCATGTGGCATCCAGTAGGATCCCCCGTGTGTTCACATGTGTTTTTTTTTTTTTATTAGATCTTCCCACCAACTCTAGGAGACAGGAATATTTAGCCCCATTTTATAGTTAAAAAAAAACTAAGATTGCTCTAGCTTAAAGGATTTAGAATGGATCACACGGAGGTCTGCCTAACCTCTGCTTTACGCCATCCCAGGAAGCCTCCATAGCATACATTCCTCACAAATTCTTCCATTTTTTATACATATTGTTCACCTTTGCCTTGCACACTCAAGTTATATATCCCCTGTTCTGAATATACTTCCTTAATTACCCCCAGGCTGGGCTTCTTGAACAGGTGGTCTGAGTATTTTATCTGCCTTTCCTTCTGAGAGCTTCAGACTTTCCTCAATTAGGTATCTTCTATCTTCTCTGCATCTTTGACGGGTCACTTTGGTGTGCTGTGTCTGGCCAAATTCAGGAGGATATGTTATCTCTACTGGATTGTGCTCCAAAAATTCTTTTCATTCTGAATATATTTTCACTGAAGTTCCTACTCAGCCTTCTCTCCTGGAAGGAGTCCTCCCAGGGCTACATCCCCACTTTCACAGTTGAAAGTAACCTCTCCTATTTATCGTGATTACAATGGATAACAGTACGTATCAGAATTTCCAGGTGAACCCTTTAAGGGTTAAAAGTAAATTAACCTGTTATCACACTGTATGTTAATTATACTTCAATAAAGATGTATTTGATTGGGAGTCAGCTTGATGTAAGGCAGACAATGGATGCATTGGATATTATGGCATGTCAGGAGGAAACTGTATTTCTGGTTCTATATTAGGATGTCAGAAGTACTGTTTCCTCAGCATGGTGAGGTAGCAGGAGTTCTTTCTGCTGATGGTGATTCGCCAGCACCAAACAAGCAGTAGGGCCTTAGGCTTGGTTGGGAACTTGGCTGCCATACAGCCAGGCTAAGAAGGGGTGAGATTCTAGGGGTGAGTTTATGAGGATAAAACAAAGTAAGGAACAGTAGGACGTGGGTCTCTTTCCCATGTCCATATTTCTTTTTCATGGAGACTTTTTGTCATCCAAGGGGGAATGGCCAGCTTCCCATTTGCTGTCACAGCCTTCTGCATCAACCAGGGAAGGGCTTTCCTTTTCTTGGGAGACAGAGGAAGGAAAGCACCCAACCCTTAGGAAATTTGTTTTTGTTTTGTTTTTGTTTTTTTATCACAAACACTGAAGCACCCAAGTGAAAAGGTGCTCTTCTTCCCCATTCTCTCTTTTTGCCCTTATACCTAAGACACAGTGTGCCTAGTAGCGTGTAATGCTGGTCTTTGAAGGATTCTTTAAATCTGGAGCTACCTTTATCTGGTTGGGAATGGAAAGATCTGTAGGAGATGAGAATAGGGCCTCCAGAGGAGAACAGGCAAGGAAGCTGGAGATTCTTGAAAGGGAAGCAGCGTTACCTCCACCTTCCACAGGTTCTGGAAGCAGGTCCGGAATCGGTATGGTTGTGGGTTATGGTCACTGTGATAGAAGGTCAAGGTGACAAGGGAGCAGAGAGTGGTTTTGCAGTGGATCTTAGGTGACTTTCCGCACAGTCATCCATAAGGTGGGACTTGAGATTTAACTAATATTTACAGAGTATCCACTACATAATAGGAGATGCTCTAGGTGCTGGTGGTGGGGGTAGGGCATCCAGTGTTGAACAAGATAGAGCCCTTGCTCTTAGAGACCTTATGTTTCTGTGGGAAATGGAGTCAATAAACAAGGTACAAATAAATGAAAAAACATGTTTCAGATACAAGCCAGTGCACCTCAGGGTTTGCTAGAGAGAAAGCTTCTTTAGAGCAATTGGAGCTTCTCTGAGGAAGTAGTTTTTGAACTGAGACCTGAATGATGAGAAGCAGCTATCAAGTGAAGAGCAGAAGGAAAAGCATTCTAGGAAGAGGGAACAGAATCTGCAAAGGCCCTGAGGCATGAATGGATTTGGGGGTGTTTGGAGAACTTTTAGAAGCAGAGGAGTAAAAAGGGGGAGTTTGGAAGAGATGCAGTCGGGAAGGTGGGAGGCAGTTTATGTGAAGCCTTCAAGTCTTGGAAAGGAACTTGAATTGTGTTTTAATTAGAATGGGATGCCACCAGAGATTTTTAATTAGAGATTAAGTCAGTCTTCACCCAATGGGCATGGCCTTTCCTGTTTGTGTCTCTTACTCCCTCTCCCTCCCACACACACACACACACACACACACACACACAGACTCGCACATGCACATTCACCCTCAGCCAGCTTTACTTCCCTCTCTTAATTGGCCAGCACTGATTTCTCCTTCCTTGCCCCAGGCCAGGGCACAGGCATCCACCTGGAGAATCAGGAGTCAAAGGACCCTGGACCCCGTTCCTTTTATACTCTGAGATAAATCCATACACTCACTTAGTTTCACCTTTATGCATAAGACTGTCCATCACTAGTTCTGATTTCTCAACCTCTCTGCAGACTGAACCTCTAATTATCTCTAAGACGTCCCTGGGTTGGCTGGTGATGTCTGAAACTAGATACTGAAAATTAACTTAATTAAGCAAATCAATTGCAATTGATATCTTATGTAAGACAATGATTGTCACAAGAGGCAAAAATTTAAGTAACCCAGAAACCCTTGCCTTTTCGTGAATATCTGCTCCTTCTCTCCCAGACTGACATCTACACAGTCTGTTATAGGAGGTTTATGTTCTCTTTAGAGTATAGTTTCAGTGGAAATGTGCAGGATTCTTGTAGTATTTGTCATGGGAATGTACTATGATGTGTGAGAGATTTCATTTCTATTGGTCTCTGTAGATGATCTCAGAGTAGTAGTTAAATCATGAAGGTTTATGTCCAAGCTGATGTCTCTCAGTAGCATTGGTTTATAAGAAATGAACAGAAGGTTCCAGCATTTTATCGATTATGCTTTGACTCTAGGATAGCTCCTCATTACCAGTATGTTACCCTCTGGGGAAGCTTGGTACACTCCCTAGAAAGAAAATTGTTTTTAAGATTCTTTAGCTAGATGCCCGATTTGTTTATTAACTCACATACTTAATGTCACTAATGTACATCACTTGAACAACTCACTTTTAGCTTTTTGTGTCTGTTGTTTTGTTTTTTTAAATCTGGTTGATGACATAAAATCCGGAATACCTTTCTGTTTGAGAGGGCAGTGATTACATCTTGTCTTGTTCACCGCTGTGTCCTCTGTACCTGGTGCAGTGTCCAGAACATTACAGATAGAACAAACATTTGCCAAGTGACTCAATCAGTGTCCATGGATTAACCCACAGTGTTAATGTATTAGCTCAGTTGTAACATCTTTATAACTATTAGGATTCATCTTTGTAACTATTAAGATTATCAACTTGTTATCTCGAAAACTTTACCTATTGGAGAAGACAGGTGAAAGATGAATTCATCGCTGTGGATTTGCATATATTAATTAAAACTCTTTTGTCTTTGAAAAGTTTGAAAACTCTTTGAAAATATTTTAGTGTACTTGCGTTGACAAGAAAGAGACCAGAATGTAAATGTCATCAGAAGGATATTTTCAAATTTGTTTCATGTACAGTAAACTTTCTAGGCCAAACGTGGGGCTTGAACTCATGACCCCGAGAGGAAGAGTCCCATGGTCAACCAACTGAGCCAGCCAGGTGCCCCAGGAAGTCTTCAGTACAGTTTCATAATTCATAATTATGTTGATTTGAGTTGGGTTTGGTTTGTGGTCATACTACTGGGGAAGTAAATGTGTGTGCCAAAGATGTGAATTACAAAGCTATTTCCCTCTATGATAGTACATTTTTATATCCACGGTTTTAGGCACTTTAGTAGGTAAAGATATGCACTCATTGCTGAAGTTCCAACACTTATTATGATCTTCCTTATATTCCTATTAGCTATCATTTAACGTAGTATGAGACACGAACAAATGCTCTGGAGGATGAAAAGTTCTCCTTGTCAGGATTGCCAGAGCTAGGAGGAATGGGAACAAGAACCTGGCTGGCGAGAACTGAGAGATGGGGTGCAAGAGGGGCTGACTGGGGGTTCCTGCTGAGACTCATAGTGACAAAGTTTCTCCCAAAGAATAATGTCTTCAGAGGGCATCCTCTTGGTTAATAGAGATATTCTGTATTCATATTTAAAAAATTCTAAATATTTAGGGGTGCCTGGTGGTTCCGTCGAGTATCTGATTTTGGCTCAGGTTATGATCTCACAGTTCATGAGATCGAGCCTGGTGTTGGGCTCTGCACTGACAGCGTGGAGTCTGCTTGGGATTCTCTTTCTCTGTCTCTGCCCCTCTGCCCCTCTCCCCGACTCATGCTCTCTCTCTCAAAATAAATATAAAAACATTAAAAAAATAAATAATAAAAATAAAAATTCTAAATATTTAGAGGCTCTACCTTTTAGATTTTTTTTTTTCTGGCCCACAAACACATGATGCTATATAAACACAGCCTTCTTGTTTTTTAGCTCTTTCTAAGGAGTCCTTTCCCCTGACCCCATCAGATTTCAGTCCTCAGAGAGGTTATCAGTCCTTTGTTTCTGACAGTTGGTGGAATTTTCTTCATAGGAAATATTCTATTGCAAATATTTAGGCTGGCACCACAGAAGGTGCCATTTTTGTTAAAAATAAAAATTTTTAAAGATAAACTAGGGGTGCCTGGGTTGCTCAGTCGGGTAAGACTCTTGGTTTTGGTTCAGGTCTTGATCTCACAGTTCTCGAGTTCGAGAACCACATCAGGCTCTGTCCTGATAGTGCAGAGCCTGCTTGTGAGTCTCTCTCTCTCTCTTTCTCTCTCTGCCCCTCCTCCATGCTCGCTCTCACTCTCAAAAATAAACATTTAAAAAATAATAAAATAAAAGATAAATTAATAAATACCATAAACATATAATATATGAAACAAAATTAGATGCTTTTATTAAAATCTTGTGCAACCCTTTTGTATGTAAGATTCCCAGAGTTGGAGGAGGCAAAGATAAGGGAATGTGTACACTTTCTATGTTTAACATAGGGCCAAAGAAGGTAGAGATTTAAAAAAAAAAAAATTCCCTGGCTTATTTATGGATAATTTGTAGCTGCACTTACCAGTTGAACATAGACCAGTTGCATTTAGATAAGAGCAATGAGATGATAATTGAGGCATTCAACTAGGGCATAAGAGGATGTTCAACTGCTTTTTAGCAACAGCAATTAAATTAATTTATAACTTTATTTAGTTGATACACTTTGAAAGTTAAGAGAACTTTCTGTTGAAAATATAAATAATCTGTGAGATAAAGGACACTTCTTTCAAATTACTTTTGGTATTTGGAGCCAATATTTTAGATAAATGTCAAAATAAGTTAGCTAATTATTCTTGTTTGATTCCAGCTATGCTGCAAATAAATTCAATATAATTGGATATTTTGATAAGCAGGACATTAAGAGAGAAGTATGCTTTCTGATCATGAAGTACCTGGATATGCTTTCCAGGCACTAGCTTTTTTGGAGGACAAATCTAGGCTACCAATTAAAAACATGTTTTTGGGGTGCCTGGGTGGCTCAGTCAGTTAAGCTTGCAACTCTTGATTTCAGCTCAGGTCATGATCTCACAGTTTGTGAGATTGAGCCCTGTGTCTGCTCTGCTTCACTGATGGCCCAGGGCCTGCTCGGGCTTCTCTCTCTCCCTCTCTCTCTGTCCCTCCCCAGCTGGCACACTCTCTCTGTCTCTCTCAAAATAAATAAAACATCAAAAAAAAAAAAAAAAAAAGAAAAAATTTAAAAATGTTTTTACAGATTTGGTAGGGGTCTTCTGCTTTAACCGTGAAATGGTATAATTATATCCTTTTTTTAAATTGAGTTATGACAAATTTATCATCATGAAAACAAGTGTAGCCAGCCATCTTAAAAAATGCCCCAACCACTGCTTCTCAATGCAGAAAGAGTAAAACTACATACTTTTTTCACACAAAAATCCCATCTCTGTCCCCTAAAATTCCCCTAGTTTCGTTCATTAAAAGGGGATTAAAAAAAAAAAAAAACTTGAAGAGTACTTTACAGCAGCATTCAGCTTTCCTCTGAAATACTCAGCATCTTAAATATTACATACATTTCTTTTTTTTTAAATTTTTTAAAAAAGTTTATTTATTTTGAGAGAGAGACAGAAAGAACGAACAGGGGAGGGGCAGAGGGAGGAGAAAGAATCCCAAGCAGGCTCCGAACTGTCAGCACAGAGCCTGATGTGGGGCTTGAACTCACAAGTGGGTGAGATCATGACCTGAGCCAAAAGCAAGCGTAACTGGCTGAGCCGCCCAGGTGCCCCTCTTTGTTTCTTTTAGTAAGCGACAAGGGTTCAGTAGATGTGTGTCAATGAGGACTTCCCCAAAATGGCCTTTAAAGATAATCCCACAACATATTTTCTGGCTCTTCCATGTGTGAGATCTGAGAAGGAAAAATCTGGCATTCTGTTAGAGCCAGAGGCCATCTCTGTGTCTGAGCCATCATCTGACTGGTTACTATAACAAGGAGACTGAGCACGGGAGGCACTTGAGGTGCCTGTGAACATCAGAACTGTGACATTTAAATTCCTTGTGCAGTTTATTGATCTGGTTGCTTTTTATCCTGTTGCCAGATAGAGTTTTCACTTTCTTTGGTTTCAATGTAGTCTTCAGACTGGGTCCTGTCCTTGCGTCTACCACATGATTCCAGGGTTTTTTGGTTTTTTTTTTTTTTTCTTTTTTGATCCTGTTGGCAGTTTCTTCCATCTTTTCACAAGCAGGACACAGGCATTACAGATATCTCCTGAACGAGTCTCATGCAACCCAAAATAGCTCTGGAAGTCCTTTTCATAGCATTTACTGCCAATGAATCGAAAACTGGACGACTTAGCTCAGCAAATACAGCAGCCCTCTACACTTAAGTACATCTTTGGCGTGCGAAAACCAAACAGCTTTTCTGCTGGGCTTAGGCCTTCCAAAAGCAGCTGTTAAACACACAATAATGTTTCTGAAGTGCCGAGTGCACGCCAAGCCATCCCCCTTCCCCCAACTGCTCCTTCTTCCTCCTCAACTGACTTGTCTAGAAAGCCATGAAATAAGGGGTACCTGGGTGGCTCAGTCGCTTAAGCGTCCGACTGCCTTTGGCTCAGGTCGTGATCTCACCATTCCAGAGTTTCAGCTCTGCATTGGGCTCTGTGCTGACAGCTCGGAGCCTGGAACCTGCTTCAGATTCTGTGTCTCCATCTCTCTCTGCCCCTCCCCTCTTATGCTCTGTCTCTGTCTCTCTCTCTCAAAAATAAATAAACATTAAGAAAATTTAGAGGGCCATAAAATGATATATTCTTATACAAAATCTTCTACCTGAGCTCTCTACCTATGACCACCAATATTCCTGCCTATGTACCTTCTATAGAACATTATTTAAGCCTGGTTTTCATTACACAAATTTTTTTCTGCTCAAAAATCCAGAGAGTTTCTCCAACTGGTCTTTGAAGTTTTCTGTCATCTCATGTTGCTACCTTTCCTTTTACTCTCCCATTTGAACCTGTGTTACTGCAGGCTTCCAGTACTTTAGCTCGGGATGTTCTGTTGATACTTAATGCTTTTCTCCTTTCACTCCACACTGCCCATTCCAAACCAGATGGTAATCTGTGTTCATTTTCTACCCTTACGGCTTTTAATTTTTTTTTTTTAACGTTTATTTATTCTTGAGACAGAGAGCATGAACAGGGGAGGGTCAGAGAAAGAGGGAGACACAGAATCTGAAACAGGCTCCAGGCTCTGAGCTGTCAGCACAGAGCCTGACGCGGGGCTCGAACCCATGGACCGCGAGACCATGACCTGAGCCAAAGTCGGACGCTTAACCGACTGAGCCACCCAGGCGCCCCTACCTTTACGGCTTTTAACTACACGACTCTGCATAAGTTGCCTGTTACTCTGAGCATCACTTTCCTTATCTATAAACTCGACATAATGGCCACGTCACAGTTATGGCAATAAAAGAAAACACATATAAATAGTTCAGCATAGGTTCTGCCAAATATCATTTAATCTGTATTACTTGCCGTTATTATTGCTACAACTATTACCATAGCTATGATTATAACTCTATTCTTCCTTGGATAGTTACAAATTAACTTTCTCCAGAGAGTCTTTCTGGTTGATTTCATGGAGCTCTAATTTTCCCTTCAGTCTGTTTCATCTTAGCACCTGGCTTCACTTTGGACTTTATTAGTATACTCATGTTGTTGCATTTCTTTATTCTTCAGTGAACAGGAACAAATGTTTGGGCACCTAGGATGTGCCAGGTGCTGTGCTATTTATTCTGTAGGAACCCAAGGGCACACGAAGGGATGAAGTATATATATATGTGTGTGCACATTCACCCGTATGGGTTTTGGGTAGAGTTGGGATGAAAATCTATTGGTTGAATGGCACTAGGAGTCTTTCACAATAAACTAGGGTTACGAAGTAAAAACTGCTCTATTCAGATGAACATTAAAAATCTTAACAGCTTTTAGCTTTTTTTAAAATGGTTTAAAATTATGATAGTTATAGATATCTTTATTCTTCAGACAGTTTTATATATGCTTTCTTTCCTAGACTCTCCTCTATTGTCATCCAAATGCAGAGTGAAGGTGGAAAGTGAAGTCCTCCTTGAAGAGAATACCAACAGAGGGTTCCATAACTTGGAAGTTATTCTGGAGAGGGGGGAAGTTGGAAGGTGAAGAGAATATTCCAGAAAGCACAAATGGAATGATCAAAGGCGCTGAGGCGTAAAACAGTGTTGAGAATGGTTAAGAACTGTGCAAAGTTTAGTGCTCTTAGCCCATAATGTTCAAAATCAAAGGCACTGAGGCGTAAAACAGTGTTGAGAATGGTTAAGAACTGTGCGAAATTTAGTGTTCTTAGCCCATAATGTTCAAAATCAAGCATTTGAGGAGATGCCGCAGGAGAGAATGCAGGATCAGCTCAATCAGACTGAGAGGCCTATGGCTTATGATGTTTACATCTCCCCATGAGGTTATGCCTTTGGGGATGTAGCTCTATATGGACAATTTATAACAACCCAATTCTTCACATTGCTTCTAACATTAGGCTTGTTAGCATTTGGCGTGGAATACATCTTTCCCATTTGCTGGTTTCATGAGAAAATGATGAAGACATTAGTAATGGTAATGTATAATTGATGTTGGAGCTCTCATTTTTAATAACCCAACTATTTAAAACATAGAGCTATTAAATATCTTTTGAGACTTCTGAAGTGTGGGATTGTAATTGAAATTTGAGAATAGGGATGGGTTTCAATGGGGCAGAGACATCCTGGGAGAATAGTCAAGAGGGTCACTACAAATTCATAGCCTTGAAATGTTCAGTGCCCCCTTAATACATTTTACACAATAGAAGGCCAAGTGCTTCTTTCTCTTCCTAGCTTTATTTTCTATAATTACATGCTTGATAATTTATATGTAAAATTTTGATCAATACTTGCTCTTCATTTCTTTGTTTGCATTGCAATTACGTTTTGTCTTCACTCTCCTTTCTTAGGAATCATCCAGATTTGAATATCAGTATGTTATTCCGAGCTTATGCAACATCTAATGTTCACCGTCTGAATTATATTTAATCCTAGAAAATCTTCTGTTTTTACTCCAAAAATATGTTTTCTACTAAGTCTGTGTGGTGTCCAGTATTTTAATCCAGTCCTTTGGTGTTAATTTCTCTTGCTTGGAGATTAAGCGGCAGGACCCAGAACACTCTAACCACAAGTGTTTAAAATTCCCAGAGAGGAATTAGATGTGAAAGAAAAAAACACTTGAACTATACTTAGCCTGAAAATGGAATGTGTGGGAGAGGTCTGCAAGGAGGGTAGGAAAACAGAGAGCAAAGCAAAAAGTGTCCTAGCATGTTTGCAACACTGTAGAGGGGAGGGAGTACCCTTATTACTTATAATGTGTCCCTGCTTATCAAACAGCTTTTTAATTATCATCCATGGATTTGCCTATGGAGGTTGCCAATCTGCCAGTTCAAACATACGTATTCCTTGGCCTTCACATTTTTCTCATTATAAGTAAATTACCTTAGCATTTGCGGTTACACACCAGCTCCTAAGAGGTAAACAGCTCAGGTAAACTGGCGAGTTGAGTGTCTGAACAGCAGATGTGAGTGGCTAACTCTTGGCTTTGGCTTTTCTCAAGACAGTGCCCCTCTCTGAGGTTGTACTTAGGTTGCTAAGATCTCTATTTCTTGGACAGCTCCAACTTCTCTGATGGTTTTTTGTTTAATTAAAAAAAAATTTCTTAATGTTTATTTATTTTTGAGGCAGAGACACAGCATGAACAGGGGAGGGGCAGTGAGAGAGGGAGACACAGAATCTGAAGCAGGCTCCAGGCTCTGAGCTGTGAAGTTGGATGCTTCACTGACTGAACCACCCAGGCGCCCCTCTCTAATGTTTTCCTAAAGTGAAGTTTTCATGGAGGGGCGCCTGGGTGGCTCAGTCGGTTAAGCCTCGACTCTTGGTTTCAGCTCAGGTCATGATCTCATAGTTCGTGCGTTTGAGCCCTGCATCGGCCTTCACGCTGATAGTACCAGAACCTGCTTGGAATTCTCTCTGTCCCTCTCTCTCTGCTCCTGTCCTGCTTGTGCTTGAGCACGCACGCTCTTTCTCTCTCATAAATAAATAAATAAATAAATAAATAAATAAATAAATAAGTAAACATTAAAAAAAGGTAAAGTTTTAGTGGAAATGTATCAGACATACAGAGGAGGACACAACCATGTACGTGCAGTTTGCTACATTTCTTCCCAGTGAGCACACCTTGTAACCTGCCTCAAGATGAAGAACTAGAACGTTGTTCACCCTCACAAGTGCACCATGGACTCCCCTCCTGTCACTGTTTCCCTCCTTACATGTAACCACTATTCTGACTTTTACCACCATAGAGTAATTTTTTTTTTTTCTGTTTCTCTTTAACGTGAATTAACATCAGGTATTCTAAATGGCTGTAGAGCATTTAGTCCTTCTGGCTGAGGGCGTGGCCTGGGCATTTCAAGAAGAATGTTATGGGTTGAATTGTGCCCCTCAAAAAAGACAAGTTGAAGTCCTCCTATCCCTCCTATCCAGTACCTCAGGTTGTGACCTCATTTGGAAATAGGGTCATTTCAGATGCAGTTAGTTAAGATGAAGTCATGCTGGGATAGGGTGGGCTATTAGTCCAGTAGGACTTCCATCCTTATAAGAAGCATCCTTGTGAGGACAGAGACACGGGGGTAATACCATGTGAAGATGTTGTATTGGAGTGATGCATATATAAGCCAAGGAACGCCAAGGAGTGTGAGCAATCCTCAGAAACTAGAAAGAAGCAAGGAAGGATTCTTCCCTTCAGCTTTCAGAGGGAGCATGGCCCTACACCTTGATCTTGGTCTTCTAGCCTCCACAACTATGAGACAATAAACCTTTCTTGTTGGAAGCCACCCTGTCGGTGGAACTTTCTTCTTGAAGCTCTGGGAAGCAAATACAGAGGGTTTGCGGTGGGCCTGGGGGTCCTCCTCTTTGCATCCCCCCCAAGGGTGCACCTGGCCGTTGCCCTGGCTACACCCTGTCCAAGCTGCTCCTGTCTGGATGGGTTTCCAGGATGCTCTGTCTCGCTCCTGGTTGCTCCACACCTGTGATGTGCCCTGTAGGAAGACAGAGGTTTTGTTACTGTTATATGGCTTTTTCCTGATTTCTTCGCTAGTGTTTTCAGACCGAGCCAGTTTGGTATCCTGACATACTTCAGACGAAAGCCTTGCGTATCAGCCTTTTGGGTCTCTGCTGAGGGGTCCTACCTATCCTCCTGCATCCAGACTGGAGCCACATCCTCCATCTGGTTTCTCCAGTTCCTCTGGTCCAAACCATCTTTGATAGGAAAAAAAAAAACAACATTATTCTTTAAATGCCATACTCTATTTTAGTATGGCATGCTGAAAATAAAGGTTTCATTTTGCTGTACAGAGGCATATCAAAGACCAATTCTCATCTGAGAAAATAAGCCCTCAGATCGAAATGCAGCCCAACAATTAGACTTTAGTAAGTAATCAGGAACTATGCAGAACATATTAGATAACAGAGCACTTTCTTTAGCAAAGGATTAGTTTTAGTCCGCCTTACAACTTATCTGTTTTTTATTCTGGGCTGAGTGTCTGGTGTGGGGAACCACAAGGATTGTACTGTTGTGAAATTCCCAGGGAGACGCCACAGACTCAGGCCACTTCCTGTGCTCTGGGCTCTTTTGTGTCCTTGCTTTGGGACCTAGGGTTTCGCTGGTGGCTTTTGACTTAAATGCTCTTAACACAGACTCTGTCCCTTAATGTCGTATGTCCATAGCATGTGCCCCTTACTTTCTGTCCAGAAGCCATTACTTACTGCTACTAACTATGGGGAAATCTTCAGGACATTTTTAAAAATCACAGACAAGGGGAAGTTTCAAAAGTTTAAGTGATCCTACTTTTGGTTTCTGGTCTATTTGTCATTCCTTATTCTCATGCTAAGTCTCTTTCAACTACTAGTTCCTGCTGTTTTTACTATCTATCTATCTATCTATCTATCTATCTATTTCTATTTCTGTTCTGCCCTCTGAGGGGGAATGCAAAAAAAAAATGTGGTTTTAGGCAAATCATGTATTCAGTACAGTATGCATATTATGCAATAAAAATAATAAAATGTGCACCTCGAATCTGTAGTTAAGAGGTTAGAATGAGGCAGAAGGTTATGTTTGGTATGTTTAATTGTCTATGTTTAAATGTGTGACTATATGGGTTCGCTGTCTTGGTTCAGATACTCCTTATGCTCTGCGACCTTGTGCCATGGGATAAATGAGTAATAAATATCTGTGTCAGATGGATGGACGGACAGATGGATTAATGAATGATGAAACTGGTCCATCTTGAACAGTGATTTTATTGAACTACTGGTAGGATAAATTTCAGTTGGGTTCACGGCTGCATCCTGTAGCCTGGAAGGATTTCCCTAAGCCCAGAAGGATTTTTTGGACTAGAGTCCGGGATCTAGAAGTGAAATCTCCTTGGCTTGTCTGTGGGACATGCTGAAACATTTGGCTAGTTGTGTGAAAATGGGGCCACAAGGTCTGACTCCCTTGTGGCCTCAGTATGACAGAGTTACTTCTTTCATTGGAAACCTAGTTTTGTTTTTTTTTTTTCTATTTACTGACTTGGGGACCGCGTACACTTCTTTGGAAATCAGCCAAGAGACTGCTCTTCCCTTTCCCTCTGAAGAGAAATGCCCTTCTTCAAATTCCGTTTTGCCTTTTCTGGACTAGGTCATCTTATAGTGTGAAGAATGCAGCCAATAGTGAAGTTATCCGTATTTTGAAACATTTGCCTTTTGAGGTTTTCTCAGAATTCTTCTGTATAGAAAATGACACTAAAGGTGGAGGAAACCAATAGATGGGTCTTCACGTATTTGTGAACTTGACCTCAGTTTACACTTCAAAATAAAACTTGTTACAGTGTCCTTGAGCAAAAAGTTCCATTAATGTAAATAGATCATTGTTTTTGGTCACACTGTTTATAGGTCTGACCACTTCACGATCATTTTATTGCTTTGCTTAATTGTCTGTTTTATCAAACGTTAACTCTGACACATAGTAGGCACTTGCCAATCCCTTGATTCTAAAGAAAAAATTGTTTATCTTTCTGTGTGGTTGTGCCTTGGATTATTTTCTGGCCAGAGCACAGAACAAGGCATTCCAGAGAAATATTTGTTTTGTTTATCTGCTTGCTCAAACGCTCTGATTTTTCTGTCCAGGGTGGTGTGGCCAGGAGGCGAAAGTGGTTGTAAGATACAGACTGTCTTCTGCATCTACTTTCTCTTCAGTATGTTCTGTTTGCAACAGGATTAGTATAGGTTCGAATTAACTGGAAATTTATTTTCTCATTTAAAATACTATTAACTTCCCCTTTTGAGAGAGTCATAGTATTTTAATTATTTAGTTATTTTTACCTGACTTGAATTATCAAAGATTTATGTTTTTAGAGAAAACCCCATTTAAAAGGGAAATTTCAATTTTAAAGTATTTCTAGCCATTTGTAAGATTCACTGTCTCAGTAAACTATTTTATTGAATTATCTAGATTATTATTATTTTATTGAATTATCTATTATCCAGATTGAAAAACAAAAGAGCTTTGGCTCCAAAATAACATTTATATAGGCAATTCTCTGAGAGCAACCTAAATGTCCGCTAGTAGGGAATTGATAACTTGGTGATGCATTTGGTTGATAGAATATTCTACAGAACTTAAAAAGAATGAACTAGACCTTTCTGTATCACATCGATATGGATGGACCTCAAAGTACAGTGACAAATGCAAATTTCAGAATATTATATAATTGTCATGTAAATGTTAAGCATTACTTAAAACAAGGTCACATCCTATATAATGTTTATGAATGTGTGTGCGTGCATGTGAATAAAAAGTGGAACCCACATGCACATGCATGAACAGGAGGAAAGTTCCATGTTGACCTGTTCCTGGGGAGCTCTGATGGCTCTCAGGTACAGAATAAGGACCCAGGCAGCAGAGTCCCTAGACCAAACTCTGGCTCGCCACCTTCCTGCTTTGAGACGTTGGACAAGTTGACTTCTCTAAGCCTTTCTGTGTCCTTATGTGCAAAGTTAGAGTAACGGCGCCCATGCCAGTGCTGTGTGCGATCTGTGAGTTCCTGCGGGCGGGTAGGCACACCGCCAAGACTAGCTATTAACTGTTTTCATCATTACTCCCATCGGCGGCTTCAGTTCTTCTGTGTGAAGCGTTCCTTCTCACCTCAGAATCTTAGCAAATGCCGTTTCCTCCGCCCGGAATGTTTTTCATTTTCACCCTATTTCATCTGGTTAACTCTTGAGTGGAGTTCTCTGAGAATTTCCCCCAAATTCTTCGAAGAAGCTCCCTGTCTTTCCCTAGCTGGGTCAGTTTTTAGCCATACCAATATTGTAACTTAATAATTAGCTGTGAACTTCTTGCTAATACCTGCCTCTCTCCTGGATTGTAAACTTCTTTTTTTCCCCCCTTCACTACTTTATCTTTAGATCCTTGAACAATGTCTGGTATAGAATAGGCATTGAGAAATTTTTTATTGATCACTTCAACACTTATTGTAGAAGGTAGAAACTTTCAGAGTTAATTTTATCAGGAAATAAATTTGACTCACTTTGCCAAAAGGATTAAACCTACTGGTATTAGGAAGTAAATCTAGGATTATATGATTTCATTAAAAAAATTACTTACATAAAAAAATCACATGCATTGGTTTATTTGTAATAATATTATAAAGTACCCCAAATTAAGATTTGCATCGTGTTTGTAACTTGGCTTTAGAGAATCCTCTGATGGATAATAATATAAGCACAGATTTTTATGTGCTGTGGAGAGCAGAAGAATTTCCAACACTTAAATTTCGATTTTATGTATGTTCATTTGATTGCTTACCCTCAAGCTAATTCACTTTTTTTCTTTTAAAAATAGCAAAGGAGGAATTAACAAACAGATGATACTTCCCAAGGGACAGAATAAGCTAAGTTCATTCAGAATTAACTGAAAAGTAAATAAGCAGTTTGGAAAAAAAGGGCTTTCATAAATCAGATTTCATAAATCTGATTTTCATAAATCAGAAACAACGTTTAAGCAAACTAAAACAGCAAACCCTTTGGAAGGGGGACTTTCAGAGTCAGAAGAAGGGCAGGAAATGGGTTTCCTCTCAGTTCTTGGTTTATTTACTATGGGAGAGAAACGTGAGAACACTTTAAAGTTTGAGGAAAGTCTGTGTGTTCAGATATTAGCATATTTCTCCAGGAAAGACATCACATAGGATTTTGAACTGATTCAGGTCCAGTTTTATTAGATAAGTCAGGGAGCAGAGCTAGAAACGGGGACTTGCAAAACACTGAAGGAATTTTTATGACTCTGATGGATAGCAGAGAGGTGAAATTCAGGGCCAGGTAAATAATATAAAGCCCTACATTGAAAAAGAAGACCACAAATTGTAGCCTTGGGAGACTTACCTCCTTCCCACCTTTGGAGACACACAATTTTATAACAGGTCACTGGGAAAAATTTGTAGCCATGTTTTCTCCATTCTATTTCTCTGTTAACTGTAGAATCGTAAGTAGAAATAATAAGTAACTGCATTTTTGAATGCTGAGTGTCTGTTCAGTCAGTCATTCATCAATCACAACACAGTTACTCGGTTTCAAGTATTTGCCAAACTCAGGGCATGAGCATCATTCGTTTGTTTGTTTTATTTGAGGGAGAGAGAGAATCCTAACAAGGCTCTGTGCTGTCAGTGCGGGGCCCGACTTGGGACTTGATCTCATGAACTGTGAGATCATGCACGACCTGAGCCGAAGTCAAGAGTCAGACACTTAACCGAATGAGCCACCCAGGCACCCCTTACTTTTTTTAAATGGAAGTAAAACATCTCTTCTTTAGAATTGTGCAAAATTAGTTGCTCTCAAAAGTATGATTGTGGCAGTCACTGCAAGATACCAAGATACAAACTTTGTAAAATTTTGGATGTGTGGACTCACAAAGTCCTGCTAATTACCATTTAACCTATTTATTTATAGTCATCTGCCCCCAGATCAAGACTGGAAAATACTTTTGAAGTCATATGGTTAGAAGACTCTGTGTGCTTTGGGGGACACAGGTTTAAATAACATTCTAATGCGTGTAATCAAGTTATATCCTTGACACTCAAGACCCACGGTCTTGACCCTTTGCCTCACCTGGCAGGTTGCTTCAGATGCAGATTCTCAGGCCCCACCCCAGACCTACTGAATCATCATCTACAGTTTAACAAGATGTTCACGTGATACCAGTGGACATTCAAGTTGGTTAAGCACTACTGTCCAAATGTATCCCAAGTGGTTCTTAGGACAAAATACCTTCAGTAACAAGTGACTTTGTTATCCAGTCAGTCAACCTGTATTATCTTTAGGCAGCCCAAATATTAGCAAGTTCCCTCCTACTGAGCTCAGAACTAACTTCTTGAATATTGCATTCCCTGGCTTTGGCTTAACAACTTGCACCCCCACTCCCCAGCCTTCAAACCAACTTAATGCCTTTTCTTCATGAAGGTCATTCAAACATGAGAATGGGCCATCTTGTTTCCTCCCTTGATTTAAGCTCCTTCAGGTGTAACTAAGTCCCCATCCCTCCAGCTGTTCCTGGTGTGGTACTGTTTGGGGTTTCTTTACCAACTCTTCAGAGTAGATCATTTTAAAGGATCTTTCCAACTTTAAAATTGTGATTGCTCTTTTACTTCAGCTGCTAATAAGTACTACTGGGTAGAAGATGATAGAAACCCAGGAGCTGCACTTTATTTGCATTTAAGGAGAATGACTCTGGGGCACAAATGTATAATTATCCATAATTTCCTTAGGCTCAAAATTCTGTTTCATGGTAGAGACTTCCATTATAATAGCTACTAAAGAGCACTACTTTGCCTTTCTTCTAACTTCTAAATGCATCAACTACTTGACATTTCAAAAGTGAAAATTAGCATTTTTTTGTCTATAAATTTTCATTTTCAAAGAAAAAAATTCCCTGTAATCCACAACTCAGCACATCAATGGATTTCATTTTTCTCCAGTGTCTTTTGGTAATGGGTCACACACACATAGAAATAATCTTAGTGTTCTCAGCATTTAAATGTTTTCCTTCTTGGTGGAATCTAAATATTTTTTATTTTATTATATGATTTTCATAATAGTTAAGCACAAATATTTCCTTATTGCAGGACATTAGAGTTCATAGTGGCTTCTGAAATAAAGTATTTGCCATATTTTTTTTTGTTTTGTTTTTAATTTGTTTCCTAAGAATTGTTTTTAAATAACATATTTTCTACTAACACCACAAGTGCACAGCATGCAGTCTTGGTTTTGTTTTTGTATCAGGGTTGGTCTTGTGTAAGAAAAGCTGTAGCAAGAGGAGTTTGAGATTTTTTTTCAATTTTTTTTTGAGAAAGTAGCCCACAGCACATTCTTAAACTAGTTGCTCTTCACACAAATTTCTCCATGCTTCCTTTCCCCTCACGTTCTTCTAGACATTTGAATTTGTCTTGACCTCCTCATTCTCCCGTCTCCCTTCCCTTCCTCCTCAGAGAATTTTCGGAGCAAGCTCGTCTCTCACCTCCCTCACCTCTGCATTTAACAATAAAGCTGTGTGTATGTGTGGAGAGAAGCTGAAAAATAAGACAGATGGTTCTTTCATTACCAGGTTGTTTTGGATTAATTAAGCTGGATGTGTTATTTTTTTTTCAAGGACACTGAGCCAGATCCTGTGGATAACCAGTCATGAACTATAGTAATGTAACATAGGCTGCTGGTTTTGCTCTTGGGTTTTTTGTTTTGCTTCTTGGGAATTTCATCATCCTGTAAAGCATTTTGGGAAGGGTCTGAAGTGAGTTTACCAGATGTGTTCATTAAGGATTTTTTGACAGCTTGAAGTTTTCCTTGGGCAGTTAAGCCTATTCTTAAGAAGCATGCTGTCTTTGTGTTTTATTTCAGCACTTGCAAGTGAAGAAGCAGCACAACTCTTTGTTTTGGATTATTCCTAGCAGAGAGGCTCCAACAATTTTGCAGACGGACTCCCGGGCCTCTGGAACCCGTACTACGTCCTTCACGTTCAGGAGCAGAGAGCCTTTGTGAAACAGATTCCTAATAGTGGAGGTAAGCCAAGGCAACACTACCACTGTCTCAGACTTCTTAGATGTGAGTGTGAACATTTGAAGTGTTCGTATACAATGTTGCCACCTCTAGCAGGTGACTCTTTTTTAATTATTTTTTAAAAAATATTTATTTTTTGGGGCGAGCACAAGCAGGGGAGGGGCAGAGAGAGGGGGACAGAGGATTTGAGGCTGGCTCTGTGCTGACAGGCTGACAGCAGTGAGCCTGATGTGGGACTCGAACCCACGAATCGTGACATCATGACCTGAGCCAAAGTCAGACGCTTAACTGACTGAGCCACCCTGGCGCCCCACCCTCTCCTTCTTTATATACAGCTGTCTGTTAATTTATCTCTTATTAGTTCAACATGTGGCCAGAGGGCCCATGAGACTATTAAAGTAACCAGTGACTGGTCAGCACATCTCAAAGTTAAGCTATGGAAGTAATAATAATAATACTAAATATATATAATTATTATTTTAAAGTTTATTTAAGTAATCTCTACACCCAATGTGGAGTTCAAACTCACGTCCCCAAGCTCAGTAGTCTCATGCTCTTCTGACTGAGCCAGCCAGGCACTTCTTAAATATTATTTTTATTCTCAGTGTGAATTTGTCTTGTTTGGGACAATCAGTATGGAAGTTAAAGAGTAATAAAATGCTGAAGTTAAAACTAGAACATTACATGCAGCACATGTATTATAGAAACTGCTGTTAAGCTGTGTAACCATGGGCAAGATGCTTGCCCTCTCTGGGCCTTGTTTTCTCAATAGAATGAACTCCAGTTCCCTCTCTGTCCTTAAATGCTACAATTAATAATAATTTTATTAAAGTATCTTAATATAATTTTTATGCGTATTCTCCTTACCGTTCCTGAACCCATGTACAAATTTAAGACTCACTTCATAAATTTATTCTGAGAAAGCTTGGGAGCTCAAATGTCCATCAGGAATTATCTCCATGTTTCTGTATAGCCCCATGCATCTGTATAGTATTTCCGATTTGTTAAGGTTCATCAGAAAGCAGTTATTCCACTAGTAAATTTGTTACGTTACTGTTTTGTTTGCAAATAGTTTTGTGAAGGACACCCACTGACTGAGCACATAACGCTTTAGTGGTCCTGGCAAATTTGGTCATTTGCAATGCTTTTGGGATTTGGTCCTTGGGACTCTCTTGAGCTCTTTGTTCACACCGAGATTATTCATGAGTGGCTTCAAAGCCCTTCCCCAGTGTCCTGGGCCACTGGGCTTGCAAAACTGTTGAGTACCACAAACTTAGCCTGGACATAAGGCTGCATCTTCAGGTTTCTTACTTCCAGATATATCTTAATTTAATGGAATCCGAGCTGTAATCATCTTGGGTATTTGTAGAACTGTCTTTCCCACCAATCTTTACATCTCTTGGCATCACCTGGAAATATTTTTGAGTCTTTATAGCATAATGGATTCTGGTGTGTGCCTGCGTTCAAATTCAGCTCTGGCCCTTACTGCCTGGGTATTCTTGAGGACGTTAGGATTTCTCTGTGCTTTCGGGTCATCATTTGTGTGATAGGGATGACAATAGTACCTTTCTCAAAGGGTAGTTTTGAGGATTAAAATAATTGCATCTGTAGAATATTTTAAACAGTTCTATTATGTAAATGTTCAGAATATAAGCTATTTTTAAAATTGCCATCTGCTGCAGTGTTTCATTTCTGCCCCCATCCTCTAGGGCTGACAGATACTCAGCTCTTCATCCTTACCTTGTTAGACATTGCTGATTGGCCCTGGTACTGTATTTCCTTCTGAATCCAGAACACAATGCTTGAATCCTTCTCAACAGTATAACAGCGTCAGAGACAGCTATTTGTCAATTCAAATTATTTGCAGAGTTACTGATTTTATTTCTTGCTTCAAGACATAAATTTGATATGCTGGTTCCAAGTCTGCATTGTTTGTTTTTGCTAAAACTCAAGAGCAGTTTTATTATGACAAGCATATAAAGGTATAGCTTCTGTAGCCAGAAATAGGGTCTCATTCAAGCATGAGTTTTGCTAATGAATTACTACTATCTTGAATGCCTTTCATTTTTTATTCAGAAGGAGATGAATAAGTCTTCCTATCTGCTTTGAAATATTGAAATGAATGTGCAGAAACAGCTAGCATAGTAATGAAGCTTAATCTTTTGAGGCTATTATTAGTATAATGTCACTAGTTCTTTAGGGTCTTTGCCAGGTTGTCACAAAGTTCATTTTTTTAGTAAGGGCTTGGTATATGGGTACCTGATATTTCATTAGTTTTAAATGGAGCATTAGAACAAGGTTGGGAGAGTCTTTCCCATGTGCCAGACTTTTACCTGAGTGCTTTATATTTACTACTTACAGTAGCTCTATTAGGTGGTATTATTCTCATTTTACAGCTGAGGACACTGAGATGTAAAGAGGTTAAGCAACTTCTCGGGCTCCTATGGTTAGCCAGATATGTAGAGCTGAGACTCAAGCCCAAGGGGTCTGATTGCCACGCAGGCAACCTTAATGCCTAATTAGGCTGCTGCCTGCAAAGAATAAACTGCATGAAGAGGAAGATGAGAAGGTGGAAGGACCAAATTATAAAAGTCTTAAATGCCAGGCTAAGTGATTTTATGTTTATTTGGCAGACAATGGGAAGCCACTGAAAGTTTTCCTGTAGGGCGGGGTGACAGAGTGAGAGCTGGGCTGTAAGGATTTTACATGAGGTACAGCAGGTGGGCTGGTTTAAAGAGAAGGGAGATTAGAGACCATTGCTAGAAGCTGAGAAGTAATGAGCACATGGGTTTTGGAAGCAGCATTAAGATAAGAGCTTGGGAACGCCCATAAATGGTGTGCCAAAGGGGAAGAGGCCAAGACACGTAAGCAGAGAGGTGAGACCCAGGCCAGTGAGTGCCACCTGAAGGAGGTGGTTCCAAAGTTGAACACCATGGAGGCCGGAGAGGATTGGAACAAAACAAAGACTAGTGGGCCATTACCGTGCACCCCCCATGAGACTGGAATTGTGCCGGGGAAAAGTCCACATTAAAATGTTCTGCGCTACCAACTCTGCTCCTTGTGAGTGAGGTCCCCTTGGGCAAGTTTTTCGATTGTTCTAAATCCTGGCTGTCTCTTTTGGGGTTCAAGTTGTGAATAACAGTAAGTGGAGATGCCGTTGTAAAGGTTGGGGTGGTGATTCAGTTGACCGTTTTAGGCAATGCAGAATGAAATGTGTGTCCTGTAGATATAATGAGAGGAGTCGTGTATATTTCCTGTCAGAAATGCCAGTAGTATCGTAGTGATCGTGGTAGTAAGTGGAAGGCTAAGACTGGAAACAGTATGGGACTGAAAATGTGTAGGGAATTTACAAGGCAACCGCAAATATTCCCTAGAATGTGAGGGACATTTTTCTCAAAGCCACTTACTTTCAGAGAGAATCTGACTAGTTTTCTCAGAGGAAGTTCTGTCGGTTGGAAAATTTAAAAGATCATGTCTAAAAGACTTAAAGGAAATAGTAGGGAACTTAGAATGAGCTTCCAGTTCCTCTCAGAAACCCTTTTTGTGAATCCCTGACCTTCTCAGTGGGGTATAATTTCTCTTTCCTCTGACCTTTTCCATTAGTACTTCTCAAACACAGATCACCTGAGGGTCTTGCAGATTTGATTCAGTGGATCAAGGGTGTGGGGCTGCGATTCTGTATTTCTGCCAAGTTCCCAGGTGATGCCGACACTACAGGTCCCTGGACCCCACTCTGAATAGCAGGACTCTAAAATACTTTTTAGGTTTCACAACAGGTAAGCATACTTATTTTGAAATCGTGTAACGGTTCTCTCATCAGACTGAGCTCTATTTCCCATATCCTGCAGCACACACCCATAATGAGTGCTTGATATTTATAATCAATTCTTCTGTCAGTGGTTCGTATTATTCAGTGGTATCAATAACTTTAATTGTTATGGGTGGATTTTTTTTTTCTTTTAACTGAGAAATTGAAGCAGATCTGTTCAGGAATAGGCGCCAGAATACAATATAAAAATTTTATGTAAAGTTAAGCATGCATTTACTGTATGACCCATGAGAACATATGCTCACCCAAAGGCATGTACTTGAATGGTTGTACTTGAATGTTAGCTTTACTAACAATAACAACAACAACACCTTATAAAGAACCAAACGTCTATTACCTGGTGAATTGATAAATAATCGTCATATAGCCATATGATGGGTTACTACTTACCTATAAAAAGGAATGAATTCCTGGCACAAGAAACAATGTGGACAATTCTTTCAAAAGCATTATACGAATTGAAATAAGCTAGAAATAATATACTTATTTATGATTCTATTTGAATGAACTTTTAGAAAAAGCAAAAGTATAGTGATAAACCAATCAGGGGTCAGGAAATGGGGGAAAGCGAGTTGGCCGTAAAGAGGAACCTGGGAACCTGCAAGGGAGGGGTGGGGTGATGGAAACATTTGGTATGATTTTGGTGGTTGTTACTTGGTATATACGTATGTCAAAACTCATCACATTGTACACCTAAAAGTGAATTTTATTATAGAAAAAATTTTATCTCATAAAGTTAAACAATTAGCCACAATCGTTAACCTGTTAAGATCTAATATTCCTTGGAGGTATTTTATCAGCGGGATATTAATATAAGGAAATAGAGAAAATTTCCACTCTGGGAGAAGAAATGGGTCTCTGGGAGAAATTATGAATAAACAGTAGGAACATAAGTTCCCTTAAAAGCTTCTTTGTGTATTTTTAATGTAGCTGAGTCTGAAGGGAGAGATCTTGAAAACAGGAACTTCAGTTCATTTATTTTTAGCATCCAGTATAGTATGCCATTTGCTGAATGATTTTAGTGTGCCCACTGTGCTATTAAAAAACAAAATTCTGCTGAAAGTCATTTCTGTGCTTTTTTATATTCTTTGCAGTGAGCACACTCAATTATCAGGGGAGCATTCAGTCATCTGCTTTGGCAGTGATGGCTTAGCTTTAATTAGGTAAAAAGATGTGTCTACATATGGTAAGGATGCAATCTGGCAAAAGCACTAGCTTTCTTGAAAGACTAAAAGGAAAGAGCGTGTGTGTGTTTATGTGTGTAGAGCTAGCTGCCTGTTGTTTTATTAGCCAAAGAATTGGGGGGAAAGGAGAGAAAGTTAATTATGCATGTTCTCCTTTTGCCATACAGAAAGAAAAAAACTATGAATTTAGAAATCAGCCAGAATGTATATAGGTGATCCAATTTGTTGAAACTAGACAGTTATTTGGGGGGGGAGGGGGAGAGGGGGTGCATAAACAAAATCATAATTTTCTATTTACTCAATAATGTCAGATTTTTCCCCCTTAATTTGTATCAAATAGTAGTAGCTCAACATTTCAGATTTAAACTTAGCTTTTTCAGGTATAGTATGGCATATTAATTTTGGATATGCTACTCTTTATTCTTTAATTATGGCTTATTGAGAATTTTCAGGTCCTTCTAACAGAAATCCCATCAATCAGACTACTGAGTCTTTAAGATTTATCTTTTTAAATTATGAAGTGAACATTTTTTCATATAATGTTTCTAAGTAAGTGTAATAAATGCATCTATTTAATGTGTATCATTCCTTAATTTTACTTTCAAAAAGGTAGTAAGTGAATATAAAGTTCATCATGTTATAGTTAAAAAAAAACAACAAAAAACAGTGGTTATAGTTCCCCATAATGTGCAGTTTAAAAGCTTTCCATAATGTACAGTTAAGCTCAGATCTGGGTTTGAATTCTGGCCACTGCTCTGGTAATTGAGCATCTCTAGCATGGGGATGATAATATACTTTCTTTCTTTCATCATGTATGAAAGGGCTGAGTCTACTGCTGGGCATTTAGGAAATACTTAATAAACTGTGCTATTATTTACATGATCAACACCAAAGGTTCGTGTTTTTTGTATGTTCATGAGGCTGCTGGACACATTTGGATCATCCAATTAGTAAAAAGGGCCATACTTAAAGGGGTAGTAAATGAGTTAAAGAGGACTGAACCCTTTACATGGGTCACTTTAGGGTCCTGTTTGTATCCGCTAAGGCTTGGGCTATATTGAGATGGCTAGGTCTAGGAGGCTTAAGGGGACCTATGGGGCCAGAACAAAAACTCCAGAATTAACGCATAGCTAGAGCTGGAGCTAATGCTCACATGGCCATGTGATTACAGAGAACGCTCCTAAACCGAGCAATAAATACAAAGAGGAAGGCAGGCAGGATGTATGAACTGTTGGCCAAGTTCAGTCTTGGGTGTGTCAGTGTGAGCTAAGGACCTGTGGAGACCTAAATGGAGAAGGAACTCTCTGAGGGCTGAATGGACACAGGCTGCCAGCTGGGCCACCTAGTAAAGCTGTGGAGGTGAGCCAGGAACAGGGGCACCTGGCTAAGGGGAAAGCTGTGGCTGAGATCCTGCCCGTGCCAAGCTCTGTGCCCACAGGGCTACGGGGAGTCAGAGGGGATATCCTTTTCTCATATGTCCAAAGACATAGGTTGTTGAGTCTTTGGACATACTAGAAAAGGATATCCCCTCTGTGTTGAGCAGCAGTGTGTGGAGTATGAGGCAAGACCAAGCCTTGACAGGGCATCCGTCAGTCAGTGACGTAGCGGAGAGCATAAGGGAATACAGTGGATGAGGACGTGGCTTCAGATCCAAGTTACTAAAAAACTGGAAGTTTGGCTGCAGAGCTGCTGGGGTGGCTGAGAGAAGAATGCAGACTTTGAAAAACAAAACTCGTTTCAGTGCACATTCTCCCAGCAACAGAACCCAGGCCTGGTGAAGGAGATGGCCAAGGTCAGTGTGGGATCAGCTGGAACCTGACCAAACTGTTGAGCTGCTGCTCTGGGGCTCCTCAGGCTCCCTTGCCTTGAGCCCGGGTCGGTCCTAGAGCTTGGGGGTGGGTGCTGAACCTATGGACAGAGAGACATTAGGAAGAGTGTGTAGCCAGGTGTAGAGGAAATGTCACAGAGAGGTGAGGCAGCCTGGGTCTGTGTGCTCAGCATCTGGAAATGTGGACATGAAGGATGTTTCTTCCTTTGTGTTGTTTGATATTGAGATACCCACAGTATTTGTGTGCTTGGTGAATGACTGCGGAATTATTGTTGAACGTGCTTCATTCTAGCTGGCTGTTGGTCAAACAAACTCCTTTTGGTTTGATAAAGCATTAGGAGACTCTAAAACTAAAAATCTGACCATTTTCAAGTGTCCTTCCATAGCGTTTGTTTGTCTGTCTTTATAAGTAATGCTATCAAGCTTGCTCTGGGGCTCAGGAAGGTGCCTGAAAACGAGCACCCTCCTGTTTGCTTCTCATACACACTGGAGTTGGAGAATCACTGCTCTAGGACACTCAACAGAACCATGGAGGGGGAATAATTAACGTGTTGACTGAAATCCAGTAGAATGAGTTGGCAAGAACAAGGATGGGAGTAATAGGGTTTTGTTTCAGCCCAGTGTGTGACCATAACCTTTCTCTTGATTTCAACAATCCCTAGAATTTGTACTGCCCAAGGAGCTGGTAGGATAGACAAATTAGAGAAATGTGTTGCATTGTTTAGTCTGGTATCAAAAAGATGGGCTTGTGCCCATTTATGGAAGCTCACATCAGGAGAGAGGCGGCATAATGCATGGGCTCTGGTCGGGTAGATAAGGGTTGGAGTTCTATTTTTGTTACTTATCATCTCAGGGAAGTTACTGCCTCTCTCAGAGCTTCAGTTTTCTTCATAAAATGGCAGTTGTAAGTTGGCCACTTCCTTCACAGGGTGGGTGTGAGCATTACATGAGCTGATGCACCAAAAGCATTTATCACCAGCTTTGGCACGTGATGAGCACATGCTGAACACTCCTATCTTAATGATTCTAATGAACCGTTATTCATTGGGCATTTGCCATGTGCTAGGCACTTCCGGAAAACAAAACAAAACAACCCCTCCGCCCCCCCCCCCCCCCCAAACAAAGCATCTAGTCACAGGATGTATAACTACATTCAACAGCTATCCACTTAACATCTTCTGTGTGACAGGTATTGTTAGAAATGCTGGAAATAAAATGATGGACAAGACAGACTATCCTGCTCTTATGGAGCTCGTAGTCTAGTCAGGATAACTCTTGTCACATCTGTTAGAGTCTCTGTATTTCTGTAAACCCATCATTGTTTTCCTCTGTGGTTCTCTGGAGTACACATACTAGAGCAATGGTTCTCAAACTTCAGTATGCATAAGAATTATATTGGAGGGTGCTCGTTTTAATGCACATTCCTGAGATCCAGAGATTCAGAGCAAGTAGGAGCTCAGGAATGAGTATGTTAACAAGCCCCCATCTGGGGCTGACCCTTGGATCTGCCACATCACTTTGGGGCACGCTGCCCTAGAGCCATTTCCCTTTCATGGATATCTGAATTTACCCATGGGGAGCTCTAGCCGCCAACGTAGCACTGTCAGGAAGTTATAGATTACAATTCTCCTTTGGGTTCTCCTCATGCTTTTTGTCTTGAGAGACAGGATGACCCCAGGAATGGAACTGGGAGGAAGAAATGGTCAGACCTTAAGTCTATGTCTGTCGCTTAAACTGTGTGACCTAGGACAACCAACTTCAGAAACTTTCAGTTTCCTCATTCATGAGGGGGATCATACCTATGCACCGTTTGTCAAGCTTGGTTTGAGCCTTAAGTGAAGGAAGGGACATAAAAGCATTTAATGCAATAAAATGATAGACAAGACAGACTATCCACGCAGATAAGATACACTTATTGTTAAAGAGAAGGGAGGGGCGCCTGGGTGGCTCAGTTGGTTAAGCATCCAACTCTTGATTTCACCTCAGGTCATGATCTCATGGTTTTGTGAGTTTGAGCCCCACATTGGGCTCTGTGCTGACAGTGTGGAGCCTGCCTGGGATTCTCTCCTCTCTCTCTACCCTTCCCCATTCATGCTGTGTCTCTCTCTCTATCTCAAAATAAATATTTAAAAAAATTTTTTAAAAAGGGGAAACTGTTGCCAAGATGGTGCTCACTTTTGACATATGTAGATTATTCATGTAGATTATTCATATATTGGTTTATGATAATTTAAGAAGAGATAAACATTTGATATCTGCCAACAGTTCCTGTTCTTCCTTGATGTCCTCTACCTACACTTGAGATAAATAATTACTTCATGACTTAAATTTTGTAAGTAATGTTATAGGGACCCTGGTCTTGGGAACAGATGCAGCCAAGAAGCTGAGTCTGTCATGTTTAATGTCAAGATCTTGAGACTTGTTTGTTTTGGTAGTTTAAGCTATCCTGAGGGGTTGCGGTTTTCTTTTTTTCCTTCTTTGCTTTAAAGCAGGCATATTTATATATTAAATGCTATATATTAAATATGTTTATATGTTCTGATTGGTTTTTTGTCAATATCTTTTGCTCAAAGCAACATGGTCATTCCATTTATAGCATTACAATTGGGGAATTTGTTTATTCATGGAAGCTTTTTTTCTACAAGTATGCAGAGGAACTATAAATGTTTATCACAAGGATATCCTGGCTGGCTCAGTCTACTTTGCAACTTGAATATGCTTTGAATTGCCCATGAAATACAGAGTTTTTCTCAGCTGGTGTATGCAATGGCTCTTCAAGAGTAGTTTAATTTTACTTTTTAAAGGAAAACATGTTCTCTTACACTTCTGGGTTTCCAGCTAAAACACATATTAGTGAATGAAAAACAACAAAATCTTGCTTATGGATACCTCCATGCTTTACAAAGTAATATATAAATTTCCCAAAGAATGCATTTTGGGGGAACAGATAAGCAAATTGAATTGTAAATCTGAGTTTCTTCTCTAGACCTTCCTATACTGTTTTATCTTACATGTAAATAGGCTTTTAAAAAGTTGCTGATACTGGTAAGTGGCATCCATGTTGGGTGCTTGCATAAATGATGTTACTTTAGGTGGAGCCTTAAATAATTGAGCAGTTAAGCAGATTGGTGACTATATTGGCCCATGGTAAAATACCTTCCAGGATAGTCTCAAGCCTAACATTAGTAGTTTCTAAAACTGTTTCAGTTCAAGTTTAACTGGTGGATTCTAGAACTCCCAGAGTTGCCAAACACCCCTGATGTCTGACACCGTCAGCATGTACAACAAAAAAGGGTTAATTACAGTGTATATTTAAGGGAGTGACAGGATATGTAAATACAGCAAAACCTTGGTTTGTGAGCATAATTTGTTCCTGAAACGTGCTTGTAATCCGAAGCACTTGCATATCAAAGAGAATTTCAAGAACCATTGGCTCAGTTGTGATCATGTGACATTTGCCATCACGTACTACTCGTATTGCAAGACATGCCTCGTTTATCAAGTTAAAATTTATCAGAAATGTTTGCTTGTCTTGAACAACACTGACAGAACAGGTTGTTTTGCCATCTAAGGTTTTACTGCAATTCCATTGTGTTCTTTGGAGTCTTGATTTGTCCTATATTCATGTTTGGGTAATAGCTGCATGGGTGAAAGAAAAAAGCATTTTGCTGAGGTCCCATCAATCAAAGGGATGAGAGAAGCCAAGTCCACATCAGTTCCCTGTCGGCACTGATAGGCCTGTATCTTGTCTTCATGAAGCATTGCTCATGGCCTTCGGTGAATGTTTAATATGATTACCTCTCACCTATACGACGAGTTGCCTTTTAGCACCCAGCTGGACCCCAGTTTGACCTTTCTCAATTCTCCCAGTACAGGGGGAAGAAGGAAGGCTGATATTGTTGAGCAAGTATATGGGCCAAGTAGAGACTTTTACTGATAGTCCCAAACCTTAGCACTCTCCATCACTTGGATTTTACCCAGTATTCCTCAAGAAACATAGAGCCATACCCCGCTCCTTTTTTTAACCTACTAATAATCCTGCAATTTATTTCTTTTTACCAAGGAGATTTTAAGATGATTTTTAAAATAACCCACAGTACATCAAGATAGCATACATTTCAGGTGGGTGAGGAAGACTGAACAAAGCGGAAAGAGAGGTGCAGGCCTGAAGGGATGGGAGCAGCAGATCTATGTGCGCTTTATAAACTGCTTTACTCCCTTCGCCATGTGAGGATGTGGGACTTTGTGCAAAAGCCACATGCAACTGCATCTTTCTGTCAGGTCAGTAAGAAGACAGTGTAGGTTGGGGCCCCTGGGTGGCTCAGTCGGTTGAGCGTCCGACTTCGGCTCAGGTTATGATCTCACGGTTCCTGGGTTCAAGCCCCGCGTCGGGCTCTGTGCTGACAGCTCGGAGCCTGGAGCCTGTTTTGGATTCTGTGTCTCCTACTCTCTCTGCCCCTCCCCCATGTGCGCTCTGTCTCCCTCTGTCTCAAAAATAAATAAACATTAAGAAAAATTAAAAACAAACAAAGAAGACGGCGTAGGCTGCATCAGGATAAGCCAGGTCTCACATTGGCTTTCTCAAAACCCATGCATATTACTACTTAGAAAAAGAGCACAGCTGACAGTTTTAGAAAATGAACCACCGTTAAATACACAACCACATTCACATATTTTGTGTCCTAGGTTGTGCCGGGCACGCTTCATTTTGGGTAATCTACCTAATAGCTCAAAGAGGTAGTTTCTGTGCTCTCACCTGTAAACAGATGAGGATGCTCAGGTTGGAAGTGGTAAACTGATTTACCTAAGGTCCCCCAAGACAGGAATTATGTGGAATTGGGCAGTAATTCATGTGTTCTGATTGCCAACCAGTTTGACTCTTCATGGCGATCATGTGTGCTAGGAAGTATGTGTAAAGTGTGTTATTTAACTCCTCTATTTGCTTTCTCCTTACATAGGCATTTCTCACTAACTTATAATAATGGCATGTGGGGGTGGCGGCTGCCTGAATAGAAGTGAGAAGCAGCAGCTGACACCAAGGGAGGAGAAACCAGCGATTTCCTCTGGATAAGGATGGTGTAGCGAACAGTCCCACACCCTCATTAGCTCCAGAGGAGCCCAGCATAATTATGACATTTGTTAAGATGACCCCACATTATCGAGGAAAGCTTAAATTGTATTTATCATATTCTGTTTATGAAGGCAAAGGAGTGCTTTATTTTAAGAGTTCCATTTGGACTTATTTTACTGTTCAAAGGGAGACAGCATGATCTTATCTGGAAATGCATCTACCCAGACTCACCATGTCTGCACTGCATTGCCCCGATGAAGGTTGATGGATGTGAACAAGAGGTACATGCAATTGTCGAAATGAACCAGAAACTTGACAGGCAAAAAGCTAGCATATTTGTTTAAAGTCCCAAGCATTGAAATCTACTGTAAGCACCATATAATATATTAAATTTGTCTTTTGCATTTAATTGCATGTGGAAACGAGAACTTACTCATTTCTATGAAGTAAAAGTGAGAACAAAATATGTTCAGGTTTCTTAAAAATCTATCTTCTATGAAGGGTTTTTAAAATTTATATTCTAGCGAAGATTTTGTCCAGGTTTTTGTTGATCTACAAATGTACAATGGACCACACTGTTGATGTAGAGCAAAAATAAGCAAGAAATTAGCTGAAATGTACCTCTGCTAGGATACTGAAAAATCAAATGGATGCATCTAAAAGCATATAAAAGTTGAAGATGTGGAAAATATTCTTAGTAGCCTTTTTTCCCCAGTTTTTAAAAATTGCAGAAAGGACTTATAAAAATTACAATGCATGGCATTTAAAAATCATTCTGAGAGGCGCCTGGGTGGCTCAGTTAGTTAAGTGTCCGTCTTTGGCTCAGGTCATGACCTCATGAGCCCTGGGTCAGGTTCTGTGCTGACAGCCCGGTGCCTGGAGCTGCTTCAGAGTCTGTGTCTCCCTCTCTCTTGCCCTCCCCCACTCTCACTCTGTCTCTCTCAAAAATAAATAAAAATGTTAAAAAAATCATTTTGAGCACTGAGGAAATGCAATGTTTGTTTACATCTTAAGGCATATATTCACTTTCTGTTGAGAGAGTGAAAATAGGTATTTTTTACTGTTTCTGAAAACAAGTTTTGGGTCTGCAATACATGTGTAAAATTTTGTTTTGAATGCATGTTTTTCTTATCTAACATGAGAAAGTAGGATGGCAGCTGCTAGCTTTGAAACCATGGTACTGTTGATAGGTTTACGCATCATGTTGTATTGACTAAACAGGCTGAGGAGAAACAGAAAAAAACACTCTTTTCCTACAAATTTAGTGAATATTTCCAAAAATAGTAGGCCTACTTCATTTTCTTTTCTTCCCTGTCTATATTCACTAATGCTTATTTTGAGCTCTTGTGTGAACCCATCTACATAACAAACGATAACGCTTTTTCTTTGGACTTCATTTCTTGTGTTTCAGGTGGGCCAGCCATGAGAGGGTACCTTGTGGCCATATTCCTGAGTGCTGTCTTTCTCTATTATGTGCTACATTGTATATTATGGGGAACAAACGCCTATTGGTAAGTTTCATTTTTGCTCTTTAAAAATAATTCCCGGGGTACCGAGGTGGCTCAGTTGGTTGAGTGTCTGACTCTTGATTTTTGGCTCAGGTCATGACCCTGGGGTCATTGGATCAAGCCCCACGTTGGGCTCTGCACTGAGCATCGAGACTGCTTAAGATTCTCTCTCTCTTCCTGTGCTCTTCTCCCCCACTCATGTGCATGCGCGTGCTCTCTCTCAAATAAAAAAATAAAAGTAAATAAAAATGATTCCTAAACTAGTCTTTGACACAGTCACACAAATGATGTTAGAAGGACCTATAAAAAACAAAACAACTCTTTAACATTTTGAGCCTTTTTTAGCTTTCCATGCTAAACTGGGGTTTTACCATTCTAGTGTCTTGTACACTGTAGCTTTAACAGTTTCCAAACTGATAAAACAGCACCTTATTTTTATTGACAACAGTGAAGCAGTGGTGTTGCCCATCTCTGGAACATAATATTCTTTATATAATATTTCATCTCCTTGAATTGGTGGAGTAATTCTTGGACTCAGTGGTTCTTGACTGTTGAGCCTAAAATGCTTGGATAAGATAGTGATGATTAAAATAGAGACACTGCATATGGTTTTCTTTGTTTAAAAATATTCGGTGCATGATGACACACATTATGAAACCACTTTGACTTGAAATGTCTCATAAAACTTTGAAGAAGCACAGATAGTTTTATGGCAGAGAAAACTTACAAACTAAGCTTTTCATCCTTTTCCCTAATTGTCCTTTGGCTAGGAGTAAAGTTTTGATGACCTTTAAATCCTAATGGATGGTAGTATATGATATCAAAATAAGTCACATGACAATTTTCTATTTTAGACGAAATACCAGCACTCTTTGCCAGTTTTTCAGTAGGAAATTCTAGATCATGTTTCTGGTTGTGTCCCCCCACCCCCGTCTAGATAAAAAAAAGTTCATGCTTCTGAATTTACTTTACCACTTGTTGATTGAAAAATTATTGTAATGCTCTTCATGGAAGGAAGTTAGGCAGATGGTCACTAGAAAAATCCAATGCCAGGTGGGGGTGGGGGCTGGCCCAAAGTTTCTAGGGCTTGGACTTAAATACTGAGCTAGAGGACTTAGAAGTCTGATTATACACCACATGAAGGTTATACACGGTGTTCTCTCCTTCCGTCTTTGCCACATCCTGTCTCTGTACCACTCTTAGTAATGGAAGGTAAGAACAGAAAAGAAAGCAAGGAGTTTACTTTGTAAACAAATCCTATTGTGTCACAGGGGAAATGATAAAGAGGACAATGCAAGGAGTGTTGAATTCTGCAGTCTTTTGTCATCCGGGTTTGAGAGTGTTTATGACCCTCCTAAGCTAACCCGTGATACTAGTCACAGAAAATACCGGGGGAAATTACCTCAGGTGGGTTTTGTGCTGTGAACTTACTTCCTTAAAAATTATTTAAGACACGTAACTTTTTAATTTTTATTTATTTATTTTTATTACTTTTTAAATGTTTATTTATTTTTGAGACAAAGACAGAGCATGAATGGGGGAGGGTCAGAGAGAGAGGGAGACACAGAATCCGAAGCAGGCTCCAGGCTCTGAGCTGTCAGCACAGAGCCCAACGCGGGGCTCGAACCCACAGACCGTGAGATCATGACCTGAGCTGAAGTCAGAGGCTCAACTGATTAAGCCACCCAGGTGCCCCTAGACAGGTAACTTTTTTAAGCCACCCAAAGGTTGTCTTCAGAATATCCTAAAAGTTTTTCTGTTTGACTAACCTTAGAAACCAAGTAATATCTTTTACTTCATTTTGTCCTCAGAATGTAATTTGGTTTCTATGATCTAATGTGCTGATCCACCATATTTATGTACCTTCCTAACATATAAATCAAGGGATTCTTGCCATGTATGGTAGTCACAAAAGATGTTTCTCTAATAAGGACTTTACTAGTTTCATAGTTTAGAAATTTAGCAGTTCTTGGGCGTCTGGGTGGCTCAGTCATTTGAGTGTCTGACTTCGGCTCAGGTCATGATCTCACGGTTCATGAGTTTGAGCCCCTCATCAGGCTCTCTGGGCTGACAGCTCAGAGCCTGGAGCCTGTTTTGGATTCTGTGTCTCCCTCTCTCGCTGCCCCTCCCCAGCTCAGACTCTGTGTGTGTGTGTGTGTGTGTGTGTGTGTGTGTGTGTGTGTCTCAAAAACAAAAACATAAACCTAGAAGTCCTAACTATGTGGATTTCTAAAAAATTGAGACTACTTCTTTTAGTTTGTGTCCTGTGATTATAGAAGAACATGGATTAGTTTTTTAGATGAATTCTTCACATAATTGATCATTAATAAAGTCTTCTGTTAGGCTGTTATGAACCTGGCTAGCTCTGGATCCTGCTACTCTGTCCCCCTCATTTATTTTTGTTGTCATGCTCTGTCTTGTTTCACAATACCCTTTTAAACTGTGGAGACAAGCACTCCATTCAGGAGACCCAGAAGGTCCTAACCTGTGCCAAGAATAGAGGAGAGTGAGATAGGACTCTGAATGGTGTAATTTGTGGAGTCCAGATCACAAGGCTGCCTCTGTAGAGCTTCAGGTCTGTGTTTCTATGGTAGGTGTGCCCAGTTGTGGCACGGGGGACCTAGAGAGTCATGTGCACTGGAGTGTGTTGGGTTTGGCAGGCTCTGGGGAGACTTCCAAGAAGTCAGCCTACTTGTGGCTTCCACAGTGTGGTGACCCCTAGCCCTTCTCGAAGGGCCCTTTGTTCACTGCTGGTTGAATCCCTCCTGGGTCGCTTGTCACCTCCGCCTTTTTCACCCTCTCGCCTTGTATCCATGCATCCTCAAATATGTGAAAGGTCCTGGAGAAAGTACGGTCATCCCTCAAGGGTTTCTGTGAGGATTTTTAATTCCATGCCGGAGAAGTCTTTCAGCGGTTGTCTCCAAGTGGATTCCCAGGGCATTTGCTTTCCTTTGGGCGGGCTTCCTGGTTCTGGTTTCTGAGTGACCCTGTTTTTGTCTCCTAGGGTGCCACCTGTGGAAATGAAGCGGAGAAATAAGATCCAGCCTTGTTTATCGAAGCCAGCTTTTGCCTCTCTCCTGAGGTAAAAAGATAAAAGAAATTGTGACCTACAACATGTTTAAAATGTGTTTGTAATCACTTTTCACGCTTGTTTACTTTTCTTCGCATGAAAAGTATGAAAGTAGACTTTAGCAGCGTGAAGTAGACACTCTATATTTAAGGAAGAGCTTGAATATCCTGGCTCTTTTTGTGCTTTTGGTCAGAGCTCTGCGTATATTTTCAGAAAAGGCATTGAAGAACTCAATCAGACCAGTTACTCTTTTTACACAGGTGAGATTAGAGAGCTCTGTTTGTATTTGATCATAAAAAGTGAACTGTTCTTCAGGGCTTTATTTCTCCCCTTGTTGTTCCCATGTTGTTTTTTACCCTTATTATTTTGTAGCTTTTTTCCCCCCTTGTCTCTAGGTTAAACTTCATGATGAGAAATTTTTCCTCACCATGACTTTCAGTGAACTACTTGGAATGTAAATAACGATCTTTATATAGTTGTCAGGACTTGCAGAATATCCACAAATATTCTTTTCCTCTTTCACCTCAACTGTGACAGATTGCTGGTCAAAACGCTTCTAGAGAAATAGAAATAAATGACAGTCTGGTCATGTGTAATTGTGTAAAACAGGTCCAAGCTTTTCAATATGTTATCCATTAAGGATCAAAAGTTTGTATATTTGTAAATTTTCTTTTCATTGCGTAGTATACCGCGCGTTTCCATGACTGGTTCTTAACCTTTTAAAATCGATTCTCGGGGCGCCTGGGTGGCGCAGTCGGTTAAGCGTCCGACTTCAGCCAGTTCACGATCTCGCGGTCCGTGAGTTCGAGCCCCGTGTCAGGCTCTGGGCTGATGGCTCAGAGCCTGGAGCCTGTTTCCAATTCTGTGTCTCCCTCTCTCTCTGCCCCTCCCCCATTCATGCTCTGTCTCTCTCTGTCCCAAAAATAAATAAACGTTAAAAAAAAAAATTTTTTTTTTAAAAAATCGACTCTCTAGGAAACTGGAGATACATAAAATATTTCTGCATATGTTTACAGGTATATCATGGCTACTATAAGCACTTTATAAGATGATAAATCTTTCTAGTTAGGACCACTGCAAAACTAGAAGAGTGGTTTTAAACTTTTTTAACCATGACCCCATAGTAAGAAATCAATTTTACCTTGGAACCCAGTATACACTGGGTATAAATACATTTTACTTTGGAAGCTGGCATACATAAATAAAGCTGGACCCCTGAGAATGCTGACACTCTCAAAACTGAGTCTGGGATACAGATCATATGTCATGCAGGAAGGGCCCACCCTCACCTGTTTCCTTAGTCTGAATATGGTGTGAGTTCTTAGCCCAGCTCTGAAGACCTTAAGCTCGTGTGACTTGCCCAAGGTGTAATGGCTCCTGAGTGGCTACTATGGATGCAAATGAAACCAGAATGAAACTGAAGCTATTTCACCCCTATTCTGTGCTTTATTTCCATTTTGTCATACAGCCACTGAAACCCCAGGGCACTCTGATCTGCACCTGCAGTTTTTAGACTAACAAAAGGCAAAGCTGATATGACAGGAAAAATGGGGCCAAGTGTGGGGGATTGGGGTAAGGGTGAGTTTGACTTGTTCCTTCTCTTGCATTAAAAGCACTTTGATTTTCTTTTTTTCTACTTCATACTGGTTCCATAAAGAAGTAATACGGAGTTGAAATTCATTCAATCATTTATTAACCGTAGGGAACCTGCCTACTCTGTGCTGATTGCTTAAAGTGAGGGGAAAAAACAGAGGCACATCCTATCCTCATCGGATGGTCTCTCTTGTCTGAGAGAGGACCTGAGTGGGGGCAGTGGGGCATAGCTCAGCACAGAGCAGGCAATAAGAAGAGCATGTCCATAGTTGTTGTTCTTCAGTACGTCTTAATGCCAGCAAGAATCCTAGGTGTATCTAACTGTTCTTTATTTTCATTTTTATTTTTACTTTTTTTTTCATAGCTGACAAAACTTCACACATATGGTACTTTTTAATTTGGGAGTGGCTTAGCATCCGTGCTTTATTTCCCCTTATTACCTCCTTTGTCTCTTCCTGTATATGGCTAACATTTTCTCACTTGGTATTGATTTGTTTTTAAATTTTGATCCCCCTCCCTAGCCTCTAGAGTTGTGACAAAACTTTGGTTCCACAGCCTGGGTAGTGTTTCCATTTTGGTTTTGTAGTTCCATTGCACATTCCATTCTCTATTCTATTTAAATTCCGTTTAAGGTGACTTTTCAATAATTTTACGTTTTAAAGTTTGCTTATTTTGAGAAAGAGCAAGAGAGCAAATGGGGGAGGGGCAGAGAGAGAATCTCAATCAGGCTCCGTGCTGTCAGTGCAGAGCCCAACTCAGGGGCTCAATCTCATGGACTGCGAGTTCATGACCTGAGCTGAAGTCAAGAGTCTGATGCTTAACCAACTGAGCCACCCAGGCCCCCCAAATAATTTTAATATTAAAACATAAGACCATAAATAAGCATTGAAATGAATAAAAAAAATACTTTAAAAATAGTTACACAATCGCATATAGTCCGTATATCAACGTGAGTATTACACTTCAGTTGTCTTCAGTTGTGATTTTAGAAGGCTGCATATATTGTAGGCATTTGGGGGAAATGATTCTTTTCCTTTTCTTGCAGGTTTCATCAGTTTCACCCTTTTCTGTGTGCAGCTGATTTTAAAAAGATTGCTTCCTTGTATGGTGGCGATAAGTTTGATTTGCCCTATGGGATAAGAACATCAGGTCAGTAATATTATTCTTACCCAGCCCTATTAATAGGAGTGTGTTTTGATGTGAACCACATGTTTATATAATTTTAAGGCCTTTTCATCTTACTGCTTCATGAGGATTCTTAAATGATTCGGCAATTTGTTGAAGGAAATTAAATTTTAATTCAGAAATCCCTACTCCTTTTTGAGGCAGTGTGGAATTCTAGAATAAAACAGGAAGTTTGTTGTTGTTTTTTGAGAAACTGCTCTTTACTTTTGTCTAGCTATGGTATTATTCATGAGTTCTGATGCTGTATTTTATTCTAGTATAGAATTAGCAGGATTAACCTGTGGGTTAACTTCCTTCCTGTCTCCCTTTTTGCCTTTTTACCTCTGAGTTTTATTTTATTCCATCAATGTAAGTTCTAACTCCTTGATCAGCCTTTTAACCAGTGGGTATTTTGCTAAATTGAGAGAGAAATTACTCTATCTGCTAATGACAAAACCGTTTTCTCTCCACTTACTGACAACTGATTGGCCTTAAGCAGCTTTATGTTGTAGATTTTTGAGAGACCCTAAAAGCCCAGTAGGTGACAAGCTTAGTTTTCTGAGTCAGATTTTATTTATTCAGTGGATCCTGTTATGTGTGGTGTGTGTGTGTGTGTGTGTGTGTGTGTGTGTATGTGTGTGTATAGGTTTAAAAAAATATTGCAGAGAATTTGATAATTTAATACATTTAAATTTGCTGAATATTGGTTTCTATACTAATATCAGTTTCAAAGGCTATATTCTACACTAATATCATGTGATGTTGGTATTTTTTTTAATGTCTTATTATTAATTTTTGGGAGAGAGAGACAGACACAGCATGATCAGGGGAGGGGCAGAGAGAGAGAGGGAGACACTGAATCCGAAGCAGGCTCCAGGCTCTGAGCTGTTAGCACAGAGCCCGACGTGGGGCTCGAACTCACAAACCATGAGATCATGACCTGAGCTGAAGTCAGACACTTAACCGACTGAGCCACCCAGGCACCCCAGATGTTGGTATTTTGGGGGTTACTTTTTCAGAATTGTTGTCAGATAAGGCTTTTTTTTTTTTTACCCCCCTGGAGTTTTCAGGAAGTGTCCTTAGAGCAGTTTTGAGCGTACCTATTGAGTAGTGCCTGCTAACTGCAGTTGTATTGTTAATTTCCACCAAGGAATAAATCCACATGGATTTACAACTTTGAAATGGGTTGGGGGAGGGATCGGGGGGGAATACCTAGGGTTGCTTACTAGGTATCTAAGAAGCCATAATTCCTTTTATTTATAATATGTCATTTGTTTTCTAGCGGAATATTTTCGACTTGCTCTTTCAAAACTGCAGAGTTGTGATCTCTTTGATGAATCTGACAAGTGAGTTTATTTCCTCGCTTTTGTTTGACTTTTAGTTTTAGCTAAGGTGGTTCAAAATATGCACCCCAATGTAAAATGTCTTCACTCAAGAAAATTCCATAGTAGTTGTGCATGACTAAAATGTCTAGTAGTTGTTTCCATGACACTTCAAATAAACACATTACAAAATTAATTTAGAAACTGCAAAACTGGTTGCCTCAAAAGTTTGCAGAGTCTTATGATGAGCAATCCTAGTCCCAGGTCAAGACATTTTAACCCACATTCACCTCTCCTAAGTTGTTGTTACTAGAGAATTAATTCGTAGCCCCTGTTAATCAGCTCACAGCCCCTCCATAGGCTGTCTCCCATGTATCTTCTGATTGCTCATGAGGATCTGTTTTGTTTCACTTGAATATTGGATTTCAGAAGCAGCTCTCTTTCTCCTATTCAGAATTATACTGGAGGAAAGAGAACAGTTGGTTGAGATAATACTTCTTCTGACTACAAAAGGTAACTTAATGTGTAGAAAATTCTGGTGTCAAGTTAACCATCTAGGAATGAAATTGCTAAAGATAGACTCTTTAGCTGATACACTTATTTTTACAAAGGTAGACTTTCTGTACAGATTCTTCATCTACCTTTTAGGATTTGGCCAGTGGTCAGTTGGGGGGATGGAATAGGCACTCCATTAAAAAGCAAAATGACAGAATTTTCCCTCTTGCCCAAGAGGACAGAAGTGCTATTTAGCAAATACATAAATGAGAGTAGTGGACAGAGATGTGAAAATGGGGATAGAATTTACAGAACAGAGCTGGAGGAGCAATGCTAGATTTTGTCTGAAATTCTCTCCTTTTTTCTCTGAGAGCCCACATGATCGAAGTGTGGATTATGTAATGTTGGCTCATTTCAGCTGTACTTACTTAGTACAATTTAAAACTATGCCATCAACTTAATTTGTTTTTGATTGCATATGAACAACAACCATGTATGTACTTTTCTAGCCTAAATTTTATGTAGCTCATGGGTTGAATTTTGTGCAGATCTTTGGCATATGTGCATTATGTTCTGCTCTCTAGTTTTTACCACTACCCTGCAAAGTATGCTTGATAGTCTTTTTTTTTTTTTTATTGGAGAAACTAAAACTAGGCAAACATACATAGTTTGTTATAGTGGGTAAAAGCTACAGCCAGGATGTGAACCTAGAGAGCTCCATCCAGTGCCCGGATGTGTGACTTAAGAGTAATAGTGACTGTACCTTAAATATTTGGAGCAAGTGTCTACAAGGTCCTAGTCCCTGTAAATGTGAGCTACTGCCAGGATTCTTGGGTGTGTATGACTAGAAGTTTCACTCTTTCCTGGTCTTTATCTTAGAACTAGACTGTACCATCTGTAGGTGCTTTCAGAAGCCCTTCCCACACAGGAATTCATCATCTGCGTGTGCCTCAGCCAGGCTTGTCTCTCTCTTCTTGCTGATGTGGCCATGCTGTTTCCTTTCCTCCTTTGTCACTGAGCATGGACCCCACTCCCAGCATCAACCCATGTCGCCATGTCAGGCTCTTAGCATCACCCGTGTTGGAAGAGAGGTGGGTGTGGGTGGTGAGGAGGGCTGGAAGATCTTGCTGATGGCACAGGAATCCTTTAGTCTGAGTTTGTCAAGAGAAGTAGAATAGAATGTGCAGTCAGAGACTTTTCAGGCACAGAGGGAATGGAAAATCCCCTTGTGGGATCTCTTCGGAGTGCACACCAAGAAGCAGTCACATGATCAGCCTTGCTGAATTGCTTGTTTGTGCAAACCTGTTTTCCTAGGGACTTGACAAAGAGTATTTTGAAAGTAGATGAGAATATACTTAGGACAGTATTTCCTATTTCATATTAACTTTTGGGATGGGTTCACATGTAATAAACTATACCTGTATTTTAAGCAAGTCATTATACATTTATCTGAATGGCACTGTATAACACAAAGACAATCGCTGGCCGGTCTATGCCTGAGCAGTGGATTTTATTGTATTTATTTATTTTAAAAATATTTATTTATTTTGAGAGCAACCACACATGTATGCATGCACACAGGGGAGGGGTAGAGAGAGGAGAGGGGGAGAATCCCAAGCAGTCTCTGTGCGGTCAGCGCAGAGCCTGACATGGGACTCGAACTCATGAACCGTGAGATCATGACCTGACCTGAAATCAAGAGTTGGATGCTCAACCAGCTGAGCCACCCAGGCACCCCTGAGCAGTGTATTTTAAAGGCAGAATATACTCCAGAAAGGCAGAATGTACTAACCTGCCTTCTTGTTGCCTCAGAGTAAACTGTTCCCTAAGTGACCTTAAACATCTCCCATTTCTCCTCTCAGCCTGGGGAAAAATGCTGTAGGACAAACAGGTCTGAGAACAGTCTCTTTCTCAGGCAGAGAGAATGAACTTCCCCCCAGCTGTGGATTCAGGAGCAGGGTTGGGGGTGAGGGGGGCGCCCCATGGACCAAGAGGAAGCCTTGTTGGCATGAGCTGCTCACATGGTCAGTGGGTCTGTAGGGTCGGGACTGGGATGAGCAGAGAGAGGGGAGCTCCACTCTTTCCATCCCCTTCCTCCTTGGGCTGCTCTCCACTGATTTTATTCTTCCTTTATCCTCTTGGTTTCTTCCAGAAGGTTCAGACATCTGGTCATTGTTTCAAATCCGAATCCTTTATAGTCCTACCAGATTTAAGTCCTAGTTTTGTTCAGTTACATTATTCAGTTCACGTGATGCCCTCCATTGGGACAGATTACGCTGTGAATGGGAAAGTTCTAAATACCAGATGCATTTACAAGAGAGGAGTCTTCCTCTTTCCCACGGGTGTCACATAAAGGAAGTCTGCAGGTTAGCATGTTATTACCCATTTGATTTTATTTATCTTTTTGTTTTTAACAAGAAGTATACTCTTTGGCTTTTCCCTTTATATTGTTTAGTTTCTCTCCTGAGCAATGACCCACCAGGTTGGGGTAGGGTAACCACTGAGGCACCCGTACGTTGCCTAAAGAATTGTGATTACCTAAGCTTACCTGTCTGTGCTGTGTTGTGCGGCTTGAGGGCCAGACTCAAAAGCAAAGTGGTGAATTGTAGAGAATCGTCAGAGGCAGGAAGGGTGGAGATCTAGTCCAACCCCCTCATTTGAAAGGTGAGAGAGCTGAGGTCCAGAGAGGTTATGTGGAGGTCTGCAAATTTCTGTTTTCAGTACCTCCTTTCACATTTTAACAGAGTAAAAGACAGGAAAGACCGCACAACCGAATGTCTTAAACTGAGCATCATCTGAAGAGCTAAGGGGAAGAGAATTCTGGAATTGTGAATTCTTTTGGATATATTGTTAAGGATTTCCAGGGCTATAAATCTTGTGCATTATTGAATATAGCTTATGCCTTTATTCTTAACCTCAAGCCATTTTTAACCAGATGATCTTTAATACTTTGGCAGGGTTAAACCAAATCCTCTCCAAGTTACATGTGTCAGTTCACTGAAAACACATATATGTTAAATAGGTTTCTTTTGTTCTCTTAAAGATACATGATCTCCATAGACTCTTCTCTTCAAGGAGAGCTTGAAAAACAGGGTTTTGGGGGAGGGGAAGTAGAGGGAGGAAAGGGGCGGGCAGTAAGGAAGTGGGCAGGCATGGGACTGCTAAGTAGATGAGTCAGTACTTGTGAAAAACGGTACAGTTTTGTGTCCTTGGGCAAGTTCCTGCATTTCTTTTACTCTTGTAAAAGAGAGTAATGGAGCTACATATGCACCTTATGCCACGGTCAGTTTTAATAGTTAATAGTTAAGTCAGTGAAACCGTTGCACAGTCATTAAGTCAACCTAAGCATTGGTACTGTTTTTGCAACTTCCTGTGAATCTAGAATTATCTGGAAATAGAAAGCTTACATTGAAAACATGACCACTGAGCTTCTATATGAATGTTCATAGGAGCATTAGTCATAGTAGCCCCGAAGTGGAAACACCCAAATGTCCAACTGCCGAATGAATAAATTAAAGGTATATCCGTATAAAGGAAATTATTTGGTCATAAAAAGGAATGGGGTACTTATTCATGCCACAACATGGACGAACTTTGAAAACACCATGCTCAGCAAAAGAAGCCAGTCATGAAATAGCAAGTACAAGTATAGTTACATACGATACAATGCACGTACCACATACAATTACTGCATGATTCCAGTAACAGGGAGTGGCCAGAATAGACAGCATTATGGAGACAGAAAGTAGATTTGTGGCGGTCAGAGGTGGGGGAGAGGAAATGGAGAGCAAGTGCTACTGGCTGTGGGTCTGAATTGGGTGGTGGTGATTGTTGCACAGCTTTGTGAATATGCTAACAGCTAGTGAATTTTAGGTAAAAGGATGAATTTTACGACGCGTGAATGATATTCCCATTAAAAAAATAAAATGTTTTTGAAAAGAACTGGGGGTGGCAGTGACCTCTCATTTCCTCTCTAGCCTCTGTGGCACTGTGTTCGGAAGGGACTGTGAAGCCGTGCCTAGAACCAATGGTTTCTCTTTGTCATCTTTTCTGTATGCTGCTGCTGCTGAGTTCTTGGGACCCTGGTTGCTCCCTTTATTCCCCAAAGCACAGCTCACATGAGGGGGCCATGGTTTACACATTTCACTAACGATTGAGGATATTTAAGGAAGACGTATCACAGAAAAGCAATACTTAAAATGTGCGTGTGTTACAAGGCCCTGACCCTTTCTGGCTGGCTGTGCATGTATCTCTTTAGCACCAGTCTGCCCCCCAGCCCCAGGGCATGCTGCCTTCTCCTTAGTGGGAACACATTCTCCCTCAGCCAGAGCAGCAGAAACCCTGAATCACAAAATCTCAGCTCCCACTTAAATGCGTGAACCAGGGGCCCTTGGGTGGCTCAGTCGGTTAAGCGTCCGACTTCGGCTCAGGTCATGATCTCACGGTCTGTGAGTTCGAGCCCCGCATCAGGCTCTGTGCTGACTGCTCAGAGCCTGGAGCCTGTTTCAGATTCTGTGTCTCCCTCTCTCTCTGCCCCTCCCCTACTCATGCTCTGTCTCTCTCTGTCTCAAAAATAAATAAAAACATTAAAAAAAATTTTTTAAATGCGTGAACCAGCTCTCCACCTCCCCCTGTCACCATTGCATTCTGGGAGGCCGCCAGATTCTGTGAAGAGTGTGCGAGGCCAGCACAGGCGGTTACAGAGTAACTCTACATAAATACCTTACTGAGCCGAAGCACCGGTGCTAGGTCGGTTGCCTGCTCATTGGACACGGGTTTGTGACAGCTGCCTAGTTGCTCACCCAAGCGGGATCCATTATGTTACATCAGCAGAACGGGGCCAGATTGGCAACCAGCTGGGGCGGGAGCGTGGCTTCAGACAACTTAAAAAGAGGAAAAAGATGGAGACTTCAGTTATTTAAGGAAAAGAGCCCAGGCTCTAGAAAGTTTCTCAATGTCTGCATCACTACTCTGGGCATCCTGCTGTTTTTCAAGGTTTCTTTACAGGGTAGCATTTTCAGCCTGGAGGAGAACTTGAGGCCGGGGGTTGGGGGGGGGGGGGGTTGGTTGGGGCAGTTGTGTTTCTGTGTCAACAGAGTGAGTCACAGGTGGTGAAAAGGCAGGAGCAGCCACAGTCTGTTTCATAACAGCCATTGTTGTCACATGTTGAGTGGAAATACAGAAACCGGGTACATGTGCCAGAGGACATGGTCTCCTGCAACGTAGAGTAACAACATTTGAGACCTTGGTGATTCCCTTCACAAAAGGGCAGACTAAGTTCCTAGAGGTTAGGTCTCTAGGCCAAGGTCCTGAAGATGCTGAATGGAGGAGCCAGAACCAGCAGTCAGGTCTCTAGCCACAGCCCATTGCTCAGTGTTTCAGGGTCTTCAGACTGCAAGTAACAGTAGCCTAAGAGTGATTTAAACAAAGCAGACCTTTATTGTCTCCCATATCGCCTAGATACGTGGGTTCATGTCTGCAGGCTTGTGGTTCCATCTTGCAGGCTGCGTGTGGCTGCACAGACTGGATGGCACAGCTCCAGGGAGTGTCCGTTCACACATACAGTTACTTGACTGGTGCACCTTGTAGGTGGACAGTGTACAACTTGCACATCTGTATGGAGCCGCTCTGGTTGTGTGACTGAATTAGCGGCTCAGTGATGTCAGGGCAGCTTCTCTGTGGCTCTCTGTGTCTCTCCCTATTGTAAGATGACTGCCGCAGCTCTAACCGTATGTTGTCACATATCAGCATCTAAGAGGAAAGGAAGGGGTAGATCAAAAGAAAACCTTCTTTTCAAACTGTGCTCTTGCGGGGGGCGAAATCTTTTCTGGAGCATCTAATAGACTCTCTAATGTCTTTCTGCCCAAGGGTGGGTCACGGGGCCACCTCCAGACCGACCGTTGTCAGGCTTTACGGAAGCAGGGCTCTACCGGCAGGTACACAGGGTAGTGGGTGTGGGAGAATGACCAGTGAGATCTGCAGAGATTGTTAGGCTGAAGATGAGGTGATCTATTTTAATGTGTATGATACTGCTGAAGGGAAGAGTGGATGTCAGAAAGCATTCAGAAGACAGGCCACAGGCCACTTGAAATGGGCAATTCATGTCTACTTTCTCTGTATTGATGGTGTTGATGTTTACCTCTGTAGAGCGTAGGAACTCTCCTGGGTTTTGCCTGACTTGATGAGAAGCATGCCTTTCACCCGGGGGAAGAGTAATTTCTCACCGTAACTGTTTCAGCAGGCTTCCAGATTTTCCATTAACAGGTTCAGGCACTCTGGAGTGATTTTGTTTTCTGGGTGAGCAGTTTGGGGCATGTGCATTTCCCCACCTGTTCCTGGGGTGGGGGAAAGAAGAACGGATAGCTGCTTTTCCAGACACAGAGTAAGGAAACAGTCACCATCCTTCATGTAACAGCCAAACTGATTCCTAAAGTGCACAGCCTATGAGCCAGGAAGTTTTAGATCGGAGGATACAGGAATATGAACAGTACTATTCTTGCCCTCTAGGGACTCAGAATTCCCTGTAGTTATTTGTGCGTGAAAGTTGTGTTAAATAAATATGGTAAAGTTATATGTACCCAAGGGACCCTGGAAATTACCATTTTACACCTCAGGGAACAAGGGGATCCAGGAGCCCAGACCAGGTGGAGGGAAGCCAAGGAGATGATGGATCAACTTTTTGGTAATATGTGGTGACTGCTGGGGGGAGAGGGGTGAGTTGTGTGGTTCAGACTGTGTACCTGTATCATGACGTGTTTCCCACAGTCACGGGGGCGTCGTGAATACTAGCTGTAGATAAGCTGCTATTGCTACAGAGTGGTCCTAGGGATGCCCCTAAAACAGTTTCTAGTGTTATACATGATCCTCAGAAAAATATGTGGGTCTTTGCAATATCCCTTACAAGGAGGAAACGTGAAATTTCACTGACAAGATTCCCTTTCAGAGGCTTAGGCAGACTTTTTTTTCATGACAAAGGGCCTTCCCTCCTCCCAGCTGCCCCCTCCAAAGCTAACAGAGAAGAACATAGAAAGTGAAATTTCTCAAAATGTGGTGACCATCGAACTGTGACCCGTCTTTAGAATTACAGTTCTCTTGAATGAAGCAGTGTCTCTAAGATTTCTTTCCATTTTTCCCAAGCCCTTAAACCTCCTGGGACGATGGACAGGAAGAGGCTACAGAATTGTGTACGAGCCATGGCCTTCTCTCTGTAGCTAATCCTGGGGCTCCTGTAGTAGGAGCTCTGCACCTAGCCCTCTCCTCCCTTTTCTCTTGACTGGAAGGCTTGATGGGATCTGTGAGGGGAGGTCCAGGACCTGGAGCCTACGTGGGGACCAGGAATGTGACACATTAGTATGGCAGATGGTTTCTTCTCTTATCACAATGCTCTTTTGGCCACACAATGATCTAGGGCTTGATGACCAACTGTAGTCCAGTCTGATAAACATACCACTGAGCGGAAACTTCTGTAAACACTAAGGTTGAGCCTGTTGGCTTATTGCTGAGCAGTGATTATGGAACTGGTTGTGTCTGGGACGGAGTTGAGCTACCTCTTTCTGGGTCAACTTCGAGGATCAGACTTGTGGGTCGGTGGTCCTTCGATGAGGCTCCAGGGTAGGAACTCCAGAGACACGGCGGTGGTGTGCACTCCTGTCTAGCGTGGTATGTTTGATGATGTTAGAGTCAGTCAGCCTGGTGTCAGGCTGGAAATCCCAGGCCAGGCTGGATGCTGTAGCTGCAGGGCCACGTGGGAATAGGGAGGTGGGAGAGGGCTAATCTGGGTGCCATAGTTACCGATAGCTCTCCTCCTTCCTCATATAGGTTACATAGGAACAGAGCTGTTATTGGGTCCTGTCCGTTCCTAGGCACCCCCTCCCCTATGCCCAGCCTTGCTTAGCAGGTAGATGGAGCCAGCTCCACAGCTTCAGCCTCTGATTTGTATTAAACTGACCCCGAGGTTATGGAAGGAAAAGTCAAACAAGCTGTGCATGTGAGAAGTACCCTCGTCACATAGAGTATTCATAAGATGGATCCGGTGAGGTTGATGACAATACACCCAGAGAGGAAAGGGTTTTGAATGTTTGCCAGTCTTCCCATCTTCTCTGTGCCACCTGGTGGCAGAGCACCGTGGATAAAGTTGCCTTCCTGGAAGTGGGATTAATGTCAAACTTGCAATATAAAAGCATCTAGACACATGTTTCTTTCCTAAGACAAGCATTTAAAAAATGTGCTCTGGAGCACACTGCGATCTGTCCATGATAGGAGTTTCGGGGTTATATCCTCAGTGCTTGTTGGACATGTTTCCCCCTGCCCCCCCCCACCCCGCCCCTGTCCCTGGTATCTGTGAAACTGGATTTTCTTGTTTTTGTAGCAAAGCAGACACTGATTTAGACGTGACCCTTGAATTTAGGAGCTAAAAGTCCCAAATTAAAATGTGTAAAAGTGTTTTCGAGTATTAAAAACTTACCAAATAGGTGAGCTAAACAAATTCTAAGGAAAGAGGGTCAATTCATATGTATACAAGGGTGTACATTGTCTCTTCTTGGCAGGGCCAATGTTCGGCTCTTTTTAATTATTCCTGTATTCCTGCATTCTCTATGTTTATTTTTTTTTTTAAGTTTATTTAAGTAATCTCTACACCCAGTATGGGGCTTGAACTCCTGACCTTGATATCAAGAGCCACACGCTCCTCTGAGCCAGCCAGGTGCCCCTCTTAAGTTTAAATATTCTGCAGTATTTGTGCAATTTTGCTACTCATTAATTTCCTAAGAGCCTTGTGGTCTAGAGTTCATCTGTTTTGCTTTATTTCATGGTTCTTAGAGAAACAGTTTTTTTTCTTTATACTTTCATGTCTTGAGGGTCCTGAAAGGACAGTTGCAACAGGCTTCCCCTCTGTAGTCTTGTCCTCTGAAGGAGAAGGACATCATCCGAGTTGTCATTTCTCCAAGCTTGGTTGGGAGGTGGTGAGAGCCTGGAGATGGGTTTAGGGTTGCTGAGAGCGAATGGCACACAATCCAAAGTCCTAGGCTAGTCCCAGCCAGCAACAGGAAGTCCCGCTTCATCATCTACTTTAAAGGTCTCTGCCAGGAACACAGTGAACTTTGAGTTTATATTGGTTAAGCTCCAAGGAGCAGTACATGTTTGGGGAATTGAAGTGCTCATGGGCGGGTCCAAGGAAGCTACCCCTTACCCACCAGATTGCCAACTGTCTCCACACTGATGAGACGCAGCAGTGACCCAGAGCTAGGAACTCAGGGGAGTGGGCAACGCTGGTGAAAAAAGGACGGCTGTGTAACGTAAGCACACTTGTGTCAACATTAACATGCAGCATCGCAGGCCAAGTGGTGTTTTTGTTGTCCAAGGGTCTGGATGCAAATCTCGATTCTGCCTCTTGGGAGTATGACTTTGAGATGCAACCAACACTTCTCTGAAGTCTTTTCTTCACTTGTAAAATGGGAGTATCGGGCTTACCTGTCTGAGCAGGTGGTTATGAGATTCAAGCAAGGGACCGTGCATGGACTCATAAGCAGCTTTAGTTTCTAGCGATCATATACTTCCTATGAAATGTTATTTATTGAATCCTGTATCTTTCTAACATATCCCTAGACCTGTAAGTCACAATTGGTTCTTTCTCTACTTGGGCAACAAATGAAATTTGGTTCTGGAAAGTATGGAACAAGTGCTTGGAATCACCCACTTATACGAAAGATGTCTCAACCTCTCACTTGTCTGTTTGCCCAGCAGTGTGCCATGTAAAAAGTGCGTGGTGGTTGGTAATGGAGGAGTTTTGAAGAATAAGACATTAGGAGAAAAAATTGACTCCTATGATGTAATAATAAGGTAAATATATTTCCTGTTTGCTAACCTGGAATTGTTTTTTAAAAAAAAACATGGTTTCCTATTTTAGTATGACTGTGTTTTAAAAGGAAGAAGAATTGCTTAGATAAGTTTATTATGTAACTGGTCTCTCAGTTGTTGGCTAGAGTAGGCCTAGATTTCAGGTCGTTGACTCAACAAATATTTATGAAGTTTCCTTAATATGCCAGGCACAGTTTTCGCCACAGGGGATACAACAGTGAATGAGAGCAATGTCCTTGCTCCCTGTGGAACTTATATTCTAATGAAGGGAAGAAAACAATAATTAAATAAATAAGGGAGTGCGGTAATACATGCCATACAAAAAATTAAAACATACATGACAGGCAATGATTGAATGGCTGCTTTAGAATGGATGACCATCTTGAGGAGAAGACCTCTAAGATGGACCCAAGTGAGTCTGTAGTACCAACTGTATCAGAGCAATCCAGGCAAATAGAACGTTTAGTGCAGGCCCCAGGGGAGGATATGATCCTGGGTTTGAGAGGAGCCCCAAGAAAATCAGCAAGGTAGGAGGGCAGCAGGCCTGGGGAGAGTGGTATAACCAGAGGCTGAAGGAGCAGGCTGTGTAGGACTGTGTAAACTGAGACTAGAACTTGGATTTTACTTTAAGGACAACAGGAAACTTTTGCAGATTTTTTAAAATGTTTATTTATTTTTGAGAGAGACAGAGTGTGAGTGGGGAAGGGGCAGAGAGAGAGAGGGAGACAGAGAATCCGAAGCAGGCTCCAGGCTCCGAGCTGTCAGCACAGAGCCCGAGTGGGGCTTGGACTCATGAACTGCGAGATCATGACCTGAGCTGAAGTCAGACGCTTAACCGACTGAGCCACCCAGGTGCCCCCTAAAGATTTTAAAGCAGGACAGCAATTCCATCTGATTATGCCTTTAAAATACCCTGGCTGTGACGTGGACAATGGAATATGAGGGACAAGGGTAGAAATGAAGAGGCCAGTTAGGTGGCTATATTCAGGCAGATAATGGTGGCTTGGAACAGGATTGCCATGACAGAGAAAGGAGGTAAGTATAGACTGAGACATATTTTAGAGGTAGAGTTATCAGGATTTGTTGATGTGTTAGATGTGAAGAGAGATGGGAATAAAGGAACCAGATACCTCCTTCTAGGTTTTCAGCTGAAGAGATTGAGTTGGGGGAAGACTAGAGTGGGAACATGTTTAGATCTGGAGAGGGAAGATTTCTGTGTGAACATGTTAGGTTTGAGATGCTTGTAAGATTTGCAGTGGTAAGTCAAGTAGGCCGTTGGTTAAACGGTTAAAGCCTCATTGGTAAACAGCTTGTAAGCTGTATTTAAACCATGGATTGGGCAAGATTCCCCAGGGAAAAAGAGAGAAGAGGTTCCCAGGACAGAGTCTTGAGGTACCCTACACTTAGACGTTGAGTAAAGAAAAAAAAAAAAAAACGAGTTGGAAGAGGATCTACCAGTAAGTTAGGAAGTGTTTTAAAACAGAGGAGGTCAACTATGTCCAGTGTTGGTGAGAGGTCATGCAAGATAAGGACAGCGAGTTCACCATTGGACATGCAACTCGACGCTTACTCATACTCTTGACAAAAGCAGACTTGGAGATATGATATGGGGAGTGGCCCTACCCAGGTGGTTTAGGAGAGAGTGACAGGCAAGAAAGTGAAGAAACAAGCATAGGCAATTCTCTTGAGAAGTTTTGCTGTGGTGTTGAGTTACGAGATGGTAGCTGGAGATGGTTATGGACTCAAAGGAGGCTCTTTTGTTTTGTTCCTGTTTAAAGATAGGAGATTCTAGAACATATTGGTAAACTGACAGAAATGAACAAAGAGATTGCTGTGGTAGAGAGAGGGGATGGCTGCAGAGTTCAAGTGTGGTTGGTCCTCTATAATGAAAGGAAAACTGGAATTGTGGTTATGACTACCAAGAGTCCCACCGATGGAGGGGTGGGAGAATGAGGACATTTCCGTCTCTTACTTTCTCATTGAAAGATTAAAGTAAGGTCATCATCTGGGTGATGTGTTGTGTGCCTTGGGAATGACTATGAATAGTCTTTTGAAGAGTGGGAAGGTTTCACGCTGGGGCAGTGCATTAGGCTGACCTGGCAGTGCTTGGGGGTTTTGCTGGGTTACAAGCTGCCAAGAGTCTGTGCATTGTGAGGTCACTTTATTTTCTGTTCACTCTCCATTTTGAGGAAGCTGTGAAAGTTTGTCCACACAACAATTTTAAAACAAATTTTTTAACCTATAATTGTCTAAACATTTGATCATCCAGAACCACAGCAAACCCTTGTGGGAGAATGCCATGGGCACAGCATTTATGAAAGTCATTTAAGTGTTATTAAGACCGTCTCATATTACATTGAGTCCAGGGCAAAGGACAAAACAGTATTTATCCTCTAGGGGACACTGTTTTGGAAACAAAGCATCCCTTTTAATAGCATGCCTTCCTAGTGTATGCATAAATAGCGCATGTCTAACTTTGGCATTGAGCAGGCACAAACCCAACAGTAGATCTGTGGTTCTTTAGTTCCCTCTAGCAGTGACATTTATTTGCTTGTGCTTGTGCTTGGGTAGAATACAGAAATTTTATATTATTACTTTATTATGGAGTGCAACAATTTTGATGGGTCCTCACATCACCTTCAGTGTGATCCTTACCTGTCAGCCCGTGTGCTCCATGACTGTAACATGGGGCAAGTAACTTTGGACTTCAGGGCCCTCACCCAAGGTCTCTCTTAACTCAGTTTTCTGTGGTTCTCTGTTCTCATTTGGTTTTATTTAGTCTTTGGTTTTCCTGGAGGTCGGACTGAATTAGTTGTGGCCCCACAATTAATTTTCAACATTTCTGCCTTTGATCCAGCCAGCTGTCTCATGAAAGGGAATGATTTCCTTGGCTGTTATGCCTTAAAAATCAAGCAGTCGCCTTGTAGCTTTTAGCACCAGACCCATGGTTTCTGGTTTGTCCTGCTCTGTAAGCTCTGAAACTGGGATGGAATTGGCTCCTACTGAACTTGGTCTACATTATTTTGTGTGTTTTACTACCCACAGAATGAATAATGGTCCTGTTTTAGGACATGAAGAGGAAGTTGGGAGAAGGACAACCTTCCGACTTTTTTATCCAGAATCTGTTTTTTCAGATCCCAATCACAATGATCCTAATACTACGGCGATTCTCACTGCTTTTAAGCCGCTTGATTTAAAGTGGCTGTGGGAATTGTTGACAGGTGGCAAAATAGTAAGTTGGCAAAATTGATCTGCCTTCTGATTACCTTCAGTTTTTTTTTTCCCATTAAAAAAGAAAAAGACAACCACAATGTTCTATTTTCTGGGTTCTTATTTTATTTCAGAACACTAATGGTTTTTGGAAGAAACCAGCCTTGAACTTAATCTACAGACCTTATCAAATCAGAATATTAGATCCTTTCATTATCCGAATGGCAGCTTATGAACTGCTTCACTTCCCAAAAGTGTTTCCCAAAAATCAGGTACGTATTTTTCCTGGCACAGTTTCAAACTAAAGATCTGGCTGGGGTAGGGTGGAGGGTTCCGACGGTTTTCAGAAAGGATGAGAGCCAGGACTCACAAGGTGGCTTCTGAAGGCCACGTCTGAGGTAGTGAACTTAGATATCTGGCTATTATCTTTATGTTCTTTGGACTGCAAGGAAAGAGTGTCAAGGGGAATGTTGTTTTGTTTTTTTTTCCTGCCCTTGCAGAGCCCTTCCGGGGTCTCCTTCTGTATGCCTGAATGGCTCATTTCTCATAACCTTGTCTTCAATATTCTGCAGTGAGGAGAGTCTGATGGGGTCAGGGGCTGATGGGCCAGCCGTGCTCAGAGTAGCAGGAAGGGATTCAGAACAAGTGCGTGGCTTTTCAGGCTAAAAAGAACTGTCTGAAGCACTCCGATAAAAATAGCACCGGTAAACCAGAGGAAAGGCAAAGGAAGGACAAGGTAGTTCAGAAATATTTCTGTGGTCACAGAGGAGACACTGGTCCTGAAATTGGAGGAAGGGTGGTTGAAACTCCAAACTCTTTAATTAAGTAAAGGGAGTCTCACCAATTGTGACTCTTGTAGTTCTTCAGTTATGTTCCCTAGAAAACAATACTCTCCAGACCCATACAGTGGCAGAGACCAGTTTTCATCAGAAGCTTGAGCAAGTGTGTAACATAATATCTCAGCTGAAATGAGGTTTTTCTTTTTGGTAATCAGGGAAAATCCAAAGAAATAAACACACATCATGTTATCTTTTCTTTAGTATGCTAAAAAAAAATTCTCAAGTTTAGAATTGTTAGATTCTCATGCTTAAAATGAAACCACTTACAAAGGAATATATATCAAATATATCTACTTATATTCTAATATATATGTTATAATATATAAAGGAAATCATCCTTCTCTATCTCACTATCCCTTTTTTTTTGCCTTTTCTATCTTTCTAGACTATTTTCTATGCATTTACACTTTTTGTTCAATTATTTTCTGCCATTTCCCCCCTCCATTTAATGAACTATTTCCTTATTTGTAGTCATTTCCATTTGCATCCAGCTTTCTTCCTCTATATACTATGGAGGAACGCATGTGATTCTAGGTATTTTCAGGCCATGTGTGTGATTTCTGTAGGATAGACTCCTACAAGTGGGATTCCCAAGTCAAAAAGCATAAATATTTTAAATTTAAGCCTTATTTCTTGGTAATTTTTGAAGGGACAGCTTCTTAATAATTTCTTAATTTTGAGGGGAAAAGACTGCTTCTGAATGTACGTTTTGTGACTTCATAGCTCTAATTTTCCTAAGTGAAGTAAGATCAGATACAACTTTTGTTTTCTGTTTTAGGTAGTGTCTCCAAAAGCATAGGATGACCCTTATCTTAATTAGGTCTCCAAAACTAGTTGTAACTAGATTAAAATTCCAGTAGAACATGGTGTGCCAGAAGTCAAATGAGGACGTAACGCTATTTCAGAGAGGTTATGTGGGATGCTGTCCAGAGGTTGAGCACAAATGATAAACATTGGTTCTGGAAACATGGAAGTCCTATTGGTAATACAGACAAGAATACAAGAGGGAGAAAGCCTGCTTGACTTAGGTTAAACAGAACATGGGACATGAGCAAGTGGAGGTGAATCTTTAATAGAGTTTTGCTAGAAAAGAGAGCAGAGGAATGGTTGAAAGACATCAGATCAAGGAAGGTTTTGTGGTTTTTCAAAGACAGATGGCCATGATTATATGCTGAAGGGAATGATTCAACAGAAGAAAATAATGAGAAAGTGGGTAATGGTAGAAGCAGGCTTGTTGAGAGAGACGAGATTGGATGAAAGAGTGCACTACTGGCGAGGTTGGCCATAGGTGGGAACAGACATCATGTGCACCTAAGAGGAGTGAGTGCTGAAAATACAGGTGAAGATGAAGGTAGATTGGGAATTGGGAAGATGGTGTAGTTCTTCTGTGTTTCTGTTAGTAAAACAAGGATTCAGTTACCAGTTTAAAGTAGAAAGGAGCCTGGGGCTGTTGGATTTAAAGGTATAAAAGTGTCACCTTGGAGAGTAGGAGTGGAAATTTACTGGGGAAATACTGAACGGCCACTTGAGGCTTTGGCCATAAATGTAAAGTGTGCTCAGGCACATACGTTGTTTTCTCTTAGCTTGTTCTGCTGCTTGGGTGTGGGTGGAGCCGGGGTTAAGATTCTGTCAGGTGATCATCTATTTCTGTGGGTGACAGGTACAGAAAATGGAAGGTCTCCATAAGGGAATGGTGATAATCACGGCTGAAGGTACTCTAAGATATGAAGAAAGGAAGTAGAGGACATGAAGGGGAGGGACAGAAGGGGGAGAAAGTGATGGGATCAATGAGGTTGGAGGCTTTTAACCTCCAAAAACCCAGGCTTTTAACCCAGTCACTAATTTCCTTTTCTAACAGATGGTGAAGAGTTGTGGTGGTCACAGTAGGGCAGAGGGTAAAGAAAAGCATATTTTAAAGGCAGTTAGGCTTTCAGACAGGCTTGCCTCTGTGAGTTTATTTGCTATTACTGTGCTTCTTGGATTTCTTCTCCTCCTCAAAATCATAATATGTAATTTCCATGGAATCTGTAAGTAATACTTAATCAAAAGAAAATCTCTTTAGATTGCTGTGTTAAAAAGTTTAAGATGTATTTTGTTTTTGCCTTTGAAGGCCATCCTGGTGAGAATCAACACTTTGAAGATCTTACTGTCAAACATGTGACTGCATTTTCAGGATATAGGTGTATATGATGGGGACGCTTGGTTTTTGTTTTTAAATTGATAATGATCCAGTTGAGACTGTGACATTACTACGTATATATCTGGAATTTTTATTTTCTAATCAGAGTCTTAACTATTTGTCATTGAAGTTACTTAGTCTTTCCCTACAGCTAAATTACTAGGATTATAAAATAGATTTAGTTTAAGGCTTCTGTGAATTCTTTCACCATGATCATCCATTAGCAAATTAACCTGTCCTTACATTTCATAAATGTGTTCAAAATTCACAGGCTATGCTTTTTCCACAGGAAGCCAAATTCAGCATGTTTTATAAAATACGGCGGCAGTGGCATCCTTTTCCTTGAGCCTCATGGTGTTTCTTCATTTGATAGTTGTCCTCTGGGCTAATATTGCAGTTAAGTTTTATTTGAAAGGTTTTCTAAGATTCCAGTCACACTTTCTATGCTTTTTCAGAGTTAGGATATTAACTGGGGGTTGGGTCTTAGACATGATGAGGGTTTAACCTAAGTATTTCTCACCTGATTACATGTTCAGAAGTCCTGGTTTCATAGGATGAGGTCACCTAAATATGCTTTGGAAACAAGTATCTTGTTTGGGTTCTAAAAAAACTTTAATTTCCTTTTCCAGAAACCCAAGCACCCAACAACAGGAATTATTGCCATCACATTGGCTTTTCACATATGTCATGAAGTTCACCTTGCTGGATTTAAATATAACTTTTCTGACCTCAAGAGTCCTTTGCACTATTACGGGAATGCCACCATGTCTTTGATGAGTAAGGTAATACATACCTACTTGGGTGTAATCTTTGATCCTTAGAGTTGGAAAGTCCACATTTTCTCCTCTGTCATTTTTATTGAGGGAACAGGCTTTGAGAGTTTGAGAGCTGCTTAACCCTACCAAGAGCTCCCAAGTGCTGAAACTGGGACTTGGATCCGGGGTTGTTAGTACCACCCTTGTTCCAATTTGTGGGCCCCGGACCCTTGGGAATATGACAGTTATTCTCAAGTATCATCAAACCCATATAGGCACCCAGCCTTATCTTAGATGATGTTTGGACTATTTATATACACATACGGGCAACTTGCTATTTGTAGTATCTCAAATTCACTTAGCATTGCCATGGAACAGAGACACTCATCCACGTAAGAGGATCGAGCACTGAAAACAAGGGTAAAGATGCAGGTGCATTTGGAGTTGGGAAGATGATCTAGCTTTTTGTTGTGCTTTTCTGTGTGTGTGTGTGTGTGTGTGTGTGTGTGTGTTTGTTTTGTTTTGTTTTGTTTTAGTTATGTAGACGAGGTCTGTAACATTTTAGCTCCTTGAAAGAATATTCATGGTCAAAAAGGTTGCAAACCTTTATAGATCATGCTTTTCTTGAATTAGAGATCAGTGATGGTAGATAGTACCTTTAAGACTTATTATTTTGGAGAGAGAAAGAGAAAATCCTAAGCCAGTTTCATGCTCAGCATGTGGCCTGACACGGGGCCCAACCCACGACCATGGGATTGTGACCTAAACTGAAATCAAGAGTCAGATACTCAACCAACGGAGCCATCCAGACACCCCAAGATCTGTAAGCCTTTTTAACAGAATGGGAAGGAGTTGTCTAAGTGAGGTTAGTGGCATATCACTAGTGTTAGGATTAAAATGTTATCTGTACATTTTTAATATGGAAGTATGAATGGGTCACTGTAATGGATTTGGATCTATCCTATGTAATCAGTGCCCTTACATCATCATCCCCAAATACTACAGAAGCTGGAGAACTGGTATTACCTCACCTCCCACCCCTTGTGAGACAAATGCTTAAGTAGTTCAAGAGTTAGGTACTTGGGGCAGACTTTAGGATGCATTTCTCCTTAGTCCTAAATAACATCGTAAGAACTTTGTGAGGAAAATTAGGATATCCATCAAGAGTATGGAACTCTTTTTATCTCTAGGCTGATGTCTCTTAGGAGTTTCAGGTGCTTTTATTAAAATGATCAACCCACTTTGACTTAAAATTTTGGTCTCTAGTCTTGCATCCCTTTTAGGAGGACAGGAAATGATACGGGGCGGGGGGCTTACGTGATGGTTTAAGTGGAAAAGAGTGGGCTGTAGGAAAGGCTGTAGCAAAAGAATGAGCAAAGAATAAGGTAACTGAAAAGTCTACCTGTATACTTGCTACTTGAGTTTTTCATTCAGAAACTTTTTAGATACTGTGCATTCCATTGCTGCTGTTAATATTTTTGACTGGGGTGGTGACTTTATTATACTTTCCCTCTTTAGAATGCATATCACAATGTGACAGCGGAGCAGCTCTTTTTGAAGGACATTATAGAAAAAAACTTTGTAATCAACTTGACTGAAGATTGACCCTACAGACTCAGAAGAAGATGCTAACAGTATTAGTTTTATTTTTATACTGCAATTTTTAGTTTATTTTTAAATATGTTGGATGCACTTGTCAAGAAATTGTGTACATAAAAGTCTGTTGTCGCCTGGTGAGTCATAACCACCAGCTTAATTTCTGTGAATATATTTAATTTATAAAAACCAGGATATATTTAGTTATCAGGGAAATAAGTTTTGAATGCATTGTTTTTAAAACAACCTAGTTTTCTGAAGTGTTTTTAAACATCTTTTTATAGTTACTTCATGTTAAGACTTTTGAAGGGATGTGACTTCTTAGTAGGGGATTTAGTTTACCACAACAAATTTTGAACACATTTTGAGAGGTGTACTCGTCTACTGTAAATTGGTGGGGAATGGAGATGTGGTTGTGCCTTGATATGGCAAAATGGAACCATTTTAGGCATGTATCTAAATGGTCGATTAGTTCCTTTTTGTTGTCCCCAAGGAGACCGATTTTAATCTTAAAAGCAGCCCTGAACACAACGGTGGGTTATGGTCAAGGAAATCTAAGACCATACTGGTTTCATTAAGCTTTTAACTAAACCAGGATTATTAATGAGTAATTTCATAGAAGGAAGGTGGTGTTTTTGTTTTTAAGGTGAAGGAAATAGGCTAAACATGAAATTCTGGATAAGTAAATAGCTTAAGAATACAATTACTAAAGTCTGGTGACTGCATTATTTTTAAGTTTATAAAAAGAAGCTCCAGGAGACCATTGTTAAACATCATTTTCTGCCTTGTTTAATGTATTAAAATTTGAAAGTTTACTATTTGAATTAAATTAGGAAAAATGACGACACAGTAAGTGAAACCCTTTAGAAGATTCAAGCTGTTTTTGGATTTAAATGGTATTTTCATGAAAAATCTCAACTGTCCACGATTAAATCACATCTTCAAAGGGAAGGCTTATCTGGATACCTAGGGTGCATCAGAAGAATCCCACTGGATGCAAACAAGTCAAAAACCAGTCCAGCGGAGGTGGTGAGCTAGTCTCCCTTCTCGTTTTGGGGAGGGAAGGGTATGGGGGTGAGGGAAAAAGAAGTTACAGGAGGGCTGGAATTAAAAGTTCTCACGAGGGGAAAGAGTTGAAAGAACTGCTGTCTTGAACAAGAATTACCACTGGGAGACGATGGAGACCACCCTGTCTCTCTGGAGTCTGTCAAGGGTGAACTGTGAGAGGGGACGCAGGAGTAAATACTTGAGTGTAAGGGGGAGGACACTCTGAGGTGGAAAAGACGGGTATTAGTGTGACCTGTCCCTCATACCACACAGCCGTAGTTTGCAACCTAATTTAGGCTTCCAAAAAGGATGGTGCTGGCTCTAGTGACAGTAAAAAACCACCGGTAGCATTTTCAAATGTTACTGTATGGACTAAAATAATGGCAGTACAGTCTGATGCTAAAATTGAGGGAGCTGGCATTTTGTGTAGTATGGGAAAAGGCTACAAACCTCAAGGAAGAAAATTCTCAGCAAGACACATATATATACAATTTATTAAAAACACAAGAACACATTAAAATTTCACTATTTATACAATCTAAATCCTAGCAACATATACAAATACCGAGTGACTACAGTACATGCCGAGGTAAGAAAAGTACATTCTGGGAGAATCACTGACAAACCATTTTTATTTTCCAATATGTATTTCAGTATTCTGTTTGGTTTCTACCTTTCCCAGTGCAAAAAAAAAAAAAAAAAAAAAGAAACTAGTCACAAATTGGAGCAAATAAGAATTGGTGCCACAGTTGAAAGTATTTTAATAACCATCCAACTCTTAATTGATTTTGCAGTTTAGGGACTTCAAGTTCAGAACAGAAAGGCAGAACTAACAGGCAATTTTTTAAAGGTAGAGCTTAATTGATTTCTCTTAAAAGAGTGTGACAAGTTTTTGGCCCACAATGCGTCTTATCGTCTGACATGGCATTTCCATAGCCCTTTCACTCTTCAGGTGACCAGGTGGAGCCAAGGCAAGGAAGTTCCAAGCTTTCTCACTTTCCAAAGAATTATGGCCACATTCATGCTTAGATGAGTGCATTTTCTGCTGGGGCATCGGAGGGCAAGAGTATACATGACACCGTAATTCCAACTGCTGTATAAATTCTCTACACAAACCACTTCATCAGCGGATAAACCCATTCAATGCAAAGTGCAAATAGTGAAACATGAATTTAAATAACTGAACTAGACCCCGCATATACAAGAGGATCTATTTAGTGTTACAGCTTTTAATACAATACAAATCAGCATTCACAATATCTTGAACAGTGCTGGTTCCGAAGACCATGTGTCAGAAGTCAGTGTGATTTTAGGAAACCTGGAAGGGCCACACGGGCTGTACCATTGTCTGACGATTGTGCTAACAGGAAAAAAATTCATCCAAAAAAAACCAGTGACTTACGTGTCTTTTTTAAATGTTTCAAGCAAAGAATAAAAATTCAAGGGAATTTTGAAAAAACAAAAAAAAGGTTACTTTCACATTTTCAGTTGTTACTTGATTGTCTCCAAAGCTGTATAGATAGGTATCAGACATAGAAATGGGGTTACAAAACCCAAAAGCAAAACTCTAATGTGAAAACAAACGAACTCAAAGTACAATATCAGAACTCTTTGAGTCAGGCTCAGCTCTTCATTTGGAAAGTAAAATATATTTATAAAAGCAGTAAAAACTTTTGTAAAAATCACTGGTAGTTCAAGCACAGCACAGTGGCAAAAAAAAACATGCATCATTTAAGAAAACATTTGCCTCTCAAAAGTTCTGTGGGAAAATCCCGTACACAACAGTAAATAAAAAGAACAAGCATCTTTGGGAAGATGAAACAGTTTCTCTTAAAGCTTCTAGAACAGGCCTATGATTGGGTGAATAAAAAATAAATTGGTTTACTCTTTTCCCCCCCGAAAGGGGATAACTGCAGTAATACATGTGCTTTACACATTTGTGTCTTAATAAAAAGTTCAACATCTGTGCTTTTTGTTTCAAAATATTTGAAACAATATGAACTGGTTTTTTTTTCAATGAATGAAATTATGCAAAGTTGTCTGGAAAAGCAAAAGCAAATGACACCAACAGAAATCATAAGACCAGAGGGCAGAGAGGCTGCAGTGTAGTTGGATTTTTGAAGCAATGCTTTAGAATACTCATCTACCTCAGGAAGCAAGCAGAATGAACACGGTCCTCAACTCTAGCAAATTCTGGAAACAATCTGGTGGTACGAGCCAAAAGAAAGGTCTAGATCCTGATGGGAAATTACATGTCAAGATTAAGTCTACACACTGGGATTTATAGAAGCCTAGATGCCAAACTAGGTTTCAACCTGAGGGCCAGCTTCTCTTGCCGAAGACTTTGAAAGGTTCTTACACTAGAGGCTGGTAAATTACAGATGCTTTTCATTTCACCCATCTAAAACTACTCCTGGGCAAATGGTGACAAAGAAATTGCCTGGAAATTTCACAAACAAGCTGTAGTATTTGCTGGCTCGGATGCCAGAGCCTGTGTTCCCTAGGTATGCTGGAAAGGACTGTTCACACCTTCCCCCATACAGATGAGGGCACAGTCACACACAGCTGAGGAATCCATGTGGGCTTTATATTTCTTTCAGTATTTTACTGTGGATCATTAAAAATACTGACCCCAAATACCTTTGGATTCAAAGAAAAATCCCTGTATATTAAATCAAAGAGGGCAAATTTTTTTTTTTTAAGGTAAATCCTTTCTGAGAAAGGATGTTTGCCTTTCAGTGTGGTAAATAAATATAAGGGGGTCACGTTTACGGTGTTCACTTAGATGCTCTTAAGTTTTCACAACTCGCCCATTAAGATAAATTTGGAGGGAGGGAGAGAATCTGTTACAGCTGTGTAAAATTAGAGGATTCATGAGGTTGATGAAACAAGCATCACTCGCTAAAATAACTCAAACATTTTAAAACACGAGAATAGGGCTGGCCCCAGACAGAGCAAGCAGGGCTGAAACCAGCTCACGTACCATGAAATGTTAAAGCTCTTGAGGTGTCAGAAGGTGAAGAATCAATCACCTTGCCCATTACAAGTCAGTTTCCCACCTATAGATCCTCCAAAGGAAGGAGGAGTGTACGACTACCATCAAAACAATGATTATATCACTAATTTTTGGAAAAAAAACCACAAAAAACTGTAAGGTATATAGAAATAGAACAGAAAGAAATCCTGATAGTACCCACCTTTCACAAAGCAAAATTTCAAGCCATTAGACATTTCAAGAACAGTACCGTGCGTTATTGCCAGTCCGGCTTACACAACCATCTCTTGAGTTCATCAATGTACCTGCAGCATTGGTAATAAATACTCTCAGTGATTCTTAAATTTCTTTGAAGTGCATAGTAGGGAGCTTTTTCTGTATTAAAAATAGTGTTTTACAGTAGTAACAAAGAGGATGTTTGAAATTCAACAGGCAAGCAGTAACTGCCACAATAACACTTTTAAAGCAAGATGGCAAGATTAGTAGTTCCCTGTACCTCGGTCATCACATTTTCCCAACCACATCTGTGACAGATACGTAATACATTCTATATATTACTACCACTAACACACAAAAAAGGCCATGTGCTTTAAAACGATGCTTTATGAAAAGCAGCATCACCTTCAAAGAATCTCTTTAAAAACATCACATTCACCATCCCTCTCGGCTCCTGATCCCTCCTGGGTGCTCTGTGGCACCTGGTACACCAGTTCGTCTGGGGCACTTGGACCTGGCTTCCCACCTTTTGGGGTGTCATACTGGGCGCGGGCGGAGGAGCAGCTGTCAGTCCTGGAGAGGAGAGTGTTATATGCTCCTACTACTGGGGGAGCTTGGTTCCCTGCAGCTTTGAAAGTAGACGTTGAGGTCAGCCCAACTGAAGCCGTGGGGTGTCCAGACATATCCATGATGATGGGGGTTGCATATTCGGGCCCAGTAATTGGCAGTGGTTCAGCGTAGGCGTGGTAAACTTCTTGCACCGGGGAGTTGTAAGGATCTAAGTCAGCATAACTCGCTTCTTTTCCTTCTTCTGGTTTAAAGGTAGATCTCTGATGAAGGGTGCCAACAATTCCTCCCACCAGTGGCTGTGCATACTCTGGGGTATCACAGAACAAACCAGAGAAAAGTCACCTCATTCATACAGGAATCGTTCAATTTAGGGGGGCAGCAGTAGTCTTACACCAAAAACAAACACTTCTTTAGGGCACTTTCTTCATTATCAACACGGACCTATGGATTTCTCTACAAGAACTTCAAAAATTAAAATTAAACATGTTATGTTTCAAAAGAAGTTAACATGCCACAGAGCTTCAATCATGAAATTTTACCAAACTGTATATGCTCTTCAGGTTTATAGACAGTATTTCACTGGTGGAAAAAAAAAAACCCACTCCATTATTAGAGTAATATTTTCAAATATGACACTGTTTAAAATACGGGGCGCCTGGGTGGCTCAGGTGGTTAAGCATCTGACTTTGGCTCAGGTCATGATCTCAGGTTTATGAGTTCCAGCCCCAGATCGGGCTCTCTGCTGTCAGTGTGTGTACAGCCTGCTTCAGATCCTGTCTCTCTTTCTCTCTGCCCCTCCCTGCCTCATGCTCTGTCTTTCTCTCTTTCTCAAAAATAAATATTAAAAAAAAAAAAATTAAAAAGTAGTTCTACCTCAAGAAAAGCGCTCATCTCTTACATATGAGAAAGATAAAAGATACAATAAATCCCAAAGCACTTTCCAGCTAAGCAGAGCAGCGTCTTCCCTGACTCTGTGGCGAAGGCTGCAAGCAGTTACCTGCAGAGTCCGTCTGCAGCACTGTGGTGACTTCTCTTGGACTCAAGTGATTAACTTCGCTGCTACTGTAGCGAACTGGGGTTTCTTCATGTTCCACTGATTTGGCAGGGAGAAACTGCTTCATTCCTTTCCACCAACCTTCATTGTGATTGTAAGCAATAAAGACCATTAAATAAAAACCTACCTCTGAAAGGATGATACTGTTTACGGAAGAAATCCTGTTGCATTTAAGCCATTTTTGTAGCACATCTACACAAACTAGCCTCTATGTTCAATCTTTTTGTTGTTGTGGTCGTGGTAAAATACGTATTACATAAAATTTACCATCTTAACCATTTTTAAGAGTGGGTCAGTTGGTTTTAAATACATTCACACTCTTGTGCAACTATCACCACCATCTATCTCTATCATAACTTTAAATCTTGTAAAAACTACAACCGTATCTCCATGAAACAGTAACTCCCCATTCCCATTCTCCATCCCCCCTGGTCCCTGGCAACCACCATTCTATTTTCTGTCTCTATGATTTTGACTCCTTTAAGTACTTCATCTAAGTGGAATCACACAGTATTTGTCTTTTTCTATCTGGCTTATTTCACGTAGCATAATGCCCTCAAGAGCCACCCATCTTCTAGCATATTGCAGAAAATCATTTTTAAGGAGAAATAATATTCCACTGCTTGTATACACATTTCACTTTTCCACTCATCAGCTGATGGGACACTTGGGTTGCTTCCATGTTTTAACTGTTGTGAATAACTCTGCTATAAAAACAGATGTACAATCAGGTCTTTGAGACCCTGCCTCTAATTCTTTAATTCCGGCATACCTGGAAGTGGAGCTGCTGGGTCATATTGTTAATTACTTTTCATTTTATGAGGAATTGCCATAGTGTTTTCCACAGCGCCCGAACCATTTTATAATTCCAACCACAGTGCACCAGTTTCAGTTTTTTGACAGGAGACATCCTAATGGGTGTGAGATGTAATCTCATAGTTTTCATTTGGTTTTCCCTAAAGATTAGCAATGTTGAGCATCTTTTCATGTGCTTATTGGCCATCTATATATATTCTTTGGAGAGATGTCTATTCAAGTCATTTGCCTATTTTTGAATTTTGTTGTTGGTGTTGAGTTTTAGAAGTTCTCTATTCTGGATATTAATCCTTTAGCAGATACATGGTTTGCAAATATTTTCTCCCATTCTGCATGTTGCCTTTTTACTCTACGGATAGTATATTTTGATGCACAAAATTTTTAAATTTCCACGAAGTCCAATCTATTTCTTCTTTTGTTATTTGTGCATTGGTGGCATGACTAAGAAGTCATACCAAGTCCATTGTCATCAAGTTTTTGTCCTGTGTTTTTTTCTATCAATTTTATTAAGATATTACGTCTTGGTGTTTCATTTAATTTTTACAAATGGTGTTCAGCAGGAGCCCAACTTCATTCTTTCATATGTGAACATTCAATGTTCCCAGCACCATTTGTCATTACCCTAGTGGTCTTGGCATCGTTGCCAAAAATCACTTGTCCAGATTTGTGAAAGTTTATCTCTGGGCTCTCCACTCCACTGTTGTGTATGTGTGTGTTTATGCCAATATCACACTGTTTTGAAATCAGAACGTGTGAATCTCAGTTTTATTCTTTTTCAAGACTGTCTTGGCTATTCAGAGTCCCTTGAAATTCCATTGGAATTTCTGAATGGATTTTTCTATTTGTACAAAAAATGTCATAGGGATTTTGACAGGGATCGCTAATGAATCTATAGATGGCTTTGGTTAGTATTGACATGTTAACAGTATTAAATTTTCAATCCATGAACACTGGGTATGTTTCCATTTATTTATGTCTTCTCAAATTTCTTTAGAAATGTTTTATCATTTGCATTACACAAGTCTTTCACTTCCTTGGTTAAATTAACTCCCAAGTATTTTATTCTTTTTGATGTTATTTTGTAAATGAAACTGTTTCAGATTATTGTTTATATATAGAAATGCAACTGATTTCAGTATATCCTTTAGTATATTTAGTATAGTATATCCTGCTACTCTACTCAGTTATTGGTGCTAATAGCTTTGTGTGCATGAGTGCATCCGTGTGTGTGTGTGTGTGTGTGTGTGTGTGTGTGTGTGTGTGATCTTTGGTAGGATTTTTCTTTTTTGAGAGATTTTTGGTTATTGACTCAATCTCTTCTATTTCTTTGTGAGTCTTGGTAGATTTTGTATTTCTGGAAATATGTCCATTTCATCTACGTTATGCAATTTTTTGGCATACAATTGTTCATAGTATTCTTATAATCCTTTTTATTTCTGTAGAATTGGAAGTGATGTCTCTACCTGCATTTCAGATTTTAGTAGTTTGAGTCTTTTTTTCTTATTCCATCTAACTAAAAGTTTGTCAATTGTGTTGATCTTTTTGAAGAACTAACATTTAGTCTCACTGATTTTCTCTTTTCCATTCTCTATTTTGTTTCTCTAATCTTTATTATTCCTTCCTTCTGGTAGCTTTTGGTTTAGTTTGTTCTTGTTCAAAGAAATTCCTTAAATTTTTTTTTTTGATAGAATATCTAATGCAAAGCAGAACATGGTAGAAATTTCTATTCAAAGCATATACAGAAGCAAATCATTGCTATTAAATTGCAGCCAGATATAATGTGCCTGTTGTAGGGTGGATTTTTGGTAAGTTTTTCTGAAAAAATACTTCCCAAGATCTGCCTTGGGATGTTAGCAACACAGGATCTGCCCCTACCACTGCTCTTTTCTACCTTAGTCACAGCAGTGAACTCTTTTGGCTTCTAACAGTTGTTCCCATAGTGAGACTGGAAAGGGGGGAGAGCCTTAGGGGACCTCTGATGTCACCTCCAGCAATCTGCCACACACAGAAGGAATTAAGAAAATGGCAGCTCATCATGGCAGAGATGGCAGACCTCACGATTCTGAAACCGCGAGACTCCGCCTGGGAAATACCCACAGCAGAGGGACACACACACACCATGTTACCAAAACCAGTCTTTCATACAGTGTTCACACAGGCCCCAAAGAAAGCTGGTCTCCTCAAAAAAACAGACACATGGGGCAAATCAGGTTGTCCAGAAAAAAGGAAGAGAGTGCATGCTACGGGAAATTCTTACTTTTTGTTCTGTTACTTATTGACTACAAGAGATTGCACAGAAAAGTAAAAATGATCAGAATGTTAGAGGAACACCATTTTTCTAACAAGTGCTGGGGAGTTTATGTGGGCCTGAAAAGAACTTTCCTCTTTTACTACTGCCACCTAGGGAGGTGGGAGTTCCTTGATGGAAGGAGATGCAAAGTCTGAGTTACCTGCCCGATCCCAGTAAGGTAAGTCATAAGTGCCTTCAGTTTTTTTCTTTCTGGAAAAATACAGAGACAACATGTAAGCAAATAGAGTGAAGTCACTAGTAAGACAGCTCTGAATCTGCAGGATAAACACTAAAGTTAATAATTAGGAGTATACATTTCCATTTACTAATCTACCTGGGGGAATCCTCTATTTCATTTGCCTTTCAAAGTCGCCACTGCTGACTCATAAATTGGACTCTCAATAAATTTTAAACAACTATCTCCTGAGATAGTTATTTTGTTACCCAAGGTATTTCCCACTCAAGGGGTGAATGAAATGGAAAAGCTGAGTCCGCAGATGATAAGAGTCAAACTAAAGACTTCGGGGGGCGCCTGGGTGGCGCAGTCGGCTTCAGTTAAGCGTCCGACTTCAGCCAGGTCACGATCTCGCGGTCCGTGAGTTCGAGCCCCGCGTCGGGCTCTGGGCTGATGGCTCAGAGCCTGGAGCCTGTTTCAGATTCTGTGTCTCCCTCTCTCTCTGCCCCTCCCCCGTTCATGCTCTGTCTCTCTCTGTCCCAAAAATAAATAAACGTTGAAAAAAAAGAAAAAAAAGAAAAAAAAAAAAGACTTCGGGATGATGTGGGTTGTTATGGGAAAACTACGTTAGGTGTATTTTGGTTTCCAATACAAACTTTATAAATCAATTGATTCACAAAGTTCATAGAAAGAAACATCCCCACATTTGCTTCTGCATTGTTATTTTTTCCAACTATCTGTTTTCCTTCCATGGTCCTTTGTTCCCAAGAAGTTTATAGTGTCCTACATAAGCATCCCAGTTTATGTCAGTGCTATCTTAAACAGTGATAAGTGCCAGAGGGAGAACAGGATGCTCCATGCCTGGGGGGCAAAAGCCACACGTGCAATGAAGATTCTCCCTAGTCCACCCTTCAGAATTCAGACATATCTTCCCCAGGAGAAATCTCCCTCCTCCCCGTTAAGAATTACTATCTACAGGGGTGCCTGGGTGGCTCAGTTGGTTGAGCGTCCGACTTTAGCTCAGGTCACGATCTTGTGGTTCGTGAGTTCAAGCCCCGCATCGGGCTCTGTGCTGACAGCTCAGAGCCTGGAGCCTGCTTTGGATTCTTGTCTCCCTCTCCCTCTGCCCCTTCCCTGCTCATGCTCTGTCTCGCTCTCTCAAAAATGAATGTTAAAAAAAAAAAATTACTATCTACAAAGAGCCTTACAAGGAAGTGTTCTGATTCAAGAATGTAAATCTAATTAAAATTAACACCCTGCAAGCTAAAGAAAATGCAGAAATTATTCTAGTGTATAATGAGGACAAGACAGTTATGTGATTTGCTCAAGACACAAATGTGGCTTTCTCAAAGAGCCCAAGCTGTGTGCTTTTCTTACTTGAAAACATTCTTCTCCAGGATAAGACTTTATTTGTATTAGAGATGTTAAAATCTTTCTCACTTTAAAGTCTGACTATTATTTAAAACATGTCATTTTTTAAAAATATAATGTAAAATTTGTGGAAGAGGTGGTAGGCACTAAAGCTGTTAATTAAAAACTGAAGTGCAAAGTAAACAATAAAGGGCTGGCTTAATAATTAGTTTTCTTCTTGAAAATCCTGTAATCATCCTAAGACTAAAAAGTAAAAGGAAACCAATAATCTTTTCTAAATGGAAGTCAGATACCTTATATAGCTAAGACAACAAATTAAGTCTGATTACTAGGCAAAGGTTGTGCTAGAAAAGATTTTATAATAATCTAAAGTGGCAAAGCCTCAGGTTATTTATTACATGGTAAGTGCTTAGAACAGGGGTGCTTACCATGAGTTAAGGGTTCAGTAGGTTGCAGCTGAGTTTATTATTATTCTCCTCCTGGCTATTTTCCACATCCCCTTCATGCATCTCTTACTCCTCATGAAGTCAGTCATTAGCAATTTCAACCACATTCTTAGAAATAACTTCAGTTCTGTAGCTCAGACCTTTGGTCCTGAACAAGCATCTGTCTCTTGAGAATCTGAACATCCATAGGGTCCTTATGTGCCCGCTGATCTCAGGACTTGACTGCCGCCTCCCCGAAAACCTGACTCCCAATCCTTACCCTCTGTGCTTTAACCCTTGGGGACAGGAATTGACTGCCTGATAATATGTCCAGGGGCAGAGGTGGTTCAGAGTGTGGGCTCTGTGCTGTCAGGGCCCAAACTCCGCTCTGCTGCATATGCACCGGGTGACCTCGGACAAGTTATTCATGCTCTGTCTCACTTTCTTCTTCTGTAAAATGGGATTTATAACAGTACCTGCTTCATTGGTCGTTTTGAGGATTAAGGAGTTAAAACACGTAAAACATTTAAAATAATGCCTAAAACCAGCTTTAATTTTCTATAAAAGCTAGCTGTTGCTGCTGTTCTCACTGTTCCTGTTGCTTCTGTCCAGTTCCCTAAGAGCACTGTGAACGTTCTTCCCTGGACTTCCCTAAAGCCCTTGCTCTTCCTTTCCCTGATTCCCTCATAATAACTTGTTGGGTCTCTGCTCAGACAGCCTTCTTAAAACCATGAGTCCAGGACCACCTGCTTCTTCAACTTGCTCCCATGGCATACGCTGTGTGGTCAGTACTATCGCTGACCATTTCTGCATCGTTATCTTCTCCATCCTGTAAACTCTGGGGCTCACCACTCGACTCCCAGTGGTCAATACTTAGCACACGGCAAGAGCGCAAATATTTGCTTAACGAACAATGAAGTCATTCTCTTGCTCCACCAAACCTGTCCCTCCTGTCCTCTCCACTCATGACATCCCTACTGGTACAAGCGCACAAGCCTGAAACCTCGGATCATCCCGAGTCCCTCCTCCTTCCGTAGTAGCCAGTCGCGCATCATCTGATAATCTCACCTATGTGCTTCACCCTCCTCGATGACATCCTCATCCACAGACTGAGACCTGAATTTGTCTCCCCGAAGCTCCCGTCCCCAATCCAGGCCCAGGCCGCACCTCCACAGTTCCTCCTCGGTGCTCTCCCGTGCCAAGCCTGCACGTGAGGACTGGCTATCCCGCCTGGACTCCACAACTCTGTGCCTTCGCTCAAGCACACAGTCTGGGCTGTTCCCTACCTTCCTCCATCTGGGCACATCCAGCTGTCTCTTTACGGCAAAACAAACTTGAGGCTCATTCTTCCCCGCAGAGAAGACTTCAGGTAGCTCTCACGGTTCGCACACCTGTGTCTCCGGCCCTTCATAATAACTCCTCAAGGCATGTGCCAGTTCTTTATTCTGTGAGTTAGCCCTGCCTAACACCCAGGACACAGGAACGGTGTCTCTTTCTTTCAGGAGATATTACTAAGCACCTACTGTGTGTCAGGCTGTTCTTACTCATGTGTATATTCCAGCATGTAAAGCAGATTTTGCTATAATAAAGATGCGCAGTAAATGACTGTGCAATTGAACAATACTCTTGTTTTATGAAAAGGAGAAACAAATGTATTTTTACTTTAATAACTACCTTACCTTTCCTTCTCAAAAAGGTGAATGGTAGTTTATCTTCTAGATTTAGTGTAGACTTCACATTTGGAAACAACCCTCCAAGGCCCCGTCAGGGGAGCTAGCTACGTACTGACCTGCTCCTCCAATGCCAGGCACACACCACCGTGAGGATAAGGGTGCTAAGCACCATGACGAGCACCGGCACCAGGACCGCAGCCAAGGCGACATCTGCAAACACATCAAAGGCAGACTCGGGAAGGGAAAGCGGGAAGGTTCCCCAGGTCATCCCTCAAAGCTTTTGTGTCTCAAAAGCTACCGTTCACAATATTTATGAAATGAGGCTGGGCAAGTGTTGGTAATGGCAGAAGCCTTCACAGACACGTGGAAGTCTCTCACACTATTTGCTTCACCTTTGTACACGCTTAAAATTTTTCATTGTGACTTTTTAAATCACCAAGACAAACTGAAAGGCAAATAAAAAACTCAGAAAATATCTTTCTGAATATGTGGTAAAGGATTACTATCATTTATATGTTACAGAACATCCAAGTCAAAAACAAACAATAGAAAAATCAGAGATGATCGAGCAATACAAAGAAAAAACACAAGTGGCCATTCAACATGTTAGCATTACTAGTAATCACAGAAACAGAAGTTAAAGCAAGAATGAGATGCCATTTCTGTTTATCGAATTGGCAAATATTTATAACAATTGCTAGGAAAAGTTATTAGGAAACAGTTATTTTTATAGGACTTTAAATTGATACTTTCTGTATCACTTTGGGGCAATACGTATAAAAATCAATTTACTTAGCAATTCCATGTCTAGAATTTATTCTTAGAAAAAAAATTAAGACAACATTCAAAGATGCATTTTTAAGATGGTCTATTTCTGTATCTGCAAAAGAATGAAAAACTGGAAATAATCCAAATGCTCAACAATGAAAGGGAATAAATACATCACGGTGTCCTCATAGTAAAATATTATCCAGCAATTGGAAATGATATTGCAACATGATGGGGAAAATATTTATAGACAGGGGAAAGCAACAACGTAGTGTTAAGTATAAAAAAAGCCAATGTGCATCAACAGGGCAGAAAGTGACAATGCTTGAGCCTGCAGGGACCAGGAGATCATTTAATCCCCTTATCTCCCTCCATAGATAAGGTAGTCTGGGCCCAGGTACAGAAAATGGTCCACCTCAGGTCATTTGAGCCATCAGTTTCTTCCCTAATCTGGCAACCCTGTCCCAGCAACTGCTGATGCCTGCTGGGGGCTAAGCACCAGACACTGTGTTGGGCCTGACCCACAGCATCTATTGTACCCTTATAAATATAGCCAAAAGAGAAAAAGAGGCTGCTGATACAGGAGCAGGAGAGGATAACGCATAACCTGAGGCCTCTGATGGCTGGGGGGATAGGAACACGGGCAGAGGTGGATCAGCCCTGGGCAGGACTAGGAACTCCGTTCTTCAACGCAGCGGAAAGAGGGTACAGGTGAGTTTGCAGGCTCCACAGATTGGGAGTGTCCTTCTAATTGCTTCTACTTTCTTCATAAAGTTGAAGAGGTAACTGAGAGTAACTAAAGAATCTCTGGGTCAAGGGTTTGAAAAATATGGAAAAGCGACTGTTGAGAACAGAAAGAGCTAACCAGAGAAACAAAATGACCATGGGCTGGTGCTGAGGGCCCCCCGGAGGGAGGATTCAGGAAGACACAGGGGCACAAATCTGACCATGATATGATTTTCTCCAGCATCACTCTCAGCCTGGATGTAAAAATGGAAAAGAAGTGCATAAAACAGGCATCATCACTCAGGCTAGAAAGCACTAAGAATTCAGAAAAATAAATGTCCCTAAAAATGTATAACTGGAGAGAGAACCATCAGGTTCAGGTGGATACAGGTCGATTTAATCAGAGGTTTAAAAAATCTGCTTAGGTTCACAAAATAATAAAACATCTACACAGTACCATCCCACAGAAAAGGAGACAAGGAATCTTTAACTGGAAAGACCTCTACATTCTTTTATTCTTTTGAAGAATCCTAGCTCTGGAAGAAAATGCTTTAAGGATACTTTTAGTCTTGAGATTTTAAGATTCTATAATCAGATTTTAAGACGAGCAATACTTTAAATGGCTGTTCTTCCATCCAGGCATGTGGCCTGGAATTCTGCCCAAACAGATTTCTTCTGCAGACTGGTAAGAAGCTTTGTGGGACACTGAGATCTCATCTCTAAGAAGTCTTGCTTCTCTTCAGCAGCATGAGAAAGAAAATGGTCTGTTTAGAAAATACCTTAGAAGAAGTGAAAGGAAGTGACATGTGGAAAGCTGGGAGAAAGTTATCTGCATCGGGCAAATTTTCAGAGTGAATAAAGTTCTGTGTGGCACAAGTTAGTTGGAATGAATTACTTCCTCATCTCTGCATGGTCCTGAAAATGCTTTATCTGCCAACACCGAAATTAATTCCTCTGACACTGATGGTTTTTTCTGAGTCCAACTGAAATTTTGTTTTTCAACAACTAGTAAAATCAAAGTACTATGTTTCATACGTGTTAATACCTTATTTATCATTCATAAAATCTGAAAGTAAATCCTACTACATTTATATTTATAACCGGAAAAAACTGACGGTAAACATTTTTAAAACAGAGACCAAAGTTTTTTAATGAACATGTTAACTCACAGTACTTTTTAAAAAGTGTTAGTTTTCACCAAAACTTGTTTTTCACCCCCCTTCCCTTTTGCCACCAAATTTTCTCTCCAACAAATTAATATATAACGAAAATTATATATATTTTCTTAATATATATAAGAAAAAACGTTTGTTTCCTGCAATGGTTTTAGTTATTTTTTTTTTTAATTTTTTTTAATGTTTATTTATTTTTGAGACAGAGAGAGACAGAGCATGAATGGGGGAGGGTCAGAGAGAGGGAGACACAGAATCTGAAATGGGCTCCAGGCTCTGAGCTGTCAGCACAGAGCCCGACGCGGGGCTCGAACTCACGGACCGCGAGATCATGACCTGAGCCGAAGTCGGCCGCTTAACCGACTGAGCCACCCAGGCGCCCTGTTAGTTATTTTTATAAATAGAGACTACTTGTGTTTGGCTGTGGTGGGGAAAAAAATCACAAGAGAAGACCCAGAATATAGCAGCCATCTCTAAATATTTAAAGAAAAATTCTACATGGCACTGGAGAAGAGAAATCAGAGCAATGCAATCAGTCTCTTCTCTAAGGTAAGGAGTAAACATTTTTGGCTCTTCTTAAAAAACACAGTGAAGAGGAAAAGAAGCTGAGGGTTTAAAAACCGGACGTGTTTCTGAAAATTGAAATTACAAGCAAAATAAAACGCGACCACGTAACGGGTGCTAATGTGGGAGCCGGGTACCTTTGGTTACATTCGGAGTCACGGTGGTGTTTCGGATATCAGGAGTGGCAGTTGTTTGCTCCGTCTGTGCAGGAAACTCATTGCTACTACGAGGCTGTAGTGGCTGAGTAAATTTGGGGGCTCGACCTTGAAGAAAGTTTCAAATACTCTTTATTCTTTTGTCTACAACAGCTTGATTAAAACAAAGTTTTTTTTACAATGCTTTTAATATGTTTTTGGAAAATTATACCACAATCCAGGGACCACCGCATTCTCACACATGAAGCAGGCATACCTTTGGCTATTTTTGGAGGGGTTGTGGTGTTTCTGAGGTCATTGCTGTTTCGAGGAGGTGGAGTTTGAGTAAGTTTTGGAGGACGACCTTGAAAAACGGTTTAGAAAAGTTGAGACATTTTGCTTATGAGAGTCATAGTTAAAAAAAGTCATTTAAATGTCTTCAACGTTCCCTAGAGTAGTTATTTCTGCTCAGCGATTTTAAATCTCGGAGAGCAATATGTCAGAAGGATAAATATACTATGCATTAAATGTACAAACTTACTAGGATTTCTCACTTTTTGAGATAATTATATTCTCTTAAAATAATTTCCTTAGTGAGGAGAAAACGGAGGAGGTGAATAATGTTTAAAGCTACAGAATTGTCATCACAGTCTGACACACTACTCATTCAAGTCACTTAAGAAACATTTGAGGGCCCACTGCATGGGGGCATTCTGGTAGGTTTTGGAGATACAATAGGAAACAAAGTATTAAAATATTATGTAATAGCAGGGAAGTTATTTCTGCTTCTAATTTATTCAGAGGAAAAGGCACTTGGACTAAGCTTACTGTTATAATCATCAGTGTTTGTGATACAGTATATTATGCTACATGAGTCCTGATTAAAAATTAAGATTGAGACTATGCCTGAAAAAAATCGCATTATATTATCTCATCGATGATATTCTCTCTTCTTCCACCTGTAACCTTTGAAACCATTCTGATAACTAAGTTTTTAATAGAATAATTATTTCTTTGTAAAATTTCTTTAAGAAGATATTATAATTAAAAGCTAAACACTCACATTGTCGTTTCTTATTTTCTCTGAGAACAGCAAAGCCATTTTAAATGAATCCAGTAAAAATAACATATCTTAAAACATACTATCACTTTACCTTTAGGAATAAACTGACATCCAAGAAGTTCCATTTTCATGGCAATTTTCTGCTGCCATTGGGTAGGATTCACTCTAATAAAACGTGCAATAATTGGTGGCAAAAAGTTATTACGCACATCCTGGTGATAATCTTTGTTTCCTTGAAATATCTTTAAAAAAACAACAAAAAAATGGTACTTTACATCAGCAGAGGTCAGGGCTAAATTGTTCCACTGAAACATGTTTTTGTTTTTTTTTTTTTGCTCTGGGCCTTAAATCAGATCTGTAAGGTATGACAGTAAGAATTAATTTCTCACAAGATAAATGAATCATAATTTGGACAAACTATTAAGAAACTGCACATTCTTCATCAAAAACTTATAAAAACATTGAATACGAAAATGATTTTAAGATGATTCAAACATAACAAAAATGTTAACTTGGCAATTTGGGAAGAGGGCTTTAATTCCAATGAGTCAGTTTAATTTCATTAATAAATCAGTAATTCTAGTGTAATTACCAGCTATTTAAATATATTAATGTTCTTTTCAAAGTAAAGCATAAGTGAACATACAATATCTTAGAGGAAATGCTTTACTGTGTACTTTTCATAATTTTTCTTTCAGAAGAGAGAAAGTGAACGCACACTAAGGAATACATAAGTTATATACCTCCACCTACTGGATAAACTACATAAAGACACTTCCCACATTAACCATTTTCATCTTGTGTTGCTATCTGAACCAGAAAAGTGATTCTGAAACACTGCTCCCTGCCAAATATAATGATCTTAGGTAAACAGCAACAAATGTATTACAGGTATCATATGAATAGTCTTTAGATAAAAATACTATTTCAACGGACTATCCCATTCCCTCAACCATTTCAAAGAAATAATGCTAGTATGGAACACTGCAAGAGCTCTTATTTACAAAACATTTTCATTTAATTAACTCAAATGTTCTTCATGACAGCCGTTTGTAACAGGCAGAACTCAGAAAGCTGAAGCTCACAGAATGTAAATGGACTGCATAACCAGTCAATGATACGAGCAGTGACTTGAGTCTCTGTCTTCTGACTTAATTACAGGGCTCCACTAAGCAAAAAGTTCTTGCTCCTTCAGGCTAAATCACCTGGCTAGTTTCTAAAGACTATTACTAAATCGGTATCTGCCTAAAACCAAAGTACTTTCTATCTTATCAGTTCATGTTGCAGCAGATAAATAAATGTTTAGCTCTTCCATCAAGTCATGTCTGGATATTATGGCTGTTTTATTTTGGCTGGTTCATATAGCATTAGACTAAACTTCTAAGACGTGTTAATAGCCTTCATTTTCTACAAGGGCTGAAGTTGTAACAGTCTCCACCACAGATAGTTTCTTTACATGCAACTGAAGATTTAAGGGGAAACTCTCGACAGATCCTAGAAGTCTCTCTCTCTCTGCAGTTCTCTTCTTTATTTCCTCAGAAATAAAATAAAAGCAATTATTTGTTGTCTACTGTATTAGTGGAACAGGAACAATAGTTTAGACATAAAAACTAACCCTGAGATCTTACTCCACACTGGAGTTTCATTTTTATAGAAAACCTTAAAGGATAAAGATTTTATATGAACTAAGTAAAAAAGACTTGCTCTGATCTTTGACCATTTATTATAAGACCCTGTGTGTAAAGAGGTCTGTAAGGTGTCATGAGGATAAAAATGGAAATGGAAGTCAAAGTTCCCACTCTCAAGGAACTTAAATTTTACTGGATATTACCACACACAAATATGGCAGCTATTTAAAAGCAACATGTTATCAAGTTGTATATACATTCCCTTTTTTTTTTTTTTTTTTTTTGCTGGTTAAACATTTATTTTGAAAATTCATTTGGTGATTAGATTATAAACAGAAAATGAGCTAGTATCTTCTACTTTTTATCATTTCTTTAAGCTCTGAAAAACCACAATAAGACACAATGTCATACATATGGACAGAGTAATACGAACCAATGCTGAAAGAAGAGCTGGGGATGTTATTCTCTGAGTAGGTGTGATTCACCAGGACTTGGTCAAGGGCTTCAAGTTAGTACTATGAGCACCTCCTATGTGCAAGGCACTTCAGAGCCGTGAATCTGAGCTTCTAACACCAGATTTCCGGAAGAGCCACCCACACAGCAGCCAATCAGGATTTCTATGCCAGTGGCCTGTGTGTCTCCTGGTTTATTTCCGGGGCCAGGAGCACTCCTTGCCTGAGGCTTGGTTCTTCCCCTCTGAGAAGTCATTTGCTCTGATGCAGATGCCATGCCAAGGGACAGTGACTCATTCAACCCTCACCACTGAGTTGGCAGCATATCAGAGCTGAAGCTTTCATCAGGGGGTTCTGGGCTTTGAAAGGAAGGACAACATTCTATTGTTCTTTAGGTACATTCCCATCTTCTGAAAAGAAAACCAAAAGCTGTCTCAGTCTGTATGTGCTCATCATGCATGTGTGCATGCTTATTTAGAAAGGGTGTGAAAACAGAATATACCAATTACTCTGGAGTTGGAGGTAGATGAGGGAGCAGATGGGCTAATGTAAGTGAGCCAAGAGATTGGTATTTTATATAATTCAATGTAAAGACTTCTACTTCTATCCAGGACACTAATAGAGACTAAATTTATTCTTTGACCTAAACATCTGAAAAAATTAGATACAATATATAAAACAATGGTTTTTAAACGTGGGACAAAAGGCAGTACAGGGCAATATTCCCTGAGAGAAGAGAAACACACGAGGTGAACCCTTCTATTGCCCCAATACTGTCTGGAGAGAGCCTTCGTGTCTCAGTGAATTGAGAACACAAAGCTCAGAGATGGAGAGGCCAAGCCAGCTAGAATTTGCAAGACAGGGTATAGGAGAGAAAAGAACTGCAGAGAAAGAGAGACTTCTAGGATCTGTAGGGAGTTTACCCTTAACTCTTCAGTTCCATGTAAGGAAACTATCTGTGGATGGGAAAAGAACCACTGAAAAGGAGTCCTTTTCAGGGTTGGGAACAGCACATGTTACCAACAGATAGTGTGAAGAAAACTCATTTATACATGGGACTTTGGGTTGAGTACTTGGAACACTATTGTCTCTGTAGTAGAAAAAAAATCTGAACTAAAAGCTGCTCAGGTCCTGCCTAACAAAGCTAAAACGTAAACCTTAAAAAGACCAAATAATCTCAAGTAACCTAACTGCATACCAGAGTAAAGCTAAAAATATTTGAGTAATAAAAAACACTAGCACCAAACAGTGTAAAAGTTCACAATGTCTGGCAACCAATCAAAAATTACCAGGCATGTAAATATTTTAAATACCCATCAACACAAAAAGACCCACATGGGAGCACCTAGGTGGCACAGTTAAGGGTCCAACTTTTGATTTTGATCTCACAGTTTGTGGGATCAAGTCCACGTCAGACTCTGTGCTGACAGCGTGAAGCCTGCTTGGGGTTCTCCCTCCCTCTCCCTTGCATCCTCTCTGCTTGCTCCCGCTCTCCCCTCTCTCTCAAAATAAATAAACTTAAAAAAGAAAAAGACCCACATGTGACACATTAGTAGACAGAATTAGCAGATAAGGGCATTAAAAGAGTTATTACATACTCCATATGTTTTAGAGGTGGAAAAAAGCATGAGAATGTTCAGGAGAGACTTGAAAGAAATTTTTAAAAGCCCAAAACTGAAAATTTCGAGGTAAAAATACAACACAGAAGATAAAAATACACTGGACAGGATTAATAGATTAGATGTTACAGAACAGATTAGTGAACTTGAAGATAAAACAATAGAATTTTCCAAACTAGAACAAGGAGATTAAAAAAAAAATGTGTAGAGCACCAGTGAATTTTGAGACATCTGCAAGAGTCATAATATTCATGTAGTTAGAATTAGAGAAGCAACATATTTGAGAAAAAATGGCCCACAGTTTTCCAAATTTGATGCAAATTATAACCAACAGATCCAAGAAGCTCGAAAAAGCCCAAGCAGAAGAAACACGAAGACAACTACACAAAGGCACATCATAATTAAACTGCTTAAAACAGATGATAAAAAGAAAATCTTAAAAGCAGCTAAGGAATAAAAAGGCACATTACCTATTGAGGAACAAAGGAATTCTCACTGGAAACAATGCATACCAGAAAACAATGGAGGGAACAATGACATCAACCTAGGTTTCTATACTTAATGAAATTATCTTTCAAAAATGAAGCAAAAAAGAAAGTCTTTTTCAGAAATATACTTCAATAGTGCTAGATGTTTTTATAATAGGAGCATGGATAATTCTTATAATTTCAAAAAATTAACTATATTCCACAAGTATAACAAATATTCTACAAATAAGTACAGATGTGCTCAGAGTAAAAAGTAGCCAAGTTTGGGGTTTAGCAGAAGATAAGTATAAAGACAATACTGTTATATACTCAATGGGTAGAGCCTCACCAAAGATGAAGGTCATGTGATATCAAACAGAAGAGAGGGAAGACAACCTTGAATAACAACAGAAGAGTTTAGATCCATATGACAGATTATAGGAAGCCCCTGGAGTTTTCTGACTAGAGAGATAAGAAAAGTGGTAACTGAAGATATATTAGCAAATCATACATATGATAGAGAACTGACAGCATCATATAGTTGAAATTAAACTCAGGGAAGTTTCACTAAAAAAATTGTGCTTACAATTTCAATTCTAGGTGATAAGAAATCTACCCTCCTTGAGCACAAGGATTCGCCCAGTTATAAGATCTTCATGGTGGATCACGAGCCAGAGGTATTTCTGCCTACTCCCCATCCCTTATCATCTGCTCTGGACCATTTCTGCATTATCACAGCCTACTAACTAAAACAACAATTTCATTACCACAGAAGTTAAGAAAATTCTTCAGGTAGGAAAAAAAAAATAGAAGTTTCCTAAGACAAAATTTGGGGAGGTAATCTTGAAATGAACTTTCAAATCTATATCCTATACTATAATGTACTTTTGCCTTTAGCTTTTGTCTTTTGTCCCCCCTGGCTTACAGAAAAGAAATCTGGAAACAAAATTAGGCTCTCCATCATTCTTTGGATTAATAAGAAAATCTTAAGAAATTACAAGTTCATTTTTAGGATTTCTTTTTTTTTTAAGTTACCACTACTTACTCAAAGTCATTCATGTAGGCTCTACGCCCAAATTCACTCATTCATGTAGATTCTACGCCCAACGTGGGGTTTGAATTCATGATCCTGAGATCAAGTGTCACATGCTCTACCACTGAGCCAGCCAGGCAGTCCTCCTTTTTTAGAACTTCTTCATAAAGTATCTAAACAATTGAGTTAAAAATGTAGCGAAAAACATCAGGAAAGTACTTACCCTTAAAATAATTAAAAAGGACCTGGAACCACTAAGAATTTCCTAACCACAGTTAGAAGAGTAAAGAAAGCTAAAAACCAACACAAGGTAAAATAACCAGAAGAAAGCAGAGGCCAAATGATAGCCAACGTTAACATCACACAGGAGAGCTTCCTTGATTTTTGGTAAAGACCCATTTTTAAAATAAAACCTTGATAATCATTTTACCTTGTCCTGCTCCACACCAGGCTCTCTGTACACCGTCCATCTCTGTCCATCATCGCTGTATAGAATTCTGTAGGCTGACACATAGTAATTGTGTTCCACCATGGTGGAGCCAGTGGTTACAATGCCTAAGGAACGCAGAGTGGCTTTCATTAGTGTGCCCGGTCTGATCCTTGAAGTTTGTTAAGCATTGAAGCCCAAATACCTAAAGTGTACTGTCCAGACATTTTTGCCAGTAGCACATTACCGTCTCTAAGGGCCAGGTTTCATTATAATAGTAAATAAATCTTTGGCTCTGTTCCCTTGTAGAGACACATGAATTATGGGTGTACATAAGGAAAGGACTATTCTGTTTTGACAGCTTGTGTTCACATCATTGTAAAATATATCTTACCTACCAAGTAACAACGACCCCCTGGGAAGGAACAGATTAAAACGATTCTTTTTTTCAGAACCAAATCGACATAAATCTTTAACAAAAATTACTTAACCCAATTCTAATCAATTATTCTAACCATCTGATGAACTGCTCCAAATAAATTTGTATTCAGCACATGAAGAGTATAATTTATAGCACTTAAAATGAACTCCTTGAACATAAATTTCTTTTAACGACTATAAGAGATGTCAAGATCACTTAACTGAAACAGTACCTTAAAAGAATCTTACTACAATGAAAAAGCAAAGTTAATAAAAATCAAATACCAACCCCTCTCCTCTGCCATGTTTCATAAAACCACCTGGAGTAATATTTAACACCATACAATTACATTTGCAGTGACCTAATTTTCTATGAAAATCTTCGATGCTATCAGGTTTCTGAATAAAATCAGAACCAGGAATCATTCTAGAAAAGTATGTCTCCCAACCTGTTATCTTCTTTTCTTTATTCAGATCTATTTGTAACCACTGATACTCATCAGCGGCAAAAGCAGCCCAAGGAGGTCCGGGTTGCTTCAGCCTGGCTTTCTCGGGTTTCCAGCTGTTCTCCCGCCCTGTATGGTCAGTCCACTCCAGCACAGACGATGCTGTTATCTGCGCATCGGCAATCACCCCGGATTCCATCCCCAGTGTGCCGTAACAGCCTGAAACGACAGAGACAGTAATGTGGTTGCCAGAAATAAATTCAAAATCTGTATAAATGTGCTCATTGGAAACTTTCTATTGTACATGTAATTAATATATACTATGCTAATAATACACTGTAATACAGAAATTTCAAAAGTAGGCGATGTTCTTGGTTCTGTCTTTGTGTCTTGTCAGGAAATGGACAGACATATTTATTCACAAGCAATAGCCATTAGTTTAGCAGCAATGCATTATCCTCTTCCTGGGACACTGTCTTCAGACCAGTGGATGACGCACTCCCTACTGCCTTCAGGTGTTTGCTCAGGTGTCACTTTCTCCACGAGGCCTTCCCTGACTCCACTTAAAACTCCAGACCAGTCCCTCCTGCACTGCCTATCCTCTTTTCTTGACTTACTTTTCTACATTTTCTATAATATTATAAAGAGTTATTTATAACTTATTTATAATTTATTATTTATTTATAATTTATCCACTGTTTCCTGTCAATCTCTCAATACCAGTATTTAAGCACCAGGAAAGGAGGATTTTGTCTATTCTGCTCACTTTTGTTTCACTAGCACCAGAACAGTGCCTGAAAAATCAAAGATGCTCATAAATATATTCTGTTGAATTAATTACTTGTTCAGACATAGTGAAAAAATCACCTGTCCTAAGGAACTTCCCAATAATATAAAACTTTCAGTTATTCCATCCATTGTATTAGTGTGACATATGAAAAAGTGCAAAAAAACAGCAATTGGCATACTGCATGACAGTGTTTAAAAAATATTAACAACTACACAATTATAGTAGGTTACAAAGTCCATGAAAGGCTTACCACTTGTCTTAAATGTAAAAAGACTTGTAGATAAGTGTCCCCTGAAAGAGAGAAAGGTTTTTCTCGGTGACACTCATATATTGACTTCCCCATATTTGTCTTAGTAAAACTTTTTCTTTTGTTTTTATTTTACTATATAAAGAACTAAGGATAGTCTATGGCCATTAAACAACAGATACTGTTCTCAGCGCCACCCCCCCCACCAAAAAAAAAGTCTGATTTCAAAACAACTTCTGAAATCAGAATAACAACTTCTGAACTCAGCATAAACAACTTTCTCTACAAGTATCTAGTGCCTGTATCACACATGAAATGTCCAAGTATGCCCATGTAACCTTTAATATGTACTTATTTTATTTATCTTTCATGGAAATAAACGGTTTCCTCAAACTTTTATGTGTCATTTGCTTTTGTTGCAAGTACATTGTAACTCTCAGAGAATGAGGCTCAAGTTTCCTGGGGTAAACAGAAAAAAAGCTGGCTACAAATAAGAGAGCTTGCACTTGTTACAGGAATAAGCACAGCTCAGAACAAGTTTAAGCTGCAACCCAGCACCGCATCTGGATTTCAAAGTAACAGGCAAGTTAAGTGCAGTGGGAAGAATGGAGGGGGAGGGGAACACGTGACTAGTTTACCAAGGACTCTAAAGAACCTGGGGGGTATAAAATCATCAGTGTATGCTCCTGACTTCAGCACAACATTCAAACCATTATTCCAAATGGATGTGACCCACCCTTATTTTTTTCTTAAGGTATGAAAGGAAGAGAACTGATGAAAAAAATTCTTTCTAAAGGTAGAAGAGGGGAAAGGAATGAAAGAGTCTGCGTAAAATCATCTAGAAGAAACCAAGAGATGGAAAGGTAGCTAAGTCTATACCAGGGATGGGCAAATGATATTTCATACAGGGCCTATTTTGTATGGCCAGGGAGCCAAAAATGGTTTCTGCATGGTTAAAAAGCTTTAAATGAACCGAAAAAGAGTAAGTGACCAGGGACATGTGGCACATAAAGCCCAATATATGTGCGAGCTGGTCCTTTGCAGAAGATGTCTGCTGGCTCCTGTATTATACCGTCATGGACACAGATTATGCTCTCATCTTCTGAATGAAAACTGCCTTAGGACCTCTGAAGAGAAACTGGCCTGCTTTCAATTAGGCTTAGTATTACCCCCAGGACTAAGCCCATCTAAGAGGCAAGATTTACAAAAACAGATCCCAAGTATTACATTTCTATTTAATGTTTCAACTTTTCTTGCTTGTGATGCCTATTCGGTTTCATAAAACTGATCACTGTAGTAACCATAAAAATACATTCTTAAAATATTCTCTTTGGATTAGAGGAGGATTCGTAACACTAGGTCACACAGGCTGTAAGAAACAGAGCACTTATGCCTCCTGATCTTTAAAATGAAATAAAAATTTGGCCACAGACTTTTAGACCCTTACTCTCGACACTGTTTAAGCACTCAGGAAAGAACAAATCATCCTCCTAAATGACTACCTTTCTGATTGAGAACATGCCAAGGTAGTGGGACCTGGCCTATATTCTTCAGGATATTCAGACAATCAGCACACAAAGATGGGAGTGCTCACCCCACCGTTGTGATTCCATGAACACCATTAACAGTGATGTTGCTCAGGTCTAACTAGTCACTATCCCACCCCTGCCCAACCCTCTTATCGTCAATAACACATATACTTACACCACAGATGTGACGTTGTTAGCCAAAGAACTCTCATAATACGGGATACCTTTACTAATTACAACACTGATTTGGCCACCCAAAATGTTTGACACTACTCCTGCGTGCACACCAGCCATGCACAATGGTGAGGACTTGAAGAAAGGAGAAATAAAAGATTAGTATTTAATTTTCTTTGGGTAATTTATAAACAAGACACTCCTTTCCTCGAGAAAGGAGTTGACCCGGGCAGTATTCTCAGTAAATACAGGATTAGTGATGTGATAACAAAGAACAGACTTATAGCACAAGAATGAAACATTACATGATACAAAAAAAATAATAATAGTCCCTTGAAAATAAATTAAGATTAAAGATATTCAATCGGTACACATCAACCTACTCTGGAGTTTAAAAAAAATAAAGTTAAATCACAACATTAACAAAAGTCTATGTTACTGCGACTTACATCTCTGTATCCATGAGGGATTGTTCCAGAGATCTCAGCAAAAGGAAGCAAACAACCAGCTGGGCAGTACTTACTGTGAAATGAAAACAAGTTCAAGGATATATACAGTGTACTTTCTGGGGGAAAAGAACAAAAACCACATATTCATTTTTCAGCTCATTTAAAAAGTATAATCTCACAGCCCTAAGAGAAGCACCACTTCTAAAAAGCCCTTTTTTTTTAGTTCATAATGAATGGTAGACATTTTTGCTATATGATCTATTCATATTTAATATGAATTTAATAGCTACAAGCTATTCTATTTTGTGAATGAACCACAATTTATTTTACCAACCTTCTACAAATCAAATTTAAGTTGACTTAAAAATGTTTGGCATTTATTCATTTATTTACTCATTCACCCACCCATCTACCCACTCAACACATTTATCTGAATGTCTATTTTGTTGTCTGTTAAGTGCTGGGCTGTGCTAGGTACTGGGTTTACAAACATCAGCCAAATAAATATGCCCCCATTTTCACTATGTCTATGCTCCAGAAGTCGGGGGAAGGACGTTAAACTGATACCTAAATGAGTAATTAGATTATGATTTTGCTATGAAGAAAAGGTGCTCCCTGAAATAAGTAGGAGAAAGCAAAGTTAATAGAAGTAAAAAAGTAATACAAACATGCAGTAAATTTACTATGTGCCGAGCAACCTTCTGAGTACCTCAGGTAACCCACACAAGAACCCTAATGGTAGATATCATTATTTTCCTCATTTTACAGATGAAGAAACTGAGAAACAGTGTGCCCAGGTCCCGCAACTGGGAACTGCCAGGTGGGCTCCCGAGTCTAAGTTTTTATACCAGGCTCTGCACTGCCTCAGTCAGGAAACAGGGCTCTGAGGAAGTGAAGCCTCATCAAAGGGAGGGCAATGCACCCTCATGGACAGGAACAGCAGGCCATGAAGCAAGGGGGCCTGTGTGTGTGTCATCAATGGAGGACGACCAGTGCAGGTAGAGTACAGTGAGCACTGTAAAACTAAAAAGGTAACATTAGTTTGAGAGAAGCTGGAGAGGTAGGCAGGGGCCAGATCATGCAGAAGCCTTGGGAGCTATGGTGAAGAGTCTGGAATATATTTCTAAGTAAAAATGGGAAGTCAATTAAGGATTTTGACAGCTTATACACACAATCTGATTCATATTTCCAAAAAGGATTATTCTGACTCCTGAGAAGAAAGAGACTGTAAGGAACTACGAGTGGAAGCTGAGACATCGTTAGGCTGGTAGTGCCATAGGCCAGGCAAGAGAGAACGGCAGTTTGCATTTGGGTGGTGATGACGGAGCTAAGAGGAGAGGCTACAAGACCCTCAGGCAGGGCTGGGTGCCACACACTGATGACAGAGCCACCTCTGCTGATCGGGATCCTCCCTGAGTGCTGAATAGAGTACCCATCCCTCACAGAACTATTCTGGAAGACAAAATAAAGGTTGTTCTTTGGGGAGTTCTTTGGGGAGTGGCAGCAAGCTGGGGGGAGGTTAGTGACATAGCTCTTACAAGATGGGAATAAATTTGCCAGGCAGAGAGTAAAGCGATTCTACGCAAAAGTTCAGACAGCTCAGAGCAGTGTAAAGAATCCAGAGCCGTTTCAATATAAGTACGTAAGATGACATTGGAAAATTGGCCCAAGAGCTACTTGTGAAGGATCCCAAAACCAGGCTAAGGAATTTGGATGACATCTGCCCTAAGAAGGAACTCATGAAGATTTTAAAGTAGGGGGATGATCAGACATGTATTTTAGGATGTAATTTGGCAGCAACGTGAGTGGTGGAATAGAAGCCAGCAAAGGTTAGTCCCAGCCGAGAAAAGAGACAAAGAAAGCAGCGAAACAGTAGTAGAAATGCTGCCTGGGCAAGAACACTGAAGAATTCAGTCCCAGCCGAAATCATTCTCTTCTCCTTTTTGAGAAAAGATAAGTAACGCCTCTAGCTTCATTAGCAGTTTTGCCAGGCTCTGAAAAGCAACTAGTTCTACTTTTAAAGTATATTAAATTATACTTTCATTGTAGAGAAGATCCAAATGCTACAATTAAAGCAAAATTTAAACATGGCTACTCAATGGCTTTAAATAAGCTCTAATTTGCTGACATCTTAGAGCAATGATTATGTGTCGTGTGTGACACATACATTAATGTGCATTATCTTTAGTGTATAAAGAATAATGGTGAAGTAGATGAAGAATAACAGTGAAGGGAAAAAAGGTTACAAATATAGTCATACCTGAACTCAGGTTCCAAAAAACTGGATGCAGTGTCTAAACAAGTAATTAGATCTAGAAAAACAAAAACAAAAAACAGATTCAATAATACATACTTTTACTGAACACCAACTGTTCCCAAATCCCAAATCATATTGTTCTAAATTTTAAATCTCAACAGCTGTCAAGGTAGTACTAATAACTTTTTACAAATTTTTGTTGATTATGATTTCCTTGATATAAAGTATCTTGATTTCTAGAGCTGTGTCTCTCCAATACTGTTTGCTACCACATCACCTCATTGAGTCCTGTATCATATATATAGAAGTTACACAGATGAGTGTAATTTACAGATATAAAATGACTTCTACAAAATATAGCTCCTGAAAAAATAAAAACTTTTTCATTATTGTATAGCTTAAAAAACGATCCTTTGCTAGGTACACACAAGGAAAACAGTGACAAAAGAGAGGTGAATTAATTTTGTTGCTCTAAGTAACTAAAATCTAGTCCATGGCCAGGACCAGCAGCACCAGCATCTTCTGGGAACTTAACAGCAATTCAAACTCTTGGATACCTTCCAGACTTACAGAATCTCTGGATGTGGATACTCAAAAATCTGCTTTAACAAATCCTCCAGGGAATTCTTAAGCACACTAAAGCTGAAGAAGCCCTAACCTAAATAAGACGGAACTTCAAAAATTTAACATTTCTATCTAGAAACCAAATCCGAGCAAGAGGTAACTTGTTTCGTTAAGACTTAGCTCACAGACTGGGTAAAACGTGGCTTTAGGTTCAAAGATGTCAATGGCTTCCTTCTGCTCTTAGCACAGAGGGCAGAGCTGTCAACATGGCCCACAGGTCTTGAGGTGCCTCGTCCCGCCTAAGTCTTGTTTTGTACCTGTGCACAGGTTTCTTGCCACATCCGCCCTCTTTGGTTCCTTGGGCACATATTGCTCTCTTGACCGAGAATGATTTTCTACTGTCCTTTAGCCTTGCTGGCTTAACTGCTGCATCCTCACAGAAGATGTTCCTCACTTTCACAAGTCAAACACCTTTAGCACATGGTAGGCACCTAAGGCTTTTTGTTTGTTTTAACGAATAGGTGACTATTACATGTTGCCAAAGTACCACGTGTTATGTAAGAACAATCCGTTGACGTAATCACGGAGCTATAAGCAACATCATTTTACGATGCCTAGTCTATGGACAGAAAAGGCTTTTAGTCCTCATCTTTGTATCTATTGTCAGCAATCATAGCATATGGCCTAACAGGAAGCTTTCAATCAACATTAATGAATAAAGGGATGAATAAAAGTCTGTGACTGTTGGCATGTTTGGCTAAGTCCATTCTTGGATAGCCTGTATAGAGGAAAACCTAGGCCTTAAGGCAATCACAAAAGTAAGTGGTTTACATATAAATTCTTGGCCAAACAACTGAGCTGAGGGTGACAATACACTGATGAGAGAACACCCCACATGCATCCTAGCATGCTGACGGATACAAATGTTTGTTAAATTAATGGGCACCACAGCAAGCATAGCATCACTGATTATTCTAGCTTACAATTCTGAAGAAATTATCACCCAAACGAAATCTGAAAGACCTAGAGCTAGTAACTGTTATGCCAATAGAAAAGTGATTATTTTGAAAGTGATTACATGGATTCATATCTACACACCATAGACACTTGAATAATAATTAAATCTGTGTTTTAGGAGTTTAAGAGAATACATGCCTGGATAGGGGTTCACTAAGACCTGGCTGAATGACTGGGAAAAGCAGACACACTGAATTGCCTATACCCTGATTATTCCTAATTACTCCACACTGTATCAACGAGAACTGATTTTCTGCTTTTCTGCTCTACCAAAAGAGTTTCTAGCTTCTAAGATTAGAGGTTCAACTTCTAAAATTAACAGCCTGGGATGCAAAGGTACCTGTGTGGTCCAACATGGCATTCAAGCCACAGGAAGACTGCCAGCTGGCCTCATTACCTTCAGGCCACATGCCAGAATGCTGGTCAACTATGGATATACTTGATCAGAACAGGGTTTTATTATAAGTCCATGCAGAACTGAAATTCCAGATTATGCCATGCATATGTATGCAGCTCACTTGACCTTGCTTTCAAATTCCATGGAGGCTCAAAAGAGGTCCCTAGGAGGAAAATAGGAATTCAAAATGGACAGCTATGAGGACAGCCAAGAAGACTAAAGACAGAGAAAGGAAATCATGATTACAAATATTGAGCTTTACAACTCCACAAAGGCAAAGAAAGAAAACATGGAGCGGGCAATTAAGAAGCTTTAAAACGTCTTTCCTGAAAGCTTCTCCCAAGTAAACAATCTTCCAGAAAACCACTATTACTACAAACCTTCTAGCTAATAAGAACACAGCTGAGGCAAGATAAATAGAACTCAAAAGAAACCATCTGCCTAAGAGACTTCTGATAGCAATGTATAAGAAATTATATAAATGGAACAGAAGAATCCAGAAATAAGTTCTAAATTTAAAGTCAGCTGATTTTGACAAGGATGCCAAAACAACTCAGTGGGGAGGAAGAAAGGTCTTTTTAACAAACGGTGCTGTGAAAAGAGGATATCCACATGCATAAGAATGAAACTGGACCCCTACCTCAGATCCCATACAAAAATTAAAGGGGATCTAAATTTAAGAGCTAGCACTATAAAACTCTTAGAAGAAACTAGAGGTATAAATCTTGATCTTGGATTAAGCAATGTTTTTTTAGATATGATACCAAAAGCATTATAGTCACACAAAAATACGTTAATTGAATTCTATCAAAATTAAAAACTTCTGTACTTCAAAGAATGCTATCATGAAAGAGAAAGATAATCCACACAACGGGGGAAAATATATATGAAAATCATATAATCTGATAAGGACCTAGTATCCAGAATACATAAAGAATTATTTCAACTTGATTTTAAAAAAGACAATCAACCCAATTTAAAAATGAGCAAAGGATCTGAACAGACATTCCTCCGAAAAAGACATACAAATGGCCAATAAGCACATGAAGATATTCAACATCATTAACCATCAGGAAAATGCAAATCAAAGTCACAATGAGATACCGCTTTATACCCACTGGGATGTCTAGAATCAGAAGGACAAATAGGACTTGGAGAAATTGGAACCCTCATGCACTTCCTGAGGGATTTTTAAATGGTGTAGCTGCTTTAGAAAAGAGTTTAGCAGTTTCTTTTTTTTTTTTTTTTTTTTAAATTTTTCTTCAACGTTTATTTATTTTTTGGGACAGAGAGAGACAGAGCATGAACGGGGGAGGGGCAGAGAGAGAGGGAGACACAGAATCGGAAACAGGCTCCAGGCTCTGAGCCATCAGCCCAGAGCCCGACGCGGGGCTCGAACTCACGGACCGCGAGATCGTGACCTGGCTGAAGTCGGACGCTTAACCAACTGCGCCACCCAGGCGCCCCTAGCAGTTTCTTAAAAAGAGATTACATATGACCCAGCAATTCCACTATTAGTATATACACAAGAAAACTGAAAATATGTCCATACAAACACTTCACAAATGGTCATCAACTAATGAATGGAGAAACAAAATGGGATATATCTACACAATGAAATATTATTCAGCCATCAAAGGGAATAAAGTACTCATATATGCTACAACATGAACTCAAATACACTAAGTGAAGATGCAAGTCAAAAAAGACCATACTGTCTCTCTCCATTTATATGAAATGTCCAAAATAGGTAAATCTATAGAGAAAAAATCAGATTCGTGGTTACTGAGGACTGGAGAGGGAGAGGGTTAATGGGAGATCACCACTACTGACTATGGGGTTTCTTTTGGGGTGATAAAAATGTTCTAAAATGGACTATAGTGGTGGCTACACAACTCTGAATATACTGAAAATCAGTCAAGTGTAGTGAGTAGGTGAATCATATGGCATAATAAAATGATAATAAAAAAATTTTAAAGTGAAGAAAAAGATGCTATTATAAAAGCAGTAACAGTTTTCCTTTATATAGAGCACATCTGCATTGAGGGATGAAATAAAGCATAGTAAAACAGTCAGGACTGGCAGTTCACTTATTTATTCATTTGTTCACTCAACAAATACTTAGGTAAGTATGTATGATGACCAGGTGTTGTTCTAGGTACTAGAAATAAAGCAAAGAACACTCAGACAAAAATCTCTGCATATAGGGAGTGTATGTACCTTTTGTGGGGTGATAAGAGAAAACAGACACGAGTATGAAATGGACATACTATTATTAGGTGATAAGTGCATTAGAAAAATAAAGAAAGGAAGGCAGTTACGAAAAGTTAAGGGGTTCCGATTTTAAGTAGCATGGTCAGGAAAGACCTTACTGAGAAGGTGGCAGGAGGTGAGGGAGTGAGGCATGAGGTATGTGGGTAATGGAGAATAGGCAGAGGAATCACAAAGGCCCTGAGGAGGGAGCACGCTCAGCATGGTGGCTGCCAGAGTGAACACTGGGAAGAAAAGTAAGCGATGAAGTCAGACGAGGAAAGAGAAGCCAAATCCTATAGGGTCTTGGAGGTAAGGACGTTGAACAAAGAGAGAGGAGACTTTCATTCTCATGCTCACCACTGGGCTGAGAGTAGGTTGAAGGGGAGATGGGGAAGAAACAAAGGTCAGCAAAAAAATCTCCTGCCATAATTGAGGTAACTTGAATTGGAGTGGCAGGAGTGGAGGTGTTGAGATGTAGTCCGACGCTGATATTTGTTCAAATATATTCTGAGAAATGGCCAAAGGATATAAAGTTTGAGAACGTCAAAGACAACTCTAAGGTTTCTGGCCTGAGCAAAGTGAAAGCTGAACTTACTATATGTAAAGTGCTTAGGCAGTGATTTTAATAATGATAAAGTACTCATCGCGAACTCAACTGTCATGCTAGATCCACTTTCAAAGTGCGAGACAATATATAATTTGCTCCGTTCTTAACTAGGAGCTTCTGCATGGGATTAAAAAAAATCCAATATTAAATACATACAAGAGAGTATTTATAATATACATATTATTAACAAAACACTAAACAGAAGTTATAGGTTCTGGGCCATAGAGAGTGGCAGCAGTGGTGTGCAGAATACCCTCAGCGGTTCTGCGGAAGCTGACTGGCATTCTATTCTCTTTTCCTTATGCAGCCCAAGGGAGACCTGGCATCTGCAGTGTAGATGCTACACTAGTCTGAGCAGTACAGTCCAACCCAGAGTGAGTGTCATCATGATTCCTAGAAACAGAATTCCCCTAATATCTGCCACCTTCCTTAACCCTGGAAGGCTCTCTAGAAGACAAAGGCCTCAGGTAGGGTTTTGAAGGCAGAATCATGTAATTGTGAGGAAGAACAGGAGAAAATGCAAGAACAAAGGCAAGCCAACAGTCAACAACAAGATGCCAGATTTCAGTTTTCTTAATGAAAACACCAACATCAGACTTTCTAAGATAGCTCCCAACTTAGCAATATTACTGTCAGCCATAACTGATAACCTATGCACAAGTTCGCTTTTAAGTACAATTAAACGTTTTACCAGTACATAGAAACTACACAGGCTGGGGTACCTTATAATTGCCCCATGAAATATTTATTTAAACATGAATCTAATGTTAACCCATACATAACACCATAGAAATATGAAATATTTTAGAAGTTCAAAAATCAATTAAAAAATAGCACACTGGTTACTATCTTAGGAATATTTTCCATTCACGGCACTGGCCATTTCTGTGAATGCAAAATTATGAAACAGATTTAGATTTTCCCCCAATTAATACTCGGTTTTGTGTTACTGAATGAATTGAAAACACTCTCAGCAGTGTTAGCACTGTGACTAACAACAGAACACCAACTATATTAACTGCAGGGTATAATTTTTGTCCAGTGAAGGAAAGGTAGCTTGAGTACCTATATTCATTCTAACTCAAGAAAGCATAATATATCATAACTAAGTTACTCTATTTGACAGAAAGAAGAAAATATATGAAGACGACGACGTATATTCCTCTCCTTTATTTGCTCTAATGTTCTTTAACAAATTTCCCAGAGCCTGAAGGAACACGAAGTCATGCTTTCTAATTCAGCAATCTTGCACTGTAGGTGTGTAGGTACTTTGTTCAAGTGCTACAGGATGCAGGACAAGACTCTTCTTGTTGCTAAGTTCTCCCGCCAATATTACTATGTGACCTTGGGCCTAAGTCTTTGTTTCTGTGATAGGAACCTGGCATTAATCTGTACCATCTGCAATTTAGTGAAGGAAAACTTACATATATAATAGAACAGAATTTACTGTGATTCAGAATCAAATAACATTTACTCAGTGGCAGATATTAAATGAGGTATTTTACATCTTCTTTTATGTACTACGAGTAGAGATGAAATCTTATGTTTCTCTTAGAAATATTACACTGCCATCTATGGAAGCTGAGTCTACAGTAGGAGCTTAGGTGAAAATAGTCAATGCTTCCTTAGGGACGAAGCAGGCATGACTGAGTTAAGTAATTAACAACTTAGGCTATAAGGTGTACCTACATGTGGTGAATCAAACCCTCTTCATACCTAAATTCCTATACATGTATATTAAAAAACAAATACAAGAATATTAAAAATATATAAATATAAAATATATGGCATTAAGATATAAAATATTACATTATTAATATACACAAGATATTAAGATTAAAAGATTATAAAACATTAAAATTCTTCTGTGAACTACACGGTATCTAAGGCACTAATAAATACCATCAGTAAGAGCAGCAGTGAAAAATTATGTCATTGGGTAATGGAAGACACCACACAAACACGTACTTACTCCCTTCAAAGCATTACTAACTCACTAAAAAAATGAAACACATACAAAACACTAAAATCACTAAGGCTCTTCAGGTTATCTGTCAACTTGGAATAAATTCTATCCCATAAATGGAATCACCTCTTTGGGTTAACAATCTCCTAGATTGTTTTTAAATGCTCTTTCTCTGCAAAATTGTTAAATTTACTGGTCAGCACCTTTCTTCTACAAATTGACACCAAAATACAGATATTTTTCTGCATGCATATACATCGCATAATGTACACAAACACAACACATATACATTTGTGTGTAAATAAGGATACATCTGAAATATGCATATAAACTGAGACTTCATTAATAAAATCTCACTTAATAGTTTAAAAGTTTTAAAATGTTTGCCAGATATGACAATAACAAAAATTAGGGACATATCAGAAACACCAAAAACAGAAAACTAGCTTAGTACTCAAAATACAAAAGTTTGTATAAAAATTACTGTACAATTAAGGTAGCAAACAATCTTAAGCAACCCATGCTCTATTTTTAAAACCAAAAGCATCCCATGAAAAAAAAACAAAAACATACAAAGCAAAACAAGAAAACACAAAACAACCCGTTACAGAAATCTGCACCCTGTTACAAAGTAGTCCTCTATTCTGTCCCATTTCATTTACAAGTTGATATAACCTAATGTAAGACAGAAAAAAAAGGAAAATATTTGCAAAGAAAAAAAAAGGTGGTTAAAGAAGGTAGCAATCAGAAAACTTTTAAACTATTGGTGTTAATTCTAGGAATAATCTAACATGTAGCAACAATGATCCTGTCAAATGGGAATATTTCCTAGGCCCAGCTGTTGGTAACTTGTAAGCAGACTGTTATCAGATGGTAAGGGGTCAGCAAGCAATAAATAAACAAGTGTTTATGAATTCCAACTAGAAAGTACATTAATAACTACATTGGTTCGTTTTATTTCGCATGAAATTTTAAGCTATTTACTGTTTTTCCCAACAAAAAAAGTACAAACTTTAATATGACCACCACAAAATTCTGGACTGGTGAAATCTAAAACAAACAGGTTTAACATTAGTTTTTAAGTGATGCATTCACATTCTACAGAAGGAGAATCTATCAATTCCCCGCTGCGCGTGCACTCACAGACACACACGCCTGCTCCTCTCACTGATGACACATAACAAACACAGACTGCCTTAAAGGACCTGAAGTCTTCCATGCAAATGCAGATGTATTTTCTGAGCTCACTGTCCTACAACTAAAATAACTTAAAAAAAAAATTATGGCCCAGAGTCATCCCAGAAATGTTGAGTTTGTCCTAGAAGCTGGCTAATGTTGAACAGATTCAAAAACCAGGAATTTGGATCACTCACCTATAAAATTTATTTTATTTTCAAGTCCAGAGGTAAATGCTATTTTTAATTTTACATTTTAGAATAAAAATGTCGGTATCACTTATTACGATAATGGATAAAAAGATCTGACTTACTGACTCTGGACCTCTGAGCAGCTGGTTTTGCGTCTCTCAGTAGGACCAGCTCTAACTCAGGAGTTTCCCTCTATGGAACTTCTCACCAGCGGTTGCTAGCATGTCTAAGATGGCTCTAGGGTCTACATACTTCTTCAACTGCAGAAAGTCTAGTTGGAATTTGATGGAATTACACCAACTCAGAGTAGAAACACCAGTCCTCTAATAATTACTGCACGTGTTAATATTTTTGCCTTTCCTTGCTACCCAGCGGGGACACACAAAAACTTTTCACTGGTATTTACAATCTTTCAAAAATGAGGTTTACAGGTAAGAAAGAGAAGAGATAACCGGCAATGGAAAAGATTGGAAACTACTGGTCAAAAACCATTAAAAGTAACAGAGTAATGAAACCTTAACTGGACACAAAAGTGAGGAGGACAAAGGTACAGTGTCCTAGATACGACCCCAGCATTGCAGCAGTTCAAAGATTCATACAAGAGGGCTTCTTTATGTCCAAAGCCTCTTACTACCACTTAAACTCATGTAGGAAGAACCTTAATTCTTTAAAATGTTTCCTTGGAGAACACAGGTCTGATTCTCAAGTCTTTAAGAAGAATTAGAATCTGGCTTAACTGTAGAGTCACATTTATAACAAGAACTCTTAATTCAGTCATTTCTGACCCAGTGTCCTCCAATAGCCTCTTAACTGGACTCCCTACTATTATTCTTCCCTGTCTTCAACTCATTCACAAGCAGGGAAGGTCATAAAAACAAAAACACAAATCCAGTCATATCGCTACTACCCTGCTCTAACAGCTTCCATGTCCCCTTAGGAAAAAGCTCCAATCGTGACATTTTCTATAAGGCCCTGAATAACAGAGCCTACTCACCACTCAGTCAACTCCACGTTAGCTGAGCCAGATTCTTTTCCGGCTTCTCTGAAGCTCCTTCCACAGGGCCTTTGCATTTGCTGTTCTCCTCCCTAGAATGTTCTTCTGTCTAGAACCTCCCAATTAATCCTTGGGTTCCCACTTAAAAGTGACTTCCTCAGAAGAGTTTGTCTTTTTACCAATCTTCCACTCCTCTAACCCTTCTGGCCTCTTTTTTTTTTTTTTTTTTTTTTTTTTTTTTGAGAGACAGAGTGAGACAGTGCATGAGGGGCAGAGACAGAAGGAGACAGAATCCTAAGCAGGTTCCAGGCTCTGAGCGAGCTGTCAACCCAGAGCCTGATGCAGGGCTCCAACCCATGAACCATGAGATCATGACCTGAGCTGAAGTCGGACACTCAACCAACTGAGCCATCCAGGCGCCCCATTTCTGGCCTCCTCTTGTCGGAATGTTTCCTTCATCATACTTAACATAACTGCAGCTGAGTTACCATGTGTTTTTTTAGTGTTTAGTTTTGAGAGAGAAAGAGAGACAGAGTGTGAGTGGGGGAGGGACAGAGAAAGAGGGAGACACAGAATCTGAAGCAGGCTCCAAGCTGTCAGCCGAGAGCCTGAGGCAGGGCTCAAACCCACAAACAGCAAGATCATGACCTGAGCCAAAGTTGGATGCTTAACTGACTGGGCTACCAAGGTGCCCCAAATTACCATGTGTTTAATGCCTTTTCCCAACCTGTACTGTAAACGCCATGGAAGTATAACTAAGTCTTATTTACTGCTGTTCCCAGTGCCAGGCATACTGCAGGACATAAGGCACTGAAGGGAATATAATTTTGCAATGTGCTCTTGCATAAAGAAAATTCACACAAAATTATGGCTCTATCAACAACACATAGTATAACATCAACAAGTGTTTGTGAGAGCTTAACAGATGAAGCTGTTGAAGAAAAATTTTTCATGATCTTTTCAATCCCAAATAGTCTAAATTTCTAGCTAGGATGCTAAGCTGGGGACGTGCAGTGATGTTCCTTGAAAATATTCACAGAATTTAGTGTGGCAGCAAGTTTCCTGGATGGAAACAAACCGAGGCTATCAAAGCCAATCAGTGTTCAAATGAATGAGTCATTAAAACTGTGTCTTGGGGCGCCTGGGTGGCGCAGTCGGTTAAGCGTCCGACTTCAGCCAGGTCACGATCTCGCAGTCCGTGAGTTCGAGCCCCGCATCAGGCTCTGGGCTGATGGCTCGGAGCCTGGAGCCTGTTTCCAATTCTGTGTCTCCCTCTCTCTCTGCCCCTCCCACGTTCATGCTCTGTGTCTCTCTGTCCCAAAAATAAATAAAAATAAATAAATAAATTAAAAAACAAAACAAAACAAAAAAAAACACTGTGTCTGAAAGGCCACCCAAGAAGAAATGGTGAGAAATTCAACCAGGGTTCTCTTGGAGTTAGCCAGTTCACTTCTAACTTCAAATCAAACAAATGCTTCATGGAAGATGCAAGGAAATGGAGAAACAGAAGCAAAAACTCAGGAGAGACCTGTGAAATGAGGATTCCCCACGATTATGCCTCGGGAAAGTGTTACTATAAAGAAGTTCCTGATTATGGGAGATATTTCAAAAACTTTGGAAGCTGAGATTCACCTAAAATAGTGATGTAACCATTTGAAATTCCATAAACATATGTAAGTCTACAACATAGAGAGTCTGTTATGTGAAACCACTTTCAATTCTTAAACTTTAACACAGAGCATTTAGGTGTCTGTAGAACAAAACGCTCCGTAATGTAAATACCCAATTAAAAAACATTTTTTTTTATAGAGAGGGATACGTATTTTCAAGAAAACTTCAAGTCAATAAATAACAGAGAGAGAGGGGAAAATATGAGAAGAAAAACGATTTAAGCGGATATTGAGAGGAGGAAACTCAAGGAGAGTAAGGAGCAAATGAATTGAGTATTTTCTATCCTCTTACCTATCAACTCAAGACTTTCGAGAAGTATAATTGGAAGGATGGAAACGGACCATCATCTCTGTGTCTTCTAGCTCACTCTTTTGATGGTGGAGGAAATGAGTATGTGCGTGTGGGTATGGTGGTGAAAGGGGGAACATGTGTTTTGCGCCCTACTATGCCATGTGCTTACAGACGTAATTTACTTACACGTAATTTACTTACACGTAAATTACTAGATTGAGTACTCATAACCAAGCCATGGAGGCTAAAGATGTGAAATGAATGGTCAGAAATCCCCTAGTCGGCACGTGACACTGGCAGGCGTGCTCCTCCTACAACGACACACTGCCTTACTTGCTCTGGTTCTGTCTTACTTCTGTCTGGTTCGTTTAGCATGATGTTTCCGTTTTTTTTCTTTTCATTATTCCATCCAAATGAGTTTTCTTTCTCACTCTCTCAGAAGAGTTTTATTAGCTTTCCCACTTTCTGCCATAGCTTAGAAATGGGGAAAAAGTAGACCTTTCTTCCCAGAGAAGAGGCCTTCTCTCTCACATTCCAAATGACACTTTTAATGAGACCTGTAGTGTTTATCTCAAACCCACCAGAGCTGAGACGGGAACAGCTTGCACTGCTCTCAGTCATTCTCATTGCCCAACACCCTCACACCTAGGAGCTTCTCGATTTTCCCATTTACACAATATTAGGTAACAGCTTTTTTTGTTTTTAATGTTTACCATTTTTGAGAGAGAGAGAGAGAGAGAAAGAGAGAGAGAGATGGGGGAGGGAGAGAGGGAGGGGGAGAGAGAGGGAGCAGGGAGAGAGAGAGGGAGAGAGAGGGAGGGGGAGAGAGAGGGAGAGAGGGAGAGAGGGAGAGGGAGAGGGAGAAGGAGAGGGAGAGGGAGAGGGAGAGAGGGAAAGAGACAGAGGATCCAAAGCAGGCTCTGTGCTGATGGCAGAGAGCCTGACGCAGGACTCCTACCCACAAACTGGGAGATCACGACCTGAGCCGAAGTCAGATGCTCAACGGACCGAGCCACTCAGGAACCCTGAAGTAACAGCTTTTTAAAAACTTTTAATTATCAACTTAGTTAAATCATTGTTGAATATCAAAATAATCATCTATTTTTTAAATTTAAATGGTTGATTTGTTCGACATATCTTTGCATTGGTAGCAGTTCTTAGAACTTTCTTACCACAGTGACCCTAATAGCAGAGGAAACAAATACATGCCACAGAAGCCAAAACTCATGGGAGATTTTGTTCAAGTCTTGGATTTTACCTTAGAAATTCAAGTATACTTTGCATTCTATTCCATCTAACAGCCTTGGTTTTAATTTTTCCCCCTTTAGATTATAAACATTAACCATCCAGAAAAATATCTCAGGTTTATCTTGTAGCATCTCAGACAGCACGCCCCAGCATACTCCTGGTGGTATGAGAATCTATGCTTTTGAGAAGAATGGTAATGTAGTCTTTAATACAGTACTATGAAATGGTAAACTGTAGATAACAAAGCTTTAAATTTATATCATACATTTCAATAACTGACAGATTTTTCAAAAGTTAGGTCATTTGTGTTCTAATCCTATAAATGTGAAATATCAGTATTTCCTCTACTATGGAAAGGGAAGTATACAGAATTAACATAAATGTTAGTATACTTTTAATTTTTAGAATTCTGAAACTAATCTAATTTTATTTGTAAAGTTAATCTGTTTTTAAGTTCAGTCTTTCTACTCTATTCTAATCTCAGATAACAAGTACTAAAAGAAATATTTCATTTTTGTTTTCAGAAATTGTAAAATATGGAAGTCATGGTATAAAGTTGAAAATTACCTTGTTTATCTATAACTGAATATGAGGCCAAAAATCCTCGTCCAGAAACATGGATTCCACTCATGAACAGCACTGTAATTTCATTGCTTTTTGACTCAATTGAATGGTTCATCTGCAACCCGAGACCACAGTATTTGCCTAGGAATAAGGAAAAAAAGAGATTTGGTATGACTCTTATGAAGTCAATAATATTTACAACATAGGTAAGAACATCAATATAATATACCAAACCGGACATTAAATAGAAAATGACTAGGATGTTTAGTGATTTAAAATCACATCACTCTGAAGAAAGAAAAAATGAAAATATGTCAAGTAATAACTAAATAATTCAAAAGAAAAAAATGGTACAGGCATCAGTGATCTTACAAAGATTTAATTTCTTGTGAAAGACATTACTCTTTAAAATAGTAGTGAAGAGGGGCACCAGGGTAGCTCAGTTGGGTAAGCGCCCAACTTCTGACTTCAGTTCAGGTCATGATTTCATGGTCCCTGAGTTCGAGCCCCATATAGGGCTGTGTGCTGACAGCTCAGAGCCTGGAGCCTGCTTCAGATTCTGTGTCTCCTTCTCTGTCTGCCCCTCCCCAACTCACACTGTCTCTCTCTCTCAAAATAATAAAAATAATCATAAAAAAAATAGTGAGGAATTAAAATTAACTTAAAGCACTTCATGCAGGCAGGTGGCTCATAAACACATTAACAGTCAATCAGTAATATTCTTTTTTTTTTTAATTTTTTTTCTTAATGTTTTTATTTATTTTTGAGACAGAGAGAGACAGAGCATGAGCAGGGAAGGGGCAGAGAGAGAGGGAGACACAGAATCGGAAGCAGGCTCCAAGCTCTGAGCCATCAGCACAGAGCCTGATGCGGGGCTCGAACTCACAGACTGTGAGATCATGACCTCAGCCGAAGTCAGACGCTCAACCGACTGAGCCACCCAGGCGCCCCAATCAGTAATATTCTTAACATACTCCCCAGAGTGCCCCTAGATTCCTGGGCTTAGGGCACCCTTAAACTTTTTCAGACTCCCTAAATTTCTCTTCCAAGATTACTGAAGTTCTAGTCAATCCCTTGAGGTGATCATGCCCAGTCCTACAGCTTTAACTATGCTCTGACAATTCACATTTACACCTTTTCCCAGAGCTTTTCCCTTGAACTTCAAATATTTATATCTAAATGCTAACTTTTAGGGGTGCCTGGGTGGCTCAGTCAGTTATACGTCTGACTTCATCTCAGGTAGTGATGTTGTTTCTCTCTTTCTCATGAAAATAAAAACATTTAAAAAAATTAAATGCCAACTTTTATCCTTTAATACTTAATAGACACATGAAAATAACATATCCTCAGTACAGATTAATAAAAGTTTAAGAAAAAAATTAGAGCAAGGTATACACCAACAACTAATAAAAATGCATTTTCTTATGTGCTTGCTAACCTAAAAGATTCTGAATAAAGAATAACATTCCAAAAATATTTGGGGCTGTGGCAATATCATTCTAGAACGAAAGTAATGTGTGCTTCCACAAACACCATTTTCAAGGACTACACATGATTTTGTGAGTAACATATCCCAAGGAATCAACAAGAAAAGCCCACCAGAACTTGTAAGAAAGTTTAACAATATCACAGGATACAAAAATCAATTATATTTCCACATACTGGTCACAAATAATCTGAAATGAAATTTTAAAAACTTTGTAATAGCATCTAAAGATTAAAATACTTAAGGATAATTTTTTTTGTTAAAAATTCAAAACCAATACACTAAAAAAATAGAAAACACTGATAAAATTTAAAGGAAAGCTAAACGAACTGGGAGACAGACCAAGTTCATGGACTGGAAGACTCAATATTGTTAAGATGTCAGTTCTCCCAACACTGATCTACTGAGTCAATCAATCTCTACCAAAACTAGAGTTTTCCTTTTCCTTTTTTTTTTTTTTTTTTGATGTGTTTTATTAAGCAAAGATTTTTTTTAATTTTATTATTTTTTAATTTACATCCAAATTGGTTAGCATATAGTGCAACAATGATTTCAGGAGTAGATTCCTTAGTGCTTACCCATTTGGCCCATTCCCCCCACACACAACCCCTCCTGTAACCCTCTGTTTGTTCTTCATATTTATGAGTCTCTTCTGTTTTGTCCCCCTCCTTGTTTTTATATTATTTTTGTTTCCCTTCCCTTATGTTCATGTTTTGTCTCTTAAAGTCCTCATATGAGTGAAGTCATATATTTGTCTTTCTCTAATTTCGCTTAGCATAATACCCTCCAGTTCCATCCACATAGTTGCAAATGGCAAGATTTCATTCTTTTTGACTGCCTATTAATACTCCATTGTATATATATACCACATCTTCTTTATCCATTCATCCATCGATGGACTCTTTGGGCTCTTTCCATACTATAAATATGGGGGTGCCTATGTCCCTTCAAAACAGCACACCGGTATCCCGTGGATAAATGCTTAGTAGTGCAATTGCTGGGTCGTTCTATTTTTAGTTTTTTGAAGAACCTCCATACTGTTTTCCAGAGTGGCTGAACCAGCTTGCATTCCCATAGAATTTTCCTTTTTCAAAAATTAGTAAGGCTAAAATGCATATGGAAATGCAAGGGACATAGACCAGGCAGAACAACGTAGTGAAAAAGTTGGAAGACTAATATAACCCGATTTTAAACTTCTATAATACTATAGTAAACTATAATACTGTAGTAATCGAGACAGTGTGATACATTGTAATAGCAAGTCTCTATCTATATCTAAATCTTTATTTGTATCTATATCTACACCTATATGTATATCTCTATGTATTTCAATGGAACAGAAAAGAGTTCAGAAATAAGCCCACTTGGGGCGCCTGGGTGGCACAGTCGGTTAAGCGTCCAACTTCAGCCAGGTCACGATCTCGCGGTCCGTGAGTTCGAGCCCCGCGTCAGGCTCTGGGCTGATGGCTCAGAGCCTGGAGCCTGTTTCCGATTCTGTGTCTCCCTCTCTCTCTGCCCCTCCCCCGTTCATGCTCTGTCTCTCTCTGTCCCAAAAATAAATAAACGTTGGAAAAAAAAAATTTTTTTTTAAAAGAAATAAGCCCACATATGTGGTCAACTGGTTTCTGACAAAGGTGTGAAGGTAACTCAGCAGATAAAGGACAATGCTTTCAACAAGTGTATTAAACCAGGTGGATATCAAAATGCAAAAACAAATGAACTTAGAACTTCACTTCAAGTCAAAATGGATCACAGACCTAATTCTAAGAGCTGTACTTATAAAACTCTTACAAGAAAACACAAGAGAAATCTTTGTGACTTCGGGTTAGGCCAAGATTTCTTAGATCCAACCCCAAAAGGGAAATCCATTAAAGGAAAAAATGAGTAATTTGCACTTCATCAAAATTTAAAATGTTTCCTTTCGAAAAGACACCATTAAGAAAATTTAAAGGCAAAATACATACTGGGAGAAAATGTTTACAAAACATTAATCTGATCAAGAACTATTATCTGAAATGTGTAAAGAATTCTTACAACTCAATTTAATCTTGTAAAATGGGCAAAAGATTTATAAAGCCAATCAATAAAGACGACCTACTCCATGGCAAATAGGCACATAAGATGGTCAAGAGAGCTAGTCATCAGAGAAATGAATATTAAAGCTACAATGACAGACCACGGCACCCCCATTGGAATAAAAGACTAATAATAATCAAAAAAGACTGACAATACCAAACATCGGTGAGGATGTGGAGAAACTGGAACCTTCAAACGCTGATGGCAGAACTGTAAAATGGCAGAGCCATTTTTGGACAACAATTTGGCAGTTTCTGAAGATGTTAAATAAGCATATGTACATATATAATCCAGCAAGTACACTTCTATTATCCACCCAAGAGGAAAGCAACCATATGTCCACAGAAAGACTATGCAAATGGTCACAGCAGTATTTCTCATATTTGCCCCAAACAAAATAACTTAATTGTCCATCAACTAATAAATGGATTAAAAATGTGGTATATATCCATACAAGGAACTACAACTCACCAAGATAGGAACAAACTAATGATGCACACAAAAACATTAATGAAGCTCAAAACCATTATGCTATACAAAAGCTATTTATATTTCTAGAAAAGACAAAAAAAAAAAAATTAGAGGTAGCAGATCAGTGGCTACCTGGGACTGGGGGTAACGTAGAAATGGACTACAAATGGGCACAAGGGAACTTTTTGGTGTGACAGAAATTTCTAAATCTAGACTTCAGTGATGTTGCACAGCTATATAAATTTACCAAAACTCATCAAACCATGCATTTAAAATAGGTGAATTTTATGGTATGTAAATTATAGCTCAATAATGAAGTTTTTCAGAAGAAATACACACAATGAAACAATTTGTATTGTCAGAAACCATCAGGTGTTTCATACAAAAAAAAAAAAAAGTACACAAAATCAGACACAGCAGAAAGAGGCTTTCAAAGATTTATTCCAAGCGGCCAGATAGCAGCTGAAAAAACTTGAACTCTAATACATCAGTGGATTGCTCAAAATAACACTACTCGTCCGTCAGAGGTGAAATCAGTCCGGAGCCTGGGTCCTCCGCCTTGTCCCGTACCTTATTTTTCTGCACACTACTCCCCACTACTGCTGCAGACACCTTCCCAGGGGCTGCAGAGAGGAACATTCAATACAGCACGATCTTCTCCCCTGTGAGGGATCTGGGGCAGTCGCTGCTCTCTCCTTCCCACCCACAGCAGTAACACCCTTTCGCTTTTTCCTTCCGCATCCCAGCAACAGCCTCACTCCTTAACTAAGTTAGTAAATGCTTCAGCGTGTCTTCTGACGTAAGCCACCTAAGTATCTCGCAATACTGCTTTCACCCTTAACTGAATTATGTAAATCTATAGCACCTTCATTTTGAGATTAACTGCAGAGGCACAGCCTACTCCTTCCGCTTCACTCTAAAGCCATGTTTAACTTTCCAAAAGATCACATACAAGTAGAATTGTGAAATTCAGCCGTATTTTTTAAAACGAGTTCTTCTTTACAACTGTTTCTCCCTGTCAATGAAAAAGTACTACATTTCATTTTTTTTTTCAGAAAATGAGAACAATTTAACCCTAAAGCCAGACTGACAGTTGTCAGTTAAAACGAAAACCCCAAATTCTAAAACATCTAACACTGTCTACAGCTTTTATACATAGAACTTTTCTTTCAAGACATAATTCTCCAAAGCTTTACAACTTCTGAATTATTTTTATAAAATAAGCTTATACATGTGACAATTCTGTAAAAACTTTTAGGATGAACAGAGTAGTTGTACCTAAGAATAATTTCAGGCCCACATCTGAACAGAGTAACATATCAGAGACAGAAATCATATTTTATTCTATGTACCACTGTGTTTTACATTATTTTCACCCCTCAACTTGGAAAGGTAAATTCAATTTTTCTGTTCTGCAGTCAGATTAGCCTGACAGAAACTGACAAAGAAAAGCCATTCCAACAAATTTCCTCCCCTTGAGGCACAGAAAAGTTGCTATTATGTCTTACAGTGAACCACATCCACAACCTTATCACAACTGGTTTTAAAGTGGCCGTATGACTCTCTGGTCATTGTACAGAACTTTTACAAAAAAGGTGCCAACAAAGAAACAACAACCAAAAGAACTACTCTAAAAATAACAAGGAATATACTACATTTACAAAGTTAAAAAAAAAACAAACCTGAATTTGAAAGCCAAGAACATTCACTCTCTAACTTCTTGATTTATTTAGCATTACAAAAGACCAAACTTCAATGTGCATGTGCATTAACACACACACTTGGCCTTAGGTAATACGGTGTTCAATATCTATATCTATACCTGCATCTATCTATATAGTCTTTGCTCATCCTTTATTTCTTTAAAAACACCTACTGTGGGGGAGAAAAAAACCTTTCTATTCCTAAATATGGCATGCAATTTAAATAAAGTTAGCAATATTTTTTTAATGTTTATTTTTGAGAGAGAGCACAAGTGGAGAGAGGCAGAGAGAGAGGAGGACACAGGATCCAAAGCAGTCTCTGCTGTCAGTTTCAGTGCTGACAGCAGGGAGCCTGATGTGGGACTCCAACACACAAACCACAAGATCATGACCTGAGCCAAAGTCCAATGCTCAACCAACTGAGCCACTGAGGTGCCCAAAAGCTATCGATATTTTTAACATTCAAGCAAAATGACACTCAAAAAGTTCTACAAGTTATTATCTGCATATACAAAAAGATGATTAGATCTTCAAACTTCAATACTAAATAACTCAAAAGTAGACTAGTAAAGAGAATATTAAATACTATATTATTTTTAAATACTAAAGATCTTCAAATAATGGCCTAATATTATAAGCAGTAAAGTACAAATGTTATTCCACATCTTATCTCAAATGTTAAAAATATCAGAACCTATAAAATTTGTTAGCAAGGCCAAATGTGTGCAGAGCTGGTGCCCATCACATTACATCTTTTCATTTTTTTTTAATTTATTTTTTATTTGAGACAAAGAACACATGCAAGCAGGGGAGAGGGGCAGAGGAAATGATAGAGGGAGAGGGAACGGGAGCGGGAAAGGGAGAATCTCAAGGAGGCTCCATGCTCAGTGTGGAGCCTGACTTGGGGCTTGATCCCAAGACCCTGAGATCATGACCTGAACCGAAATCAAGAGTAGGACGCTCAACTAACTGAGCCACCCGGCTGCCCCCACATTAAATCTTAAGGCCAAATGGGAACAGATAGAGGCAAGAGAAATTGCATATCTAGGATCTCTACACCAGTCAGTTAATACTTGAAAATGTCATCAAGTTTCATCTGGGCTCATCAGCACTAAATGTTCTTTGCCACTTAAGAATCTATATGTGTGTGATTTTATTACAAGGCTGATCAAGGTCCTCAGTACAAATAATAACTTTTCAGATACTCTTAGGTAAAAATGAAAAAGATCATACTTAAAGAATATTATGGGGGTGCCTGGGTGGCTCATTCAGTTAAGCGGCCAACTTCGGCTCAGGTCATGATCTCGCAGTCTGTGAGTTCGAGCCCCGCGTCGGGCTCTGTGCTGACAGCTGAGAGCCTGGAGCCTGTTTCTGTTTCTGTGTGTCTCTCTCTGCCCTCCCCCCATTCATGCTCTCTCTCTTTCAAAAATGAATAAATGTTAAAAAAAAATTTTAAGAATATTATGATGCCATGCAGAGGTGTCTTTAAAAAAATTTTATCATGTATACTAAAACATGATAATGTGGACAGAATAGTACAAGTATTTCCTGTTAGCACTGCAGCTTTACCTCCTGCTTCATCATTGGGGTTACCTTGTCCTCTGAAATGTGAATAAATTCAAAATGTGGTAAAAACTAAACTTTAAAAAAAACTACTCTTCTGCAAAACTCAAAAGGCAGTAGGTACTAAAGAACAGATAATCTCAGTTTAAAAAAAAAAAGGAAGAAAAGGACTTTGTAGGTGCTCAAGTGAGTTCAAGATATACTAGATAAACACCTGCCTTCACCTCTTATTCCCACCTAAGGAATGTGATTTACTCATCACACAAGTAATGCAAGCACTTAGCAAAATACTCTGGGAAAGAAAGAAAAAATTCATTCCTAATCTGGGCAATATACTAGTTAATTCTTTAATTTCATCTTCTTAGTTTGGCCATTCAAAGACAGTCCTAAATTAACATAAATCATTTAACTGCTACCAATTATAGGTCCTGCAAATGGCTTTCAAACTCAGCCAACATCTCTAAAAGTTTCTCCTGGATAAATAAGAGAATTTCAAACAACACTATATGGATATATACAGAAAATTCTAAATACAAAAGTTAATCAAGTATGTTAATAACTATAAGACCTAAAAACACTGGTTTATAGTTTAGAAAAACTCATGCTCCTTGGGGCACCTGGGTGGCTCACTCAGTTAAGCATCTGACTTTTGGTTTTGGCTCAGGTCAGGATCTCACGTTTCATAAGTTCAAGCCCCACATCAGCCTCTGCACTGACAGTTCAGAGCCTGCTTGGGATTCTGTCTCTCCCTTTCTCTGCTCCCCTCCCCCACCCCCCACCGCTTCTAAATAAACTTAAAAAAAAAAAAAAGAGATTTCATGCTCCAGGCAAATGAAAATGTTTAAAAAATCATTACCCTCAAGAAACTAGAGAAACAAATTAATTTCAAAGTGAGAAGAAGAAAAGATTTAAGAATTAGAGCAGAAACCAGTGAAATCGAAAACAGTAAATTAATAGAGAAAATTAAAAAGCCAAAAGCTGGTTCTCTGAAACAAAAGTCAGTAAGGCTCTAATACGGCTAATTAAGAAAAAGAGAGGACGCAAATCACTAATATTAGAAATAAAAGTGCAAATGCCACTAATGACACCATGGTCATGAAAATAAAAGAATAGCATGAAAAAATCTATGTCCACAAATTTGATAATCTAGATCAAATGAACTGGTTCCTTGAAACACAATTTGCCAAAACACTAGCAAGAAGAAACTGATAACCTGAATAGGCCTATATCTATTTAAGAAATTCAATCAATAATTAATAAACTTTCAAAAGACAAAGCACCAGGCACAAATGTGTTCACTGATACCTGTTACCAAACATTTAAAAAAAAAAATTATACCAATTCTCTATAATATCTTTCAAAGGAAAGAAGCAGAGGGAATACTTTCTAACTTATTCTATGAAGCTAGCACTACCATAAAACCAAAATCAAACCCATTACATGAAAAGAAAACTACAGGTCATGGAATAGGCCATCCAGGTTATTTATCACAGGATACACATAAAAATCCTTAACAAAATATTTAAAAAATCAAATCCAACAATGTATTAAAAAGAATTATACACCATGATCAAGCGTGATTTATCTCAGGTATGCAAGGTAGGTTCAACATTTTAAAATCAATTAATGCAATCTATCACATCAGCATGCAAAAGTATCATGATCAAATCAGCAGATGCAGAAAAACCATTTGACAAAATCCAACATCCACTAATGATATAAACTCTCAGTGAACTAGGAATAGAGGGGAACTTCCTTAGGTTAGTAAAGAATATTTACAGGGGCACCTGGGTGGCTCAGTCGGTTAAGCGTCTGACTTCAGCTCAGGTCATGACCTCGAATTTGTAGGTTAGAGCCCGCATCGGCTCTGTGCTGACAGCTCAGAGCCTGGAGCCTGCTTCAGGTTCTGTGTTTCCCTCTCTCTCTGTTCTTCCCCCACTCATGCTATATCTCTGTCTCTCAAAAATAAATAAATGTTAAAGAAAAATTTTTTTAAGGAATACTTACAAAAAACCTAAGCTAACATCATACTTGACAGTGAGAAATTCAAAGCTTTTCCAGTAAGATCAGACACAAGGCAAGAATGTCCCCTCTCACCACTCCTGTCAAACATCATACTGGAAGTATTAGTTAACACAGTAAGACAAGGGGGAAAAAAGTACACAGACTGTAAAGGAAGAAATAAAATTGTGTTTGTTCACAGATGATATGATTATCTATGTAGTAAATCAAAAAGAAGTGAACAAAAAACTCTTGTAACTAATAAGCGATTATACAAGGTTGTAGAATACAAGATTAATAGACAAAAGTCAATTGCTTTCTTATATATCAACAATAAACAAGGGGAATTTGGAAATAAAAACGCAAAATTTACATCTTACATGAGCAGCCTCCAAAATGAAATAGTTAGGTATAAATCTAATAAAATATGTGTAAGATCTATATGAAGAAAACTACAAAACTCCAAGAGTGAAATAAATGGAGAGATGTTTCCCGTTCATGGATAGGGAGACTAAATTTTGTCAAGATGTCAGTTCTTGCCAACTTTATAAGATTCAATCTGATCCCAATCAAAATCCTAGCAAGCTGGGATAACTGGATATTTGCACGTAAAGGAATGAAATTGGACTCCTATCTCATACCACTCACAAATATTAACTCAAAATGGATTAAAGACTTAAATGTAAAACCTGAAATCATGAAATCTCTAGAAGAAAACATAGGAATAAAGTTCCTTGACATGGGTCTTGGTAATGATTTTTTGAATATGACAACTAAAGCACAGCATCACAATAAAAGATAAATAAGAAGGACTATATCAAACTAAAAAGCTATACAGCAATGGCACAAAAACAGACACTCAGATCAGTGGAACAGAATAGAGAACCCAGAAATGGACCCACAAACATATGGCAAACTAATCTTTGACAAAGCAGGAAAGAATAGCCAATGGAATAAAGACAGTCTCTTCAGCAAGTGGTGCTGGGAAAACTGGACAGCGACATGCAGAAAAATGAACCTGGACCACTTTCTTACACCATACACAAAACTAAACTCAAAATGGATGAAACACCTAAACATAAGACAGGAAGCCATCAAAATCTTCGAAGAGAAAGCAGATAAAAACCTCTTTGATCTTGGCTGCAGCAACTTCTTACTCAACACGTCTCCAGAGGCAAGGGAAACAAAAGCAAAAATGAACTATTGGGACCTCATAAAAATAAAAAGCTTCTGCACAGCAAAGGAAATAATCAGCAAAACTAAAAGGCAAGCGATGGAATGGAAGAAGATATTTGCAAATGACATATCAGATAAAGGGTTAGTATCCAAAATCTATAAAGAACTTATCAAACTCGACACCCCAAAACCAAATAATGCAGTGAAGAAATGGGCAAAAGACATGAAATAGACAATTCTTCAATGAAGACATCCAGAGTGCCAACTGACCCATGAAAAAATGCTCAACATCACTCATCATCAGGGAAATACAAATCAAAACCACAATGTGATACCACCTTACATCTGTCAGAATGGCTAACATTAACAATTCAGACAACAGATGTTGGAAAGGATGTGGAGAAAGAGATCTCTTTTGCACTGCTGGTGGGGATGCAAACTGGTGCAGCCACTCTGGAAAACAGTATGGAGGTTCCTTAAAATAAAAATAGAACTACCCTACGACCCAACAATTGCACTACTAGGTATTTATCCAAGGGATACAGGTATGCTATTTCAAAGGGGCACGTGCACCCCAATGTTTATAGCAGCACTATCAACAATAGCCAAATTATGGAAAGAGCCCAAACGTCCATCAATAGATGAACGGATAAAGAAGATACGGTGTGTATGTGTGTGTGTATGTATGTGTGTGTGTGTGTGTGTGTACACACACACACACACACACACATACATACACACACACAGTGGAGTATTACTCAGCAATCAAAAAGAATGAAACCTTGCCATTTGCAACTACGTGGATGGAACTAGAGGGTATTATGCTAAGCGAAATTAGTCAGGGAAAGACAAATATCATATGACCTCACTCATATGAAGACTTTAAGACACAGAACAGATGAACATAAGGGAAGGGAAGCAAAAATAATATAAAAACATGGAGGAGGACAAAACATAAGAGACTCATGAATATGGAGAACAAACAGAGGGTTATGGAAGGGGTAGTGGGAGGGGGGATGGGCTAAATGGGTAAGGGGCAGTAAGGAATCTACTTCTGAAATCACTCTTGCACTATACGCTAACAAATCTGGATGTAAATTCAAAAAATAAAATAAAGCTATACAGCAAAAGAAACCATCAATAAAGTACAAACACAACCTATGGAAGGGAAATAAAAATATTTGCAAACCATGTATTTGTGAGGGGTTAGTATCGAAAATATATAAAGAACTTATACAACTCAAAGCAAAAAACAAAATAAATAAAATAACCCAATAAAAAAATGGGCAAAGGACCTAAACAGACATTTCTCCAATGAAGATACATGAAAGGCCAACAAGTACATGAAAAGATGCCAACATCACTAGTCACTAGGGAATTACAAATGATAACCACAATAAAATATCACCTCGTCTGTTAGAATGGCCATCATCAAAAAGGTAAGAGATACCAAATGCTGGTGTGGATGTGGAGAAAAGAGAGAACCCTGTGCACTGTGGGACTGTAAATGAGTAGTCACTACAGAAAATAGAACAGAGGATTCTCAAAAAAATAAAAAATACAACCACCATAAGATCTGGCAATTCTACTTTTGGTAATATATCCAAAGCAAGCAAAAACTGACTGAAAAAGATATCTGTACTCCGACATTCACAGCAGCATTATTTACAATACCCAAGATATGGAAACCACTTAAGTGTCCATGGATGGATGGATGGATACACATACATACAACAAAATATTATACAACAAATATCATTCGGCCATAAAACATGCGGGCACTTTACCATCTGCAATAACACTGATAGACCTTAAAGGCGTTATGCTAAGTGAATTAAGTCAGAGAAAGACAAATACTTTATGATCTCACTTATATGTGTAATCTAAAAAAACTCACCAAATTCACAGAAAATAATATCGGGTTTATGGGCACCAGAGACAGGGGGTGAGTGGGGGTAAGGGGTATATGAGATGATGGATGTTAGTTGAACCTACTGTGGTCTTGCCTTTTGGGAGAAGGAAGGGATGTAACTCAAGGGGAAGACATGCAAGATGTAAGTGGGTCATCTGTGTGGAGATGGTTTGGATGCATAGGAAACTTGAGTCTCAGTATGATACAAGGAAGCCTCAGCGGAGAAAGTGGCTAAGGACTCCCAAGTATGCTCCAAAGGAAATGGACTTAAGGGCCTCAGGAAAATGTGGTGGGGCAAGAACCAATTCTAAGTGCATAAGCAGTAGTAAATGTAACTATTTCCTCTACCATGGAAACTCAGGTTTCCAATTTTTCCATACTTTAGATAATGGCACATAGAGTTGTTAAGTATAACTTATTTCCATATTTAAAACGATTACTGGGGCACCTCAGTGGCTCAGTCAGTTAAGCATCCGACTCAATTTCAGCGCAGGTTCGTGAGATCAAGCCCCACACCAGGCTCTGTGCTGACAGTGTGGGGCCTGCTTGGGATTCTCTCTCCCCCTGCCCCCTTCTCTCTCTGTCAAAATAAATAAACTTAAAAAAATTTCCTCTGGTATGTGACATTCCTATGCTTCTAGAGTATTCTCTTAACCGGATTCCTGCCTTTAAAATTTTTTTTTAACTATCTGTATATTACATATATGGTAAGAGGGAGATTTTCCTGGGTTTGCCTGACCTAATCAGGCCCTTTAAAAGCAAAGTGTTTCCTCTGGTTAGTCTATTAACTGGAAATTACAGAGAAATGCCTGCTGGCCTAAAAGAAAAAGAACATCTATGTGCTGAACACTGCAGGTGGTCTTTGGAACTGAAAACAGTCCCTGGGCAATAGGGAGCAAGAAAATGGGACCCCAGTTTTACAATTACAAGTGAATTCTGCCAACAAGCAAAGAGCTTGAAGAGAACCTCCAGCTTCAGAAAGGAACCACATCCCTAGATGATTACCTTGATTTCAACCAGGCAAGACCCTGAACAGGGAAGCCAGTCATGCCAAACCCAGACTTCTGATCTACAGAAACTGAGATAATCAATTATGCTATTTTAAGCTGCTAGGTTTGTGGTAACATTACAAAACAACACAAAACGAATCCAACCAGAAATCTACTCTGGTGTACAAGCATACTTCATTTTATTGCACTTTGCCTTATTGTGCTTTGCAGATTGTGCCTTTTTTCTTACAGGCTGAAGGTATGTGACAATCCTGCATCTAGCAAGTCTGTCGGCACCATTTTTCCAACAAACATTTGCTCACTTTGTGTCTCTGTGTCACATTTTAGTAATTCTTACAATATTTCAGGCTTTTTCATTATCGTTAGAGTTGTTAGGGTAATCTGCAACCTGTGATTTGATGTTACTGTCATGACTGTTTTGGGGTGCCATGAAACCCGTAGGACTGGCAGACTTTTTTTTTTTTTTTTAAATTTTTTTTTTTCATCGTTTTTTATTTATTTTTGGGACAGAGAGAGACAGAGCATGAACGGGGGAGGGGCAGAGAGAGAGGGAGACACAGAGTCGGAAACAGGCTCCAGGCTCCAGGCTCCGAGCCATCAGCCCAGAGCCTGACGCGGGGCTCGAACTCACGGACCGCGAGATCGTGACCTGGCTGAAGTCGGACGCTTAACCGACTGCGCCACCCAGGCGCCCCAGGACTGGCAGACTTAATCAATGTGTGTGTTCTGACTGCTCCTCCAACCAGTCATTCCCATCTCTCTTCCTCTTCTTAGGCCTCCCTTTACCGTGAGACCCAACACTATTGAAATTAGTCCAATTAATAACCCTTCAGTGGCCTCTAAACATTCAGGTGAAAAAGTCGCACATCTCTCACTTTAAATCAAAAGCTAGAAATCATTGAGCTTAGTAAGAAATGCATGTCAAGAGCTGAAACAGCCTGAAAACTAGGCCTCTTGTGCCAAATAGCCAAACTGTGAAAGCAAAGGAAAAATTCTTGAATGAAATTAAAAGTGCTCCTCCAGTGAACACATGAATACGAAAATGGAACAGTCCTACTGCTGATGTGAAGAAAGTTTTAGTCTTCTAAAGAAAAGATCAAGCCAGACACAGCATCCCCTTAAGCAGAGCCTAATCCAGAGCAAGGCCCTAAATCTGTGAAGGCTGAGAGAGGTGAGAATGCTGCAGAAGAAAAGCTGGAAGCTAGCAGCAATGGATTTGTAAGATTTAAGAAACCAATCTCTAGGACATAAAAGTGAAAGGTGAAGCAGCAAATGCTGAAAAAGCTGCAGCAAATCATCCAGAAGATCTAGTTAAGATAATTCATGACGGTGGCTACACTGAACAACACATTTTCGGTGTAGACAAACAGTACCCAGTTGGAAGAAGATGCCATCTAGGACTTTCATAGCTAGAGAGAAGTCAATACCTGGCTTCAAAGCTTCAAACAACACGCTGACTCTCCTATTAGGGGCTATGGCAGCTGGGGACTTTAAGTTGAAGCTGATGTCCATTTATCATTTCAAAAATCCTAGAACCCTTAAGAATTATGCTTAATCTATTCTGCCTGTGCTCTAGAAATGGAGCAACAAAGCTTGGATGATAGCACATCTGTATGAAACATGGTTTGCTAAGTATTTTAAGACCACTGTTAAGACCTACTGATCAGAAAAAAGGCTGCTTTCAAAATATGACTGCTCGTTGACAATGTACCTGGTCATTCAACAGCCCTGATGGAGATATACAATGAAATTAATGTTGTTTTCATGCCTGCTAACATAATATTGCTTCTGCAGTCCATGGATGAAGAAGGGATTTTGATTTTCAAGTCTTATTATTTAAGAAATACATTTCATTAGGCTACAGGTGCCATGGATAGAGATTCCTCTGACAGATCTGGGCAAAGTAAACTGAAAACCTCCTGGAAAAGATATAGCATTCCAGATACCATTAAGAACATTCATGATTCATGGGATATGGTTAAATTATCAACCTTAATGGGTTTGGAAGAAGTTGATTCCAACCCTCATGGATGACTGTGAAGGGTTCAAGACTTCCATGAAGGAAGTAGCTGCAGATGTGGTGGAAACAGCAAGAGAATTAGAAGGGGATCCTGAAGATGTAACTGAAATGCTGCAATCTCATGATAAAATTCGAATGTATGAGTAGCGCTTCTTATGGATGAGCAAAGAGAGTGGTTGCTGGAGATGGAAACCACTCCTGGTGAAGATGCCATAAAGATGGCTGAAATGACAACAAAGGATTTAGAACAGTATATAAACTTAGTTGACAAGGCAGTGGCAGGGTTTGAGAAGATGGACCCCAACTTTGAAATGAGTTCTACTGCGGGTAAAATGCTATCAAACAGCATCACATGCTATAGAGTAATCGTTTCTGAAAGGAAGAGTCAACTGATGCTGCAAAGTTCATTGCAGTCTTAAAGAAACTGCCACAGTCACCCCAGCCTTCAGCAACCACCACTCTGATCAGTCAACAGTCATCAACACTGACCCCAGATCCTCCACCAACAAAAAGATTGACTGAAAAGACTGAAAGTGCAGGTGATGGTTAGCAATTTTTAGCAATCAAGTATTTTTTTTTTGAGAAAGTATTTTTTAAATTTATTTATTTTTAGAGAGAGAGATAAGAGAATTCTAAGCAGGCTCTGCGTTCCATGCTGACCTGACACGGAGCTTGATCTCACAACCATGTGATAATGACCTGAGCTGAGTCAAAAGTTGGACGCTTAAGCAACTGAGCCACCTAGATGCCTCAACAATCAAGTATTTTTAAGTTATGTATATGTAAGTTATGTATAGCACATATCTTGTGCTACTGCACGCTTACTATAGTATAGTGTAAATGTAACTTTTATATGCATGGGGAAACCAAAAAATTCATTTGACTTGCTTTATTCCAATACCCGCTTTACTGCCGGGATATAAAACTGAACCCACCATACCTCTGAGGGATGCTTGTATAGTAAGGATACCTTGCCTTTGGATGATCAAATCCGAGAGAAATAAAGTGCAGAGGTTGGAATCTACCCATGACTCAGGTCCTCTTGGCCTATACAATTTGGGGTTTACACTATTTCAATAATGATTAGCTGCCAAGATTTAAAAATCTTTTAACTTCGGGGCACCTGGCTTGCTCAGTTGGTTAAGCATCCGACTTTGGCTCAGGTCATGACCTCACAGTTTGTGCATTCAAGCCCTGAATTGGGCTCGTGCTGACAGCTCAGAGCCTGGAGTGTGCTTCAGATTGTGTCTCCCTCTCTCTCTGCCCCTCCCCACTCATGCTCTGTCTCTCTCTCAAAAATAAATAATAAACATTAAAAACAATTTAAAAAATCTTTAAACTTCACATAAATTCTGAATTTCTGGCTTCTCTCAAAAAATAAAAATAAATAAAAATAAATAAAAGACACCCGGGCCAGTTCTCCACATGACTGTACCTAAGTAATGGCTGTCCCCTTTAAAGAGAAAAAGTCATACATTGGTTTGTTACAGTCCCCACCACTCCATAAAGTCCCCAATCCCGAAGCTCAGTTAGCATTTATCAGTGCAATGCTGTTACTACACTCACCCCATCCCCTGTTGGCAATGAGTTTGCATCCTCTTGCATAGAGCTTAGAGGTCTTAAGGTTATCAGATGTCTTTCAAAGTCTGTATTAACTATACTTTTGGTAGATAGTGAACAGCAATAAACTCTGGAAGTTGTTAAATAAAAATATTCTATATTCAAAAGAGGGAAGCAATCCCTCTGATGTGAAATAGATTAGAGGTGCTATTATTACTACCATAAAACTTAAGAAATCCGATTTATGTTCTCGACTAAATGGAAGATCATTTAACTTACCCAAGAGGTCTGTCACAGAACAACACTCTCCTTACAAACTTGCAACTTAGAAAGAGAAGGTAGAGGGTGGGAGGTACTTGTTAGAGCAAAAGCACATCAAATCTGTCCACCTCCAATAGATGGAATAGATGGAAATGGAGTTTGCTTAGAGAATATCACTCCTAATTTACAAACTGATTTAAGCATGTGACTTTAGTGCTTATGTCCAGAAGCACTTCTAATCACAAAAACAATTCCAAATTTGGAACTTTCAAAGTAATTCATCAATGAACTGAGCCTCTGAATATCCAGGCACTGAGAGAGGTATGCACTAGGAATTTAGTGATGAAACTAGACTGGCACACTGTTGCCCTTGGAAAGCTTAGTGTAGCAGAACAGGGCAAATGCGCAGCTGAAGCGCCTAAAATGCATAAGAGGGCATTTTAATACCCAGAAAATGTTTAGAAAAGATTCTATCAGTAAGTAACGTCCACCAATAAGGATCACTGCCTTGTGCTTGGTGGGCCAGAGTGAGATGGAGGTATAAAATTAGCCATCTGACAGAGTGATTTCACATACTCTTCTTCCCCCCACCTTTTTAAAATTTTTATTTAATTTCTAGTTAGTTAACGTACAGTGCAATATTGGTTTCAGGAACAGAATTCAGTGACTCATCACTTACATACAACACCCAGTGCTCATAATAACAAGTGCCCTTCTCAATAACCATCACCCATTTAGCCCATCCCCCACCCACCTCCCTCCATCAACCCTCTGTTCTGTTTAAATGTTTTTGAGAGAGAGAGAGAGAGAGAGAGAGAGAGAACGCGCGCGCGCTCGTGTGCATGTGTGTGTGGCGGGGGGACGGGACAGAGGATCCAGAGGAGGCCATGCTGACAGCAGTGAGCCCAGTGAGCCCGATGCAGGGTTTGAACTCATGAACACTGAGATCATGACCTGAGATGAAGCTGGACGCACAATTGAGTCACCCAGGTGCCACTGATCTCCATCTTTGAGAGCCTCTTATGGTTTGTTTCCCTTTTTTCTCCCCCCCCCTTATATATTCATCTGTTTTAAGTTCCATATATGAATGAAACCATATATTTATCTCTTATTTTGCTTAGCTCTAGCTCCTAGCTCCATCCATGCTGTTGCAAATGGCAAGATCTTATTCTTTTTTGATGGCTGAATAATAACTCGTTGTGTATACAATAGCACATCTTTTTTATCCATTCATCAGTCGATGGACCCTTTGGTTCTTTCCCCAGTGTGGCTATTGCTGATAATGCCACTATGAACACTGGGGTGCATGTACCCTTTTGAACTTGTATTTTTGTATCCTTTGGGTAAATACCTAGTAGTGCAATTGCTGGGTCATACGGTAGTTCTATTTTTAACTTTTTGAGGAACTTCCATACTGTGTTCAAGAGTGGCTGCACCAGTTTGCATTCCCACCAAAAGTACAAAAGGGTTCCCCTTTCTCCACATTCTCGCCAACATCTGTTCTTATGTTGTTAATTTTAGCCATTCTGACAGGTATGAGGTGGTATCTCATCGTGGTCGATTTGTATTTCCCTAATGATGAGTGACACTGAACATCTTTTCACCTGTTGGCCATCTGGATGTCTTCTTTAGAAAAATGTCTATTCATGTCTTCTCACCCTTAACTAGATCAGTTGTTTTTAGGGTGGTGAGTTTGATAAGTTCTTTACAGATTTTGAATACTAACCTTTTATCTTATATGTCATTTGCAAATATCATTTCCCATTCCATCAGTTGCCTTTTAGTTTTGACTGTTTCCTTCTCTATGCAGAAGCTTTTTATCTTGAGGTCCCAATAGTTCACTTTTGCTTTTGTTTCCCTTGCCTCGGGAGATGTGTCTAGTAACAAGTTACTCCAGCCTAGGTCAAACAGGTTGCTGCCTGTGCTCTCCTCTAGGATTTTGATAGTTTTCCCTGTCTCAAATTTAGGTCTTTCGTCCATTTTGAATTTTTGTATATGGTGTAAGAAAGTGGTCCAATTTCATTGTTCTGCATGTTGCAGAAGATGTCCAGTTTTCTCAGCACCATTTGTTGAAGAGACAGTCTTCTTTCTATGCGGTATTCTTTCCTACCTTATTGAAGATGAGTTGGCCATATAGTTGTGGATCCATTTCTGGTTTTCTATTCTGTTCCAATAGACAGACACTGTCTGATACAGTGTCTGTTTTTGTGTCAGTCCCATAGTGTCTTAATGACTACGGCTTGTAATACAGTTTCAAGTCCAGAATCAGGATGCCTCCAGCTTTGCTTTTCTTTTTCAGGATTGTTTTGGCATCTTTTGTGGTTCCATATACATCTTAGGATTGTTTGTTCTAGCTCTGTGAAAAATGTCAGCAGTATTTTGATAGAATTGCATTAAATGTGTAGATTGCTTTGAGTCATGTTCTTCTTTTGAATGACTGTCTTCCCATAATGATTTCGATTATATGGTGACTAACAATAAGTTGCTTTTGGCTGGACTTAGGATTACCTTTAACTGTTTCAACAAAGACTTACATGGAGAAGATAATCATGGGAAGGTACAGATCTAATTTCCTTTTAAACAATATTGAGTATATTTTTTTAGCATATATTTAAAAGAACAAGTAACAAATATTTACCATTTTTAAAAGCAATAGCAGTAACACCAATAATGGATTTGCCTTTACTTCTAAAAGACAGTGGTGACTACCTTAAAAGTATATTTTTCAGATGGAGCACCTGGGTGGTTCAGTCTGTTAAGTATCTGACTCTTGATTTCAGCTTAGGTCATGATCTCATGGTTTGTGAGTTCGAGCCCTGCATTGGGCTCCACTGACCAGCAAAGAGCTGGCTTGGGATCCTTTCTCTCTGCCCCTCCCCATTCATGCTCATTCTCTCGCTCATTCTCTCTCTCTCTCTCTCTCTCTCTCTGTAAATAAATTAATTTTAAAAAATAATAAAATAAAACTGTATTTTTCAGGGTACCTGGGTGGCTCAGTCGGTTAAGTGTCCTGACTCTTGATTTTGGCTCAGGTCATGATCTCGCACTCATGAGATCAAGCCCCATGTTGGGCTCCATGCTGAGTGTGGAGCCTGCTTGAGATTTTGTCTCTCTCTCTCTCCCTCTCCCCCTTCTCTCCTGCCCTCTCTAAAAAAAGATATAAATTAAGAGGGTATTTTTGTATATCAAAAAAAATCATTGTGGATTTTGATTTCAGGAGAAGATGGTAATTTCAGTGTTATTTTTTCATGAATAAATGACAGACCCAGTATTTGTACATTTAAAAATAAAGTCCAGGGGCTCCTGAGTGGCTCAGCCAGTTAAGTGTCTGACTCTTGATCTTGGCTCAGGTTATGATCTCACGGTTCATGTTCAAGCCCTGCACTGACAGTGTGGAGCCTGCCTGGGATTCTCTCCACCCCTCCCCTGCACTCTCTCTCAAAATAAACAAACTTTAAAAAAAGTTTTTTAAATAAGATAAAAATAAAGTCCACATGGGAAAATGTACCTTGACACTTTTACTCCTACTTCCCATGCCATGTACAAAAATCAATTATGGACGGATTGAAGGTAATATGTGTAGAAAGGAAAACAATAAAGCTTTTTTAAGAGGAAAATGTTGGGAACAACTTCATGAACTATGAGGGGCAAGGATTTTAAAAGAGAACACAAAAAAATGGTAACCATAAACTTAAAAAATGAATAACTGAAAATTAAAATGGTTAAAATTAAAGTCTACCAAAAGATACCAATAGGGAGATAAAAAGAAAGGCCATAGAAGGGAACATATATGTGTATATATACACACATATGTGTACATATATATACACACACACATATATACATACACACACACACATTTTAAAGTTTACTTATTTCTGAGAGAGAGAGAGAAGGAGAACATGAGTGGGGGAGGAGCAGAGAGAGGGAGAGAGAGAATCCCAAGTTGTCTCTGCACTGTCAGCACAGAGCCCCACATGGGTTTGATCTTATGAACTGTGAGATCACGACCTGAGCTGAAATCCAGAGTGAGATGCTTAATCAACTGAGCCACCGAAGCACCCCAGAAGAATATATATTTTGTACATACGGGGTGCCTCAGTGGCTCAGTCAGTTGGGTATCTGACTCTTGGTTTTGGCGTGGGTCATGGTTTTTAGTTTGTTGGTTTGGGCTTCATGTTGGACTCTGAGCTGGCAGTGAAGAGCCTGCCTGGGATTCTCTGTCTCCCTTTCTCTCTCTCCCTCAAAAGTAAATGGATATGGGGTGCCTGGGTGGCTCAGTCAATTGAGCAGCCGACTTCGGCTCAGGTCATGATCTCACATTTGTGAGTTCGAGCCCTGCGTCAGGCTCTGTGCTGACAGCTCAGAGCCTGGAGCCTGCTTCGGATTCTGTGCCTCCCTCTCTCTTTGCCCCTCCCCTGCTCATGCTCTCTCTGTCTCTCTCTCAAAAATAAATAAAACATTAAAAAATTTTTTAAAAAAGTAAATGGGTAAACATTAAAAAAAAATTAATACACATACCTCAAAGAACTCATGCCAGTATATAGAAAGAACTACTACAAATAAGAAAATGATCACCCAACAGAAAAAAAATGCATAGAATATTTCAACACTTTTCAGAAAAGATAGTCAAATGGCTAATAAACACATGAAAAGAGAATAATACGATTAGCCATCAGGGACATGCAAAGCAAAGCTACAATGTGGTATCAGCACACACACACCCAAGAATGGTTAAAATGGCAAAAGGAGAGATAAGTACCTGGAATTCTCATACACAACTGATGTGTCTAAACCACCACAACCACAAATGCATTCGGCAATATCTACTAAAGCTGAACACATGCATATCCAGTGAACCAGCAACTCCTCTTCTAGATGTCGAACTGGACACTCACATTCACCAAAAGATGGGTAAGAAAATGCTTATAGCAAACAATCCGTGATAGACGAGAACTGGTTATATGGTCGATATAAATCTCCTAATTGTTAGAAATTTAGATTGCTTCCAATTTCTATATAGTGAAAAATGTTGGAATAGACATCTTCTTTAGTTTTTGAAATATTTCCTCAAGAAGGATTCTTAATATGTATTTCAAGACTGCTAGCCGAGTGAGCTATAACTACTAAGAGATTGCAACATTTAAAAAGGTACCAATTTCACTATATCCATGTGAACATAAAATTTTTATATATTTTTTACTAATTAAAAATTCAAGGAGGGAATATATTTTTAAAAATTTGCATTTTTTTTAAGTATTAGGTGCCTCTAATAATAACCTCTTAAAGAATGGCAGGAGCACATAACTTTTTATAACTATCTATGATGGTAACCAAAGGGCCTCAATGGAAAATTTTATAGCATTCATGTGGACCAAAATATTTACAAAGGAGTACCAATCTTCCCCATCAAATTTTTCTTAGCAGGTTTTCCTTCTCTCTTAGGAAACTTACACTTTGAGGGTAAGACTTATCTTCTGGGAAGTAATCAAACCTCTGGACAGAAGAGAAAATCATTAATCTGTTTCTATTTTATTAATAAAAGCTCCTATAAATGTAGTGACTCAATGCTTTGGCTTTTATTAAGTTGATAGTTTCTTTCTTGATAGCTGGCAGAATTTCTCATACTAAGTATAATTAATATAAAAATGATGAGTCACAACAACGTACAGACTTCAGTAAAAACCAGATGTGTCGTCAAAGCATCACAGATGAGACATACATAGCATACCATGAAATTTCTTTCAAAGCTTTTATAGAAAAATAAAATTGTCACCACTTAGGAGATGTCAAAGGCTTTTTATAGTATTTCCTGTAAAGGCCCACAAATAGGAATTCGTGGGTAGGACTGCACAGTAGCTTAAGTTTTATCCAGTTGAATCCTGCCAAAAAATGACAGTTGTCAATTCTTCATTGACATGCCTCAAACATTAGAGGAAACATTTTGAAGTGATAACATCATTTATACAGACAAAGTGTATTTTTTTTTTTTTCTCTTCTAGGTCACTAAGCTAGCTTGACCATTACAGGGCACAAAGATTCACTACGGTATTTTGAATTGTGTATGGCTTCTGTACTTTGCAATGCTACAAACAACCTCATATGATACACCTCGTCATTAGGGACAAATCCAGATTAAATTTAAATTTCCACTGAGCCTTCTCATGAAAACTATCCACAGGATTCCATGTATTTTCATGATGAACAGATATGAGATGCCTTTTGCCTTTCTGGCGACTTGTTTTCATAGGCTAGGACTTTATCTCACATAAAACTGTGTGGCTCTTACATGTATCATTCAAGATACCTACACTCGTTAAGATGACCCACCATTTCTTCAATTCCTGCTTATGGAAAACTGCTCTAAATGGAAAATGTTAGCAATGATGACTGTATTGTAATACTTTTACTGCTTTCAAATGAAAGAGTACTTATCACTTTATTTTGACATAAAATAATTATTTTTTACAAAGACAACTTTAAAAGAAGGAGGAAGAAACTCAAAGGGTCACAGACCAGTAAAGCATAGCAACAGACTTCAGGGAGTCTAAGAATAACCTAAGTGGTAGAAGTCAAGGAAAGACCCATTGGGGAAGACAAAGATGATCAAGGTATCCCATGCACAGCCAGAAAATACCGGGAAAAACAATCCACTGGTAAATGAGAATACTGACTTCAGGGAAGGAACTTAAGAGCGCAGAAATCCTCAGTAGTGCAATTTTGGAAAGGAAACACTTCAGGGGAGAAGTAGGTTAAAAGCAATAGAGAGGAATTCTTTGGAACATACATTGTAAAGGAGAGAAAAAGCAAAGCAAGAGGGAAAAATTTAGAATCCTGCAAGATGAAAGAAAGAAAGAAAGAAAGAAAGAAAGAAAGAACACAACTCCTCCTCCACCTCAACCTCTTTTCTAGAAAAAGAAAGTACCTACTACACTGGCAGAAGAGGGCTATCATGAACCTATCACAAACTATAAAGTAAACAAAGCACTGCAAACTACCACCCTTGTCCACACAAATACCTAGCTACAGCCTTTATCTACTAAAAAAAATATATAGTATACAAACAAAATACAAGAATCCCAACAATTCAGGTTATGGAAACCTCCTCCCACTAAAAAAACACTCCAAACTTAATGTTATGTCCTCAAACAATTGGAGATATGATAAAACCACTTGAAACAGAAAATCAAAAACTAAAAACAGGGATGGACAAAATCTGAAAGAACTAAGAGCTGGTCTCACAAAACAAATGACAAAATTACATAAAAAGTAAAGACCATATTTATGTACAAAGTGCACAAGGAATAATGGATTATAATGAAAACATGATAATGAATATTGAAAAAAAGAATAAAAATAGAATGAAAAGGAAATAAAAAACTAAAAGGACTGGTGAGAATGTGGCTGAAAGGGCAAGGAAGATCTAATTTTCTTATACTTAAAATCAAAAAAAGACCCACAAGACAATGGAACAGAATATTAAAAGTATCATCCCACAAAACTTTCCCGAAGTGAAAGATCTGTATCTATATATTGAAAGAGGTCACTGGATATCAATGAAAACCAGCCCACAATGATCACCTTCAACACATATCCTTGTAACACTATTAAGACTTTAAAGGTAAATAAACTTCTCAAAAATCAATACAAAAAGTCAGGCGATAATGGAAGAGTATTTATTTTTTTTATTTTTTTAAATGTTTACTTATTTATTTTTGACAGAGAGCAGGCTCTGTGCTGTCCATAGGGAGCCCGACGCAGGGCTCAATCCCAGATCATGACTTGAGCCAAAATCAAGAGTTGGACACTTGTCTGAGCTACTGAGGCACTCCAGAAGAGTATTTAAAAATAAATCAATAAACTCAAAGAAAGAACATGTGAATCAAGGACATATTTACATAAAATCAAATTGATCCTCAAGTCTTCGTGTAATACAAATTTAAAAATAAGCAGTTTTTTTAAATGTTTATTTTTGAGAGAGACAGAGAGACAGAGAGACAGAGAGAGAGAGAGAGAGAGAGAGACAGAGCACGAGCAGGGGAGGGGCAGAGAGAGATGGAGACACAGAATCCGAAGCAGGCTCCAGACTCTGAGCTGTCAGCACAGAGCGTGACATGGAGCTTGAACCCACGAATCATGAGACCATGACCTGAGCCGAAGCTGGAGGCTTAAATGAGCCACCCAGATGCCCCTAAAAAGCAATTTTAAACATGCAAGAAATTCTGCACCCATAAGTTCTGCTTCAAGAATCAATCTAGTCTAAGATAAATTTTACCCATTCACAGTATGACTGGGAGAACTTGCGCAAAAGGCTGAAAATGAACATTTGTTATTTTTATTTTATTTATTAAAAAAAATTTTTTTTAATGTTTATTTATTTCTGAGACAGAGACAGAGCATGAGCAGGGGAGGGGCAGAGAGAGGGGGGGACACAGAATTCGAAGCAGGCTCCAGGCTCTGAGCTGTTAGCACAGAGCCCAACACGGGGCTCGAGCTCACAGACTGTGAGATCATGACCTGAGCCGAAGCCGGACGCTCAACTGACTGAGCCACCCAGGCGCCCCCATTTGTTATTTTTAAATACAGAACTAGAGAGGCGCCTGGGTCGCTCAGTTAGGTAAATGTCTGATTTGAGGTCAGGTCATGATCTTGAAGTTCATGACTTTGAGCCCCACATTGGGCTCTATATTGACGGTGTGGAGCCTGCTTGCGATTCTGTCTCTCTCCCTCTCAACCTCTCCCTGCCCCTCCCCAACTTGCACTCTCTCTCAAAATAAATAAATAAACCTTAAAAAATTAAAACAAAACAGATCCAGAAAAGTTAGAGAGGGGTTGAAGAATAAGAGGTTATATGATGTAGGCTGCATGTTATGAATTTATGTTCTAACAGAGTAAAAGTAGGGAAAAGAAGAGGTAGAATAGTTCATTGAATGTTATGCAGCAGGTAGCACAGACAATTGGTAGGAGTTAAAGAACACCATCAAAAAAAGACAAATCCGCGGAGCCTGGGTGGCTCAGCCGGTTAAGCACCCGACTTCAGCTCAGATCATGATCTCACAGTCTGTGAGCTCGAGCCCCACATTGGGCTCTGTGCTGACAGCTCAGAGCCTGGAGCCTGCTTCAGATTCTGTGTCTCCCTCTCTCTGACCCGCCCCCATTCATGCTCTGTCTCTCTCTGTCTCAAAAATAAACATTAAAAAAATTTTTTTTTAAAAATAGTATAAATTGAAAGATAACACTTAGAACAAAATTATAAAACTTATTAAACTCCAAAAGCAGTTTTAAAATAAAAAGGAAAGAAAACAATGTAAAGAAATACGAACAAGGTGTGCCTGGGTGACTCAGTCAGTTGAAGTGTCTGACTCTTAATTTCAGCTCAGGTCATGATCCCAGGGTCATGGGATCAAGCCCCATGTCAGTCAGGCTCTGAGCTAAGCATGGAGCCTGCCTAAGACTCATATTCATTCTCTCTCTCTCTCTCTCCCCCCTCCCCCTCCCCCCTCTGTTTCGCTCCCCCACTTTCACTCTCTCTCTCTCAAACCAAAAAAAAAAAAAACAAAAAACCAAAAGAAAGAAATAAGCACAACAAATACATATAATTATAGCTTAAAATACGATAAACTCGAGATAAAACATTCCAATTTTATAAATAACTGCAAATGGGCTTAACTATCAAAAAAATTTTTTTTCAACTTACTTCACAAAATAAACCGTGAAAAATGTGCTACATACAAGAAACACATACAAAACAAAATGATATAGAAAGGCTAAAAATTGCAAAGCAGGTATACCAGGCAAATGAAAACAGAAAGAGACAAGAAGGAGGATATGCAGATATTGAGAGACAAAGAATTCAAACTAAAAGTATTATTAGACATGACAAAGGAAACATCTAATGCTGGAGGTCACAATTTAAAATAAAGATATTATAATCAAGAATATTTATGCAACACTGCAACTCCCGTAAAAGCAAAATCCCAAGGAAAAACAGGAAAAAAGAGACATACCAATCAAGTAGGTAAAAATAAAGATATGTGTAGAAAATCTAAACAGAAGGGCGCGTGGGTGGCTTAGTCGGTTAAGTGTCTGACTTCAGCTCAGGTCATGATTTCACGGTTTGTGAGTTTGAGCCCCGAGTCAGGCTCTGAGATGACAGCTCAGAGCCTGAAGCCTCATTCAGATTCTGTGTCTCCCTCTCTCTCTGCCCCTCCCCTGCTTGTGCTATGTCTCTCTCTCTCTCAAAAATAAACATTAAAAAAAGTTAAAAAAAAAAGAAAATCTAAATAATAAATAAGACAAATCTTCTGAATGTATATCAAACTTTGCATCTTGATATTAGCAAATAAACCTTCTCAAGCATACACGGGACATTCATAATAAAGGTTGTATATTAGGTTATGCAGAAAATATTAGCAAGTTCCATGAAATAGTGATATCCCTTCCAACCACACTCAGAAATATTTATGACCACAATGCAGTAAAAATAAAAATTATTAACAGCAGCAAAGAAAGGTACTTCCAACAGGAAATAAATCTACTTATGTATTATTTACCCAATAGTAAACAGTTAGTGGGTAAAAGGGAAATACAAAACAAATTACAGAATTCCAAAAAAGTATTGATAACACTATAAATCAATCTGTGGCATATCAAATTAAACCCCACAGCTTTAGACATACTTATCAATAAAAATGAAAGAATGTAAATCAATTAAAATTCTTTTCTAAAAGCTCAGAAACAAAAGGCAAAATAAGCTCAAAACGAGTATAATGAAGAAAATGAAATAACGGAACTAGAAACAAAGATTAATAAGGGAGAGAAAAAAAAGAACAGATCTAAATACAGTTAATAAATCAAATTCCATTTTTTGAAGAAACAAAATAGGCAAACCACTAGCTGACATGGGAAAAAAAAAGAGTACAAATAAAGAAAACAAACAAAAAATGTCATGAAGAAAACAACCATTGACAAAACCACTGAAATAACCATTAGAAAAAAAGCCATAGGATTCTATTTTGCAGACATCACTGCAAATGAATTTGAAGACCCAGGTGAACTGGGTAATTTACCAGGCAAACAACTTACTAAAACTGAATAACTTAAAGATAAAATCCGAAACAGATCATACTTAGAAAAAATAAAGAAGGGGCACCTAGGTGACTCAGTTAAGCATCTGAGTCTAGGTTTTGGCTCAGGTCATAATCTCACAGTTTGTGAGTTTGAGTCCTGCATCAGACTCTGCACTGTCAGTGTGGAGATTAATTACTTGGGATTCTTTCTCTCTCTGCTCCTCCCTCTGCTCACATGCTCTCTCTTAAAATAAGTAAATAAACTAAAAAAAAAAAAAAAAAAAAAAAGGAAAAAAGAAAGAAAATAATAAAGAACGACCCTACCAAAAAAAAAAAAAAAAAAAAAAAAAAAGCACCAGGCCTTGCTCCCACAGGTAAGAGGCCAAAAAATAGAGAAGACATGAAGGATTAGACCAGAGATGGGGAAGAGGCGAGAGGATGAACATCACACTTAAAGATACTGGGTTCCAATTATACTTCTAAAAGACATTTTATACATTTGTACCAATCAATGTTTCCAAATTAACTCAGAAAGAATTCAAGATTTCTTTATGATGTTAGCTCACCCAAAGAGTCTTAGATTTTTTCTGCCTTTCCTAAAACAAAGGGACTGATCTCTAAAAGCCAAAGGTTCTTACCTTAACGACAGAGTAGATTCTCCTGGGAAGCTTTTAAAATACAGGGGCGTGGGTCACACCCAATCAATTCTGATTCAACTGGTCCAGGATGGGGACCAGGTATACAGTATTATTTAAAGTCTTTCCAGGTGACTCTAATATGCAGGCATAATTGAAAACCACTGATCTTAGCTAAGAATAACAACTATAGTAGCTAATATTTACTAAGCATATATTATGTGTTAGGTACTCTTCTTAGCACTTTACATGTTACTAATTCATTCGCTATTTTACAAATGAAAAAACAGGTCAGGTAACTCACCCAAAGTCACACATATGCTAACAGCAGAGAGAGGGTTTATAACCAGGCAGTTTGGATCCAAAACCCATGCTTTAATCACCATGATATACTGCCTCCTAAGTGTGAATTATGCGTGAATTATACCTATATTCTTTAGTTGCAAATAAAGTGATCAGGAAAAAAACAAAACAAAAAAATGAGATAATTAATGTCCTCCTTCTTGGAAGCAGTACATTCTGCTTGCAAAAGTACATCCTGTTGCAAAAGTACCAACAAGCTTATTTGGAGAGTAAATAAACAGACAAGAATCTTCTCTTCCCAAAAGGTTCAAATTGAGATTTCCACACATGGTCCACACAAATAATTTCTTACATATCATCCTATACAACTAGTTATTCAATGTCAAGTATCAAACATTGCTTTAGCTTTAAAACTCAGGGCAGTGATGTACATTTACAAGAAAAATTCCTACCTATTTCAGTTCTGCTAACTCCAATGCCATTATAAATTCTCAAGTAATTAAAATGACAAGAATCAGAATCTTCAATGTCAAAGTCACCAAATTTGATGCGCACTCTCTCTCCCATCTTTACACGGATCTCCCATTCACAAACGGTGCTGTTGGGATAGGTCTGTGGGTAGTTTATGGACATGAGGGTCCCACTTTCAGGGCCTAGTACAGTATGTCCACATCCATCACCTTTAAAAAAAAAAGAGTTAAAAGAATGATAAATTATTATTACATCTTTAACTTATACTATAAATAATCAGGATTTTTTGTGAAAATTTAAAAATATGTATGACAGATATTTTATGCCACCAATACTTACTTTCCTTACACAAGATAAAAGGGATGATAGAGTTCTTAATATATCTACTCACAGGAGCCAAGAGAGAAGCCAGGTAAGGTCAAAATGATCAATGATTATCCTTATTCAAAGAACTTTCCAATCTGAATAAACAGATTTATTAGCTTAACAATAGATTTATACACATATCACAATTCCAATCTTTAAAAGAGTATTAATTCATAGTAACTGTTCAAAGACAACATAAACTATAAAAATAAAAGTATGTGATCAGCTTCATCCATTTATTTATAAATATAAACCTTTCTAAAATCTGTGAGAAGACTAAAGGTTATGCAGATTACTGATCACAGTATTACAAGGCATTCATCCTTGAAGGCATTAAAGCAATATTTAATGAAATTTAATTTTACATTCTACTGAAATTGGACTCTGGAGTACTCCCCCTCCTAAAACCTCACTTTTTCCTACCAAATGAGGAGGAAAAAATGGCATTTGTACATCATGAAACATTAGGAAAAATAACCTTCCTATCTTGGTAGCAGCAGGATTTGCTCCAGCAATTCGTTCTGCAACTGGATATGGGGACTCAGGTAACTTAACATAGTACTATTATTTGCACCCTTCCCTTTCTCATAAAAAGTGGTATTTGGGCACCTAGAAGAGGCATGCAGTGGTAAGAAGTTTCAGGTGCTGCTCCAATTGTACCAGTCAGCATTCCTTAATGATGGGATTCAATGATGAATCTCTTTTAAATCTCTAAAAGGAAGATGGGTACACTGTACTCAAACGATAGTATTTTTTCGTTCAAAAATAGCCACCTATAATCATCTTTGGAATAATTCAGTACTTACACAAAAAACTATACTAAAAGTGACAGTGCTGAGTTTTATTTATTTTTTAATGTTTATTTTTGAGAGAGACAGAGAATGATCAGGGGAGAGAGCGAGAGCGAGAGAGAGAGAGAGAGAGACAGAATCTGAAGCAGGCCCCAGGCTCTGACCTGTCAGCACAGAGCCTGACGCGGGGCTTGAACTCACGAACTGTGAGATCATGACCTGAGCTGAAGTCGGACGCTTAGCCAACTGAGCCACCCAGGCGCCCCAGTGCTGAGTTTTAAAGTCAATATAGATATAGATGGCTGTAACAGAATTTTCTATTATGTTGATTTATTATTTTTAAGAACAATGCAGTGCTGATATCATTTGCTAGAATAAAAGCTTTAAAGGCCTGTAAGAAGTTAATACAGTATCTAGCAAGTAGTTGCAAAATAAATGTTTATTAATTGGATGTATAAGGAAATTGTACATGAACCAATGAAAAAGTAATTTCAAACCAGTCTCAAAACTAAATTTTTTGAAAAGTTTTTTTTTTTTTTTTTTTTTTAAGTTTATTTGAGGAAGACAGAGAGAGTGTGAGCAGGGGTGGGGCAGAGGGAGAGAGAGAATTCCAAGCAGGCTCCTTAGGGTCAGAGCAGAGCCACATGTGGGGCTCGAATTCACAAAACTGAGATCATGACCTGAGCCAATATCAAGAGTTGGGACACTTAACCGACTGAGCTACCCAGGCACCCCTCAAAACTAACTTTAATAAAAGAACACTCTGTATAAGCTTATGATGACAATACTTTATATCCTTTCCTGATCAAGCAATTCTCAAATCCGTCCTAGTATTGTTAGCCTACTTTTAAATGTTTAATTTTGAGAGACAGAGAAAGAGAGTGCATACACACAGGAGACATTTGACAAAGGATCCAAAGTGGGCTCCATGCTAACAGCAGAGTCCGACACGGAACTCAAACCCATGAACCTTGAGATTATGACCTGAGCCAAGGTCTGGATACTTAACTGACTAAGCCACCCAGGCGCCCCTAGCCTATTTTAAAGGCCAATACTAGCAATCTGGCTTCCTAAACGAATATCTCACATAAAGCTCAGCTTTTGAGCAATGTTAAAACTTCAGCTCTCTCTACACCTGCTTTCATTCTACACACAAAAACTAGGCATAGCCACTCAATGATATAAAAAGGCACCATGAAATAAATATGTGAGTTTTTGTGATATACTCACTGATATTTTGCAAATATAAAATGTAAATGTTAGATAACTTAGAAGAAAAAAAACCCACAAATTTTCCCTGAAACCATCAAGAAAATACCTTGAATATCTCTGAGTATCATCCAAATTAGAAACACAGGGATATAAAAACTGTCTCTGTAAAAATAAATGAAATGTAATATAAATAACTTTTGAATAATCATTAACATTTTTCCTTAGAGAAAAAAAAAAACTATCCCCTAAGACAAAGTTTCTAACGTTATGAAACTAGTTTGAAATGTTTTCTTAATACTGAAAAGATGAAAATGTGCTTTCTGGAATGCTTAAATCTTTGAAAAGCAGCCGCTGAACAAATGAAATAACTCAAAATATAAATGTATTTTCTTTAGTGAATAGAACTAAAGCAGCTTTTTAAGTGTCTGGAAGTGTTGATGGATTTCAGGAAGCCAAGAATTTCCTATTAACAGCTGAATTCATGACTTAGTAATGGCAGATTGTCCCAACTAATGAATTCCCCATAGGCTATTATTTAACTTAAGGTTGCCATTTTAAGATGAATTTTACAAAAGTACAAGCAGTGTTAGTAATTTTTATGTCTTTATGCTCATATTTATGTTTGATTCTCAATAAGTAATACACAAAATGTTTCTTGCCCTTTCCTCTATAAAGCACAATTTCTACAAGTCAACAAAATAAATGTAACTGATGAAAAACAGGACTTTTACATGCATGCTGATGAAGAAAACAATTAAAATGGAGAGGTCTTTTTTCAGTATCTTGTGTAGGGGGAGGGCATGAACAGTCCACAAGTAACGTGCCAAGAATGTTCTAAAATATGTGATGGAGTTCAGAGCTTCCTCCTCCAGCAAAAAGATGATATGCACCAGAAACCAAAGTTAAGAGAGTCTCAAATCTACTACTACAGTGAACGAGTTTGAATGTTTCATATGCCCAAGACTTTGATAAATTTACCTGACAAGATAAACAGCTTAGCTGGTCTGGACAAACACTTATTGCTATGAAGTATATGTTTAGAATATTCCAGTTTGAAAGGGGAAGCTGGGCTTATACATTATCACTAGGCCAGCAGTTCTCAAATGTTTTTCTCAGTTATTCCCAAATAAGAAATACATTTTACATTGTATTCCTACACCCATGCATGTACAATCCTGACCTACTCTGGTCCCCACCAGCACTCAGAAAACCACTGTACTAGGCATCCAAAGGTCATAATGTTGAATTCTCAAAGAAAGACCCTGTCCTCACTTTTACCCCCAAATTAGAAAATGTGCTTGCCGTTTATTTTCACAGTTCTTAAAAGCAAATCCTATTCTGCACAATACTTAAAATAACAAAGTATTTAAAAGTAAAACTAAAATCTGGAAAATATTCTTTATCAACTAATCACCTAATACACTCAGAGCAGTGGTGCTCAAATGGGGGGTGAGGGGGAGGCTCCCACGGGAGCAATTTTACCTCCCATTTGGCAATGTCTGGAGATATTTTTGGTTGCCACAACTGAGGGGGTGGGATCCTACTGGCATCTGGGGGTAGAAGTCAAGAATGCTGCTAAAGATCCTACAATGTGCACAGGACAGCCCCCAGAATAAAGGGTTGATGTTACATGTCAGGAGTACTGGGGTTGAGAAGACTGACTTGGAGCAAAGACTAGGACAACTCAGACAGAAGATCTGAGTGAGTTCTTGGCTGGGTTTCCTTTGGCCCAAAGGATAATGCTGTTCTGTCCACTAAGGGTACAACCTAGGGCATACTTTCCCTGCTGTGGTCAGTAATTATACTAAAGAGTTTTACAGTCCCACTTCCCAATTTTTATAAGTCAATGGAGGTTAAAGGAGAGAAAATGTCCTTTTTATTAGCCTACATCCCTGGAATAACTTTTTTCTGGGTCAGGAGCTCTTAAAATTAGGGTTTAAAAAAGGGTGTGAATAGGGTCAGGAGTAAGTCTCCTAATTGTCTGCTTAGCTTTGTATGTTGGAAAGAATAATGATCTGTGACCAAGCTACACTGCCTCTTGTTATTCATTTTCACGAGGCAGAATTGACAAAGACAGCATAACTACTATGGGGAAAAAAAAACTTTCAAATGGTTTTCCTAGGACCAATCCATACACTATCACCCATTAACTCCAACATCACCAAATCTTTCTCCTTCTCAACTCCATCACCACCACCATCGCTGCCAGCTTCTCCTCCTCCCCCTCCTCCTCTAGATGGTCTCCACGAAAGTATAACTGACCATCCAGGATAGAAGCCTGTCAATGTAATTTTTGAATTTCAATTTTATTTCAGTGAAGAAGAGACACTGGAATTTGATCTCACTGCTCCTTTGTTTGGCTGCAGATTTATCTAGGGAATTACTCATAGAACATGTGTTCACTTCCTCTGAAGAGTCTAAGGTCAGATGTGTTAAGCCAGATACAAGTTTTGGTATTGTTCCAGGAAAATAACTGAGTATTTTTTTAAACTACGTATCCCTAGAGAAAACAGAAAGAACATTAAACATACTTAAATAATAACGTATTAATACAATAAAGAAGATATGCTTATTTTAGCCTTCTCTAAACTTCAAATCAAATGTGGTTTTTTTGCATACATGCTCATGATACTGATTACATGTGACCCTGCAGCCACCCCCATATTTTATTCACACTAATACAGAATATAAATCATACTAATGACTGAATCGTATTAACACAAACACTGCATGACTTCTAAAAATACTTTCTTCAACACCAAACACAAATGCAGGATGCTTGCACAAATAATGCCACAAATGTGGAGCAATGTAACTTTCATGATGACCATCATGAACTGGGAAAGGTTCAGACTTTTCCAGCAAGCTTTCAAGGATTTTTTCTTTTTTAATCATTATGAACAGGTGAGTCTGACTACACTTGCTCTAAGCAAGTGTGTCATTTCTGTCACATCTTCTAATGCATCTGTGAGATCTTATAAGCTGGAAAAAGAGGCATTTAGAGTAGAAAAGCATTCAAAGGAGTAACTTGCAAGAGTTAACTAAAACATCCTATTTCATTTGGATACAATGAAGATTTTTAGTGTAATATTTAGCATTGTGAATTTTTGGACTGAAGTACTCTATGAGTCCTATTACTATAAGATTTTTAAAATTGCATCACTACATATCTCAAATAAATAATTCAAGGTACTACTTTAATTCCACTTATTTTTTAAAAATACTACATAAGATGGATATGCTCGGAGAGCCTAAAGAAGGTCACTGTGACAATTTTTAGAAAAAGAAATAGCTCCCAGCTTCATTCTTTTTAAAGCCCAAACTATTCTCTGCATGTGTGATAATTTACAAAATTGAATTACATGAAGGAACGTGAGAAGTATAAATCCTCTTTAACCCCCACTAAGCACACATCCTACTTAGAACATAATGGTTAGGCAAATGAGCTCTGGAGTCCTGGCATGATTTTAAATGCCCTATCCAGCACTCACTGTGACTTTCAGAAGGTTATTTATTGCTGCTAAATCTCAGCTCCCTAAAATGGGGATACAAACAATTCAAACACAAAGGGCACAAATTAAATGAGACATTGTATGAAAACACCTAGTACTGAGGGCCTAACCTATAATAATGCGCTCAATAAACACTCTTTTGTTTGAGGGTACCATTCCAGTCATAAAAGACCGGAAAGGCTTTTGCCCATCATATGTAGATACAGGGCATTTGGCTACAATCTAGCTAAAGTAACAGAACAACTGTCCATTACTTTAGGAAATGTACAGCAGCTTTAAAGTTTCAAGTGTAGTGTTCTTGTGAAAAGTATAAACCCAAGAGAAAGTAACTCTCACTGAACTTCTCAGGGATGACCTCTACTTCTCTTCAGTAACTCTCCAAATCACAAGACGGGCTTTGTTTTTGCCATTATTAGAGACACTCTCACCCACCTGTGAAAACTCAAACACTTTAAAGTCTCAGCTAGTCAGTCGTCTTATACCCACATACTTTCCGTGAACTTGACTTCTCTCTTTTCTCCCAGTCTATTAATCTTGTCCTGGCCTCATGTCTTTCCCTACACAGCCTCGGCTTCATGTCCAGTATGTTTAACTACCTCTTCCTGGTACTCTCAATTCCTAGCCATTGTGTCCTTCTTGAGTATCTACTTGTCAAACCCTCAACCCTGGTTCACATAACCTCTCTCTGCCAAAGAGCTGAGCACTACTGTGAAAACACACACACACACACACACACACACACACACACACACACGCACACACACACTCTCCAGGGGGATAGGTGTCATTAGAGTAATGGGTTCCAATCTCAGAAGGGCACTCACAGCCACTCAGTATTCTCTTATTCAGTGGTTCTCAAAATGTAATCAACATTAAAATCACCTCAGGGCTAATTAAATTAAAGGTTCTCAGGTTCCCCCCATCTCCATAGATTCTAATAAGTATGTCAGAAAAATTATCTTAAACTTAGACATTGGTTAAAAAAAAAATGGTCAACAGCATATCTTCTAAATGTCACAGAAGCTAAAAGCTGCCCTATATTCCTGCCCTATAACTATTTTGGATTTGCTATATTTATCACTGCTTAAAGGTCCCAGTTTTCATTACATGTTAATGTCTATAGTTTCTTATCTGGTAGAGATGCAAATCATTTCTGTGCAGCTGAAAAGATAATCCCAAAGGTTAGTTTATGACCCTATTGGCCCATTACCCAGATTTAGCAATTTAGCAATCACATCTAATCTGGCAATCGCATCCTGTAACACCTGGTTTCTCAAATACTCTTAGGACAGGTTTTAACACCTTACTGATTCCCTCATTAATGAATGAACTGAATAAAATCTTTGACACGTGTTCATTTTATATTTGCATGGCATGATTTTGCCTCTTTTGCAAATTCTAACCTGTAAAACAGCTTGTCAGTGGGAGCTAGGTTTTGCAATTTAACAAATCATAAGACACTAACAATAACGGCAACAACAACAAAACCCACAAAAAACTCTTTCCACCCAGTGTACCCTGACCTCTACCATCTTCTCACTCACTTTTCCTTTCTTTTACAAAGAAGTTTCTTCTAGTCTCCATAGTTGATGTCTTACTTCTTTGCTTCCTGTTCTAAGTTCCAATGCACTGCAATTCAGCTTCCAAAAAGAAAAGTTTAAGTCCTAATTTCTGGTACCAATGAATATAACCTTATTTGGGAACAGGGTCTTAACAGATATCATCAAGTTAAAATGAGGTCATACTGGTTAAGGTGGACCCTCATTCAATGACAGGTGTCCTTAGATAAAAAGAGAAAAATGTGGACATGGCTACAGCCACAGGAAGAATACTACATTACAGAGGCAGAGATTGGAATGATGCAAAGAACTCCGAAGATTAAAACTCCAGAAGCTAGGGAGTCAAGGAAAGACCCTCCCCCAGAATCTTCAAACAGAGTATATAGTTGTGCTGACACCCCGATTTCAGAATTCTAGCCTCCAGAACACTAAGACAATAAAGTTCTGTTGCTTTAAGCTATCTAAATTTGTGGTAATTTGTTACGGCAGCCCTAGGAAATGCAGGCCTACTCACCAATGAAACTATTCACTAATGCAGCCAGTTTCCAAGCTGCCAAAAGTTAACGTGATGAGGGAGCAAAAGGCAAGCTGAGGGCAAAGCACAAGCACATACCCACAACCCCTTCCACCTCCCAGGTGTGACCTTCCCTGGGCACTCCTGGCTGCCCAAGAACAAAGAAAGGGGAGAAACAACAGTTATCTGATAGCACAGTGATGCAGGAGTCTCCCATCAGTTTGCAACTGTCTTAATGATTTACAAGAAAAAAGCAATCTCCAGAAACCTACAGACTCAACCTCCTGGGGACCTAATGTCATCCTCCCCTCCACAGCATAGAAAATCTTATATAATCAGTCACTCTTCACACAACCCCAGCGCAGCTCTTTCTGCTCACGGGTACTGTCCCGTGCTGTAATAAAAACACCTTTTTGCACTGAAAACGTCCCAAGAATTCTCCCTTGGCCGTTGGCTCCGAACCCCACTCCAAACCACGTCAAATGGATACTTTTCCATCCTTATCATGTGTGACCTTTCCATATTATCTGGCATCGCTGGCCCTTCCTTCCCTCCCATCTTCCTTCCTTCCTTTGTATCTTCCCTCCCTCCTTAAAATTCTCCTTCCCTGGCTCAGTTTTTTGAACCAACTGCAACTTCTCTAGCATGTTCCTGGGCTTCTTACTGCCAACCACTGATGCTGTTCAATTCCTCCCCCATTCTGGGTATTCTACCAGGGGTATCTCCCTACTTCCCTCAGTTACCACGAAGTCTCCAACCCTTCTCCTAATCCTCAAACCTGTCATCTACTTATATATTAAGCACCTCTGCTCATATTATTCACTCACTGAATAAAAATTTACTGACTTCCCAGATTTGATCCCAGCCCTCAAACATTCTAGAAAGTGAGGTGAATTATGTATTTAAACACATAAGAGCGTTAAGTAGATGCCATGGTCGATATGCCTAATATTTAAATCCAGGTGTCTGACTCCAAGTCTCTTCTCTATACTTTCAAAGTCCACCAAAGCACAAAACGGTGAAGACAGACCAAGAAAGCGCTCAGCTGTTCACAGTAAACACAAGCCAAAACCAAAAAGAAAAAAATCTGACAGTTTAAATGATACTTTCAGTAGAGCAGAGACTAGACTGCAAGGAAATCAGCATTTAACTAATATTTGTTGTGCACCAGCTACTCAGAAAATGTACAGGACAGACAGAGTCAATCGGTTAGTAAGTTTGTCCCTGAAAAAACCAGATGCAAGGTACCGGGCAAGCAAACAGCAAAGAGGAAAGATGTATACAAGCCAGCGGGGTTTTGAGCATGTTTCCAGGTACAGAGTAAGAAGCCCATTCAAGTTTAAATTCTACTTAAACACAACTTACATTCCCTGATAAAGCAGTGCTCGGGTAAGTGGAAGAGATGGTTTCGGGAAGAAGGAAAGGTGAGGCAGGTATGCTGTGTAGGAGTTGAGGTCTACAAAGTGGAGGGGCCACTGTGCTCCTGCTGAGCAGTAAGCCCCATGGGAGATTTGATCAGTAGTCCTCGCTGGTGGTAGGACTAGTCACAGTGGGACACATGACTTTCTCCAGTGACCCTGGGCTATCCAGAACCAGAGAAAGGCAGTGGGGACTGGCATGTGAGCCAGGTTGGGGATCTGTCAAGGACAAGAGGAAGGGCATGACAGAATGAAAGACCTGGGAGGCCGCATTGAGGAAGTGAACCTAGAGATGGACAAATGTACCAGATGAAGGCAGAGGAACCTAAGTTTGATGTCTTGCTAATACCTCAGTCTGCCCCTCAGTGCAAAGTCCTCCACAATTTTGTTCCCACTGACCTTTCCAGCCTTCATTTCTCATTACTTTCCTCTGACACCAGATTACTGAAACTATTATTCTCCAGGAATTGCAGCTGCCAAAGAAAAAGGAGGCAGGCAACTGTGAGAACCAAAATTAGTGCGACTCTTTGGTAATGTTGGAGATGGCCAGCAGTCAGCACTGAAATCAGTGTTTGAAAGACCCGGCAAAGGAGGGACCCAACTTGCTGACACTGATTTAGGCTGTTACTGACAAGACGGGCACAACTGTTTTCTAAGTAGCCATGGCTCTGGCTCTAGCTGAAGGACTTCTCTCATCGAGGGAGCAAAGAGGTCTAGCTCCCAGAAAGAGGTTGGCTGGGACATGCTAGGCCCTGAGCAAGTACGCAGTAAGGTCCAAGAGAGGGCTCTAGTACCATGAGACTGAGAAGCCCGGGCTCTGACAGCTAACTGTGGGGATTAGACAAGAAGAGTAACATGAAGGGCACGCAGATGCCCAGACACTAACGTCGAATAATGTACATGGGGCAGCAGATTCACTCCAGAAATGGGTTCCCAATTCATATTTTTGAATGACAATTTAGTAGATATAAGAAGACAATGAGAAGACAATAAGAAAACTTAAAAATCTCTATCAGAACAAATATTTAATACACAGTGTGAATAATGGGTGGCTCAGTTAGTTGTCTGACTTCAGCTCAAGTCATTATCTCACAGTTTGTGAGTTCGAGCCCCACGCTGGGCACTGTGCTGACAGCTCAGAGCCTGGAGCCTGCTTCAGATTCTGTGACTCCCTTTCTTTCTGCACCTCCATCCCCCTCTCAAAAAAAAAAAAAATTTTTTTTAAGTTTTTTTAAATACCCAGTGTGAATAATGAATGCAAAGAAATAAGTGAGAAGTACTATCTGGAAGGAGTGTGTGGGCAATGGTTAAAGAATTCTTCTCGGGGATAATACAATACCCAAGAAGGGTTGTGAAGGAAGATCAGGAGCTTACCAAGGATGCAAGGAAAGAAAAAAGCTCTTTCTTTTTAAATAGACAAAATAGCATATGTAAAGAGATCACTATAGGGAACAAGGCAAAAAAAGCATGAAATTATACCTCAGAGCATTAAGTCTTACACATGAAATATATATATAAAACGGGTGGGGATGCTGGTATAAGATTAAGTTAGAGAAGAAGGTAGACACCAGACTGTAAAAACAATTACATGTGTAACATGCAAAGGAATTTGGAATGTATCTTACAGGTGATCAAGAGGCTGCCCGCCACACTATGGAAGTGTTAACATAGTTCCAGGAAGGCAAGTACCCCAGGGCCCAGAACCATTGCCAGCAGTAACCAACCAGCAAATATCTGTCCAATTATTAGGCAGGGGTGCAAGGTAGGGGGCTCAAAAGGAGGAAGTAGTAAGCCAGGACCAGGTACTTAGAGTCTGGCTACTCACTGCAACAGGACAAGCTTTTATACCCCCATGCTTTCCTGACTCCTTAGTGTTCTGATGCTGTGATCTTCACTTCTCAAATGTCTGTCATCCCCGTGGACTACAAACATACCAGTCCTTTAAAGCTCACTCAGTTATCAGCAAGGCTTCTCCTATTTCCCCAGGCATTGTGAGCTCTTCCTCCCTTCAAACCCACAGCACTATGCAACCTCCCCTGGTTATTTTTAGATATAATCCAACTGAATTATTTCCTCAATGAGACTGTAGGTTCTCCGAAGACAATTAAAGTATTTTACTCTTCTCTAAATGTCTCAAGACTGTACTGACATATGTGCAAACATCTCTGGGAGCTCATCATAGCTGGTACTACTTCCTGCTATAAATTCTTAATGAGAGGAGTACCAGCATCTTTTCTTTGACCAACCAAGCAATTCAGTTTTGACTGCAAACTTACATGCACCCTACTCAACAAAAGCCGTGCAAGAAACTTGGCCTACTCTCAGAAAGCTTAGTTGAGGGAGGCTGCACCTTGGAGGGAGTCTTCCCCATAATTTCAAGTGACTAATCAACATCTTTCTTCCAACTACATATCCTTCAGAGTGCACGCTGATCTAACAGGCAATGTTTTAGCAGTCTTCTAAGATCACCTCATTATCCCATCTGCTTCAGTGGACTCTGGCATTCATTAAATACTAGTTTATTTGAATATCTCTATTTTCTGTCCTTGTGGATTATGTTGATTTCCATGTAATAATCTGGAAATTAGCATTATGTTTCTTTTTTTTTTTTTTAATTCAATGTTTGTTTATTTTTGAGAAAGAGACAGATCACCAGCAGGGGAGGGGCAGAGAGAGAGGAAAACAGAATCCAAAGCAGGCTCCTGGCTCTGAGCTATCAGCACAGAGCCCGACTCAGGGCTCGAACCCAAGGACCACGAGATTATGACTTGAGCCGAAGTTCGCGCTTAACTGACTGAGCCACCCAGGTGACCTGCATTATATGTTCTAAGCTAATATTTTGAACTGAAATACCTTCTTACAAAAGATCTCACAATGAATGAAGAATTTAATCAAATGCGCTAAAGAAAATGCTGTAATAGCAATTCTGAACAATAGAGTAATTACTTCATAAATAATGAATTTTTACATTTTGAAGTTTTTGCTATATTTTTAAGTATGCTTGCATGTGTTAAATTAGCCTACACAATACACAATTTGAACACAATATGTCTACAGAACATAACAACACGATTAAAATTATAACCATGTAAGATTATGTAGGTGTGTGAATATAGAATACAAAGAAACATAAAAATCATAAATTGATAGATTAGGGAGTAAAACTATGGATAATTATCAATTAAGTTTTTGGTTTAGAATCACCATTATCTGTACAATATTTAAAAAATACAGTGATAAGGCCATAAGGTTTTTATAAAGTAAACTGAATCCATGAGCCATACAAGAAAAACTGCCTGTCTCACTTCATATTTCAACAACCACATTTCACTATCTCTATGAAGCTTTTCCTAATCCTAACAATTTTAGGTCATCATTCTACATCCTTCCAGCTAATCAAGAAGTTGAAACAGAAACTTTATTTGCATGCATTCAATTAACGCCCAATATTACCACCTCAGCTTTCACATCCCACGTCATTGTGTAAAGTATAATCCGAAACTTAAAACCTACCTCTATGTAAATGGAGCCTTTCCGCATACTATAATCTTATGATTTTTTTTTATGGAAATTAATTCGTTTGTCACGTTAATTCTAGCACTGGTACTTTCACCTACACCAATTTCATGGATATTAAGGTGTTGTTCTTATGTTGGTCTTCTAGAATGAACCTTAGATGTTCAGATAGTATTAACCATCTTCATAGGCAAATAATGTTTCTTCTTTGCTTATAACATTGGGAAATCTACCTAAAAATCATTGACCTGTAATTTTACAATGAATTTTTCATTTACAAGTTTTAAAAATACAGATTTTAAACCTGATCAATAGCACTTTGGAATTTGTGCTGTATTTCTAATTTTCACTGTGCGAAATTCATCGGAAACAGCAGAAAAAAGATGCTTTGATTTTGCCTCTCAACAAAACTACATGTAAGAGGCCAAATGTTTTATCAGACCAAGAAAAGCCAACGGAAAATTCTAAATTAACCTAATGTCAATATTAGAATTACAAATGTTCACTGCTGAGGCAGAAGTGTTCTTCATTTCTGACAATTCACAAATATTGTTCAAAAATTATTTACCTGCGTCACAGCCAAATAAAGGCATTACTTGACAGAAAACTCCCCCCCCCCCGCACATTAGTTCTGACATCACTGCGGAACTGAATAAGAAAGAACCTGACTTGTTTCACAGATTTATTAGCAAACAAAAATCAATACCTTCACAAATATTTCATGGTAATAGGTATAAACAAGTCAGTCTTAATAAATTTTAAAAATTAACTTCCTGGGGAGCACCTCAGTTGGTTAAGCGTCCAACTTTGGCTCAGGTCATGATCACACGGTTTGTGAGTTTGAGCCCTGAGTTGGGCTCTATGCTGACAGCTCAGTGCCTGGAGCCGGCTTCAGATTCTGTGTCTCCCTTTCTCTCTGACCCTCCCCTGCTCCAACTCTGTGTGTGTGTCTCTCTCTGCCTCTCTCTCTCAAAAACAAACATTAAAAAAAATTTTTTTAAATTAATGTCCTGATATTTTACCACATTCAAATAAACGTCTAACCCAAGAAGGGAGGCAAGTCCTCTAGGACACAAATGAGGAAGCTGAGATCCTGAGATGAGGGGACACAAATTGCTAGTCATAAATAAAGTAAATCAGGGGCATAGAATCATTCATAGACTCTCAACTTCCTATTAAATATACTTATTACAGTAAATATGCAATCAAATACGCAAATAATAAATTTAACCAATTTAAGTTTTTTAGAAAGACGTGTTACAGTAAAATAGGCTTTCAACAACAAAAAACCCATCATAGTACAATTAGATGTGAATAAATACAATCTATGTATAAGTATATTAATGAAATAAGACTGGTTAAAAGACATCTCTGCTGTGAAGGGTTGACGGATTTTCAGACCACTGATAAATTTTATTCTGAGCCAAATGATAAGAAAAATCACTGCCAGCAGAATATATGCTGAGTATTACATGACATTACAGCTCACCCTTGAAAAACGCAGAGGTTAAACACGCTGACCTCCCCATGCATAGTCAAAAATCTGCCTATAATTTTTGACTCTCCAAAACTTTACTAGTAGCTTACTGTTGGCCAGAAGCCCTACCAGCCTTCCATATAACAGAAACAGATGATTGACACATATTCTGTATGCTACTGGTGTTATATGCTATATTCTTACAACAATACATAACTTTTTCTTAATTTTTAAATATTTTTGGGCTATTAAGTTCCTGAGTTTTTTCAAATGTTTGTGAATCTCCAAAAAATTTTCTAACACACTTATTAAAAAAAAAATCAGCGTACAGTTTGACCTGTGTAGCTCAAGGGTTGACTGTAACTCGAATGAGAGTAATACCTACTGCTACCTCAAATATCTGGAAGATTTAAAAAAAATTTTGAAGCACAGTTCTACCTCAACATATACATTAAATGCATTTCTACCTAGACTGGCCACAGGGGGAAAAAAACTGAAATATCATAAAACAGTTTTTTCACAGCTTATATTTTGACTATATGTTAATTACAGAAAATATGGAAAAGCATAAAGAAATACCCAAAAGACAACTACTATTTTATTTCTTTTCAGTCTTCTTCCAAAGACTTATAGAGTAAAAACTCCAGTTTGTCACTTAACACTACAAAATATAGACATTCCCATCATTAAAAATTCTAATGGAGTTTTAAAACACTTTCTTCATTTTTAAATTAGATTTCTTTTCAGGTTATGTGAGGGAATACCAGTTGGATCCCAAAGCTTGTCTGTTAGATTAGTTAAGACTGGTTTAAAAGCAATTCTACCACCGACTGCATCAGGGTCCTTTGGATAAAAAATATAATTTTTAAAAATTAGGGGAACTGAAATCTCACACAATTCCTATTTCCAGTGATGTATACCTAACTGGTTCTTATTTATCAACTTAATACACTCAATTAATAATGATAATCACTTATAGCTATATTATACTTTTCCCTTTGCAAAATTCCTATGTACTATCATTTTATTTTTTTTTTTAGGCTATGGAATAGGTTATTCTCTTATCACAGATGTAAAAACTGTGGTACAAAGAAATTAAGTGACCTCACAAAATTTACCCTATCAACTTAGCAGAACTAGAAATCAGGTCTTTTAAATTAACACCATCCTTTCTATTTGTGCTAATCTACACTGCTTATATAAGACATTGCTGTGAAAGAGAACCATGTGTTTGTTAAAACGCTGTGCAAAAAACCGAAGTTGAATGGGGGCACCTGGATGGCTCAGTTGGTTAAGCGTCAGACTCTTGACCTCAGCTCACTCAAGTCACGATCTCAGGATTCGTGAATTC